>NC_035168.2:16807549-17459322 GCF_001659605.2 Manihot esculenta
ATCCCAGTCTCTGAGACTCACTAGCTTCTCTCGACAGTCCAACGTAGCACTATATGCAGAAGCAATCCATCCCTAGAATGACATCAAAATCTGTCAAATCTAGAACCACAAGGTCAGCTGGAAGGCATCTACCCTCTATGAATACTGGACTAAAACGACAGACTGACACTGCCACTGATGGGTCACATCTAGGTCCACTGACCCAGAGAGGATACTCTAACTCAGAACTGATCAAACCCAACCTCTCTATGGCTCTCGAAGCAATAAAGGAATGAGAAGCACCGGGGTCCATCAAGGCATACACATCTGAACACCCAATGATGAGATTACCTGACACCACTGTGTTCGACGTGTTAGCCTCCTCCTGTGTCACTGTGAAAATCCGTGCTGGGGCTACCGGATTTCCACCTCGGGAACCTGCTGCTGAAGTAGAGGCTACCCCTCTCCCTCTACCTCTGCCACTAGTCTGAGGCATGACTGGAGCTACTGGCCGTACAACTGGCTGTACCACACTGCCTGAACTCATCCGCTGGGATGGTGCAAAAGTCATCTGCGGACAATCCCGAGCAATATGCCCTTCCTGTCCACATCGAAAACAAGCTGTAGATCCCAACCGACAAACTCCTCCATGTGGTTTTCCGCATCGTCTGCAGACTGGAGCTGTGCCAGAGCTTGAGCCACTACCTATTCCCAGACCTGACTTGACTTTATTCCAGAACTTACTCTTTGTTCCTTTTGCTCTGTCCCATCTTTTACTGCTTGGTGTGGGGGCTTTAGAACCCGAAGCCTGTGCCTGTGACTATTTCTGAATATTGGCACTAGCTTCCATTTTCCTGGCTGCATCTATAATAGAGTGAAAACTCTCCTTTTCTGCTGGAAGGATCAAAGAAGAATACCTGGGATGAAGTCTCATGGTATATCTCCTCGCCTTCTTCTGATCAGTATCATAGGCCTGACCCACGTACTGAAGCAGATCCAGGAACTTATCTGTAAATTCATCAACACTCATCTCATCTGTCTGTCGCAACTGTTCAAATTCAATTATCTTCATCTCCCTTGAACTGTCAGGAAAAGCCCACCCTGCAAACTCATTGGCGAACTCTCCCCATGACATACTGTCCATTCTAGGCTCCACATAATTCTTAAACCACTCTCTGGCTTTCCTACACTTTAATGTGAAACCTGCCATCTCAATGGCTCTCCTATCATCTGCTCCCAATTCACTGGTGATCATCCTAACTGCTCTGAGGTAATCAAATGGATCATCTCCCGTATTGTATTTAGGAGCATCCAATTTCAAGTACTCCGTCATTTGGACTTTACCTCCAGATGAGCTAGGTTCATGTCTGTCAACAACAGGGGCTACTGGTTCTGGTGGTGGTACTGGGTCATTTGGCTCTAGGTGTGCTGCACTTGGATGGGTAGGGGAAGATGGATACATAGGATATGGTGGATAGTAGTGAGGATATGGCATATATGGCATGTATGTAGGATATGGGTCAAAACGAGAGTATTCCGACATACCCTCCATCGGATACTCTGGCTCCTGAAACAAGGATGGATAGCCATAACCTGAGGCCTGAACGCCTCCCTCGGAATCGCCCATACCTTCATCCATAGACGGATCAGTCTCCATAGCCTCCCTCTCTTCCTCTGATCTTCCTCCCCTAGCTGTACCTCTTCTGCTCTCGTCTACAGACCTTCTAGGGTCTATTGACATGCCTTCCCTGCTAGATCTCTGAGACCTTGCCCTTGGCAATGCAGGAGGACGAGCAGCTGGTCTTTCACTCTCTGGTGGGACTCCAGTCAATCGAGCTGATCGACGAGTTCCTCGCATCTTTACTCTGGAAACACAACATATAACATACCATTTTAGCACATAAACATCACATAGCAATCATACACTCATGGCATATCATAGCAGATAGGACTCAAGACCCTATCCTAGTGGACATGATTTCCTATTGTGCTTGACCACTTCTAACCTGTCTGAGCCCAACACTGTCTCTATAGGTCCGATCATGTGAACCTAGGGCTCTGATACCAATCTATAACGACCCCAAAATGGACCGTCACCGGCGCTAGGATTCAGGTCGGCTTAAGGCCGCCAAAACCCGTAGCAAGCCTGCTAAACTCTCTGTGTACCTGTAAACCTCATACATGACCATACAGTTTATGTGAAAATAAAACTCTTTTCTGAACCAAGGCTTAACCTGTGCATGCACTATCTCTGTACTTTGTACTCATGTACTCTGTACTCTGTATCCCTGACTAGAGCTTGCTCTAGATGGGTTAACTCATACCTGTTAAGCCTGGTTTTCACATACAGGAAAACATATATACATATACAGATCATGTACAAAACATACATCACTAGGTCTAGGTCAAGCAACAACTATTACATCTCTTTAATATTACATGTCCGCTCTAAGCTATTACAGATTTCTTTACTCTTCCTGTACTCTGCTGGACTGTCCCTGTACACTGTACACTGAACCTGCAAAACTGGGGTTAAGGGAGTGGGATGAGCTCTATAGCCCAGTGAGTAGAACAGTAAAACATCTCAGTAAAATATGATCTCATGGAATGCACCATATCACAGACAAGCCACATCAAGAGTAAACCTGTCACCACATAGTCCCAGTAACTCTGTGCCAGGGCGTAGTCAAAGGCTCCTGGACTTCCTGTCATATATGTATATGTGTATATAACACCATTGTACTTACCATTGCCAGGGCGTAGTCAAAGGCTCCTGGACTTTACTATATACCTGCCAGGGCGTAGTCAAAGGCTCCTGGACTTTGCTATCATTGCCAGGGCGTAGTCAAAGGCTCCTGGACTTCCTGTCTGAGACTATTGGATCATTCAGCATTCACTCACATTACCAAATAACAATGCAATGCAACATATTCGTGTATACTAATGCAATCAACCTATGGCATAATCATGATGCATGAGATATGCTAAAAGCAGTTTGTAGTTCAATTAAAAGTCATAAGTTTAGTTCCACTCACCTCGGGGTAACTGGACTGACTGACTCTGCAGGCTCTGAATCTCTGGAGCAGTACTCACTGCTGCTCTCTCTGGTTCCTCTGGTCTGTACCTATCCAGATAAACGTACATGAGGGACCAAACTAGCTTATGACTAACTCTATTTAAACTCCCCAAGAATCCCCTAAAACTCTCTCTAATAGTCATGCAAAGCAAGCAAAGGAAAGCTGGACAGAACACCTTCGGCAGCAGGTTCGGCGGCCGAATGTCCTCTCCAGAGACGAAACTCAAGCACCTTCGGCGGCACCTTCGGCGGCCGAATCCCCCAAACAGAGCCGAACATGCACAACTCGCGGGGGCAAGCTGTGGCAGCCTAAGCCACCATGCAAGAGGTTCGGCGGCCGAATGAACCTTCGGCTGCCGAACCTAAGTTCATCCAGAACTCAGCTTCAACGGCAAACCATCTCCTCCTTCCCTTCAACCACTCAAAACATGCTTACCTCCTCTACTCAACTCACATATACTCAAGTATATGGTCACAGGGGTCCAAAACTATCTCATAACCCCAAACAACAAATCAAACATAACACATAAACATGTATACATGCATAACTCATCAAAACTATCATTAAGAACCTAAACATGCATCTCCTTCCACAACTCCCCCTAAAACCGTCAGAAAACATATTCAAGAACATCACTTACCTCCTGTAGTAAGAAGCTACACACTCTGAACAAGGGAAAACGGATCACCTCCTCTCACACTCTCAAACTCTCTCAAACTCACTTTTTGCTTCACAACCTTCAACACTTGGTAAATGAGCAAACTCCTGCATGATCTGCTCACACTCAGCAAATAAACCAAGGGAGACGTGGCCAAACTTCTGGCAACAAAGGGGACATAACACCTGTCCAAAATGCTGACTAAGGATGCCCAAAAGCTAGCTGGCCAACACAGCTTCGGCTGCCGAATCGCATGCAAAACCATGCAACATTCGGGGGCCGAACCTGAACTTCGGAAGCCGAACATTGGGCACTTTCGGCGGCCGAACTTATCTTCGGCGGCCGAACTTGGCTCCTCTGCCTTGGTTCATTTCAACTCAAAACTCAAAACTAAAGAACTGTAAAACCATAAAACACGTCATAACACATAGAAACCATAACTCCTACCCTTATATAGAATCCCAACACCCCGGATTCCATCAGACAACAGGAATTCCGGTGCCGGACTCTAGCCGGGTATTACAAAAACTGCTGTGAGTCGGCAGAAGAGTTATGCAGATGTCCGCAGGAAGCATGTAGAGTTTCAGGAGGGAGATATGGTGTTGCTCAAGGTGTCTCTTATTGTAATGACCCGGAAACCGGACCATTACCAGCGCTAGGATCCAGATCGACATAAGGTCGCCGGGACCCGTAGCAAGCCTAACATACCACAACACATACAATTCACATCACGGATGGACTTGTCACCAATAACCCTCTACATCCAATGTGCCCGGCCCTCGGCGGAGCTCCGCAGGACTTCCTCTTAAACACAATACAATGCCAAGACGCATGGACATGGGCAGCCCTGGACTTTCATTAATCATCATACATAAATAAATGCTAGGACGCGTAGACATGGGCAGCCTTGGACTTTCATTAATCATCATATCATATTGAGGGCTAATGGTTCATCCAACATCCATCCACATCGATAACATAGAATGCAATGCATCATATTCGTGAGATTCTAATGCAACAACCCTAAATATATCATGGAATTCGTGATGCATGAACATGCTCAAAACTTTATTATTTTAAATTATAGTTTAGTTATATTCACCTCTGGCTGACTCTGATCTAACTCTGAAGCTGACCCTAAATATATCATTGGGGCTTTGATGAGATCCCAAAGAGGGGTCAATGTTTATAGTTATGTTTATGTTCAGTGCATGCTCAGGTTGAGTTTGGTGTATGAGAGAATGTATGAAAGAAAAGTTTTAATTTTTATGTATGCTGTTGATCATGTATGGGATTAAACAGGTTTTCAGGTTGTATGTCAGGCTTGCTACGGGTCCCGACGGCCTTAAGCCGATCTGGATCCTAGAGCCGATAGCGGTCCGATTTCCGGGTCGTTACAGAATGGTATCAGAGCCCTAGGTTCATATGGTCGGACCTAGAGTGTCGGGCTCATAGATGTTATACAAGGTCAAGCACAATGGGAAGATCATGTCCACTAGGATAGGATGTGGAGTCCTGTCTTGCATGATGATGTGAAATGCCATGATTATATGCATGTGCATTAATGATATGTGATGTATGTGATGCGGGTTCATGTGTTTCCACATGAACCATTTGATGCTAATGTTTATGTGATGTGTACTGTTTTTCAGAAAACAGGATGAGAGGAACTCGTCGATCTGCACGATTGACTGGAGTACCACCTGAGGATGAGGGCACGAGCGCCCGTCCTCCAGCATTGCCTAGGGCAATGTCAAGCAGGTCTAGTAGAGAAAGAGTAGTAAGAGACCCTAGAAGGTCTTTGGATCTGGGTAGAAGCAGATCAGTGAGGGGTACAGTTCAGGGAGCAATGTCAGAGGACTTGGGGGATGATATGGATGTGGAGCAAAGGAGGGATGGCAGTCTGGGAGTTAGCATGTCAGAAGAAGGAATGGGAGAGTCCCAAGGAGGCACTCAGGCCTCGGGATTTGTTCAGCCACCTTACCACCCACCCTTCTCACAAAACCCCGGGTATTCGATGGGAGGCACATCGAATTACCATAGCTTTAGCCCTTACCCACACAGATGCCATACCCACCCTACTATCCACCATACCCACAGTACCCAATGTATCCACCCCCACCCTACTATCCAAATCCAGCAAACCTTACCCCAGGGGACGCTGCACCTCCTCCTCCTCCAGCAGAACCCACAGTTCCAGAAAATCCAGTACCTAAGCCTAGCTCATCTGGTGGGAGCAAGGTCAAGATGACCGACTACATGAAGCTGGGTGCTCCTCAGTATGAAAAAGGGGATGACCTGTTTGTGTATCTTAAGAGGGTCAAGGTGATCACAGATGAGATTGGGGTTGATGACAGTAGAGCCATTCAGATGGCGGGGTTCACACTTAAGTGCAAGAAGGCACGAGAGTGGTTCAAGAATTATGTGAACCCGAGGGTGGACAGCATGTCTTAGGAAGAGTTTGCAAACGAGTTTGCAGGATGGGCTTTCCCTGACAGCTCAAGGGAATTGAAGATGATAGAGTTTGAACAGTTGAGGCAGACTGATGATATGAGTATAGATGAGTTCACAGACAGATTCTTGGAGCTGTTGCCATTTGCAGGGCAAAATCTTGACTCAGACTAGAAAAGGTCAAGGAGGTATATCATGAAACTCCACTCCAGATATTCCTCCTTGATCCAGTCAGCAGATAGGGAGAGCTTCCATGCCATTGTGGATATGGCCCAGAAAATGGAGGCCAGTGCCATCATTCAGGGGACAGTTAAGCAGTCAGTGGCACAGCCTTCTGGTTCTAAGACCCCAGGCTCTTCTTCTTTTAGTGCAGCAGCTTCAGGCAGCAAGAGGTGGAGCAGTACCACCAAGAAGCCAAAGAAGAACAAGTTTTGGAACAAGGTCAAGTCCAGTCTGGGATTAGGGGGTGGCTCAAGCTCTGGTGCGGATAATGCAGTTTGTGCAAAGTGTGGTAGGCCACACAAGGGGGTTTGCCGGGCTGGGACAGCAGCCTGCTTCAGATGCGGGCAAGAGGGACACATGGCTCGGGAGTGTCCTAGGGCAGCGTTTAGAGCACAGCCCAGTAGACAGCTTCAGGTAGTGTAGCGCAGCCAGCAGCTCCAGCCATGACTCAGGCTAGTGGCAGAGGTAGAGGGAGAGGGGCAGCCTCTTCTTCAGCAGGTTTCAGAGGTGAAGGTCCGTCAGCTCCAGCACGGATCTTCACGATGACTCAACAGGAGGCAGATGCATCTAACACCGTGGTGGCAGGTAACTTAATCATTGGTTGTTCAGATGTGTATGCCTTGATGGACCCTGGTGCATCTCATTCTTTTATTGCTCCGAGAGCCGTCGAGAGGTTGCGTCTGATGATCTCTGGGTTAGAATGTCCTCTCTGGGTCAGTGGACCCAAGTGTGATCCATCAGTGACGGAGTCAGTCTGCCAGTGCAGTCCAGTCTTTGTAGAGGGGAGATGCCTTTCCGCCGACCTTGTGGTTCTAGACTTGGCAGATTTTGACGTCATTCTAGGGATGGAATGGTTATCTACCCATGGTGCTACCTTGGACTGCAGGGACAAGGTAGTCAGGTTCAGAGGTCAGGATGGGTCAGAGGTTGTCTTCAGGGGAGACAGGAGGGGTACACCTAGAGGTCTGATATCAGCTCTTCAGGCTCGTAGGTTGCTTAGGAAGGGATGTCAGGGATATTTGGCTCATGTGAGAGAGCTTAGCAGTCAGGTTAGAGAGCCCGCCTCGGTGCCAGTGGTTAGAGAGTTTCTAGACGTCTTCCCAGACGAACTGCCAGGTTTACCACCTGCTAGGGAGATAGAGTTCGAAATAGTAGTGATGCCTAGAACCCGACCGATCTCTATCCCTCCCTACAGGATGGCTCCAGCCGAGTTGAAGGAATTGAAAGAACAGTTGCAAGAGCTGGTAGAAAAGGGCTTCATCCGACCGAGCACCTCACCTTGGGGTGCACCAGTCTTGTTTGTGAGAAAGAAGGATGGATCCCTTAGACTTTGTATCGACTACAGGCAGTTGAACAAAGTCACTACCAAGAATAAGTACCCAATGCTAAGGATCGACGATCTATTCGACCAGCTAGCAGGAGCGGGTTGTTTCTCTAAAATAGATCTGAGATCGGGGTACCATCAGCTGAGGATCAGAGAAGAAGATGTGCCAAAGACAGCTTTCAGGACCAGATATGGGCATTTTGAGTTCCTTGTTATGCCGTTCGGGTTAACCAACACCCCTGCAGCATTCATGGATCTCATGAACAGAGTGTTTAGCCAATACCTGGATCACTTTGTTATTGTCTTCATAGATGATATCTTAGTGTATTCCAGGAATGCAGAGGAGCATGCCCATCATCTGAGGTTGGTTTTGCAGGCCTTGAGGGAACATGGCTTATATGCCAAGTTCTCCAAGTGTGAGTTCTGGCTGAGGAGCATTTCCTTCTTGGGGCATGTAGTGTCAGAAAATGGAATAGAGGTGGACCCCAAGAAGGTAGAAGCTGTGGCTAACTGGCCTAGACCCACTTCAGTGACAGAGATCAGGAGTTTCTTGGGTTTGGCAGGTTACTACAGGAGGTTCGTTCAGGACTTCTCAAAGATTGCAGCTCCTCTGACCAGATTGACCAGGAAGAATCAGAGGTTTGTGTGGACCGACCAATGCGAAGAGAGTTTTGAAGAGCTTAAGAAGAGGTTGACGTCGGCACCAGTGTTAGCTTTGCCAGCTAGCAATGAAGATTTCACAGTTTTCTGTGATGCATCCAGAGTGGGATTGGGTTGTGTGCTAATGCAGAATGAAAGGGTGATTGCTTATGCTTCTAGGCAGCTAAAGAAGCACGAGTTGAATTACCCTACACATGACCTTGAGATGGTAGCAGTAATCTTTGCACTCAAGATGTGGAGGCACTACCTTTATGGGATTAAATGTGAGATCTTTACAGATCATAAGAGCCTGCAGTACATCCTGAGTCAAAGAGATCTGAACTTGAGACAGAGAAGGTGGGTAGAGCTGCTGAGTGATTATGATTGCAAGATTCAGTACCATCCGGGTAAGGCGAATGTTGTGGCAGACGCCCTAAGCCGGAAATCACTAGGCAGTCTATCCCACATCACGGCAGAGAGGAGGCCAGTAGTAAGGGAGTTCTTCGAGCTCATGAATGAAGGTTTGCAGTTGGAGTTGTCTGGTACAGGTGCATTGATTGCTCAGATGAAAGTGGCACCCGTGTTTCTGGAGCAGGTGGCTCGGAAACAGCATAAGGACCCAGAGTTAGTGAAGATTGCCAAGACTGTTCAGTTAGGCAAAGATAGTGAGTTCAAATTCGACAGCAAGGGGATCCTCCGCTATGGGAGCCGACTGTGTGTACCAGATGATATAGGGCTGAAGGGAGACATTATGAGAGAGGCTCATAATGCAAGATACAGCGTTCACCCCGGAGCCACCAAGATGTATCAAGATTTGAAGAAAGTTTATTTGTGGCCAGCTATGAAGAGAGAAGTGGCACAGTTTGTGTCAGCCTGCAAAATATGTCAGAGGGTGAAGCTGGAACATCAGAAGCCGGCTGGAATGCTTAACCCGCTATCTATTCCAGAGTGGAAATGGGAGAATATAGCTATGGACTTCGTAGTGGGGTTACCGGCAGCGTCTAACAGATTGGACTCCATATGGGTGATTGTGGATAGACTCACCAAATCTGCTCACTTCATCCCTGTCAGGAGTGGCTATTCTGTGGACAAGTTGGCGCAGGTGTATATTGATGAGATCGTCAGGCTGCATGGGGTTCCTGTTTCGATAGTGTCCGATAGAGGACCCCAGTTCACCTCCAGGTTTTGGCGGAGTCTGCAAAATGCCATGGGTACCAGATTGGATTTCAGTACTGCCTTCCATCCACAGATGGACGGACAATCAGAGAGGACCATCCAAACGATAGAGGATATGCTTAGCTTGTGTGTGCTGGATTTTGGCGGTTCTTGGAGGCAGCATCTACCCTTGGTGGAGTTTGCCTACAATAACAGCCATCATGCTAGCATCGGGATGGCTCTATATGAAGCTTTATATGGAAGGAAGTGCAGATCACCTATTTGCTGGGAGGAAGTTGGAGAGAAGGCCTTGGCAGGGCCTGAGTTAGTAGAGATCACCAGCAGGGTGGTACCCATAATCAGAGAGAGGATCAAAACTGCTGCAAGTAGAGTTTCAGGAGGGGGATCTGGTATTGCTCAAGGTGACTCCTATGAAGGGAGTGGTTCGCTTTGGAAAGAAAGGTAAACTAGCCCCACGATACATCGAACCCTTTGAAATCTTGCAAAAGATTGGGAATGTGTCGTACAAGCTGGATTTACCTACTTCAATGGAAAGAATCCATCCGGTTTTCCATGTTTCTATGTTGAGGAAATTTGTGTCAGATCCGGGCAAGGTTCTTAGTGAGCCTGATGTGGAGATCCAAGAGGATCTCACCTATGTTGAGCAGCCAGTGCGGATCATAGACACCCAGATCAGAAAACTGAGAAACAAGGAAATCCCGATGGTGAAAGTCCTGTGGAACCACCACAATATGGAAGAGTGCACCTGGGAGACACGGGAGTCCATGCTCCAGCAATACCCTTATCTTTTCTGAGGTTAGTTCCTGGTGAGTTTTAAGTATGTTATGTGTATGCCATGCTATGTATTATTTGGTGAACATTTGGGGACGAATGTTCTTAAGGGGGGGAGAATGTAATGCCCGGCTAGACTCCGGTATCGGAATTCCTACTGTCCGGTGGAATCTCGGGTGTCGGAGACCTCTAGAAGGGTAAAATCATGTTTTTATGAAATGTTTTAATGTATTTGGTGATTTTAAGTAAAAAGGAAAATGAGTTTTGAATGAAAATAGCCTTGGAGGAAAACTCAGGTTCGGCCACCGAACCTCAAGTTCGGCAGCCGAACATGCATGCGCTTCGGGTGTGCCATAGGCCCCCGAAAGCATAAGGGAGGGAAGTCCAGGTTCGGCCGCCGAACCTTATGTTCGGCCGCCGAACCTTATGTTCGGCCGCCGAACATGGCATGCATGCGGAGGCACGTTCGGCTCCCGAATGTGGCCTGGCCAGCCACCTATAAAGGGACCCCTTAGCCGACAATGGGCGAGCTTTTTCTCCCCATTGTCGGCCAAGGTGAGCTCTCCGCCATCCCTCGCCATTTTGAGTTCCTTCCTTCAGATCTTTCACGATTTTCACAAGCTTTCACTTTGTTTTGAAGATTTTCAAGTTTAAAGCAAGTTTTGAGCTTGGAGACCCAAGGAGCTAAAATCTCTCCCAACTCCAAGTTAAATCGCCTCTACTCTCGATCTTCAAGAGGTAAGAGTCGATCTCTAGCTTTTGATATGTTTTAAGCAAGTTTTAAGTTGATTTATGGGGTACAAATGCATGTTTAGGTTTTGTTAGGTTTTATGTGTTTTATGGACAATGTGAGTTGATGTGTTGTTGTTATGTGTTGTAGTTGGGGTTTAGGATAGTTTGAAGCCCCTAAGAGCTGATGTATGTATATTTGCATGAATTGAATGAGTTGTATGCATGTTGAAATGGAAAGGGGAGGCTTTTGTGCAAAAGGAACCAAGTTTCTGCCCTTTTGGCAGAAACCAGGTTCGGCAGCCGAAGGACTTTCGGCCGCCGAACCTGCCTGGGAGGCAGGCCTTTCGGCTGCCGAAGCTGCCCCCGAAAAGAGACTTTCGTCTCTGTCTGGGACTTTCGACCGCCGAAGGTGCGGCCGAACCTGCCTGGGTTTCAGCTCTGGAGGGACTTTCGGCCGCCGAAGGTGCCGCTGAACCTGCCCTGTTCAGCCTTCCTTTGCATGTTTTGCATGATTGTTTTAAGGTGTTTTAGGGGGTTTTTGGGGGATGTTTTTAGAGTTATGTTCTAGTTGTTTGGTCCCTCATTTGAGTCCACCTGTGTAGGTTCAGACCCGAGGAACCGAGGACCCCAGCAGTGAGTTCAGCTGCTTCTGAGTCAGTAGAGCTTCAGTCAGAGGTGAGTGGAATAACTCTTATGCTTTAAAATAAATAAATCAGTTTTAGCATGATTCACGCATCATGAATGTCATGAGATATAATAGGGTGTTTGCATTAGAACTCACGAATATGTTGCATTGCATAATATGTTGATGATGTGGATGAATGTTGAATGATCCTTTAGTCTTCGTATGTTATGATGATGATGATACGGTACGGAAGACCAGTGAGGCCCATTCTACGCCCCTGGCACCATGTAAGAGAAAGACCAGTGAGGCCCATTCTACGCCCCTGGCATAGTTGGACTGTTATGTTATGCTATGTTATGTAAGAGAAAGACCAGTAAGGCCCATTCTACGCCCCTGGCACAGTTGGACCATGTAGAGGACTATTGGTGACAACTTCATCCTTGATGTGATATGATTGTGATGTGATGCATTCCATGTTACCATATGTTTTAAATGTTTTATTATTCTGCTCACTGGGCTTTATAGCTCACCCCTCTCCCTTAACCCCCAGGCTTGCAGGTACAGGGTAGACCAGGAGGTCAGCAAGAGTAATGAAGTCTTGATTATGTAATAGATAGTGTGGACATGAAAAATGTTGAGATGTTATGTATAGAATTGTAATGTAATGTAAAAATATTCATGGATGTTAGAGGTGTGCTTGACAATAGATTTTTGTTATCCCTTTTAATACATGATCTCAGATGTTTTATGATGTATTTGTAAACCAACTCAACGCATGTTATGTCACCCATTGGGGCTTTGATGAGATCCTAAAGAGGGGTCAATGTTTATAGTTATGTTTATGTTCAGTGCATGCTCAGGTTGAGTTTGGTGTATGAGAGAATGTATGAAAGAAAAGTTTTAATTTTTATGTATGTTGTTGATCATGTATGTGATTAAATAGGTTTTCAGGTTGTATGTCAGGCTTGCTACGGGTCCCGGCAGCCTTAAGCCGATCTGGATCCTAGCGCCGATAGCGGTCCGATTTCCGGGTCGTTACAGTCCCGATATCCGAGATTCCGCCGGACGGTACGAATTCCGATGCCGGAGTCTAGCCGGGTATTACATTCTTCCCCCCTTAAGAACATTCATCCCCGAATGTTCAACAAACAAGCATATACATAACATTTAGCATCAAGAAACACATAACCTAAAACACATACCTTAAAAGAGATAGGGGTATTGCTGGAGCATGGACTCCCGTGTCTCCCAGCTACATTCTTCTATGTTATGGTGATTCCAAAGGACTTTCACCATCGGGATTTCCTTGTTTCTCAACCTTCTAATCTGCGTGTCTAGGATCCGCACTGGCTGCTCAACATAGGTGAGATCTCCTAGGATCTTTACATCTGGTTCGCTAAGAACCTTGCCCGGATCTGACACAAACTTCCGTAACATGGAAACATGGAAAACCGGATGGATTCTCTCCATGGAAGTAGGTAAGTCCAACTTGTACGATACATTCCCGATCTTCTGCAAGATTTCAAAAGATCCGATGTACCGTGGAGCAAGCTTACCTTTCCTCCCAAAACAAACCACCCCTTTCATAGGGGACACCTTGAGCAATACCAGATCCCCCTCCTGAAACTCTATCTGTCTCCTGCGGGTATCTGCATAACTCTTCTGCCGGCTCACCGCAGTTTTGATCCTTTCTCTAATTATGGGCACCACCCTGCCGGTGATCTCTACCAACTCAGGCCCTGCCAAGGCCCTCTCTCCTACTTCTTCCCAGCAAACAGGTGACCGACACTTCCTCCTATACAAAGCTTCATATGGAGCCATCCCTATGCTAGCATGATAGCTGTTATTGTAGGCAAACTCCACCAGGGGTAGATGTTGCTTCCAAGAACCGCCAAAATCTAGCACACACATTCTGAGCATATCTTAAATTGTTTGGATGGTTCTCTCTAACTGTCCATCAGTCTGTAGGTGGAAGGCAGTACTAAAGTCTAATCTGGTACCCATAGCATTCTGCAGACTCCGCCAAAACCTGGAGGTGAACTGGGGTCCCCTATCTGACACTATTGATACTGGAGCCCCATGCAATCTTACAACTTCATCCACAAACACTTGTGCAAATTTGTCCACAGAATAGCCACTCCTAACAGGGATGAAGTGAGCAGATTTGGTCAGTCTGTCCACAATCACCCATATGGAGTCTAGTCTGTTGGACGTTGCCGGTAACCCCACCACGAAGTCCATAGCTATATTCTCCCATTTCCACTCTGGAATTGGCAGTGGGTTAAGCATTCCAGCCGGCTTCTGATGTTCCAGCTTCACCCTCTGACATACCTCACAGGCGGACACGAACTGTGCCACCTCCCTTTTTATAGCTGGCCACCAATAAACTCTTTTTAGATCCTGGTACATCTTGGTGGCTCAAGGGTGAACGCTGTACCTAGCACTATGAGCTTCCCTCATAATGTCTCCCTTCAGACTCACGTCGTCTGGCACACATAACCTGTTCCCATAGCGGAGGATCCCTTTGTTGTCAAATCTGAATTCTTCATTCTTGCTTGCCTGAACTGTTCTTGCTATTTTTACCAACTCTAGGTCCTCATGCTGTCTCTGGGCCACTTGTTCCAGAAACACGGGTGTCACCTTCGTCTGAGATATCAAAGCACCTGTACCAGACAACTCTAACTGCAACCCTTCCTCCATAAGCTTGTAGAACTCTCTTACCACTGGCCTTCTCTCTGCCGCGATGTGGGATAAACTGCCAAGTGATTTCAGGCTTAGGGCATCTGCCACCACATTTGCCTTAACCGGATGGTACTGGATTTTGCAATCATAGTCACTAAGCAGTTCTACCCATCTCCTCTGTCTCAGATTCAACTCTCTTTGACTCAAGATGTAATGCAAACTCTTATAATCTGTAAAAATCTCACATTTAACCCCATAGAGGTAATGTCTCCACATCTTGAGTGTAAAGATCACTGCTGCCATCTCCAGGTCATGTGTAGGATAATTTAACTCATGCTTCTTCAACTGTCTAGAAGCATAAGCAATCACCCTCTCATTTTGCATCAAAACACAACCTAGTCCCACACAGGACGCATCACAGAACATTGTGAAGTCTTCATTACTGGTAGGTAGAGCTAACATCGGTGCTGACGTCAACCTTTTCTTCAACTCCTCAAAACTCTCTTCACATTGTTCAGACCATACAAACCTCTGGTTCTTCTTGGTCAATCTGGTCATGGGAGCGGCAATCTTAGAGAAGTCCTGTACGAACCTCCTGTAGTAACCTGCTAAACCCAAAAAGCTCTTTATCTCTGTTACTGAGGTGGGTCTAGGCCAGTTAGCTACAACTTCTACCTTCTTGGGGTCCACTTCTATTCCCTGTTCTGACACAACATGCCCCAAGAAGGAGATGCTCCTCAACCAGAACTCACACTTGGAGAACTTGGCATACAAGCCATGTTCCCTCAGGGTCTGTAAGACAATCCTCAGATAATGAGCATGCTCCTCTGCGTTTCTGGAATACACTAAGATATCATCAATGAAGACAATAACAAAGTGATCCAGGTACTGATTGAAAACTCTGTTCATGAGGTCCATGAATGCTGCAGGGGCATTGGTCAGCCTGAACAGCATCACTAGGAACTCATAGTGCCCATATCTGATCCTGAACGCCGTCTTCGGCACATCCTCTTCTCTTATTCTCAGCTGATGGTACCCAGATCTCAAATCTATCTTGGAGAAATAACCTGCTCCTGCTAGCTGGTCGAATAGATCGTCGATCCTAGGTAACGGATACTTGTTCTTGGTAGTGACTTTGTTCAACTGCCTGTAGTCGATACAAAGTCTCAAGGATCAATCCTTCTTCCTCACAAAAAGCACTGAAGCACCCCAAGGTGAGGTACTCGGGCGGATGAAGCCCTTATCTACCAACTCTTGCAACTGTTCCTTTAACTCCTTTAACTCTGCTGGTGCCATTCTGTAGGGAGGGATAGAGATTGGTCTGGTGCCAGGCATCAATTCTATTTCAAACTCTATCTCCCTATCAGGTGGTAGTCTTGGAAGCTCGTCTGGAAAGACATCCTGAAACTCTCTAACCACGGGCACTGAGGCGGGCTCTCTGACCCGACTATCTAACTCTCTCATGTGAGCTAGAAACCCCTGACAACCCCTCCTGAGCAACCTACGAGCCTGTAGGGCTGAGATCAAACCTCTAGGTGTACCCCTCCTATCTCCTCTGAAGACGACCTCTGACCCATCCTGATCTCTGAACCTGACTACCTTGTCTCTGCAATCCAAGGTAGCACCATGGGTAGATAGCCAATCCATCCCTATAATGACATCAAAATCTGTCAAGTCTAGAACCACAAGGTCGGCTGGAAGGCATCTATCCTCAACAAATACAGGACTATACCGGCAGACTGACTCTGCCACTGATGGATCACACTTGGGTCCACTGACCCAGAGGGGACACTCTAACCCAGAGACTAACAAACCCAACCTCTCAACTGCTCTCGGAGCAACAAAAGAATGAGATGCACCAGGGTCCATTAATGCATACACGTCGGAACAACCAATGATGAGATTACCTGACACCACGGTGTTGGACGTGTTTGCCTCCTGCTGTGTCATTGTGAAGATCCGTGCTGGAGCTGACGGACCTTCACCCCGGGAACCTGCCGAAGAAGAGGCTGCCCCTCTCCCTCTACCTCTGCCACTGCCCTGAGTCGTGGCTGGAGCTACTGGTTGGGCTACACTACCAGAACCCGTCTGCTGGGACAGTGCCATAAAAACTGCTCTAGGACACTCTCGAGCCATATGTCCCTCTTGCCCACATCTGAAACATGCAGTCGTCCCAAACCGGCAGACTCCTTTGTATGGCTTACCACACTTCATACAAGTAGGACTGCCTGAGCCAGAGCTTGAGCCACCTCCCAATCCCAGACCGGACTTTATCTTGTTCCAAAACTTGTTCTTCTTGGACCTTGATCTGTCCATCTTCACACTGCTCGGAGTCTTGGAACCTGAAGGCTGTGCCACTGACTGTTTAACTTTCCCCTCGATTATTGCACTAGCCTCCATCCTCCGGGCCATATCAACTATAGCGTGGAAGCTCTCCCTTTCTGCTGATTGGATCAAAGAGGAATACTTGGAATGAAGTTTCATGATATACCTCCTAGCCTTCTTCCAGTCTGTGTCAAAGGCTTGCCCTGCAAATGGCAACAGCTCCAAGAACTTATCAGTGTACTCATCTACACTCATCTCCTCCGTCTGCCTTAATTGCTCAAACTCAATCATCTTCAACTCCCTGGAGCTATCAGGGAAAGCCCATCCTGCAAATTCATTTGCAAATTCCTCCCAGGATAGACTATCCAACCTCGGATCCACATAGTTCTTGAACTAATCTTTGGCTTTCTTGCACTTCAGTGTGAAACCCACCATCTGAATGGCCCGACTATCACTTGCTACCAACTCATCAGTTATCATTTTTACCATTTTGAGGTACTCAAACGGATCATCACCAGTCTCATATTTGGGAGCACCCAGCTTAAGGTAATCAGTCATCTTCACCTTGTCCCCCCCAAATGAGCTAGGTTTGGGTATTTGGACATTAGGGGTAGTTGGCTCTGCTGGTGGAGGAGGAGGTGCAATATTCCCTGAGGTAGGGTTTGCTGGGTTTGGATAGAAGGGTGGGGGTGGATACATAGGGTACTGAGGGTATGGTGGGTAAAAGGGAGGGTAAGGCATGTAGGAAGAGTATGGTTTAAAGCTAGAGAAATCCGATGTATCCCCCATGGGACACCCTGAGCCCTGAGGAAAGGGTGGATATTGGGGTGGATAACCAAACACCGAGGCCTGAGCGCCTCCCTGTGACTCCCCTTGTAATACCCGGCTAGACTCCGGTATCGGAATTCCTACCGTCCGGTGGAATCTCGGATGTCGGAGACCTCTAGAAGGGTAGAATCATGTTTTTATAAAAATGTTTTCATGTTTTAATGGTTTTGAGTATGAAATTGAATGAGTTTTTGCATGAAAAAGTCTTTGGAGGAAAACCCAGGTTCGGCCGCCGAAAGTCAAGTTCGGCCGCCGAACATGCATGCGTTTTGGAGGCACGTTAGGCCCCCGAAAGCATGAGTGAGGGAAGTCCAGGTTCGGCCGCCGAAAGTCAAGTTCGGCCGCCGAACATTTGCATGGATGCGGAGGCACATTCGGCCCCCGAACGTGGTCTGGCCAGCCACTATAAAAGGGTCCCTTAGCCGAAAACGGGCGAGCTTTTCCCCATTTTCGGCCAAGGTGAGCTTTCTGCCGTCCCTCACCCATTTTCAATGTTCTTCCTCTAAATCTTTCAATATTTTCACTTGTTTTCACTTGGTTTTGAAGATTTAAGCTTTTGAAACAAGTTTTGGAGCTTTGGGAACTCAGGAGCTCATTTTCGTGGATCTCCAAGTTTAGGTCGTCTCCCTCTCGATCTTCAAGAGGTAAGAGCCGATCTTAAGCTCCTTATGTGTTTTAAGTAAGTTTTATGCAAGATCTATGAGTAGAAATGCATGTTAGGGTATATGTTGAGTTTATGGGTTTTTATTGAGGTTTTGAACAATGTGGCTTGCTTGAGTATGTTTGAAGTGTTGTAGTTGGGGTATTTGATGTTTTGAGGCCCCTAGGAACTTGTATGCATGGTTTGGTTGAGATATATGCTTGATTTGAGGTTTTGGGAGGCAAGGGGTTCATGTGAACCAAGTTTCTGCCCTTCTGGCAGAAACCAGGTTCGGCCGCCGAAGGGAGTTTCGGCCGCCGAACCCCCTTTGTGGAGGCAGCATTCGGCTGCCGAAGTTGCCCCCGAAAAGAGACTTTCGTCTCTGTCTGGGACTTTCGGCCGCCGAAGGTGCCGCCGAAAGTGCCTGACTTTCGGATCTGTCCAGGACTTTCGGCCGCCGAAGGTGCCGCCGAAAGTGTCCTGTTCAGCCATTTCTTGCATGTTTTGATGTGATATTTTCAGGATGTTTTAGGGGGTTTTTGGGGAGTATATTAGAGTTGTAATTACGTATGTTTGGTCCCTCATTTGAGTCCACCCGTGTAGGTTCGGACCCGAGGAACCGAGGACCCCAGCAGTGAGTTCAGCTGCTTCGGTGTTGTCAGAGTCAGCCAGAGGTGAGTAGGACTAAACTTAATCTTTTAAAATTAAATGTTTTATCATGTTTCATGCATCATGATTATGCAATAGGATGATTGCATTAGTTTCACGAATATGTCGCATTGCATCTATTGTTGTTGATGTGGGTGAATGTTGGATGACCCATTTAGTCCAAGACAGGAAGACCAGGACCCCATTCTACGGCCTGGCACAGAGTAAGGAAAGACCAGGACCCCATTCTACGGCCTGGCACGATAGTGGACTCGAAGACCAGGAGCCCAGAGGAGGCCCTGGGATAATGGTAAGTAATGTATGTATGACAGGAAGACCAGGACCCCATGCTACGGCCTGGCACAGAGTTAACTTGGACTAATTGGTGACAAGTTCACCCAACCCTTACGTGAATTGTTTGTGTTATGATGCATTTCATAGAGCATAGTGTTAATATGTTTTAATAGCTCTGCTCACTGGGCTTTTAGCTCACCCCTCTCCCTTTACCCCCCCAGGCTTGCAGGTACAGTATAGTGCGGGAGTCCGGATAGAGTAAAGAAGTCATGCTTATGTAATAGCTAGCAATGGACATGATCAAATTGTAATGTAAAAGTACAGTATAGTTATGTAATGAGTTTTATGGATGTTAGTGTGTGCTTGACCATAGAATGTTGTATCCCTTTTTATACATGATCCTAGAAATCTTGAATTGATGTTTATGTAAACCAACTCAACAGATGTATGTTACCCATTGAGGGCACAGATGAGATCCCACAGAGGGATCAAAGTTATGTTTATGTTTATGCACAGGTTGAGTTTGGTTGATGATTATGGAAAGAAAAGTTTTAATTTTTATGCATGTTGTTGATCATGTATGGGATTATACAGGTTTACAGGTTTTATGTCAGGCTTGCTACGGGTCCCGGCGGCCTTAAGCCGATCTGGATCCTAGCGCCGGTAGCGGTCCGATTTTCGGGTCGTTACACCCCTATACCTTCCTCAGACATGCTTACACCCAAGCTTCCATCTCTCCTTTGATCAACATCCATATCTTCCCTCACATCTGCTGAACTCCCACCCTGATCTACAACCCTTCTACTAGCATCAAAAGACCTTCTAGGGTCCCTCGCTATTCTCTCTCTACTAGATCTGCATGACATTGCCCTTGGCAATGCAGGAGGATGGGCATCCATGCCCTCATTCTCTGGTGGTACTCCAGTCAATCGTGCAGATCGACGAGTGCCTCTCATTCTATTTCTGAAAGCAACACAACATACACATAAACATTAGCATCAAATAGTTCATGTGGAAATACATGAACCCATACATACATATCATATCATTAATGCACATGTATGAAATCATGGCAATTCATATCATCATCAAGACATGACTCTACATCCTATCCTAGTGGACATGATTTTTCCTATTGTGCTTGCCCTTCTATAACCTTTATGAGCCCAATACTCCCTAGGTCCGACCATATGAACCTAGGGCCGACCATATGAACCTAGGGCTTTAATACCAATCTGTAACGACCCAGAAACCGGACCGCTACCGGCACTAGGATCCAGATCGACATTAGGTCGCCGGGACCCGTAGCAAGCCTAACATACCACCTGTGTACCTGATAACATCCCATACATGATTATACATTTTCATAAAATTTTAAAACTTTCCATTCACCAAGCTTGACCTGTGCATGCACTAAAACCATATAGATAAAACCCCTACTAGAGCCCTCATCAAATGCTCTAGTGGGTCAACATAACATATGTCAAGCTAGGTTCATATCTCATAAAAACATCATTAAAACATTTCATTTAAAGGATCATGTACAAAAGGGATAACCATACATTAGGGCCAAGCACAATTCTAAACCTCAATACACTTCTTTACATTACATAACATCCTTAAACTATTTTTTACAATACATGTCCACTACTAGCACTATTACATAGACATAACATACTTCAATCTTGAAGACTCCCCGGTCTATCCTGAACCTGCAAGTCTGGGGGGTTAAGGGAGAGGAGGTGAGCTAAAAAGCCCAGTGACCAGAACCATAATACATTGCCATAAATCATGCTTTCATGAAATGCATCACAACACATACAATTCACATCACGGATGGACTTGTCACCAATAACCCTCTACATCCAATGTGCCCAGCCCTCGACGGAGCTCCACAGGACTTCCTCTTAAACACAATACAATGCCAAGACGCGTGGACATGGGCAGCCCTGGACTTTCATTAATCATCATACATAAATAAATGCCAGGACGCGTAGACATGGGCAGCCTTGGACTTTCATTAATCATCATATCATATTGAGGGCTAATGGTTCATCCAACATCCATCCACATCGACAACATAGAATGCAATACATCATATTCGTGAGATTCTAATGCAACAACCCTAAATATATCATGGCATTCGTGATGCATGAACATGCTCAAAACTTTATTATTTTAAATTATAGTTTAGTTCTACTCACCTCTGGCTGACTCTGATCTAACTCTGAAGCAGCTATTACTGCTGGGCTCCTCGGGTCCTCAGGTCCGATCCTACACAGCCGGACTCGAATGAGGTGCCAAACAAACTCAACATAACTCTAAACATCTAACCAAAAATCCCCTAAAACATCACAAAATATTCATAGAAAAACATGCAAAGGAAGGCTGGACAGGGCACTTTCGGCGGCAGGTTCAGCGGCCGAAAGTCCCTCCAGAGCCGAAAGTCATGTACCTTCGGCGGCACCTTCGGCGGCCGAAGGTCCTTCCAGATCCGAAACTCATGCATATTCGGCGGCACCTTCGGCAGTCAAAACTGCCCTCCAGAGCCGAAAGTCCAAGCTTTCGGGGGCAAGCTTAGGCGGCCAAACATGCCACCACAGGCAAGTTCGGCGGCTGAAAGTCCCTTCGGCTGCCGAACCTGAGTTCTTCCAAAGTGGCAAAACTCAGCCTCCCCATGCACATTTTGCCTCCCAAACCTTCCAAACATGCAATTAGCTATTCTACAACATGCACACACATGCCAACAAGCATATAGGGGCATAAAACTAGCCTAAACCCCAACAAACAACAACATAACATCACATTGCCTACATTTATCCTCAAATCTACATAAACCCTAACATTTTTTACAACTAGCTTAAACATGCATTTCTACCCCATAAACCTTCATAAAACTTGTTTAAAACATGGAATAAGCTGAAGATCTACCCTTACCTCTTGAAGATCGAGAGGGGAGGCGACCTAAACTTGGAGAAGTGGAGGAAGAGAGCTCCGGGTCTCCAAGCTTCAAATCTTGATCTTAGCTCCAAAAATCTTCAAAACAAGGTTAAAACTTGTTAAAAACTTGAAAGGATTGTAGGAAAACCTCAAAACCAACCATGGAAGGGCATGAACTCACCTTTGCCCGAAAATGGAGGAGAAAACTCGCCCATTTTCGGACATGGGGCCTTTTATAGGTGGCTGGCCAGACCACCTTCGGAAGCCAAAGGTGACTCCAAAACTCCACCAAGTTCGGCGGCCGAACATGAGGTTCGGTGGCCGAACCTGGATTTTCTTCCTTGGTGCTTTTCTTTCAAAACTCAATTCTTTTGTTCATTAAAACCATAAAACATGTAAAAACATTTTAGAAAAACATATTCTTACCCTTCTAGAACGTCCCGACATCTGAGATTCCGCCGGACGGTAGGAATTCCGATGCCGGAGTCTAGCCGGGTATTACACCTATAAAAAGGGTGATTCGTTTTGGGAAGAAAGGTAAGCTAGCTCCACGGTACATCGGACCCTTTGAAATCTTGCAAAAGATTGGGAATGTATCGTACAAGTTGGACTTACCTGCTTCAATGGAGAGAATCCATCCGGTTTTCCATGTTTCCATGTTACGAAAGTTCATATCAGATCCGGGCAAGATTCTTAATGAGCCTGATCTAGAGATCCTAGGAGATCTCACCTATGTTGAGCAGCCAGTGCGGATCCTAGATACACAAATTAGAAAGCTGAGGAACAAGGAAATCACGATGGTGAAAGTCCTTTGAAATCACCACAACATAGAAGAATGTACCTGAGAGACACGGGAGTCCATGCTCCAGCAATACCCTTATCTCTTCTAAGGTTAGTGTTTTATGTTTTTATGTATGCTTCCTTATTGCTATGTGTGTTATGCCATGCTATGCTTGTGTGTTGAACATTCGGGGACGAATGTTCTTAAGGGGGGAAGAATGTAATACCCGGCTAGACCTCGGCATCGAAATTCCTACCTTCCGACGGAATCTCCATTGGAATCCAGAACTTTCTGATGTCGGAGCCTTCTAGAAGGGTAAAATGAAGGTTTTCTAAAATGTTTTTATCTGTTTTTATGGTTCTAATGAAGAAAGAAAATGAGTTTTGAAAGAAAAGACCAAGGAAGGAAGACCCAGGTTCGGCCGCCAAACCTCAAGTTCGGCCGCCGAACATGGGGAGCTTGCGAAAGCTCTTTTGGCCCCCGAAGGTGGTCTGGCCAGCCACCTATAAAAGGCCCCATGTCCGAAAATGGGTGAGTTTTCTCTCTCTATTTTCGGGTATAGGTGAGATTTCGCCCTTCCGTGGTTGATTTTGTGTTTTCCTTTAATCCCTTCAAGTTTTGATGAGTTTTTACTTTATTTTGAAGATTTTTGAGCTAAGAGTAAAGTTTTGAAGCTTGGAGACCCCCGGAGCTCGATTTCTCCCAATCTCCAAGTTTGGATCACATCTCCTCTCGATCTTCAAGAGGTAAGTGTAGATCCACGCCTTTTATGATGCTTTAAATAAGTTTTAAGAGGGGGTTAAGGATTTTAATGCATGTTTAGAGTAGATGTAAAATGTTAGGGTTTATGTTAGTTAGATGGTAAATGTATGTTTATGTGATGCCATGTTGATGTTTGTTGGGGTTTAGGCTAGTTTTATACCCCTATATGCTTGAATAAGTGTTTATGCATGTTTTTAGAATAATTGAATGCATGTTGGGAAGTTGGGATGGCTGAATGCATAAAGCGAAATCGGGTTCTACCACTCTGGAAACCTAGGTTCGGCTGCCGAAGCCATGTTCGGCCGCCGAACCTGCCTGGGGAGGCAGTTCTGGCTGCCGAACCCTGCCCCCAAAAGTTTGGACTTTCGGCTCTAGAGGAGAGTTTCGGCCGCCAAACCTGCCCCCAAAAGTGCCTGAGTTTCGGCTCTGGAAGGACTTTCGACCGTCGAAAGTGCCTGACTTTCGGCTCTGGGGGGACCTTCGGCCGCCGAACCTGCCGTCGAAAGTCCCCTGCCCAGCCTTCCTTTGCATATTTTCTATGCATGTTTTATGATGTTTTAGAGAGTTTATGGGGAGATGTTTAGAGTCATGTTAGAGTATGTTTGGTCCCTCATTTGAGTCCACCTGTGTAGGATCGGACCCAAGGAACCGAGGAGGCCATCAGTGTTAGTTGTTTAAGAGTTAGCCAGAGGTGAGTAGAACTAAACTATGTTTTAAAGTAAATGAAATTTTTAGCATGTTCATGCATCACGAATGCCATGATATGTACTAGGTTGTTTTGCATTAGAATTCACGAATATGATGCATTGCATAATATGATGTTGATGTGGATGGATATTGGATGACCCACTAGCCCTCGATATAATATGTTATGATACGGTATGGAAGTTCAATGAGGCCCATTCTACACCCCTGGCACGATGTGAGAGAAAGACCAGTGAGGCCCATTCTACGCCCCTGGCACATTGGATATGTTATGTTAAGAGAAAGACCAATGAGGCCCATTCTATGCCTCTGGCACAATTGGACTATGTAGAGGGTTAGTGGTGATAAGTCCATCTGTGATGTGAATTGTTTGTGATGTGTTGCATTTCATAATGGCATACGTTTATAAACTGTTTTACTGTTCTGCTCACTGGGCTTTAGTAGCTCACCCCTTTCCCCTAACCCCCAGGGTTGCAAGAGCATAGGTAGCTATGGAAGAGTCATCAAAGTTTCGGTATAGCATGATGTAATAGTCTAGTAGTAGACATGTAATGATATGTAAAATAATGTAATGTAAGGTATTGTAAGGTAATGTAATAAGGATTAGTATTGTGCTTGACCTTAATGTATGGTTAATCCCTGTTGTACATTATCTTTATGTAAATGTTTTAATGATAATATATGTTGAACCAAGCTTGATGTATGTAATGTTGACCCAACTAGAGCATTTGATGAGGGCTCTAGTATGGGGTTTGTATGTATAGAGTTATGGTGAATGCACAGGTCAAGCTTGGTATATGGAAAGTTTAAAGTTTTTATAAAAATGTATGATCATGTATGGGATTTTATCAGGTGTACAGGATGTATAGTAGGCTTGCTACGGGTCCCGGCGACCTTAAGTCGATCTGGATCCTAGCGCCGGTAGCGGTCCGATTTTCGGGTCGTTACAAAAATGCACATATATGTCAAAGCAATATTCATAAGCTTTACTTTGAAAAAGCAACTTAGTTCAAAAACAAGCACACAAAGTTACTTGAACATCAACCAAAAGCATAATAGATGAGAACAAGCAGTGTAGATAACCTAAGCACCTTACTTTGACAAAACCTACATTTTAGTGATCTTAGTCTTGATAGGTATTTAATACATGGGTGGCATTAAAACTTAAAATTTATAGTGGGGATTCAACTTTCAATTTCAATTATGTTTTCTTGCATTTATATATCATGGCATCCTATATGCATATAAATATATAAACTATCATGTATAGTATCACATACTAATATATGACAAAAATATGTAAACGTCATATAACATAGCCAAAATCTAAAAATGATCTTCATAAGCTAATATAAAGATCATAAGGGGCAACTTAGATGTAATCCTATTAAATTAGTTGCAATGGAACATATCTTTATATCTTGAGCTTGCTTGTCCGCACCATGGAATCTACTCGTCATTAGAAGGTAACTCCACCATCAACATGGAAGCACGAGTCTTCTCTCCTCCATCTTGTGGATCTCCATTTATAAAATAAAAGAAAATCTATATTATTACATTAAAATAAATGACACGTAGGCCGTATTTAAAAATTACATCCCATATAAAGATAACAATAACCAATCTCATAGGTTAATAAGGCCATGCTATGCATCATGCCAAGACTTCACATGATCACAACATATTTCATCACCTTTTTCCTTTACTTTCTCCCTTCTCTTTCTTTTCTCTCCTTCTACCCCATTTTCTTCTTCCTTCAGCCAGTATTTTTAGCTATAATCATCATTATCTTCAATCCAATTTATGCAAAAAAAAAAAAAAAGATCAAGAAAGAGAGCTGAAATTAAGTGTAGAGATGCAAACAAGAGAAGATTAGAGGAGAAATTGAAGAGGAAATTTGGAGAATAGAAGAGTGAGTTCCTTTCCCCTTTCAGCCTCTTTGCTTCCCTTCCATGATTCCTTTAGTAGTAGAAGAGGTTTATTGAGTTAATTGATTAAGTAGATAGTGTCAAAATGGCTTAGGGTTTCTATTAGCATAAAAAGTTTATGCAGATGTGGAGAGCTTTGGTTTCCTTGAAATCCCTATAGAAATAATTGACATTTACTTTAATTTTACTTAAATCTAGAATTTAATTTGAAATAAAATTATAGAAGGAGAAGCTCTCCAAAACCCCAAGACAAAGGGGAAAGAGAAGGAGGATATATAAAAGCGCTACTAACTTGTTTGGTTTGTGCTTATCAAATCCTTAACTTGTGTGTGCTAATTGATAGTGTTAATTGTGTAAAAGTTTATAATTTTACTATAGTTGAATGCTTTTAGATGATTAATGTGGAAATGAAGGAGGGTTGGTTGTGAATTAAGTAAAGGTTTATTGAGATACTGAATTGATAAAATTTTGTTTGAGCAGTTTGTATTTTTGATGATATGACTAAAAATTGAAATATCTAATTTCAGTGAAATTTGCATCAAAATAAAGTTTCATGAAGACCAAAAGGTCAAATTCTAGGCTTAATGGACCTAAAAATAGAGCTAAAATTAACTTTATGAATCAGGTCACTACTGGACCTATTGTGTATTTTTTGGCAACCTGGGTTTAATTTGTTATAAGTCAAGTTATAGATATCTCATTCAGGCTATTTTTGATACAGTAGAAATCTAAGACGAGAAGGTAAAACTTTCATAAGAGAGTTAGGTCAAAATATTCACCAAAGTAAACTTATACAAGATCAAAGTGACTGTTGCTTTGAAATTGATGTCTGGTATATAGTTTGGGCAAATAATACATAACTGGAACAAGAAATGACTAATTGACTTAAAACTTGTAATACCCGGCTAGAGTCTGGCGTCGGAATTCTACTTTCCGGTGGAATTCAGGATGTCGGAAGCTTTTAGAAGGGTAAGATTTATGTTTTTCTAAACTGTTTTGATATGTTCATAGTTTTAAAGTATAAAGGAAATGAGTTTTTGAAAGAAATGAGCCAAGGAAGAAAAGCCAGGTTCGGCCGCCGAAGGTGATGTTCGGCCGCCGAACATGCATGGCTTTTGATTTCACGTTAGGCCGCCGAAGGTGGTCTAGCCAGTCACCTATAAAAGGCCCTCAAGCGGTGGAAGGATAAGCATCCGCCTTTTCTTTCACTTTCCAGAGGTGAGACCATCTCTTTCTTGGAGTTTCTTCATGTTTTCATCAAATCTTGCAAAGTTTTGATTGATTTTCATGTTATTTTGAAAGTTTTGACCTAAAAACCCAAGATTTGGAAGTTTGGAGAGTTTGAAGGAGAGTTGCTCCATATCTCCATGTTGGGATCGTTCATCTTCTTGTTTTCAAGAGGTAAGTGAAGATCCTGAGCTTCTTTTCATGTTTTATGGAAGTTTTATGGAAGTTTTGGGTAGAGTTGCATGAATAGGGTAAAAAGTGAGTTTTTGGTGTTTTGTTGATAAAAGTATGTTTATGTGTGTTGTGTTATGTTTGAGTTGGGGTTTTAGGTAGTTTTTGACCCCTTTGTGCATATACTAGAGTATATGTATGTTGAGGAATTGAGAGGGTTGAGTTTGAGAAAGTTTGGTGTGTTTTGGCGTGAGGCAGAGCAAGCTTCTGCCTTGCTGATGAACCTAGCTTCGGCCGCCGAAAAAAGGTTCGACCGCCGAATGTGCTGAGGAGGTGGCTTCGGTTGTCTAAGCTTGCCCCCGAGAGTTTGGACTTTTAGCTCTGGAGGGGAGTTTCGGCCGCCGAAGGTGCCACCGAAGGTTATGGACTTTCGTCTCTGGAGTGCCTTTCAGCCCCCGAAAGGGTTCGGCTGCCGAAAGTAGAGATTCGGCCGCCGAAGGTGCATGAGTTTCGTCTCTGGAGAAGACTTTCGGCCGCCGAACCTGCTGCCGAAAGTGCCCTGTCTAGCCTTCCTTTGCATGTTTTGCATGGTTGTTTTAAGGTGTCTAAGGGGATTCTTGGGGAGTTTTATAGAGGTGTTTATGAGCTAGTTTGGTCCCTCATTTGAGTCCATCTGTGTAGGCACAGACCAGAGGAACCAAAGAGAGCAGCAGTGAGTACTGCTTCAGAGTTTGCAGAGTCAGTCCAGAGATAGCCAGAGGTGAGTGGAACTAAACTTAATACTCGTTTTAATTGAGACATTGAATGCTTTTAGCATATTTCATGCACCATGCTTATGCAATAGGTTGATTGCATTAGAATCCACAAAGATGTTGCATTGCATACTTACTTGTTGATGTGGGTGAATGTTGAATGATCCAATAGTTCCAGACAGGAAGTCCAGGTGCCCAATCTACGCCCTGGCAGGTATAGTAAAGTCCAGGTGCCCAGTCTACGCCCTGGCAGGTATAGTAAAGACTAGGTGCCCAGTCTATGCCCTGGCAAATGGTAAGTACAGGTGTTATATACACGTATACATATACAGTACAGGAAGACCAAGACCCCATTCTACGGCCTGGCACGAAACAGATACTGGGACTATGTGGTGACGGGTTTACCCTTGATGTGAATTGTCTGTGATATGATGCATTCCATAAGATCATGTTTTAATGACTTATTTTACTGTTCTACTCACTGGGCTATAGAGCTCATCCCACTCCCTTAACCCCAGTTTTGCAGGATCAGTGTACAGGAAAAGTCCAGCAGGGTACAGGAAGAGAAAAGAGTGTTGTAATATTATAGTGTGGACATGTAATATCAAAGAGATGTAATAGTTGTATATAAGTTATCGTGCTTGACTTACTTAGTTTGTTTTGTAAATCCTTTTGTAAACATGGTCTATTGTTTTTATGTATATGTCCAGTTGATGAGTATGGATGACCAGGTTTAACATATACTGTGTGGACTCAGCTAGAGCTTGATGAGTGCTCTGGTCAGGGGGTCTGTGTACATAGATAGTGCATGCACAGGTTGAGCCTTGGTTCAGAGGAAAGTTTTTTATTTTCACAGAAAATGTATGATCATGTATGGGATTTACAGGTACACAGAGAGTATAGCAGGCTTGCTACGGGTTTCGGCGACCTTAAGTTGACCTGAACCCTAGCGCCGGTGGCGGTCCGATTTTCGGGTCGTTACATTATCTCAAATGACTAACTGGAGCAAAAAGAGTAATTTGTGTCATTGAAAATAGGTGGTCGTGTAATTGAATAGCTTTCGGCTAAAGGTGCATGTATGCCAGCAGAATTAGAAGAACTAGCCATTTTAGGATCTCTCTAAGGTATTTGAACCTCAAGCAAGAGAGCACAGCTCTAATACGAATTTTTTGTCTCAAGATAAGTGACCAAGAGGGGGTCAATGGGTCATTTTATCAATTTTTCAGTCTTGATCTAAACTTTAATGAAAAATTGTGGCTACTAATTCTAAATGTGAAAGAGTGACAGATTGAAACAGATATTTCAAAAGTCTTCTTGAAGGATTTTGAAAGATAGCTAAACATAGATACGCATCTATTCAACAGAAGCAAATAATGAAAAGTAGAAATAAAATTAACAAGCTAATTTTACCAAATTTTCATCAGCACTGGTTTAAACTTAAAACACATATCTCAGGTAAATAATGAAAGCTAAACGTAAAGAGTTTAGAGTTAAGAAAATCAAATAGAAAGATTTTATAGTGGTTCAGCAAACACAGCTTATGTCCACTCTCCAAGGTCCTTCCTTGAGCCTTCGCTCCACTAAAACTCTTTTAACAGGCAAGAGAACAGCCTTTCATACAACAGCAAGCTTCTCAGGTGCTTGTAGACCTTTACACATTTGATTCACTACTCATGCTTCTACTTAAGTTTTAATAAGTGCTTAAAACCTCTATTAAGTGAACACACACTTGATCAACCTTATATAGATTTTGATTGTAGAAAGAAACACTCTCAACAACTCTCAGCAATTACAATAGGATGCTATTAAGATGACAGAGAGAAGATTTACCAATGAAAATCAGAAATATGAATGAAAAGCCTTTAACACAAGGGTTTTGAATGCTCTTAGAAAATCAACACTTTCATTGCTCATTTATGACGAGATTCAAACTCTTAAATAGATGTCTGAAAAAAAATTTCTTTCTTAGCTATAGAAGTAGTTCAACGGTAATAAATTTAAAAATACTAGCCGTTAAAACATTGAGATTTGTGCATATTAAAATCAATTATTCTCGCAGACTGAAAGTAGTTAGCTAAAATAAATATAGACAGAAATTAAATACTTAAATTCAAACTGTATCTAACATTAAATATCTAATTTTAGCCTCAAAAAAATTTAACACAGCTAAAACATTATTTTCGTTTTGAAGAAAAATTCTTTAAAGTAGAATAAGATAAAAAAAAAAATTATTATTGACATATCAACTCATTCACTCTTTTACGATTAATTCTAGGGATATCTTTTTTACTTTTTCTTTTGATTCATCCTATATTGCCATAAGAGTTTCTTCCTTTCCAACGTAGATAATTCCTCTATTTCTTCAAAACTATCCGAATGCTCTACGTTTGATACTAAACATGATTAAATATACATAATTCATTAAATTTTGATATTATCAAAATCAAGTTCTTTTAAGACTTATGGAATCAATAAATAAAAAAATATAACTACAATTTTTCATCGGTAAATGATTGATAATTTCATTATTGATATTTTAAATAATCAGTAAGTGATCATTAATTTACTTTAACAACCACTTTTTCAATTATTTGATCGGTAAATTCTATCACTACTTTTTATTTTTTTTATAATGAAATATTATTAATACTTTATAGTTTTTAATTATATTAATCAATAGTAATATTGCACGAGTTGCTTTTCAGCGTTAATTATATCCTTTTTCTGTTTCTCTCCTTTTTTTTGTTGAAATGAAAGAGATTCTGTTTCTTCCCTTGTATTACTAAAAAAAAAACATTTTAAATTTAATTACAAATATATACTGAGTATACAAATAGAGTAAACTGCACGTCTAAAAAAAGTAATATACATAAAAGTGATGTGTAATTCTGAATTTAAATGGAAATGGGGTTTTTTTATAATTTTTTAATATTTATTTACTTTTTATAAATAATTAAATTTGAAACTTAAAAACTTTAAGGATGATTTACGTATTAGTAAAATAAAATTAATCATATATGTTTTATGGGTTTCTTGCTGAAATAATGTCAGAATTCATTATGATGATCATAATTAATTTCTAATTATGTAATAAATATGAATTAAACTCCTAGTGTAGGTTATTTGTTTCAAGTAAATTATGTTCTGATTTGGTTTAAAGACGATTTGAAAATAGATAGTTATGCAGATAAATAGTTATAAATTATTTTTTTTATGAAAAATGTCATCAAAATTTCATATTTTATATTGAGAAATTTAGAGAAGATATCTTTTTTATATGTAAAAAGAGAATTTGTTAATAAAATAACACTAAAGGAAACTTAACATGTAGTACTAAAAAAATCCAATCCAATATTAAAATTTTCAGATAAAAAATGCACATATAAATAAAAGCAATATTCATAAGCTTTATTTTAAAAAAGCAACTTAGTTCAAAAACAAGCACACAAAGTTACTGGAACATCAAACAAAAGCATAATAGATGAGAACAAGCAAAGTAATCAACAGCATCTTTTTGGAATGCAGAGGTGGCCAGTCATATGCCAACTTTCACCTCCATCAGGATACATATAAGGGCATGATGGAGTGTAGCCATCCTTCAAAAGCAGGTTCCATGTTGCATTAGGATCCGCAGTTGCGAACATAGTCCAAGTAGGTGTAGAATTCTCATATCTACTATGTGTGATGCGATTAAATTTCTTCACGTCCTTGTTCTTAGTTATATCATCTGTGTTTATATCAACGGTAAACACATCTCCATATGGCCTCACAGAATGTAAGAACAGAGGTAAAGAAATTGGATCAACAGACACTGCAGCAAGATCTGAAGTCACAGCAATGCTTTTCCCATCCGGACTAAAAAATGGATGATTCACATGTCCTGAAAGGTCATCTCCACTTTTTATCACTCTTACCACAACTGATGGATCGTTTGCCTTTATTAGAAATACTGAAAAGTATCCTGGGTCTAAACCATTGTCAGTTTCTGGTGCATCTTTAGGCTTATCTCGTGTTGATGAGAATACTATCCAATCTCCACTTGGAGACCATTGGCAATGTGTATCAGTCCATGGCCCATTTGTTAGTCTTGTTATTGTGCCATCTAAATATTCCCCTACTTCTGCATTCTCCATTATGTATAGATTCTTGTGCTTCTTATCTCCTCCATCTCTTGTAGATCGAAAAACTAATTTCTTTCCTGTAATAGTGAACGATTCTTGGTTACTGACATGCTAATTGGTTACCTGAGCATTGGTGAAACAAGGAATAACTAAGAAATTAGTTAATTACCGTCTGGACTAGTGGATGGGAAGGCATTATTGAATTTATTTGTGAGCTTGCGACGTTGTCTTGCACCACTAGACACATTGGGAATAGCGCAAATTTCCAATGTTTTTCCAGCATTGAAAGAAGGTCCCATGCATACATACAGTATATCCTTTTGTGGATTTTGATTCCAAACCGGTGAGAAAATATTATCTGGACCTTTCGTCTACACAAATAAAGCCCATTATATTTATTATAAATACCGTTAATGCAGGTTGCAATTATAAAATCTAACATAATTACATCTCTTGAGTTCATGTAAACATTATTACAAACATATAGATGTATTCAACATACTAATTTTATATGCATACTATCATTTATACTTTTACCTTAGATATATGAAAAGTGAGATTTCCCTATATACAATTTCTATTCTTGTTACATATACCTCAAAGACAATGCGCAGTCCTTGGCTATCAGCTACCCACACAGCTTTGAACTCATTGTCAACGAAAGCAAGCTTGGAGCCATCCTTGGAAAATGTTGGAAATACACCAGACACTCTGAAAAGTCCTACATCTGGGTGTGGAGAGTGCAGCTTGTGGAAATTTCTTGGGATTTCGTCTCCATGCTGTGCAACTAACACTCTTAATTAAACATATATAGCTAAAATTTACAGGAATTTGTTCATTAATCAATACGTACGTTGAGAAGATCGCTCTTGCAACGATGGTAACCTATGCGCTTCCCTCCGTCTAAGACAAAGGGGTTGAAATGGTCAGCCTTTGGTCTGGTTATTTGAGTGATTTTTATGGGTTGATCTGGTGCAGATGAATCGAAAATCTCAATATGCCGATACTGTGCTTCCCCACGAACGTCACTGAAGCTTGATTTCTTACGGATAGTTGCCACTGCCACTTTGGTGTCGCTGATGGCCGCCGGAGTTATCGCATCAATTCCATCCGTGGTCACACGGACAGCTTCACCGCTAGCAATGTCGAATCGGAACACACCCCAAAAATCCCCAACCTTTCTATGGAAAAATATGATGTTGTCACTTCCCCATGTTGGCCACCCACCATTTTTTATAATTTTCTTGCGCTCCAAAGGGGGCTTCTCCACGTTCATCACGTAAATATCAGTCTGTAGATCTTCAATCTCGCCGTTCCAACCCTTTCCCTGGAATGATGCAACCGCTATCTTTCTTCCAGATGGAGAAACAGAGGGGCTTAAATCACTTACCCCTGCTCAATAGAAATTCAAATTTCAACCACCATTTAAGAGCATGATATTATATATAAAGGTATGTGGTAATTAATAGAGAAAACAACAGAAGAATGAACCTGATGGGGTGAGGCGTTCAGTTTTTCCAGTCTTAAGATTGGTTTTATAAACAGCAGTCCACGGTTGACGACGGTCTTTTGGCGTGTCTTTGGTAGTGACATAGACGACATAATGATCGATAGTACGATTACCGACCCTATAACCACCGCCAATAGAACCACTGTCTTCCATTCGAACATCACTGAATGTGCCATAGACATCAGAGAAGCTAAAGACTTTAACTTTTTCAGTAAAGCGAAGAGCTATATGAAGAGTCTCGAGGTTTTTGTCTCTTTCAGAGACGAAAATCAAGCCTGAGAGACGACCAGAATCAACATCAGCTTCATTGGCTTCGGAAGCCAATTTTGGGCGCTTGATGATTGTCTTGAGAGCTTCTGATGGAATGATTCGGCAGTCGTAGTTGCTGGACAAGCCATCGGTCATGTGCAGCTCATCGTGCCTCCCTGTGGGTGGAAGTGGACAAGAGTATATGTCCAGAGGCACCGGTGGTTTATAGGTGGCGAAGAAGGCGATGCTACCTCTGTTCTCCGCCATGCTCCGCCTGTAATGCTTGCTTTTACTCTTAAAGGTCACAACGCTTCAAGCTATTTATTGATTAATATTTAGATGGAGGAAGGGACCAATGCGTCCACGTGAAATAATAATAAAAAGTTTATATTATAAAATATTATTTTAATATAAAATTAAATTAAAATTTTTAAAATTAACCACGTATAAAAAGTAAAAGAATAATAAATTAAAGGGATTTTTTCCTAATTTTAAACTATGTGGGATATTTTGTTTTTGTAGAAAAAAAACAAATACGTTAATTAGATTTAGATGGGTTAGCTTTGGAGACGGGGTCAAGTGGCCGATGGATCCAGAAAAGTCAAGCAATTATTTGTAAATCAATAGTTTGTCCACAAGTTATACGATTATTAAAATATTTTATATTATTATTATATATAATAATATAAATTATTTTATAAAATAATATAAAATTATTTTATAAATAATATATTTTTATGTAAATTTACTCTTTTTTTATATTTTAATTTTAAATTTAAAATTATTGATTTATGAAAAATAAATCTTAATATTTTATTTTATTTTATTTTTTAATTTGAAATAATATAAAAATATTTATTGATCAAATATATAATTTATTACTATAAAAATAAAATAAAGAAGATAACTGTAAAAAAAATAAAAAATTTAATAATTTTTAATTTTAAAATAAAAATTGTATCATTATTATTATAATTATAATTTATTATTTTTATTATTATAATTTATATGATTTTTTAATTTTTTATTGTTATTATTAATATGTAACTTTTTAATTTTTTTAATTTTGTTAATATAATATATTAATCATAATAAAATAAAAATTTCAGCATATATATTTTATTTTTATTTTTAATAATAAATAAATTATAAAAAAAATTATAACTAACCATATAAATTAATTGATACTATGTATTTTTCATTTTTTATATGAATAATAATAAATATATGAAAAATTGTTTATATAATGTGATACAAATTTATATTTTTTATATATGAAAATTTTATTTTTATATAAAATAATAATTAATATATATGTTATTACTGGGTGAATCAGTTATTGTATTTTTAAAATTATACACTATTTCTCTAATGGGTCCTCTCTTCTATTATAATTTAAATATTTTGTCCTCTCTTCTATTATAATTTAAATATTTTGTTGCTTATTTTTTATTTCAAAAAATATTTAAATTTTATTATTTTTTATTTATAATATCTTATTTAATTAATTTTTAATATTTTTTCTTTAATTTTCATTTATTAAAATATTTTAATACTTCTAATTTTAAAATTTTCAAAAAATATTTATAATTTTAACTATTTTTAAGTAGTACCAAATAATTTTTAAATAGATTGTAAACTTGTATAAAAAAGTATTTACGAAAAAATTGTACTTTTATAAGAAAATTTAATAAATCACTAGTTTTGAATTAATGTCTACAATAGATAAAGAAATTATAATTTCAAACTGTTTAAATATAGAGATTTAAGAATTTAGTTTTAAAAATATAAGAATTAATTCGTCAATTATGCTAAAATTTAGAAAATAAAGTGTAGTTTGTCCAATAATTATGCACTTATATTGAAAAAGATTTAAGTGTTTATGAGAATATTTTAAATATTTGAAATGTTTATTATACCTTTAATTGATTGACTAACAGAATTATGGATAGAATGATCTCTAATTTGAATGGATTGATTATATAGGAATTTAAGTGTTTGATTTTATAAATATAAATATTTATCTATTAATTAAGTTACAATTCAGAGATTAAAGTGTAATTTATTTAAAAATATTAACCACTCAGAGGGAAATTTTAGCTAAGGCATTTAACCTATAGTCAATGATCAACTCATCATAAATGTATTTTTTTATGGAAGAATCATTTTATTAGACAGACATTACATTTAGAAATTAATTTATTATCAAAAATTTAATAAAAAGTACTTTATGAATTTTATCAAATTTTAGAAATGTTTATGATGGGTGTCGAAACTACTAAAAATAAATTCATATTTAAAATAAAACTTATGATAATAGTACGTAGAATCAATCCCACAGAAACTGATAAGTAAATTAATTCTATTGAATAAATAAAAAATAAAAATAAAATAAAATGGGGAAGTTTTGAATGTAGAGAAAAGAGAAGATAAATAAAATCAATTCAAACAAAGAAGCAATTAAATTTAAGAGAAAGAATTAAGACGAGACATATTCAGTCAGAGTAATAATTTTAGTTTCAGTTTTTATTGGTTGATCATAGATATAAAAATAATTCTAATTTAATTATTAATAAATCAGTTATAAATATCGAAAATGATTTAGATATCCAATTCTTTCTTAGATTTTAAACTAACTAAAAGGCGCTCATTAATTAGCTCTAACTCTTGGACAACCGTAGGAGACGCTCTTAGAATTTAATTCAATCATCGTATTAAGATTTAAAAGGATCTAATTCTAACTAATAAACACTAGACGCTCAGTTCATTTAAATTAGATTATACTACTCCTTAGGAAGACTTTACACAACTTAATTCACTACTTATTTCAGTTTAATTAAATAATTACAGATTTAATTAACCTAAATAGCAATATATAATTCTATTAATTGAGCAATGACGCCTTATGCAACAATAAACAGAATAATAGTATGCAATAAATACAAAAAATAATATAAATATCAAGAATAATTAAGGAAACAATAAAATTACATAAATCTCACAACCAATTAAACTGAAACATTAATTATTCTTTAACTGAAAAGAAAAAACTAGCCACACATGTCCATGGCTGAAACACCACAATGAGAAGAGTATTTTCAACCTCCTAAACTAAATAAGAATGGGAGATGAGAGATGAGATGAGATAATCGGCATATCAGTGTGTCTTCTTTTTATAGTGCTAAGAGTCCTAACTCAATTTAAATACACGTAACTAAAATCAAAGTCAAGTACATATTGGCGGATGAAAGTTATCTATTTATTTTTTGGATTTGAAACTTGACTTTGTTCGTCAAATATGTTATGCCCATAACGTAGTCCATAACACAGTTCGTTTGGAAATTAGAGTTCAAGTATGACTCTGCTTCTTATCCTTTTATGAATTTAGTTTGCCCACATTTGATTTTAGAATGTAGAGTCCAAATTGAATTTTTGTCATGTTATTCTCCAATTCTTATTTAATCTACCAAGATAACAAAATTTAAACGAATCAACATGTTTTAAATAAAATCAAACTCAATATCTAATTGTTTTAGAATATTAAAACTATATAAATGTATATATTATCAATTCTCCCATACTTAGATCACACTTATCCTCAAGTAAGTACTCATTAATCAAAAAATATTCACAAAAAAGCTATCCATAATTAATTGCTCAAAAAGTTAAGTTAATTTATTTTAAGTAGCTAGCATGCCACAGTAAAATTTCATCAAAATATACAAATCATAAAAGAAACACCAACATAATCTTCAAAACTGAAATGTAATAAACTCATTCTTAATATGTGATCATGCAATTATGTTCAACAAGTTTTTAAGTTAGTACTTAAAGAAACACATATCTAACCAACCAATGAAGTCTCTTAAAGTTATAATTTTCACCAAAGAATACAGGAATCTAGTTTGTATTTATTTATTTATTTTATTATTATTATTGTTTCTTTATATTTATTTTTATAGTTTTGGTTCGAGATTTTTATCGGCTCCTATGAGAATATACTTTTCCAACACTAGTTTTCTCCATTCACAAGGACATCCCTTTCTCAAGGGGAATGCGCCGGAACCACTCAAACCAACCGGTGATGGTAAACCATATCATTACTGGTATGTTTCGAACTATTGACGGTCCCTATGGGGTATAATTCTCCCAATCACTAGTTTTTTCTATCCACATGAAACATCATTTGCTTAAGGGGAACAAATATTGTACCATTTGAACCAGCCAATATTGGTAAACCACTTAATAGTATTAACAATTGTGGGTTTTCTTTTAACTGAAAGCTTAGTTCCCTAGGATAGCATTGAGACTCACTGCAATAGGTTAAAGTAGAGTTTCAAAATATACTATTGATCTTTTATCAAGCAATATCAATTTATTTAAATATAAGTTTGACATTTCAACTCATAAAAATAAATGTTGGAATTGCTCATAATTTGCATAAAAAGTTAAGAGAAGGTCATTTGTGTTATCTACCTAAAATAATTTCATTTAACTCTGAAAAGTCATTTTTTTCAACTAAATAAAATAAACAAACCAAACAAAACAAAAAATAATTAAAACAAAAGAAAATAAAGTTAACACTAAAGAACACAAAAACAGAATAGATGAGCAATATGTATATGGACAGACTCTCTCCCACACTTAAGTCACATTGCCCTTAACATGGAATAAATCCATATAAAGCAAGTCATAAAAAATATTCCTTCCCCACACTTAAAATTCACATTTAAATTAATAAATAATAGAAAATAGAGATTCAAGTACTTCCCTGGTGGGTAGAAAAGATATGTTGATGGACTGGAGGAGGTCTGCTGATAGTTTGATAGCGTCGTAGGTTTAGTTATGGCATAACAAAGGCATGAACTTTCTTCCTGTGAGCATATCAGATAACGAAATCATCCTGAAAGTGTTGTGGATATTATATCTTCATATCCTTGCGGTTGCAATATAGACTTGGAGAGCGAAATCATCATCCATGAAGGCAGAGGTGTGGTGGACATCGCGCAATAGTTTGAGCATGGAATTTATGTCGCGATCTAGTAGTATCACATCGAGGCTGTCAGTGGCTGATGGTGAAGATCCATCACACGATGGATTTCACCCAGTGAAGATCTTCGCTCGTTGACCGTCAATGGAGGAAGAGTGAGAGATTGACCGTTGTTTGGGAGTCATGGAGAAGGTGATGTGCGGCTGCAATATGGTGAGCGGAAAAAAAAATGATTAGAGTAAGTGTGAAGAATGAAAAGTAAAGGAAAAATTAAGAACAAAAATAAAGGAATAAATAATAAAATAAGTCCCCATTAACTCCTGCACTAAAACACATTATTTTTTGTATGATATAAGAGCTCTGATCTGCAAAAATTTAAAATTGCAAATGGTGATATATCATATTAGATCATTGGAGAAAAAGACTTGATTAAAAAATTATAAAATAAAATAAATAAAATAGAGATGAAAATCTGAACAAGAGGATTTGGCTTTATAAGTGTTATGGGTGTGGTTATGGGTATAACTAAAAACACAAACGTTTTCCTGTGAGTATTGTAAATAAAATAAGCACTCTCAAAAGACATCTTTGGTCTTATTGTATTTTGTTACCTAAGAGAATAAAAATAAAAAATCTAGACTAAAAAGTAATTTTTTTTAATTAAAGAATAAAGTAATAAAAAAAATTAACTAAAGGGATAAGAGAAGAAATAGTTCTAATTTATAGTCTTAGCTAGACTTTATTTGAATATCATGGCCATCAGAAAATTGGCGATGGATCACTAAAAGTGACCTCCATAATTGGTTCCACCTTGATTTCTTCATAAAATAGCTTGAGAAATACTTGTTGGAATGGTACTTTCAAACTGTATGGAGTGTGATTCTCATTTGAATGGAGGTGGCTGACTGGACATTGATTTCAGTTCCACTTTTATTCCATGTACATAAAAGATGAAAATTTAGTATGGATAATAGGTGATTCCTCCATAAATGAAATATGGTGTAATGGTTTGTTTGCTTTTAATTCATATACCACTTTTTTTAAACAATCAAAATTTTCTTTCCGATTTATTTAGCTAAATTTTTCAAAATTCTCACAAATTTTAGTACTTAACTCATCTCCATTTTCAAATTTAAGCACTTATTGAACTAGAGGTTTACTGGCATCCGCTCTACACACATTAGAAATATTACTGGGATGTTTTGTATTATCATAAACATTAAATTCAATGAATTCCCCATCAAACTCCATGGCAAGAGTGCTATTATAAATATTTATTTTCGTTCTAAAAGTAGATAAAAAGGGTCTTCCTAGCAAAATATCAGAAGAATTTGAGAATTTACTATCCTCCATAAGAACCACGTAAAAATTGACTGGAAATATCAAATTATCTACTTGCACTAAAACATCCTCTAACACCTCATCAGGATAAACAATAGAGCGGTCAGCTAATTGAATCGCTACACCCTTTTTTTTTTAATAGATCAATATTCAAAGATTAAAAAACTGACAAATGCATGATATTTATTGATGCACCTAAATCACACATTGCTTTTTTCACATCAAAATTACCAATTTTAATAGGAATAACAAATATACTTTGGTCCTTGCATTTTGTAGGAAACTTTCTTTGGAATGTAGCAAAAACATTTTCATCCATACAAACCTTTTGATAACCTACCAGCTTCTTCTTTTTTGTGCACAATTCCTTTAAGAATTTTATACAGGAGGTACATGTTTAATTGCATCAAACAATAGTATATTTACCTCTACTTTGTGAAATCTCTCAAGGATCTCCTTATCTTCTTTCTCTTTCTTTGATTTGGCTAGTCTTTCTGGAAAATGAGGTTTAATTATCCAAGTATCAAGTTCAATAGGAGCAGGTGTTGGAGCTGATTTACTATATGATTTAAGTACTGTACTTTCAGTCTCCAAGTCTGCACTTTTGTCATGCCCATAACTTACCTCACAAGGATTTTACAGCAACTCTTTTTCACTTCTCAATATAACAGCACTTACATTTCGCTTAGGATTCACTATGGTCTGAGAGGGTAGCTTACATTGATTTTCCATTTTATTTATTGATACTGCCAATTGACTCATTTATATTTCCAAATTACAAATACTCGTCTAAGTCTCTTATTGAAATTGTTAAGTCTCCTATTGAAATTGTTAAGTATTAGTTGCTAAACTTTATAGCTAAAATTCGAGTAGTTTCACCATCTTGGGTTATACGTATTTGAGAAAGGATCATACTTTTTTTATGGAGGACGTGGGAACCCGTTGACTGCATCCACATTGGTCATCTTCTTGAAGTGATAGACATATATCAGTGGGATGACTCGTATTAGTGCAAATTCCACAAGTCTTGGCCTGTTGTGCCTTTTTTGTAACAAAATTTTCAACTAAAGTGGTTAGATGAGAAAATCTAGATTCAACAGAAGAATTACTTACATTGTAAACTCTCCTATGATAGTCTTGTAGAGGTATAAATTGCTGTGAATTTGCTACCATCATGGATATCAATTCGTTAGCCTTTCGGAGTGTTCTTTTACATATCGCACCTCCACTTGCAACATCCATCATACGTCTCTCTATGGTTGTGAGTCCCTCATAAAAATAGAACATAAGTTATTTATCTGTAATGCCATGCCTAGGGCAACTTGCACATAGGTGTTTAAATATCTTCCGATAGTCATGGAGCGTTTTTGTTTCCTTTTGCTTGATTTTCGATATTTTTCTTCTAATTGCAGATGCTCTAGAAGCGGGAAAAGTCGGTCCAAAAATAATTTTACCATTTCTCCCCATATCGTGACTGAACCTGGAGATAGGTAGTACAATCAATCTTTTGCATTATTAGCTAGAGAGAAAGGAAAGTCCCTTAGTTTATTTTGTTCATCTGTAATTCCTTGTGGTCTCATGCTGAAGCATATCACATGAAATTCTTTTAAATGTCTATGAGGATCATTCTTTTCAATTCCTTTAAAGATATGGAGGAGATGAATTAATCCTGACTTTAGCTCAAGTGATGCATTTAGTGCAGGAAAGGTGATGCAAAGGGATTGAGGGTCATCAGTATTGTCAACATCCTGTACTGCTTGCTCTTCAGTCATTTTTTCTTCAACATCATATTCACCAGAAGAATTGTCCCAGTCAAATGTTATTTCCTCCTCGCCAATGACCTGTTCGTCGATAACAATCTGTTCCTCAACAGCGATCTCTTCTTTAATGGCAACCTGTGCTTCAATAATGATATGTTCCTCAATAGTGAGCACCTGATCGTTAGTGTTGGATGATGAAAGGTCTTTGTTTTGCTATTTGGCCTCTTTTCTCAATTTTCTCGCAATTTTCTTGATTTTTGGATTGAACTTGAATTTGCCTATAAGATTAGAACTTGTCATTCTAAAAGAATTAATAAAACAATTTAGAATCAGTCCTCGACAATGGTACCAAAATTTGGTGGGCGTCGAAACCACCAAAAATAAAATTTTGCTTAAAATAAAACTTGTGATAATTGTAAGTAGGATCGATCCCACAAAGACTGATAAGTAAATTAATTCTATTGAATGAACAAGAAATAAAAATAAAATAAAATGGAGGGAGATTTTGAATGTAGAGAAAGAAAGATAAATAGAGCCAATTCAAAGAAAAAAACAATTAAACTCAAGAGAAAGAATCAAGATAAGATATATCCGGTCAAAGGAATAATCTTAGTTTCAGCTTTTATTGGTTGATCATAGATATAAAAATAATCGCAATTCAATTATTGATAAACCAATTATAAATATCGAAGACGCTTTAGATATTCAATCCTTTCTTAGATTTTAAACTAGCTAAAATATGCTTGTTAACTAGCTCTAACTTTTAGACAACTGTAGGAGATGCTCATAGAATTTAATTTAATTATTGCATTAAGAATTAAAATGACCTGATTCTAATTAACAAATGTGAGATGCTCAGTTCATTTAAGTTAGATTATACTATTCCTTGGGAAGGCCTTACGCAACCTAATTCACTACTTATTTTAGTTTAACTAAATAATTACGGATTTAATTAACCTGAATAGTAATATATCATTCTATCAGTTGAGTAATGGTGCCTTAATGCAACAACCAACAGAATAATAGTAAGTAATAAATACGGGAACAATATAAATTCCAAGAATAATTGAAAAACAATAAAATCACATAAATCTCATAATCAATTGAATTGAAACCTCAATTATCCTTTAACTGAAAAAAAGAAATTAGCCACATATGTTCATGGCTGAAACACCACAATGAGAAGAGTGTTTTCAGCCTTCTAAACTAAATAAGAATGGGAGATGAGAGATGAAATGAGATGAGATGACTGATACATCAGTTTGTTTTCTTTTTATAGTGTTAAGAGTCCTAACTCAACCCAAATACAAGTAGCTAAAATCAAAGTCGAGTACATCTTTGCGGATGAGAGTTATCTGTTTGTTTCTCGGATTTGAAACTGAACTTGTGTTCGTCAAATATGTTATACCCATCACATAGTCCATAACACAGTTCATCTAGGAGTTAAAGTATAACTCTGCTTTTTATTTTTCTACAAATTTGGTTACGCCCACTTTTGATTTTAGAATATAGAGTCTAAATTAGATTTTTCTCTTATTATTCTCCAATCTTTATTTAACCTACTAAAATAATAAAATTCAAACGAATCAACCTGTTTTAAATAAAAACAAACTCAATATTTAAGTGTTTTAGAATATTAAAACTATATAAATGTGGATATTATCGATTTATGTAAATTACCCTAAAGAAAAAGATAAAGAAAATCTCAGTAAAAGGAATTGAGTGATCCGCCCTCCTGAAATGTTTAAAAATTATTTAAGAATATTTAAATATTTTTTAATTTTAAATATATTATTATTATTATTATTTTTCTAAATTTTTAAAAATATATTAGTTTATTTCTTTTTAAAAATTATTTAATTAAAATAGAAAAAATATTTTTTCATCTATAAGGTATAGCATAATTAGTGGATTTATCCTTCTATTTTTAGAATTTAACACTTTAATTTTTAAAATTTAATTCTGTTAAAATCTAAGTTCGCTCTATCAAAAGATTATTTAAGTATAATCAAAAGAAAGAGATAAAAATATTATCTCAAATATACCCTTATAAATAATAAAAATTACTTTTACTTTTTCAATTTTTCAAATTTCTTTCGTCTCTTAGCCACATTCTCTTCCCCATTCATTTTCACTTTCATTAAAACATCCAAAGAAATTCATCTTCACTATACAAGAAACTTGCATTGAGTTTAGTTTCAGGAGGATTCCATCATAGTCATTCAATGCTCAAGAGTTAGATTTGATTTCAAAAATTGTTTGTGTAATAACGATCTACATAACATCGCTCAATAGAAAATATTGCGATAGAAAATATTTTAGTGAATTGGCATCCACAATTTATGTTTAATAGGTTATTGATTTGATTTTTATCTTTTGTGGGTTTTGGATTGTAAAATTTGATTTTTTTTTTTTTTAGTGTTTTAGATTTAACTATATGACAATTCGATCTAGATCTACTGTATTTTGACTCTTCATTTATTTGGGTTTGTATAGAGTTTCTCACTCTGGATTTTTATGGTTTGTATTTGTCCATATGAGGTTTCTTAATTTTGCATAAAAATTTGGAATGTATTATTTGATTTGAAATTTTAATTTCTTGAATTTATATTGTTTTTGGTTTCTGGATTTGTGCTAACAATTCTGTGGAATGTATTATTTTTTATTTTAATTAGACTTCATAAATAATTAAAATATTTAAAAATATATAATTAATATTTTAATAATAAAAATTTTTAAAAAAATATTATTTTAATTTTTTATTTACGTGAAAAAAGAGCATATATGAACTTAAAAGAAAAAGTTTAGATTACTTGGGTCCAAAACTTGATTTTGGATTTATTTGGACATGCGTTAAAATTTAAGGGCAAAAATAATATTTATTTATAGATTTTTATTAGATTTATTGAGTTTGAATTTTAAATGTATTAAAAAATTTATTTTTTTTGTGAAGATTGAATTAGAGATTTTAGTTTGTTACTTTGATTTTTGAATATATTTTTATTGTATTGAATTTTTGAGAAAGAAACCTATAATTTTGATAAAATTAAATTGAAATTAAAGTTATTTTTAAAATAATAGTTTAGTTATTTATCTTTTCACTAATAGTATTTTTTATGGAGAAATTTTAAATTTTGAAGAAATTAAATTTTAAAGACTAACATTTTCAAAATTAAATTTTAAAAACTAACATATTAAATTCTAAAATAGAAAGATAAATTTATTAATTATATTATATTTTAAGAAAAAAAATAATTTTTCCATTAAAATATTATAGACAGAGGCAAACAAATTTTAAAAAGCAAATATATTAGAAAAAATAAATTTTAAATTTAAAGAAAACAGTTTAATGGGTAATGGACTAAATAATTTAATATTTTTTTAAAAAAATTCTTAAATATATATTAAAACTAAATAATGATTATGTGATAATAATTTAAATTACTCATATTTAAAAATTCTAAAGACTTATATTTATTTATATGACAATAAATATAACGAAATTAATTTAAGTATAAACTTTATTTTCTGAATATATATAATTCTTTTAATATTACAATTAAATAATAAATTCTCCTTATAAAATATTCTTATGATAAATGATTTTTAAATATATTTTTCTGTAAATAAATATAGCCTTAAATTTAGATATTTAGATCTTAGAGATGGGACAAAGTGGGCAATGGATTCGAATGAGAAAAAGCGGCAACATAAATGACACAAACAAGGTAGTTGGAAATTGTATTAAAAAAGTTATAAAATAACAGATGAGAGTTGGTTGAATCAATCATTTAATGAATGTTGATTATGTATTTCTATTTTTAAATCTTACCTAAATGTTGAAAAACTGATTCATATTAATACAAAATTTTATTTTTTAATTTTTTTAAAAAATATATTCTTATTTTCTATAACTAAACAGATCGAAAGACTCTAAAATCTTTATATATTTTATTTTATTTTATTTTATTTTCTGCCAATTGCCTATACAACAATTAAAAAATTTTTAAAGATAAGTTATTTAAATTATATCAGTATTCATATGTATCCTTTGGTTTTTTTTTTTTTTAAAAGTTAATCTGTATATTTTAAATTATTAAAATTGAAAAAATATATTATTTCTAGGGAAAATTACTTTTTAATCTCTCAGGTTTAACGTAATTAACACTTCTGTCCCTCTATTTTGGCGATTCAACACTTAAGTCCCTCACTTTTTCTTCCGTCCAAATTCGTAGTCCTTCCGTCCATTTAAACCGTTTGGTCAAAAAGTTAAAAGTGAGAGGTGATAATTTTTTCCAAAAATACCCTTCTCTTAATGTGAAATTCCTTTTTTTTTTTTCTCTTTCATGCTTTTTTCGGTTGAAGAAGAAGAAGAAGAAGAAGAAGAAGAAGAAGAAGAAGAAGAAGAAGAAGAATGGGTATTTGGGTTTGGGTTTAGTGAGGGTTAATTTTGTTAATTCACGTGTCCCAAACGGCTATTTTGGATGGAAGGACTGCAAATTTGGATGGAAGAGAAAGTGAGGGACTTAAGTGTTGGGTCGCCAAAATAGAGGGACAGAAGTATTAGTTACGTTAAACTTGAGGGACTAAAAAATAATTTTTCCTTATTTCTAAATATTTTACAGACGAAAGGTGGTTTATCTATTTTATCTCTGACGTTTTTGGAGTAAAACATTATAAGGGGAAACTTATGTGTTGAAGTTTATTGTTTTCATGGTATTTTTTTTTTTATTAATTTGGTAATTTTATTTTATAATATTTAAATTTATTAAATCGGTCCCCACTTCAACTTACAACTCAATATTCTTACCCAACCTTGACAGAGTCACATTGGACCATAATAAGTTCTTATCACCTGAGTCGATCGCATGATTTCAATAGAACCGACAAGAATGAGTTGGCAATTCTCCAATGTGAAATCGTTTGCAAAGTTGATGAAATTCTCCCCGGTCCCCTACCCCCTTACCAAAAGAAAAAATAAAATATTTTAACTGTTAAAATATTTTATTATTTAAATTTCTATAATTTAATCTCTTAAATTTAAATAAAATCTACTTATTAATTTTTCATATTAAAAATATTTTAAATTTTTAATAATATTTAATGATTACAATTAATAAATTAATTAATTAATAAATTTAAAACTCTAAAAAAAATTAATATATTTTTAAAAATAAAAAATTAATTAATAAATTTTTTTTTAATGTAAAAGCTAAATTATAAAATTACTTTATTATTATTATTATTATTATTATTACGTTGACTTCAAAATATTGCTTCAACTAATATATTATAATATTTTAATTTGGTTTTTTCCAAATGTGAAAACACGAGGCAGCAAAGACAACCGAGTCACATCATATTTCATAAACAATACAACCCACGCGGTTCAATAGAAACCATTCCATAATTATAAATAATATTTTATTTCATTATTTATAGTTACTGTTTTTTATAATTATTAAAAATGTCATCATATCTTATCCTTGAATGTTATCATATACACTGGACAGAGCGGCCAGTGGGACCCCAACGTGAAACTCGTGGCATTAATTTTCCTTTTTTTGTCGGTAGCTACATTGGTTAATATATCGACAAAATACTATAATAGGTTAAAAAAAAGGGTAATTTACGATTTAGTCTTTGGGTATTGCCATTATTAATAAGTCAGTCCCTATATTTTCAGAAACCTATTAAAACATTCTTATATTTTCTATCCGTCAACGAAATAGTCCTTCTGTCTATTTTTGCCATTAAAAATATAGTAAAAGACTAAATTACCCCCAATTATTTTTCTCCTCCTCCTCCTTCATTTTCTTCTTCATCAATTCTTCTTCCTTTTGCTTCTTCTTCTTCTGCTTCTTCTCCTTTTTCTTCTTCAGCTTCTGTTTTTTCTCCTTCTTCTTATTTTGCTTCTTTTTCTTCTTTTTCTTCTTTATCTTCTTCTTCTTCTCATTCTTCTCCTTCTTCTTCTTTTTCTTTTTCTTCTTTTTCTTCTTTATCTTCTTCTTCTTCTCATTCTTCTCCTTCTTCTTCTTCTTCTTTTTCTTCTTTTTCTTCTTTCTCTCCTTCTTCTTCTTCTTCTCCTTCTTCTTCTTCTTCTTCTTTTTCGGAGTCGGAGGAGGAGGAGGAGGAGGAGGAAGAGGAGGAAGAGGAGGAGGAGGAGGAAGAGGAAAGAAAAGATAGGGACTATTTTATTGATAAAAAGAAACAATAAGAATGTTTTAATAGATCTAAAAAAAGATAGGGACTATTTCGTTGATAAAAAAAAACAATAAGGATGTTTTAATATATTTTTAAAAATATAGGGAGAGACGATTTCGTTGACAGAAAGAAACGATGAGGAGAGACTATTTCGTTGACTTAAATAAACGATAAGGATGTTTTAATAGATGTGAGAAAAGACAGGGACTATTTCATTGATGGAAAAAAATAATAAGGACGTTTTAATAGATATGAAAAAAGATAAAAATATTTTAATAGATTTTTGAAAATGTAAGGACTAACTTGTTAATAATTACAATATACAAGGACTAAATAAATGGTTTTATTTGAGGGTAAAATTGGATTTTAAAAATTTTCTTAATCCTCCTTTATCTAATTTTAACGGAAAATATGACGGAAGGACTATTTCGTTGACGGAAATAAAATATAAGGACGTTTTAATAGGTTTTTGAAAATACAGAGACTGACTTGTTAATAATGACAATATTCAGAGACTAAATCGTAAATTACCCTTAAAAAAATGCTACCTCACTTGTCTAATACGGCGAATCCTGTTCAAAAAATATAATAATTAATAATTAATTAAATATAAAAATAATAAATTATATCATAAATAATTTTTATCTAATAAAATAAAAATTATATGAAATAAAAATTATATTTTTTATCAAAATAATGTAATTTTAATCTGGTATTCGGCCATGTAAATCCATGGAATATGGAAAAGGTGAGAATAAATCAGCCATTTAGGAGATAGAAGGATATTATCTGGTAGTTACGAATTTTCAAAAAATTGGTCTTAGGCGGATGCAATTGGTTCTGGTATAATGGTCAGGTCAAGGCCAAACTTATTCCACCATTGGTGGAACCAATATGGTATAGGGTAGGAAAAATCAATAAAAATTATATGAAATAAAAATTATATTTTTTATCAAAATAATGTAATTTTAAGATATTTATGAGTTATTCAAATTGACTTGATAAAAATTTTAGTTCATTATATCTTCCTGTTTATATATATATATAATATTATCTTTCCACGTTCGTAAATTAAATTATTTATATAATATAAATATAAATTCTCCTTATTGACTATTAAATAATTAAATAGCATTATAAATAATCACATGTTAGTTAGTTATTATTTTTAATTATATAATTTAATTTAATCATTTATAGTTTATTTTACTTAAATAAATAATATATATATATATAATCTCCTTATTAATAAAATCCATAGTAACATAATATAAATTAATAAAATGAATTACATATATATTTATTATTTCTATCATAAATGTATTAAATATTTATGTAATATATTTTTAAATATTAATTACATATGTTTCTTTTAATGTAGAATTATATAACATAATATAATTATATCCTTATTGAGATTATATAATATATTTTATTATTATTATTTACACATTAATATGATAATTTTTTTTATATTTTGATATTTTTAAATAACATAAGAATGTAATAATTTTATGTATAAAAATTAAGATTTAAAGTAAAATTAAAATTAAAATAAAATAAAATAAAATAAAATAAAAAATAAATCAAAATAGTAATTAAAATAGCTTAGAATCAAACAAAAACTATACTAAAATTTAGTTTAAAGTTTGATTCATAAAAATGAAAAAACTGAAACTTTGTTTTAATTTCGATTTTTAATTAAAATCATATTAGAATTAGAATTGAATAGACCAACAATAATATGATTAGTAGAAAATAGTGGATAAACAAACATAATCCATATGAAATCATTTGGTTAATTGCCAGAATACTAATATAATATTATATTATTTCGGCAAAGTGATTGTCATTGCCCTATGTGGTTTGCTCACAGTGAATCACTATAAAAAAAATTGCAGATTATCCACAAATTTATTAATAATTTTAATAGATTTATTAATAAATTTAAAAATTTACTGATAATTTTAATATAAAACATTTTGCTACAATGGTGTATTTAATGCAGAATATGTAATGCAAAGGTATTGAGTGTCATCAGGATTATCTATTGTTAAAAAAATCAGAAATAAGTTCATTCAAAATTACATAGTAAAAAAAGAATTTTATTTTTCTTTCAGAATTTGAGTGCTTTTAATTCGACAGAAATGATAAAGAGACTAATTTTTTAAACTTGACAAAAAAAATTGTTTCGAATTGATAATGTTGCTTCTGAAATAAACACCATCAATGATATTCATATGAACATTTTCATTTGGAGTGCTAGTTCTCGCAACGGATAGATTAACTATGTGTTCCAAAATTACAATTCAAAAAAATGATTACAAAAAAAAAACCTTCTCTACACAATTCAAAAAAAATATTTTTTTTCACTCATTTTCTCTTGATCTTTTTATTTTCTCCCACTTCTTTTCCTAAAAAAATCATGAACATCACAACCGTTACAATATTGCAGATATTAATATATTTATACGATAAATCATTTTCAAAATATAACTGTTTTGAGATTTACTTATGATAATAACACATATAATGATTTTAACGTGAATCTATCAAATATTTTATTCTTTAATAAATATCTAAAATTATTGATTTATATCTATACATAATCATTTTATGATTACCCATCAATAATTATATTAATCATATTTTATTATTATTATAATAATAAATAATTAAAAATATTAATTATTATATAATATATAAATAAATAATAATAATAATAAAATCACTTTTATTAATAAATAAAATTACATACAAAAATCTAAAATAATTATTTAAAATAAATTTACTAACATTAATATCTTGTATTGTTTACTCTTTAGCTATATTTTTTTTCACGTCAAATTTATTAGAAGAATCGTGAGAATCAAATTTATTAAAAGAATAGTCGGCTTTAGATGTATTTAAAAATAAAAAAATTAATTAATTAATTTTTTTATAATATAAAAGTTAAATTATAAAATTATTTTATCATTATTATTATTATGTTGACTTCAAAATATTGCTTCAACTAGTATATTGTAATATTTTAATTTGGTTTTTTCCAATGTGAAACACGAGACAATAAGACAATGGAGGCACATCATATTTCATAAACAATACAATACACGTGGTTCAATGGAAACCATTCCATAATTATCTCAATACATTCTTTTATACATATTGATGAGATTGACATTAATTCATGCCTTTCTTTCTTTTATTTATTTATTTATTTATTTATATTATTTGTTGAAAAGTGAAGACAACAAATAAACGAAAATTCTTTTATTTCATTATTTATAGTTACTGTTTTTTATAATTATTAAAAATGTCACCATATCTTATTAATTTAATACTAAATTATTATGAAATAAAAATATTTTATTTTTTAAAACTTTATAAAAAAAATCATATTTAAATATTCTTCAATTTACCAAAATTTTTAAAATTTTGATTTAATTTTATAACAAAATGCTTATCCTTGAAAGTTATCATATACATTGGACAGAGCGGCCTGGGACCCGAACGTGAAACTCGTGGTTTTTCCTTTTTTGTCGGTAGTAGCATTGATTAATATATCGACGAAATACTATAATAATTTAAGAAATGTTACCTCACTTGTCTAATACCGTGAATTTTGTTCAAAAAATATAATAATTAATTAAATATAAAAATATATGTATCGATTATTAACTAATTTTAAAATTTATTAATAATTTATAAATTATAATAATTGATATTAATTTACTAATAAATTTAAAATTTATTAATAAATCACTTACATATTTTTATCTATTAATAAGTTAAAAAGAAAATTAAATTTATAATTAGCCAGTAAATTTATTAATAAATTTTAAATTTATCAATAATTATTAAAAAATATATTTTTTATAAAAATATCTATCGATAATTATTATAAAAAAATTATTTTTTATAAAAAAAATTTAATAACAAATTTATAAATCTACTATTAAATTCATTAATAACCTCCGTTCATAAATATAATACTACATTTTCCTTTAATTATTGATTCATTTTTTTCTTTAATTTTCTTTTTCTTTCTCATTTTTTCAATTTCCTTTTTACTTTCTTTCATTTAATTTATATAGTATATTTTTCCTCCCATTTTTTTATTATTTTCATCTCATTTCTTATCTTTTTTTCTCTCATTTTCATCCCTCTTATATTATTTTCTTCATTTTTTTTTTATAATTTTCCTTTCATTTCCTTTTTTTTATATATATTGATGAGATTGATATTAATTCATGCCTTTCTTTTTTTTTTTTTTTATAATATTTAAATTTATTAAATCGGTCCCCACTTCAACTTACAACTCAATACTCTTATCCAACCTTGACAGAATTGGACCATAATAAGTTCTTATCACCTGAGACCATCGCATGATTTCAATATTTGTAAGAACCGACAAGAACGAGTTGGCAATGCTCCAATGTGAAATCGTTTGCAAAGAAAAAAACAAAAATCGATGTTATTGATCACATTGACTTAAAAAAATATAAATATAAAATATAAAAATAATAACATTAATAAAAAATTTGAAATTTTATTAAAATAAATTTAATTAAATCTTTATATTTTTACATAATAATTAAATAAGTTTAAATTTCTTTAATTAATTAAATTTTTATATTTATTAAAAATTAAATAAATTTAAAATATTTTTAATATTTTAAAAATCTATTAATTAATTATTTTATTAATTTTAACTGTTAAAATATTTTATTATTTAAATTTCTATAATTTGATCTCTTAAATTTAAATAAAATTTACTTATTAATTTTTTCATATTAAAAATATTTTAATTTTTTATGTTTTTTAATAGTTAAAATTAATAAATTAATTAATATATCAAAAAAATTTTAATATTTTTTAAAAATTAAAAAGTTTAATTAATAAATTTTTTTATAATATAAAAATTAAATTATAAAATTATTTTATTATTATTATTATTATTATGTGGACTTCAAAATATTGCTTCAACTAATATATTGTAATATTTTAATTTGTTGTTTTTTCCAATGTGAAACACGAGACAATAAGACAACCGAGGCACATCATATTTCATAAACAATACAACACACGTGGTTCAATAGAAACCATTCCATAATTATCTCAATACATTCTTTCTTTATTAATGTGAAAATAATTATAAATATATAATTATCATTGGCCTATGTAGCTTACAGTATATCACTCTAAAAAAATTTCAGATTATACATACATTTATTAATAATTTTAGCAAATTTATTAATAAATTTAAAAATTTATTAATAATTTTTAATATAAAAAATTTTATATAAAAATTTATCACCACATTTAAAATTCATTAATAATATATTGACATTACTAATTTATTAAAAATTTATAAATATATAAAATAATAAATATTAAAATTTACTAATAAATTTAAAATTCGTTAATAATTCATTAATATATCTTAATATATTAACAAATTTAAAAAATATTTAAATTATCAACAAACTCTAAATTTATTGATAATATATTTAAAAATTATTAAAGAATTTAAAATTTTATTATTAAATTTTATTATTAAATTAATAAATAAAAAAAATTAAATTTACAATCCGCCAATAAATCTATTAATAAATTTAAAATGAAATGAAATTTTAATATTTTTTTAAAAGATTTATATTTTTTCGTTATTAATAGATTTATCAATAAATTTTAAATTTATCGATAATTATTAAAAAAATAAATATTTTTATAAAAATATCTATTAGTAATTATTAAAAAAAAACATATTTTCTTAAAAAAAAATTTAGTAACAAATTTACGAATTCACTATTAAATTCATTAATAATCTCCATTTATAAATATATTTTCCTTTAAATCATTCATTCGTTTTTTTCTTCGATTTTCTTTTTCTCTCAATTTTTTTAATTTCCTTTTTTACTTTCTTTAATTTCATTTATATTGTAAATTTTTCCTCTCATTTTTTTTGTTATTTTCATCTCATCTTTTTTTTTTTCTCTCATTCTCATCCCTCTTATATTATTTTCTTCATTTTTTTCATAATTTTCCTTTCAATTTCTCTATTTTTCCAATCAATTTCTCCCCTTTTCTTTCATTTTCTCTATAATTTCATTCATATTATTTTCTATCATATTATTTTTTTCCATCTATATTTTTTTATTATTTCTCTTCATTTATTTTCTTCTCTAATCATTTTTTCTTTTTTTTTTTTTTCATTTCTCTAAACACCTTTTTACTCTACTCTCATTCTTCCTTCTTTTTCATAATTTTTATTTTTCTACCATTTTCTTTGTTTTTCTCTTTTTTCTTTTTTTTTTTTATCATTTTCTCCCATTTTCTTTTTTCTTATTTCCACTTTCTAATAAAAATAATAATATAATTTTAAATTTTATTAAATTAATAAAATAAAATATTAATAATAAAATTTACTATTTAATCAAAATGATAATTATTTTAAAATTATTTAAATTTTTAATAAATTTATTAATAAATTTTAATTTATTAATAATTTACTAACCAATTTATCAATAAATTTTATATTTATTAATAAATTATTTTTCTCAATATTTACTAACGGATTTTAAATCTATTAATAATAATAACGGAAACTTCATTACTAAATTTGTTAACACTATTAACCGACTTGAAGTTTATAAATTTTATATAATCAATCCTTTCAAATAAAAAGTATTTTAATTCATAATTTCTTTAGAAAAATCGGTCAAATAGAAAATAAATATTTTAAATATCTAAAATATTTTATTAGCGTGTAAATCTTTTTTAATATAGATAAATAATTTTATATTATATAAATTATATTTTAATTTCTAAATTTTAGTGTAATTGACGGATCAGTATTTATATTTTTAAAATTAAAATTTTAAATTTATTTATAATTAATTCGTCTAAAATTATAATTTTTTTTATTTATTATAGATATTAATTAAAAAATATAATGCATGTTCAAATTTCATTTAAAAATATAATTTTTTTATAAAATACACTATAAAAATTTATAATATAATTAAAGATTACTCGATACCATTTAAAAATAATTAATAATTAAAATTATAAATATTTTTAAAAGTTTTAAAATTATAAGTATTAAATTATTTTAATAAATAAAAATTAAAGAATAAAAATAATTAGAAATTAATTAAATGTGATATTATAAATAAAAGGTAATGAGATTTAAATAAAAATAAAAGATTAAAATATTTAAATTATAATAGATAAATATAAACTCATAAAAAAAATTAAATGTATATTTTTAAAAATATAAAAATTAATTTATTAATTATATTAAAATTTAAAATTTTAAATATAATTTATTTATTTTAAAAAATAATAAAAATATTTTTATATTTTTAATGATAAAAATGAATTGAAAATTTTTTAATTTAGATAAATTAAATATAAAAAAAAAATTAAATGTGTAGTTTTAAAAATACAGCTTCATAACTAGAGGAGGACGACAGAGTGAACTATCCGATTTACTAAAGTAGTTTAATAAAAACTATTCTTGTCGTGTTTTAGATTTCTTAGGTCCAGCTGAGCCTATAAATTTCATAGGCATTGAATTATTGGAAGAGAAAAACTTCATGGCCATTTATTTTCTTTGACTTGTTTCAGCTCGTGAAGTTGATAAGGGGGTTGTTGGTACGCCGAAAAACTCAGAAGACTTTTGGGCTTAGGGAATTAAATGTTGATGGTGACTGCCCATACTGAACGATTATCCTTTTGATTTTATCCAAATAAATATTTAAATTTATTAAATCGGTCCTCACTTCAACTTACAATTCAATGCTCTTATCCAACCCTGACAGAATCACATTGGACTATAATAAGTTCTTATCACGTGAGACTATTGCATGATTTCAATATAATAAATTATCATGTAAGAACCGACAAGTATGAGTTGGCAAAAAAAAAAAGTATGAGTTGGCAATTTTCCGATGTGAAATCCTTTGCAAAGTTGATGAAATTCCTCCCCGGTCCCCTACTTCCCTACCTAACCCAAAAAAAAGAAAAAGAAAAAGAAAAAGACAAAGAAAAATCGATGATATTGACCACATTGACTTAAAAAAAAATATAAATATAAAATATAAAAATAGTAACATTAATAAAAAATTTGAAATTTTATTAAAATAAATTTAATTAAATTTTTATATTTTTATTTAATAATTAAATAAATTTAATTAAAATTTTTTTAGTTAATGAAACTCTTATATTTTTACTAAAGTCAAATAAATCTAAATATAATATAATGTAATATTTTTAATAATAAAATATTATTTTTTAATTTAAAATATTAAAGATTTTAATATTTTAATTAGCATAAAGAAAATACATAACAATAGTAATAATTTTTAAAATTATAAAAATGAAATTTTATTATATTAAAAAATTATTTTTATAATTAAAAAATATTTATTATTACAATATTATTATTATATTAAATAAGAATTTATTTAATTTTTGAATAAAAATATAAAGATTTCATTAATAAAAAAATCCAAATAAACTTATTTAACTATAGAACAAAAAAGTATGTGGGTTTAATTAGATTTTTATCCAAATTTCCTCCTCATTATATGTATATGGAGGAGTTCTGAAAGCCCTCGGGTAAGGCAGTACAAGAAATTGAGCAAATCCAGCTAGTGTATCAGTTTTCTGGGCAAAATGAGCTTCAACGATGATGAGCAGCTTGTTGCTCCTCCAGACTCAGGTTTCTGCCTCTTTTCTCCACTACCGATATGCACTTTACGATCTACTTCATTCATTTTGAGCACTCATAAACTTGTTCCTAAGTGTTGTGAACCACCTTTCTTTTTATCTTTTTTGGTTCCTCCATCTATTGGCTAGCCATTAATTCTTGCCAAGTCCCTGCAGGGTGGCTCCTGATTAGTTAACTAATTGTGATTCTCACGATTATATGGCATATATGCTTAGCTAGAATACGCTGTTGAATGTGTTTGTGACTGTGTGGATGGCTTATTTCAGGGCCAAAACCAACTCCAATCATACAGGGAAGAGCACAGGTGGTAAGCAAAAATAAGAGTACGGTACCACTTGAAGAAACCAAACTCAGGGTATTGCTGGAGATCACAGGAGGAGATTCCAGCAATGACAGACCCGGATTGGATCTCGTGGCGGTATTAGATGTCAGCGGAAGCATGGCTGGAGAAAAGTTAGCAAAAGTGAAAACTGCTATGTTATTTGTAATCAAGAAACTTAGCCCTATCGATCGTTTGTCGGTTGTTACATTCGCTGGGGATGCCAGAAGGTTGTGCCCATTGCGTCAGATTACTGAAGATTCTCAAAAATTTCTTGAAAATCTAGTCAATGGGTTAAATGCCGATGGTGCAACCAACATCACTGCTGGTCTTCAAACTGGCTTGAAAATTATTAATGACCGTAATCTTAGTGGCGGGCGTTCTGTTGGAATAATGCTTATGTCCGATGGTGAACAGAACCGAGGAGGTGACGCTGCCCAGGTTCCGGTGGGCAAGGTGCCTGTACACACATTTGGTTTTGGCGTAAATCACGACCCGAGGGTGCGTTGAAATAAATTAATTACATATTAAGCAAGCAGGAGATTAACAATACTTGCATATACATGGGATTCGCTGGAGAAATGTGAATTTAATATTCCGATGTATTGATCATAATTAATGTAAGCAGAAGGTGTTTGTTTTTATAATTTTTCTAATTAGTTCATTTTTTTCCCATGTTTTAATAGGTTCTCAAGGCAATCGCAGATAATAGCATTGAAGGAACTTTCTCAGACGTTCAAAACACAGACAACTTGAGCATAGCGTTTTCTCAGTGTTTGGCTGGACTTCTCACCCGAGTTGTTGAGGACCTCAAGTTGACAGTCACCCCATATGAAGACGAATCGACAATAGAGCAAGTGATTGCCGGAAGCTATCCACAATCCAAGGACGATGCCGATGGCTCTGTAACTGTGTCCTTTGGTGGTCTCTATGCTAAAGAGGTGCGCAAGGTTATGGTGGACCTTCTTCTCCCTGCTGTTAGTAAGGAACGAGGCGCAGATGTTCTTGATATTACTTTATCATATAGGTATTAAATTCTAGCATTTTACATCAAATCATGTATGATCTCTCATTAGTTCGGTGATTGTAATGGAATGTATACATATCTGGATGTGCAGCTTCCAGGGGAGATTGTTTGAGGCCCCTCCTGTGACCCTTAATGTAAGCCGCACTGGAGCATCTGCAGATGAGCGAGAGAGGCCAGAGGTGAGAAATGAGGAGACTCGCCTCCTTACTGCAAATATGATAAAAGAAGCAAGAGTCATGGCTGACGGTAATAAGCTTGATGATGCTCGAGACAAGCTAGTTGAAGCCCAGAACTCATTGGAAGATGTGGATGATGAATCTAATCCATTGATTGAGATGCTGAGGTCCGAGTTGCAGCAACTCTTGAAATTGATGAAATCCCAAGAAATTTACGAAAAGCAAGGGCGTCCATTTGCACTTTCCTCTGAAACTTCTCACAATCGCCAGCGTTTTGCTGCAAGAGGTGATATAGAAAGCCTGCGGCTATTTGCCACTCCTCGGATGGACAAATACCTTGAGCAAGCAAAGTCATTTGATGAGGATCCCAGCAAGCCACTGCCCTCAGTAGATGAGGATGTGAAGGAAGAAATCGCTGCCAATCCCCTTGGTCCCATCGCTGGTGCTCTTAGCTTCTACATTCAGTCAGCCATTCAGTCTCTGCAAGCCATTGAAAAAATAATCAATAGAGGCCTTTGATTACTCTCTTACTTTTAATTTGTGTTTTGCTTGTGTATTTCAATAAGTTAGATCACTGTGGTTCTTAACCCAGTGGTCTTTTGATTACTCTTAAGTATCCTTAATTTGTGTTTTTGAATTTGTATTTCAATAAATTAGACTGTTATGTATCCTATTCTATATAAGTATTGTGATGTTGAATATGGTTTTTGTGTGTACAAGCTCGTAAATTTTCGCATAATATTAATAGATCCTTGAGTGCCAATTAAATAATGAAGCTCAAGTTGGGATTTGAATGTTTAGTTCTGCTCATTTATTGACCTTACTAATTTAGTTTGTATTTAACTCGTTTGTTAAATTTATTAGCTAAATTTATATTTAACATGTTTACTACCTTCGTCCTGCCTGTCATGTTAGAAATTTTTTTAAAGATAATATTAATTTTTATTTCTTATATATAGCCTATTAATTTTAAAATTAGTTAATACTAATATATACGATGAAAAAAAAAAGTATAACTGATACTATATAATAATCACTCAAAATAGGCTATGAGTTATCATCATAGAATAAATTCACATGTTATCACTATAGAACAAGTCCACGTGGCAAGAATTTGATAAGAGAGTAATGTGGTTCCATTTTTGCCCGAGAAAAAGAAGATTCAAACACCTTAAACATCTGATTCACCATCAAGACTCGCCCTCCCCTGGATAGGGCGAGTCTAGGCACAAAGTTACCGTTATCAAGCACAACCTAGTGTATTTCAATTACGCCTGTAATCACAAGATCACTTACCTATCAGCTGGCGATATCCCTTACTAAGCAATTGATCACATCATCTTCAGATTATAAAGAAATATTATACTTATCTTCACCTTCTTACAGTATAAAAGGAGAAGGATCACAGAGGTAAATATACGATATTCTCTTATACTACTCAAGTTCTAAGAAATTCATTGCATTCACCCCATTTTTTAGTATACCGACTTGAGCATCGGAGTGACTGCCGTGGGCACCCACTACCACCTCATATTCTCTTTCTTGCAGGTTCTAGCCTATCATAGCACAGCTCTGTTTTTTGGTTACATCATTTGGTTCTCTTACCGAAAAATTCATTGAATCCTCTCTATTCATTTGGATTACGACCGCTCTCCTACTCTTTCTCTCGTAGAAAAATACCTCTCTCTCCTTTTACTCTCAAAATGGCCAGTAGTTCGCGAGCTGCTACTAATATTGTAACGACCCGGAAACCGGACCACTACCGGCGCTAGGATTCAGATCAACTTAAGGTCGCCGGGACCCGTAGCAAGCCTAACATACAACCTGTTATACCTGATAATCTCATACATGATCATACATTTACATAAAAATTTTAAACTTTTCATTTACCAAGCTTGACCTGTGCATGCACCAATATCATAACATAAACCCCACACAAGAGCCCTCATCAAATGCTCTAGTGGAACATCATAGCATACATCAAGCTTGGTCTACATCACATTCATTGAAACATTACATAAAGATCATGTATCAAAAGGGATTAACCATAAACTCTAGGGTCAAGCACAATACTAATCCTCAATACAAATTAAACAATATTTTACATGACATTACATTAATTTCATTGTCTTTCATGTCCACACTAAACTATTATATATTCTTACTCTTGATGACTTCCTGGTTTATCCCGAACCTGCAAACCTGGGGGTTAAGGGAAAGGGGTGAGCTACTAGAGCCCAGTGAGCAGAATAGTAAAACAGTATATTAAAACATATGCTTTTATGGAATGCATCACATCACAAACAAATCACATCAAGGATGGACTTGTCACCACTAGTCCTCTACATATCCAATAGTACCAGGGGCGTAGAATGGGCCTCGACCTGGACTTCCTCTTAACATAACGTAACATAACATAACATTCCAAGGTGCCAGGGGCGTAGAATGGGTCTCGACCTGGACTTTCTCTTAACATCGTGCCAGGGGCGTAGAATGGGCCTCGACCTGGACTTCATACCATACCATATCATATCATATCATATCATATTGAGGACTATGGATCATCCAATATCCATCCACATCAACATCAAAGTATGCAATGCAACATATTCATGGATTCTAATGCGAACAACCTAGTATATAAATCATGGCATCGTGATGCATGAACATGCTTGAAATTTATTTGCTTTAAAATATAAAGTTCCATTCTACTCACCTCAGGCTGACTCTGAACAGACTCTGAAGCAGCTATCTCACTGCTAGGGTCCTCGGTTCCTCAGGTCCGAACCTACACAGGTGGACTCAAATGAGGGACCAAACATACAACAACATGACTCTAAACATCTCCCCAAAAACCCCCTAAAACACCTTAAAACAATCATAGAAAACATGCAAAGGAAGGCTGGACAGGGCACTTTCGGCGGCAGGTTCGGCGGCCGAAAGTCCCTCCAGAGTCGAAACTCAGCCACTTTCGGCGGCAGGTTCGGCGGCCGAAAGTGGTTCCAGAGCCGAAACTCATGCATGTTCGGCGGCACCTTCGGCGGTTGAAACTGCCCTCCAGAGCCGAAAGTCTAAACTTTCGGGGGCAAGTTTAGGCAGCCAAAAGCGTCTCCATAGGCAGGTTCGGCGGCCAAACCCTTCTTCGGCTGCCGAACCTGAGTTCTTTCAGAAATGGCAGAACTCAACTTTCTCATGCACAATGCCTCCCAAACTCTCCAAAACCCAAACCAACTCATGCATAAATACATAGACAAGCATATAGGGGTCTCAAACTAGCCTAAACCCCAACAACATTACATATAACATACATTTAGCATACATTTTTATCATTAACTCACACAACCCTAACATTGTACATTTACTCTAAAACATGTATTAACCCTCTTAAAACCCCTCAAAACTTTCATAAAACATAAAAGAAGGGTAGGATCTATGCTTACCTCTTGAAGATCGAGAGGAGAAACGATCCCTAACTCGGAGGTGGGAGAAATCTAGCTCCTTGGGTCTCCAAGCTCCAAAACTTCATTTTTAACTCAAAAACTTCAAAACCAAGTTAAGACTAGTTAAAAACTTGAAAGATTTGAAGGAAATCATCAAAACTAACCATGGGAGGGTGTGGACTCACCTTGGTCCGAAAATGGGGAAGAAAACTCGCCCGTTTTCAGACAGGGAGCCTTTTATAGGTGGCTGGCCAGACCACCTTCGGGGGCCGAAGGTGCCTCCACAACTCACCAAGGTTCGGCGGCCAAACCTGGGTTTTTCCTCCTTGCTCTTTTTCTTTCAAAACTCAATTCCTTCTTACTTAAAACCTTAAAAACATGAATAAACATTTATAAAAACATGATTTTACCCTTCTAGAGGTTTCCGACATCCGAGATTCCACCGGAAAATAGGAATTCCGATGCCGGGGTCTAGCCGGGTATTACAAATATTGCTACCAATGAGGGTATCATTGTTTTTTTCACTCCTAATAATGGATAAAATGCGCCCCTAATGGTCAATGAAGCAGACCTCAATAATTTAAATAACGAACATATACTTTAATATAACCAAAGGCTGCAGGCTACTCTCGTGCAGTACAAAGCTCGGGAAGAGACATTAAACATGGCTCCCGAAAAAGGGAGGATGCCTCTGTAGACACCCTAAGGGCTCGGATAGAATCAATCAAAATGCGGCCTAAAGGAAAGTCTGAGTTCGAAGATGAATTAGATGAAACTCTGAAAGGCATCGATTGGAAGCTAGTACGTGTCGTGCAAAGGCACCAAAAGGAACAAGAGGAGGATTTTAGCCTAGATAGTGCCTCGCCTCTTTCAGAAGAAATCTTAACATAAACCTTTCCAACTAAGTTCAAGCTTCCTAACTTGGACAAGTATGATAGAACAGCAGATCCCAGAAGCCACCTGACAATCTTCAAGACGATCATGCAGCTTCAGGATGTCAACGACTTTATATTATGTCGAGTATTTCCATCAACACTTATAGGTTTGGCTTAGAAAAGGTATCAACACCTAAATCCAGGTTTAATTTAAAACTTTACACAGTTTGTTACGTTATTTAAATCCATATTTATTACTTGTATACCTCCTAAAAAAATTTTCTCTCACTTGCGAAAGATCCGCCAAGTAGAGGGTGAGTCTTTAAGGAGTTTTATCTCACGGTTCAATGCTGAGGCTGTAAGGAAACCCAGAGATTACTGCAACCCAAAATACACAGCGGAAAATAGAAATCTCTATTTCCTTTCCAGGATCCAAGTGATTCATTTATTTTGAAAGGAAGGATGAGAGACTAACCTGTTAGACTCGATGAGAAGATACAGTTCCGGAATGATGGTGCTGCTTCTGAAATGAACACCCTCAATGGTATTCGCACGAACGTTTCCATTTAGAGTGCTAGCTATCTCAACAGATGGATAAGCTATGTACTCCCCAATCTGCAACTCAGAAAAATGATCACCTCAAAAACTTACTCCAACAATTCGCAGAAGAGGTTTTATTCGTTCTTCAGTCTTTTTGTTTTCCCACACTTCTTTTCGTAAAAGAGTTGTGTTCATAACCAACTATCACAATCTCGCAGATACTCAAATTGTTAGGAAACCCAGAGATTACTGCAACCCAAAACACACAGCGAAAAATAAATCTCTGTTTCCTTATCAGGATCCAAGTGCTTCGTTTATTTTGAAAAGAAGGATATGAGACTAATCTCTTAGACTCGACGAGAAGATACAGTTCTGGACTGATGGTGCTGCTTTTGAAATGAACACCCTCTATGGTATTCACACGAACGTCTTTTATCATTCTAGAGTGCTAGCTCTCTCAAAGATGAATAAGCTATGTGCTCCCCAATCTGCAACTCAAAAACGATTTCTCCAAAACACTACTCCCACAATTCGCAGAAGAAGTTTTATTTGTTTTTTTTTTAGTCTTTTGTTTTCTCACACTTCTTTGCATAAAAGAGTTGTGTTCATAATCAACTATCACAATCTTGCAGATACTCAAATATATTACATGATAGTTTGTTTTGATAAGGAAAACCGGAAAATCTTTTATCTGTAACAGTTACAGATAGACTGCAGATCTTTTAAATATTATTATCTTATAATAATAAATAATTAATATTAATAATAATAATATCTTTATTATTATTAATTATACTAATGGGCTTTTAGTCCATTAATATAGCACATCAATAACGTTCTTTTGTGTGCGACCCAATAGGCTCCAATTAATTGGCACTGGGCCTAGTCTCACAAGGTTCATAAATCATAAGTGGCCTCTAGCAAAACATTATGACTACCCAATTAATATGAGAATCGATAGTCTGATAAAGCCTAATAAATAGAACATGTATTAATCTATTTGTCACATGATATCTAGTTTGAACATAAGTCATGGTTAATGTCAAATTTATAATGTTCAAACTTATGATTTCTCGATCTCTAAGTAGACTGATAAAACCAAATGTGTAATACTCGGCTAGACTCCGGTATCAGAATTCCTGCCGTCCGGTGGAATCTCGGATGTCGAAAACCTCTAGAAGGGTAAAACCATGTTTTCATAAAATGTTTTAATGTATTTTATGGTTTTAAGCAAGAAAGAAAATAAGTTTTTGCACGAAATTAACCTTGGAGGAAGACCCAGGTTCGGCCACCGAACCTCAAGTTCGGCCGCTGAACATGCATGCGCTTCGGGAGAGCTTTAGGCCCCCGAAGGCATAGAGGGAAATCCAGGTTCGGCCGCCGAACTTCATGTTCGGCCGCCGAACATGGCATGCATGCGGAGGCACGTTAGGCCCCCGAAAGTGGCATGGCCAGCCACCTATAAAGGGGTCCCCTGTCCGAAACGGGCGAGCTTTTCTTCCCATTTTTGGCTAAGGTGAGTTCTCTGCCGTCCCTTGTCGATTTTGAGTTTCTTCCTTCAAGTTTTCATGATTTCTTATGAGTTTTAACTTGGTTTTTGAAGATTTCGAGCTTAGATCGAAGTTGTGAAGCTTGGAGACCTCAGGAACTCATCCTCCCCAAATCTCCAAGTTAGGTCACTCTCTCTCTCAATCTTCAAGAGGTAAGAGTCGATCTTGAGCTCATTCTATGTTTTAAATAAGTTTTAAGTTGATTCATGGGGTAGAATGCATGTGTTAGAGTTTATGCATGTTGATAGGGTTTTTGTGCTTTCCATGGCAATGTAGGTTGCTGAGTTGCTTTTTATGTGTTTTTGTTGGGGTTTAGATTAGTTTGAGACCCCTATTTGTTGATGTATGTGTGTATGCATGTTTTGAGAGAGTTGGTTGCATGTTTGGGAAGCTTGGGAGGCATTTGTGCATGTTGGAGCCGAGTTCTGCCACTTCTAGAAGAACTCAGGTTCGGCAGCCGAAGGGACTTTCGGCCGCCGAACCTGCCTGTGGAGGCCAGCTTTCAGCTGCCGAACCCTGCCCCCGAAAATGGACTTTTGTCTCTGGAGGGGACTTTCGGCCGTCGAAGGTGCCGCTGAAAGTCATTGAGTTTCGGCTTTGGAGGGACTTTCGGCCGCCGAACCTGCCGCCGAAAGTGCCCTGTTCAACCTTCCTTTGCATGATTTCTATGATTATTTTAAGGTGTTTTAGGGGGAGTTTTTGGGGAGTATTTTAGAGTCATGTTCATGTATGTTTGGCCCCTCATTTGAGTCCACCTGTGTAGGTTCGGACCTGAGGAACCGAGGACCCCTGCAGTGAGTCAGCTGCTTCAGTGTTTTGTCAGAGCTAGCCTAATGTGAGTAGAATGAATCTTTATGTTTCATAAATAAATTAATTTTGAGCATGTTCATGCATCATAAATGCCATGTGTTATGTATTAGGGTGTTCGCATTAGAATTCACGAATATGTTGTATTGCATATCTTGATGTTGATGTGGATGGATGTTGGATGACCCATTGGTCCTCAGTATGATGAGATATGATATGGAAGTCCAGATATGGCCTGCACTACGCCCCTAGCACTATGTAAGTGAAAGTCCGGATGTGGCCTTCACTATGCCCCCAGCATGATTAGATATGTATGATATGATATATGTAAGAGAAAGACTAGATGTGGCCTGCACTACGCCCCTGGCATGATTGGATTATGTAGAGGACTAATGGTGACAAATCCATCCTTGATGTGAATTGTTTGTGATGTGATGCATTCCATAAAAACATGAATTTTAATATGATGCTTTATTATTCTGCTCACTAGGCTCTAGTAGCTCACCCCATTCCCCTAATCCTCAGGTTTGCAGGTACGGGCTAGACCAAGAAGTCAAGAAGAGTAAAGTCACATGTTTATGTAATAGCTAGAAGTGGACATGATAAATATTGAAATGTAAAGTATTGTAAAGTCATGTTATGTAATGATGTATATTGAGGTTTAGAATTTGTGCTTGACCCTAGTATGTTTGGTTATCCCTTTTGATACATGATCTATAAAATGTTTTATGAGATTTATGTTCAATCAAGCTTAATGTATGTTATGATACCCCATTGGAGCATTGATGAGGGCTCCAGTGTGAGGTTTATTGTAATACCCGGCTAGACTCCGGTATCGGAATTCCTACCGTCCGGTGGAATCTCGGATGTCGGAAACCTCTAGAAGGGTAAAACCATGTTTTCATAAGATGTTTTAATGTATTTTATGGTTTTAAGTAAGAAAGAAATTATGTTTTGAATGAAAATAACCTTGAGAGGAAGACTCAGGTTCGGCCGCCGAACATGCATGTATTTCGGGAGTGCTTTAGGCCCCCGAAGGCATAAGTGAGGGAAGTCCAGGTTCGGCCGCCGAACATGGTATGTATGCGGAGGCACGTTAGGCCCCCGAAAGTTGGCCTGGTTAGCCACCTATAAAGGGGTCCCCATGTCTGAACGGGTGAACTTTTCTCCCCATTTTCGGCCAAGGTGAGTTCTTCGCCATCCCTCATCGATTTTGAGCTTCTTCCTTCGAATCTTCATGATTTTCTTATGAGTTTTAACTTGGTTTGAAGATATTTGAGCAAAAGAGTAAGTTTTGAAGCTTGGAGACCAAAGAGGTGATTTCTCCCCATCTCCAAGCTAGGATCGTGTTTCCTCTCGATCTTCAAGAGGTAAGCTTAGATCCAACCTTCCTTGTATGTTTTAAACAAGTTTTAAGAGGATTCATGGGATAGAAATGCATGTTTAGGTTATTGTTGAGTTTATGGGTTTATGTTATGCTTATGAGCAATGTGGGTTGTTTATGTGTGTTTGATGTGTTGTAGTTGGGGTTTAGGATAGTTTGAAGCCCCTAGGAGCTATGGTATGTGTTTATGCATGTTTTGGTTGAGTTGTGAAGTTTGGGAGGCATTTGTGCATGAGTAGAGGCTGAGTTCTACCTTTGGGAGAACTCAGGTTCGGCAGCCGAAGGAACTTTCTCAGAATCCCAAGGAGGGTATGGGAGAGTCCCAAGGAGGCACTCAAGCCTCGGAATTTGTTCAGCCACCCCAGTACCCACCCTTTTCTCAGAATCCCGGGTATTCGATGGGAGGTACATCGGATTACCCCAGCTTTAGCCCTTACCACTCACACATGCCATACCCACCTTTCTACCCACCATACCCACAGTACCCTATGTACCCACCCCTGTCCTTCTACCCAGGTACAGCAAACCCTACCCCAGGGGATGTTGCACCTCCTCCACCACCACCAGCACCTACTGTCCCAGAAACCCAAGCACCTAAACCTACCTCATCTTGAGGGAGCAAGGTCAAGATGACCGATTACATGAAGCTGGGTGCTCCCCAGTATGAAACCGGTGATGACCCATTTGTGTATCTTGAGAGGGTCAAGATGATTACAGATGAGATAGGAGCTGATGACAGTAGAGGCATTCAGATGGCTGGGTTCACACTAAAATGCAAGAAGGCCCGTGAGTGGTTCAAGAACTATGTGAACCCGAGGTTGGATAGCCTATCATGGGAAGAGTTTGCAAATGAGTTTGCAGGATGGGCTTTCCCTGACAGTTCAAGGGAGTTGAAGATGATTGAATTTGAGCAGTTGAGGCAGTCAAATGAGATGAGTGTGGATGAGTATACAGACAGATTCTTAGAGCTGTTGCCATTTGCTGGGCAGAATCTGGACACAGATAAGAAGAAGTCAAGGAGGTATATCATGAAGCTCCATTTCAGGTATTCCTCCTTGATTCAGTCAGCAGAGAGGGAGAGTTTCCATGCCATAGTGGATATGGCTCGGAGGATGGAGGCTAGTGCAATCATCGAAGGGAAAGTTAAACAGTTAGTGGCACAGCCTTCTGGTTCTAAGACCCCTGGTGGGGGCAAGTTAGACCCTTCTTCTCTGAGTTTAGCTAGTAAAAGGTGGAGCAGTACCACTAAGAAGCCAAAGAAGAATAAGTTCTAGAGCAAGATCAAGTCAGGTCTGGAATTAGGAAGTGGCTCGAGCTCAGGTGCAGATAATGCAGTATGCAGGAAGTGTGGGAAGCCGTACAAGGGTGTATGTCTGGTTGGGACGACAGCCTGCTTCAGATGTGGGCAGGAGGGACACATGGCTTGGGAGTGTCCTAGAGCAGCTTTTATGGCGCAGTCTCAGCAGACAGCCTCTGGTAGTGTGGCTCAACCAGTAGCTCCAGCGGCGACTTAGGCCAGTGGCAGAGGCAGAGGGAGAGGGGCAGCCTCTTCTTCAGCGGGTTTCAGAGGTGAAGGTCCATCAGCCCCGGATCTTCACAATGACACAGCAGGAGGCAAATGCATCGAACACCGTGGTGGCAGGTAATCTCATCATTGGTTGCTCAAATATTTATGCCTTAATGGACCCTGGTGCATCTCATTCTTTTATTGCTCTGAGGGCCGTCGAGAGGTTGGGATTGATGGTCTCTGGGTTAGAGTGTCCCCTATGGGTCAGTGGACCCAAGTGTGACCCGTCAGTGGTAGAGTCAGTCTGCCAGTGTAGTCCAGTTTTTGTTGAGGGAAGATGCCTTTCTGCCGACCTTGTGGTTCTAGATTTGACAGATTTTGACGTCATTCTAGGGATGGATTGGCTATCTACCCATGGTGCTACCTTGGACTGCAGAGACAAGGTAGTTAAGTTCAGATGTCAGGATGGGTCAAAGGTTGTCTTCAGAGGAGACAGGGGGAGTACACCTAGAGGTTTGATATCAGCCCTTCAGGCTCGTAGGTTGCTCGGGAGGGGTTGTCAAGGTTTTCTGGCTCATGTGAGAGAGCTGGATAGTCATGTTAGAGAGCCCGCCTCAGTGCCCGTGGTCAGTGAGTTTTTAGACATTTTCCCAGACGAGCTGCCAGGTTTACCACCTGCTAGGGAGATAGAGTTTGAAATTGAGTTGATGCCTGGAACCAGACCGATCTCTATCCCTCCCTACAGGATGGCACCAGCAAAATTGAAGGAGCTTACGGAGCAGTTGCAAGAGTTGGTAGATAGAGGATTCATCCGACCGAGTACCTCACCTTGGGGTGCTCCAGTGTTGTTTGTGAAAAAGAAAGATGGATCCCTCAGACTTTGTATCGACTACAGGCAGTTGAACAAAGTCACTACCAAGAATAAGTACCCTTTGCCAAGGATCGACGATCTATTCAACCAGCTAGCAAGAGCAGGTTATTTCTCCAAAATAGATCTGAGATCTGGGTACCATCAGTTGAGGATAAGAGAAGAGGATGTGCCGAAGATAACATTCAGAACCAAATATGGGCACTATGAGTTCCTTGTGATGCCGTTCGGGTTAACCAATGCCCCTGCGGCATTCATGGATCTCATGAACAGAGTTTTCAGTCAGTATCTGGATCACTTTGTTATTGTCTTCATAGACGATATCTTAGTGTACTCCAAGAATGCAGAGGAGCATGCCCATCATCTGAGGTTGGTTCTGTAAACCTTGAGGGAACACAGCTTGTATGCCAAGTTCTCCAAATGTGAGTTCTGGCTGAGGAGCATTTCATTCTTGGGGCATGTGGTGTCAGGAAATGGAATCGAGATAGACCCCAAGAAAGTGGAAGCTGTAGCAAACTGGCCTAGACCCACTACAGTAACAGAGATCAAGAGCTTCTTGGGTTTAGCAGGTTACTATAGGAGGTTCGTTCAGGACTTCTCTAAGATTGCAGCTCCCATGACCAGGTTGACTAAGAAGAATCAGAGGTTTGTGTGGACCGACCAGTGTGAGGAGAGCTTTGAGGAGCTAAAGATGAGGTTGACTTCAGCACCGGTGTTAGCTCTGCCATCTAGTAATGAAGACTTCTCAGTGTATTGTGATGCGTCCCGTGTGGGACTGGGTTGTGTGCTAATGCAGAATGAAAGGGTGATTGCTTATGCTTTTAGGCAGCTGAAGAAGCACGAGTTGAATTACCCTACACATGACCTAGAGATGGCAGCTGTAATCTTTGCACTCAAGATGTGGAGGCACTACCTTTATGGGGTAAAATGTGAGATCTTCACAGATCATAAGAGCCTGCAGTACATCCTGAGTCAGAGAGAGCTGAATCTAAGGCAGAGAAGATGGGTAGAATTGCTTAGTGACTATGATTGCAAGATTCAGTACCATCCGGGTAAGGCGAATGTTGTGGCAGACGCCTTAAGTCGGAAATCACTTGGCAGTTTGTCCCATATTTCAGCAGAGAGAAGACCAGTGGTGAGGCAGTTCTTTGAGCTCTTAAATGAAGGTCTATAGTTGGAGTTGTCTGGTACAGGTGCTTTGATAGCTCAGATGAGAGTGGCACCCGTGTTTCTAGAGCAGGTGGCTCAGAAACAGCATGAGGACCCAGAGTTAGTGAAGATTGCCAGGACTGTTCAGTCAGGCAAGAATGAAGAGTTCAGGTTTGACAGCAAGGGGATCCTCTGCTATGGGAATAGATTGTGTGTACCAGATGACATGGGTCTGAAGGGAGACATTATGAGGGAGGCTCATAATGCCAGATACAGTGTTCACCCTGGAGCCACCAAAATGTATCAAGATCTAAAAAGAGTTTATTGGTGGCCAGCTATGAAAAGAGAAGTGGCACAGTTTGTGTCAGCCTATAAAATATGTCAGAGGGTGAAGCTGGAATATCAGAAGCCGGCTGGAATGCTTAACCCACTACCTATTCCAGAGTGGAAATGGGAGAATATCGCTATGGACTTCGTAGTAGGGTTACTGGCATCGTCCAACAGATTGGACTCCATATGGGTGATTGTGGACAGACTGACCAAATCTGCTCACTTCATCTCTATCAGGAGTGGCTATTCTATGGACAAGTTGGCGCAGATGTATGTTGATGAGGTTGTCAGGCTGCATGGGGTTCCTGTTTCAATAGTGTCTGATAGAGGGCCCCAGTTCACCTCTAGGTTTTGGCGGAGTCTGCAGAATGCCATGGGTACCAGGTTGGATTTCAGCACTGCTTTCCATCCTCAGACTGACGGACAATTAGAGAGGACCATCCAGACAATAGAGGATATGCTCAGAATGTGTGTGCTAGATTTTGGCGGTTCTTGGAGGTAGCATCTACCTCTGGTGGAGTTTGCCTACAATAACAGCCATCATGCTAGCATAGGGATGGCTCCATATGTGTAATACCCGGCTAGACTCCGGTATCGGAATTCCTACCGTCCGGTGGAATCCCGGGTGTCGGAGACCTCTAGAAGGGTGAAATCATGTTTTGTAAAATGTTTTAATGTATTTTATGTTTTTAAGCTAGAAGGAAAATGAGTTTTTGCAAGAAAATAATCTTGGAGGAAGACCCAGGTTTGGCCGCCGAACATGCATACACTTCGGGAGTGCTTTAGGCCCCCGAAAACATAAGTGAGGGAAGTCCAGGTTCGGCCGCCGAACCTTATGTTCGGCCGCCGAACATGGCATGCATGCGGAGGCACGTTCGGCTCCCGAATGTGGCCTGGCCAGCCACCTATAAAGGGGTCCCTTAGTCGAAAACGGGCGAGCTTTTCTCCCCATTTTCGGCCAAGATGAGCTCTCCGCCGTCCCTCACCGATCTTGAGTTTCTTCTTTCAAATCTTTCACAATTTTCACAAGTTTTCACTTTGTTTTGAAGATTTTCGAGTATAAAGCAAGTTTTGGAGCTTTGAGGTTCAAGAAACTCAATCTCTCCCATCTCCGAGCTAGGGTCATTTTCCTCTCGATCTTCAAAAGGTAAGGGCCGATCTTGAGCTCACTATATGTTTTAAACAAGTTTTAAGTTGATTCATGGGGTAGAAATGTATGTTTATGTTAGTTGAGCATTGTTAGGTTTTATGTGTTTTATGGACAATGTATGTTGGATATGCATGTTTGATGTGCTGTAGATGGGGTTTAGGATAGTTTGAAGCACCTAGGAGCTGATGTATGTATCTATGCATGTTTTGGTTGAGTTGTATGCTTGTTTGAAGGTTTTGGGAGGCAATGTGCATGAGGAGCCGAGTTTCTGCCCTTCTAGCAGAAACCAGGTTCGGCAGCCGAAGGACTTTCGGCCGCCGAACCTGCCTGGGAGGCAGGCCCTTTGGCTGCCAAAGCTTGCCCCCGAAAAGAGACTTTCGTCTCTAGAGGGCACTTTCGGCCGCCGAAGGTGCCGCCGAACCTGCCTGACTTTCGGCTCTGGAGGGACTTTCGGCCGCCGAACTTGCCGCCGAAAGTGCCCTGTTCAGCCTTCCTTTGCATGTTTTGCATGATTGTTTTGAGGTGTTTTAGGGGAGTTTTTGGGGGATATTTTTTTTAGTCATGTTCTAGTATGTTTGGTCCCTCATTTGAGTCCACCTGTGTAGGTTCGGACCCGAGGAACCGAGAACCCCAGCAGTGAGTCAGCTGCTTCAGTCATTGTCAGAGCTAGCTGAGGTGAGTAGAATAAACCTTTATGTTTTAAAGCAAATAAATTATTAAGTTTGAGCATGTTCATGCATCATGAATGCCATGTGATATCCTAGGTTGTTTGCATTAGAATTTACGAATATGCTGCATTGCATAATTCTATGATTGATGTGGATGGATGTTGGATGATCCTTAGTCCTCGAGATGATGCGATGAGATATGATACAATATGGTATGTTATGGAAGTCCGGTTGACCCATTCTACATCTCGGCACTATGTAAGAGAAAGACCGGTTGACCCATTCTACTTCCCGGCATCTTGGAATGTTATGTTATGTTATGTTTAAGAGAAAGACCGGTTGACCCATTCTACGTCCTAGCACTTTGGAATGTAGAGGACTATAGGTGACAACACCTTCCTTGATGTGATTTGTTTGTGATATGTTGCATTCCATGAAAGCATGAAAATTTTAATATATGATTTAAATGTATTACTATTCTGCTCACTGGGCTCTAGTAGCTCACCCCTTTCCCTAATCCCCCAGGGTTGCAGGTACGGGCTAGGCAGAGAAGTCAAGATGAATGAAGTCATGTGCATGTAACAGTTAGAATGTGGACATGATAAATTGTAAAATGAAGTAAAAGTTATGAATAGTTATGTCATGTAAATGTTGATTCTGAGATTGGGGTTTAGAAATTGTGCTTGACTGAGTTTATATAGTAATCCCTTTTGTAAACATGATCTATGTTTTATGATGCTTATGTTCTACCAAGCTTGTGTATGATGAGATACCCCATTGGAGCATTTGGTTAGAGCTCCAGTGTGAGGTTTATGTTTATGTTTATGTATATGCTTATGTGCATGCACAGGTTGAGCTTAGTAACAGAAAAGAAAAGTTCAAATTTTTATGTATGCTATTGATCATGTATGGGATTAAACAGGTTTACAGGTTGTATGTTAGGCTTGCTACGGGTCTTGGCAGCCTTAAGCCGATCTGGATCCTAGCGCCGGTAGCGGTCCGATTTTTGGGTCGTTACAGAGTGGTATCAGAGCCCTAGGTTCATATGGTCGGACCTAGAGTGTCGAGCTCGTAGATGTTATAGAAGGTCAAGCACAATAGGAAAATCATGTCCACTAGGATAGGATGAAGAGTCATGTCTTGAATGATGATGTGAAATGCCATGATTATATACTTGTGCATTAATGCTGGGATATGAATGATATGTTATGATATGTGATGTATGTGATGCGGGTTCATGGGTTTGCACATGAACCATTTGATGCTAATGTTTATGTGATGTGTACTGTTTTTCAGAAAACAGGATGAGAGGAACTCGTCGATCTGCACGATTGACTGGAGTACCACCTGAGGATGAGGGCATGAGCGCCCGTCCTCCTCCATTGCCTAGGGCAATGTCTAGTAGGTCCAGCAGAGAAAGAGCAATAAGAGACCCTAGAAGGTCTTTGGATCTGGGTAGGAGCAGATCAGTGAGGGGAACAGTTCAGGGAGGATTGTCTGAGGACATGGGGGATGATATGGATGTGGAGCAAAGGAGGGATGGCAGTCTGGGAGTTAGCATGTCAGAAGAGGGAATGGGAGAGTCCCAAGGAGGCATTCAGGCCTCGGGATTTGTTCAGCCACCTTACTACCCACCCTTCTCACAAAATCCCGGGTATTCGATGGGAGGCACATCGGATTACCATAGCTTTAACCCTTATCCCACACAGATGCCATACCCACCTTACTATCCACCATACCCACAGTACCCAATGTATCCACCCCCGCCCTACCATCCAAATCCAGCAAACCCTATCCCAGGGGATGCTGCTCCTCCTCCTCCACCAGCAGAACCCACAGTTCCAGAAACCCCAGTACCTAAACTAGCTCATCTGGAGGGAGCAAGGTCAAGATGACCGACTACATGAAGCTGGGTGCTCCTCAGTATGAAAAAGGGGATGACCCGTTTGTGTATCTTGAAAGGGTCAAGGTGATCACAGATGAGATTGGAGCTGATGACAGCAGAGCCATTCAGATGGCTGGGTTCACACTCAAATGCAAGAAGGCCCGAGAGTGGTTTAAGAATTATGTGAACCCGAGGGTGGACAGCATGTCTTGGGAAGAGTTTGCAAACGAGTTTGCAGGATGGGCTTTCCCTGATAGCTCAAGGGAATTGAAGATGATAGAGTTTGAACAGTTGAGGCAGACTGATGATATGAGTGTGGATGAGTTCACAGACAGATTCTTGGAGCTGTTGCCGTTTGCAGGGCAAAATCTTGACTCAGACCAGAAGAAGTCAAGGAGGTATATCATGAAGCTCCACTCCAGATATTCCTCCTTGATCCAGTCAGCAGATAGGGAGAGCTTCCATGCCATAGTGGATATGGCCTGGAAGATGGAGGCCAGTGCCATTATTCAGGGGACAGTTAAGCAGTCAGTGGCACAACCTTCTGGTTCTAAGACCCCATGCTCTTCTTCTCTGAGTGCAGCAGCTTCAGGTAGCAAAAGGTGGGGTAACACCACTAGGAAGCCGAAGAAGAACAAGTTCTGGAACAAGATCAAGTCCAGTCTGGGACTAGGGAGTGGCTCAAGCTCTGGTGCAGATAATGCAGTATGTGCAAAGTGTGGTAAGCCACATAAGGGAGTTTGCCGGGCTGGGACAGCAGCCTGCTTCAGATGCGGGCAAGAGGGACACATGGCTCGGGAGTGTCCTAGGACAGTACCTATGGCTCAGTCCCAGCAGACAGCTTCAAGTAGTGTAGCGCAGCCAGCAGCTCCAGCCACGACTCAGGCTAGTGGCAGAGGCAGAGGGAGAGGGTCAGCCTCTTCTTCAGCGAGTTTCAGAGGTGAAGGTCCATCAGCTCCAGTGCAGATCTTCACGATGACTCAGCAGGAGGCAGATGCAGCTAACACCGTGGTGGCAGGTAATCTCGTCATTGGTTGTTCAGATGTGTATGCCTTGATGGACCCTGGTGCATCTCATTCTTTTATTGCTACGAAAGCCGTAGAGAGGTTGGGTCTGATGATCTCTGGGTTAGAGTGTCCTCTCTGGGTCAGTGGACCCAAGTGTGATCCATCAGTGGCAGAGTCAGTCTGCCAGTGCAGTCCAGTCTTTATTGAGGGAAGATGCCTTTCCGCCGACCTTGTGGTTCTAGACTTGACAGATTTTGACGTCATTCTAGGGATGGACTGGTTATCTACCCATGGTGCTACCTTGGATTGCAGGGACAAAGTAGTCAGGTTCAAAGGTCAGGATGGGTCAGAGGTTGTCTTTAGGGGAGACAGGAGGGGTACACCTAGAGGTCTGATATCAGCTCTTCAGGCTCGTAGGTTGCTTAGGAAGGGATGTCAGGGGTATTTGGCTCATGTGAGAGAGCTTAGCAGTCAGATTAGAGAGCCCGCCTCGGTGCCAGTGGTCAGAGAGTTCTTAGATGTCTTCCCAGACGAGCTGCTAGGTTTACCACCTGCTAGGGAGATAGAGTTCGAGATAAAATTGATGCCTGGAACCAGACCGATCTCTATCCCTTCCTACAGGATGGCTCCAGCCGAGTTGAAAGAATTGAAAGAGCAGTTGCAAGAGCTGGTAGATAAGGGTTTCATCCGACCGAGTACCTCACCTTGGGGTGCTCCAGTGCTGTTTGTGAGGAAGAAGGATGGATCCCTTAGACTTTGTATCGACTACAGGCAGTTGAACAAAGTCACTACCAAAAATAAGTACCCATTGCCAAGGATCGATGATCTATTCGACCAGCTAGCAGGAGCGGGTTGTTTCTCCAAAATAGATCTGAGATCTGGGTACCATCAGCTGAGGATAAGAGAGGAAGATGTGCCAAAGACAGCTTTCAGGACCAGATATGGGCATTTTGAGTTCCTTGTTATGCCGTTCGGGTTAACTAATGCCCCTGCAGCATTCATGGATCTCATGAACAGAGTGTTTAGCCAATACCTGGATCACTTTGTTATTGTCTTCATAGATGATATCTTAGTGTATTCCAGGAATGCAGAGGAGCATGCCCATCATCTGAGGTTGGTTCTGCAGACCTTGAGGGAACACGGCTTGTATGCCAATTTCTGCAAGTGTGAGTTCTGGTTGAGGAGCGTCTCATTCTTGGGGCATGTTGTGTCAGAAAATGGGATAGAGGTGGACCCCAAGAAGATAGAAGCTGTGGCTAACTGGCCTAGACCCACTTCAGTGACAGAGATTAGAAGTTTCTTGGGTTTGGCAGGTTGCTACAGGAGGTTCGTTCAGGACTTCTCAAAAATTGCAGCTCCTCTGACTAGACTAACCAGGAAGAATCAGAAGTTTGTGTGGACCGACCAATGCGAAGAGAGTTTTGAAGAGCTTAAAAAGAGGTTAACGTCGGCACCAGTGTTAGCTCTGCCAACTAGCAATGAAGATTTCACAGTGTTTTGTGATGCATCCCGAGTGGGATTGGGTTGTGTGGTATTGCAGAATGAAAGGGTGATTGCTTATGCTTCTAGACAGCTGAAGAAGCATGAGTTGAATTACCCTACACATGACCTGGAAATGGCAGCAGTGATCTTTGCACTCAAGATGTGGAGGCACTACCTTTATGGGGTAAAATGTGAGATCTTTACAAATCATAAGAGCCTGCAGTACATCCTGAGTCAAAGAGATTTGAACTTGAGACAGAGAAGATGGGTAGAGCTGCTGAGTGATTATGATTGCAAGATTCAGTACCATCCGGGTAAGGCGAATGTGGTGGCAGACGCCTTAAGCCAGAAATCACTAGGCAGCTTATCCCACATCACGACTGAGAAGAGACCAGTGGTGAAGGAGTTTTACAAGCTCATTGAGGAAGGTCTACAGTTGGAGTTGTCTGGTACAGGTGCATTGATTGCTCAGATGAGAGTGGCACCCGTGTTTCTGGAGCAGGTGGCTCAGAAACAACATGAGGACCCAGAATTAGTGAAGATTGCCAGGGCTGTTCAGTCAGGCAAAGATAGTGAGTTCAGATTTGACAATAAGGGGATCCTCCGCTATGGGAGCCGATTGTGTGTACCAGACGACATAGGGCTAAAAGGAGACATTATGAGAGAGGCTCATAATGCAAGATACAGCGTTCACCCCGGAACCACCATGATGTATCAAGATCTGAAGAAAGTTTATTGGTGGCCAGCTATGAAGAGAAAAGTGGCACAGTTTGTGTCAGCCTGCGAAGTGTGTCAGAAGGTGAAGCTGGAACATCAGAAGCCGGCTGGAATGCTTAACCCGCTACCTATTCCAGAGTGGAAATGGGAGAATATAGCTATGGACTTCGTAGTGGGGTTACCGGCGGTGTCCAACAGATTGGACTCCATATGGGTGATTGTGGACAGACTCACCAAATCTGCTCACTTCATCCCTGTCAGGAGTGGCTATTCTGTGGACAACTTGGCGCAGGTGTATGTTGATGAGATCGTCAGACTGCATGGGGTTCCTGTTTCAATAGTGTCCGATAGAGGACCCCAGTTCACCTCCAGATTTTGGCGGAGTCTGCAGAATGCCATGGGTACCAAGTTGGATTTTAGCACTGCTTTCCATCCACAGACGGACGGACAATCAGAGAGGACCATCCAGACGATAGAGGATATGCTTAGAATGTGTGTGCTGGATTTTGACGGTTCTTGGAGGCAGCATCTACCCTTGGTGGAGTTTGCCTACAATAACAGCCATCATGCTAGCATCGGGATGGCTCCATATGAAGCTTTATATGGAAGGAAGTACATGTCACCTGTGTAATACCCGGCTAGACTCCGGTATCGAAATTCCTACCGTCCGGTGGAATCTCAGATGTCAGAAGCCTCTAGTAGGGTAAAACCATGTTTTTATAAAATGTTTTAATGTGTTTTATGTTTTAAGCATGAAAGAAAATGAGTTTTTACATGAAAATAGCATTGGAGGAAAACTCAGGTTCGGCCGCCGAACCTCAAGTTCGGCCGCCGAACATGCATGAGTTTCGGGTGTGCTTTAGGCCCCCGAAAGCATAAGTGAGGGAAGTCCAGGTTCGGCCGCCGAACCTCAAGTTCGGCCGCCGAACATGGCATGCATGCGGAGGCACATTCGGCCCCCGAACGTGGTCTGGCCAGCCACTATAAAAGGGTCCCTTAGCCGAAAACGGGCGAGCTTTTTCCCCATTTTCAGCCAAGGTGAGCTCTCCGCCGTCCCTCACCAATCTTTGATGTTTTCCTCTAGATCTTTCAAGATTTTCATTTGTTTTAACTTTGTTTTGAAGATTTGAGCTTTTGAGCAAAGTTTTGGAGCTTGGAGGTTCAAGAACCCACTCTCTCCCACCTCCGAGTTTTAGGTAGTCTCTCTCTCGATCTTCAAGTGGTAAGAGCCGATCTTAAGCTCATTGCATGTTTAAAGTAAGTTTTAAGTAGATCTATGGGGGTAGAATGCATGTTTAGGTTATGGTTATGTTTATGGGTATAAATGTATGTTCTTGAGCAATGTGGATGCTTGATGTGTTGTAGATGGGGTTTATGATGGTTTGAGGCCCCTAGGAACATGTATGCTTGTGTATGTGTGTTGTAGAATAGGTTTGATGCATGTTTGGAAGGTTTGGAGGCGAAATGTGCAAAGGGAGCCAAGTTTCTGCCCTTTGGCAGAAACCAGGTTCGGCAGCCGAAGGACTTTTGGCCGCCGAACATGGCTGGGTGGGCAGCCTTTCGGCTGCCGAAGCTTGCCCCCGAAAGGAGACTTTCGTCTCTGTCTGGCAGTTTTGGCCGCCGAAAGTGTTGCCGAATATGCATGAGTTTCATCTCTGTCTGGGAGTTTCGGCCGCCGAAGGTGCCGCCGAACCTGCCTGACTTTCGGCTCTGGAGGGACTTTCGGCCGCCGAACCTGCCGCCGAAAGTGCCCTGTCCAGGCCTCCTTTGCATGTTTTTCTATGGTTGTTTCATGATGTTTTAGGGGGTTTTTGGGTAGTAGTTTAGAGATATATGCTAGTATGTTTGGTCCCTCATTTGAGTCCACCTGTGTAGGTTCGGACCCGAGGAACCGAGAACCCCAGCAGTGAGTTTAGCTGCTTCGGTGTTGTCAGAGTCAGCCAGAGGTGAGTGGAACTAAACTTAATCTCTTAAATTGAGAAATTAAATGTTTTATCATGTTTCATGCATCATGATTATGCAATAGGGTGATTGCATTAGTTTTCACGAATATGCCGCATTGCATCGATTGTTGTTAATGTGGGTGAATATAATGATGACCCAATTAGTCCATGACAGGAAGACCAGGACCCCATTCTACGGCCTGGCACAGAATAAGGAAAGACCAGGACCCCATTCTACAGCCTGGCACGGTTATGGGACTCGAAGACCAGGAGCCCAGAGGAGGCCCTGGGGCAATGGTAAGTAATGTATGTTATGACAGGAAGACCAGGACCCCATGCTACGGCCTAGCACAGAGTTAGCTTGGACTAATTGGTGACAAGTTCACCCAACCCTTATGTGAATTGTCTGTGTTATGATGCATCTCATTGGAGCATAGTGTTAATATATTTTATAGTTCTGCTCACTGGGCTTTTAGCTCACCCCTCTCCCTTTACCCCCAGGCTTGCAGGTACAGGATAGAGCAGGAGTCCGGATAGAGTAATGAAGTTTTGATTATGTAATAGTTAGTGTGGACATGATAAATGATTATGATGTAATGTAAAAGTACAGTTTAGATATGTAATGAGATGATGTTTATGGATGTTAGAGGTGTGCTTGACCATAGATTGTTGTTATCCCTTTTAATACATGATCTTAGAGATTTTTTTTACGATGTTTATGTAAATCAACTCAACATATGTTATGTCACCCATTGGGGGCACTGATGAGATCCCACAGAGGGATCAATGTTATGTTAATGTATATGCACAGGTTGAGTTTGGTTGATGTATATGGAAAGAAAAGTTTTAATTTTTATGCATGTTGTTGATCATGTATGGGATTATACAGGTTTACAGGTTTCATGTCAGGCTTGCTACGGGTCCCGGCGGCCTTAAGCCGATCTGGATCCTAGCGCCGATAGCGGTCCGATTTTCGGGTCGTTACAACCTGTTTGCTGGGAGGAAGTTAGAGAGAAGGCCTTGGCAGGGCCTGAGCTTGTAGAGATCACCAGCAGGGTGGTACCCATAATCAGAGAAAGAATCAAGACTGCTGCAAGCAGACAGAAAAGCTATGCAGACATCCGCAGGAGACAGGTAGAGTTTCAGGAGGGAGATATGGTATTGCTCAAGGTGTCTCCTATGAAAGGAGTGGTTCGCTTTGGGTAGAAAGGTAAACTAGCCCCACGATACATCGGACCCTTTGAAATCTTGCAAAAGATTGGGAATGTGTCGTACAAGCTGGATTTACCTGCTTCAATGGAAAGAATCCATCCGGTTTTCCATGTTTCCATGTTGAGGAAGTTCGTGTCAGATCCGGGCAAGGTTCTTAGTGAGCCTGATGTGGAGATCCAAGAAGATCTCACCTATGTTGAACAGCCAGTACGGATCATAGATACCCAGATTAGGAAGTTGAGGAACAAGGAAATCCCGATGGTGAAAGTCCTTTGGAACCACCACAATATGGAAGAATGCACTTGGGAGACATGGGAGTCCATGCTCCAGCAATACCCTTATCTTTTCTAAGGTTAGTTCCTTGTGAGTTCATGTGTTTTATATGTATGTTATGTTGTGTGCCTTGCATGTGCTAGTTGAGGAACATTCGGGGATGAATGTTCTTAAGGGGGGGAGAATGTAATACCCGGCTAGACTCCGGTATCAGAATTCTTACCGTCCGGTGAAATCCCGGGTGTCGGAGACCTCTAGAAGGGTAAAATCATGTTTTGTAAAATGTTTTAATCTATTTTATGTTTTTAAGCTAGAAGGAAAATGAGTTTTTGCATGAAAATAATCTTGGAGAAAGACCCAGGTTCGGCTGACGAACCTCAAGTTTGGCCGACGAACCTCAAGTTAGGGCAATGTCTAGTAGGTCTAATCGAGAAAGAGCAGTAAGAGACCCTAGAAGGTCTTTAGATCTGGGTAGAAGCAGAATAGTCAGAGGAACAGTTCAGGGAGGAGCGTCAGAGGACATGGGGGATGATATGGATGTATAGCAGTGGAGGGATGGCAGTCTGGGAGTTAGCATGTCAGAAGAGGGAATGGGAGAGTCCCAAGGAGGCACTCAGGCCTCGGGATTTGTTCAGCCACCCCACTACCCAGACTTCTCACAACATCCCGGGTATTCGATGGGAGGCACATTGGATTACCCTAGCTTCACCCCTTATCCCACACAGATGCCATACCCACCATACTACCCACCATGTTCACAATACCCAATGTATCCACCCCCACCTTACTATCCAAATCCAGCAAACCCTACCTCAGAAAATGTTGCACCACCTCCACCACCTGCAGAACCAGCAGCCCCAGTTACTCAACCTTCGAGACCTAGCTCAGCCAGTGGGAGCAAGGTCAAGATGACCGATTACATGAAACTGGGTGCTCCTCAGTATGAAAAAGGGGATGACCCATTTGTGTATCTTGAAAGGGTTAAAGTGATCACAGAGGAGATTGGGGCTGATGACAGTAGAGCCATTCAGATGGCTGGGTTCACGCTTAAGTGCAAGAAGGCACGAGAGTGGTTCAAGAATTACGTGAACCCGAGAGTGGACAGCATGTCTTGGGAGGAGTTTGCAAACGAGTTTGTAGGATGGGCTTTTCCCGATAGTTCAAGGGAGCTGAAGATGATAGAGTTTGAACAGTTGAGGCAGACGGATGAAATGAGTGTAGAGGAGTACACCGACAGATTCTTGGAGCTGTTGCCTTTTGCTGGGCAGAGTCTGGATACAGATTCGAAGAGGTCAAGGAGGTATGTCATGAAACTCCATTCCAGGTATTCCTCCTTGATTCAGTCAGTGGACAGGGAGAGCTTCCATGCCATAGTAGATGTGGCCAGGAAAATGGAGGCCAGTGCCATCATTCAGGGGACAGTTAAGCAGATAGTGGCACAGCCTTCTGGTTCTAAAACTCCGGGTGGGGGAAGATTAGATCCCTCTACCCTGAGTGCAGCAGCTTCAGGCAGTAAGAGATGGGGTAAGCCCAAGGGTAAGAAGAATAAGTTCTGGAGTAAAGTCAAGTCCAGTCTGGGATTTGGGAGTGGCTCAAGCTCTGGTGAGGATAATGCAGTTTGTGCGAAGTGTGGTAGGCCACACAAGGGAGTATGTCGGTTTGGGACGAACGCCTGTTTCAGATGTGGTCAGGAGGGGCATATGGCTCGAGAATGTCCAAGAGCAGTCCCGATGGCTCAGTCCCAGCAGACAGCTTCAGGCAGTGTAGCGCAGCCAGCAGCCCAGCCATGACTCAGGCCAGTGGCAGAGGCAGAGGGAGAGGGGCAGCCTCTTCTTCAGTGGGTTTCAGAGGTGAAGGTCCATCAGCTCCAGCACGGATCTTCACAATGACACAGTAGGAGGCAGATGCATCTAACACCGTGGTGGCAGGTAACTTAATCATTGGTTGTTCAGATGTGTATGCCTTGATGGACCCTGGTGCATCTCATTCTTTTATTGCTCCGAGAGCCGTGGGGAGGTTGGGTCTGATGACTTCTGGGTTAGAGTGTTCCCTCTGGGTCAGTGGACCCAAGTGTGATCTGTAACAGCCCGCTTACCGGACCATCACCGGCACTAGGATCCAGATCGGCTTAAGGCCGCCGGGACCCGTAGTAAGCCTACTGTCAACTCTGTGTACCTGCTAAATCCCATACATGATCATACTTAAGCTTAAAACTGTTACTTACTCTTCTCTTTTTATTTTTTTTTTCTTTCTTTGCTTGACTATCTTTTCTTTTCTTGAAACTTTTCTCTTTTTTCTTTTCTTGAAACTTTTCTCATCAACTAAGCCTGGACTATGCATGCTCTGTCTGTATGCACTCGAAGAGTGATACCTGCTATGGTACCATACAGTAACTACAGAGATAGAAAGACTACCATGCACCAAGCCTAGCGCATCATAACAACATTATCTCAATCATACAGAACATAAAAGGATCATGTGTAAAGGGATAACAAGCACTAGGGCCAAGCACAATTCTATAACTCATTACATAACTTGCTAATACATCATTTCTATACATTACATAAACTCTGTACTGTACATCATTATCATGTCCACTATTCTATACTAGTACATATGCGTTTACCCTTGCTTTCTCTTTCTCTTTCTCTTCTCTGAGGCCCTGAAAAATGGGGTTAGGGAGAGGGATGAGCTACTAAAGCCCAGTGAGCGGAATCTATAAAAAAATCACATTTAAAACATGCTATCATATGATGCATCACTGCACAAACATTTCACATCTCGGATTGGACATGATCCCAAAACTCCCTCTGTCAGTGCCCGGCTCCCAAAGGAGCTCACACAGGTCTTTCACTAACTACTCATGGTGCCCGACCCTATAAGGGCTCTCACAGGACTCATCCAAGGTAAATGCCCGGCCCCCAAAGGAGCTCACACAGGACATACAATAATGACAGACTTATGGGCTATTGAGATCGCCTCGGTCCAATCCACATATACAAGTAATAATGCAATGCCTCAACTTGGTGAATACTAATGCAACGCATCCTATATAAATATGGCATTAATGATGCATGAATCATGCTAAAACAGTTCTTAACTTTTCAAATAAAGTTCTGTTCCACTCACCTCTGTCAACTGCTGAGCAGTCTCTGTAACTCTAACTCTGTGGGCCTCCTTGGTCTCTCGGGTCCGTTCCTACACAGGTGGACTCAAATGAGGACCAAACTTACTTAAACATAACTCTTAATATCTCCCTAAAACCCCTCTAAAACATCATAGGCATGCATGGCAAAATGGGCAAAAGAAGGCTGGACTGGGCACTTTCGGCGGCTGGTTCGGCGGCCGAAACCTCCCTCCAGAGACGAAACTCATGCATGTTCGGCGGCACCTTCGGCGGCCGAAAGTCTCGTCCAGAGACGAAACTCATGCACTTTCGGCGGCCGAACTCCCTCTTTCGGCGGCCGAAAGTCTCTTTCTCACCCAAAAGCCTAGCTTTCGGGGGCAAGGTTTGGCAGCCGAAACTGCCTCCACAAGGGGTTCGGCGGCCGAACCTTGCTTCGGCGGCCGAACCTGGATTCTCCAGAAAGGCAGAATCCGAGCACAACTTATGCTCTCAGCCTCCAAAATCCTATCAAACACCCATAACATGCATACCAACACTTCTCAACTAACACACAACATATCTCATGCATATAGGGGCCTAAAAACTAGCTCAAACCCCAAAAACAACAACAAAACTCATACTAACTCATATGATTAACATATGCTCAAACTCATGCTTATACCCCAAAACATGCCATAAACCTCTCCAAAACTTCTAAAACTTGCTTTAAACATAAGGGGAGGTGAGGATCCATGCTTACCTCTTGAAGAACTAGAGGATTGATGATCCAAGCTTGGAGATGGGGGAAAACTCACTCAAAATCTCCAAGTACTCAACTTTGCTTCCTTTTGCTCAAAACTCTAAAACAAAGCTCAAATCAAGTTAAAACATGCAAGATTTGAGGAAAACATGAAAAATCACACCAAGGAGAGCTTGCACCTACCTTTGACCCCAAAAACAGAGTGTTTAACACTCAAGTCTCGGGCAAAGGGGCTTTTGTAGTGGCCAACCGACTCTTCCTTCGGCGGCCTAACGTGCATGCGAAACCATGCAACTTTCGGCGGCCGAACTTCACCTTCGGCGGCCGAACCTGGCTTTTGTCCCCTTGGCCTTTTCATTTCAAAACTCAATTTTCTTAACTCAAAACATGCAAACATGAAAAAAAACACTTAAAAACATCTTAAAAACCTTTCTTATACCCTTAGGGCAAGCTCCGACATCCTCAAATCCCGACGTCCAACGGAAAAACCGCCGGAACGTAGGAATTCCGATATCGGGGTCTAGCCGGGTATTACATTCTCCCCCCCTTAAGAACATTCGTCCCCGAATGTTCCTCTCTAACTCAAACATACTCATAACAGAACATAAGGCACATAAAGAACAAAAGAAACTAGAACTAACCTCAAAAGAGATGGGGGTACTGTTGGAGCATAGACTCCCTTGTCTCCCAGGTGCACTCTTCGATGTTATGGTGGTTCCAGAGGACTTTCACCATCGGGATCTCCTTGTTCCTTAGCTTTCTGATCTGGGTGTCAATGATCCGTACTGGCTGCTCTACATAGGTGAGATCTCCTAGGATCTCCACATCTGGTTCGCTAAGAACCTTACTCGGATCTGACACAAACTTCCTTAGCATCGAAACATGGAAGACTGGATGGATTCTTTCCATAGACCTAGGCAAATCTAGCTTATACGACACATTCCCGACCTTCTGCAAAATCTCGAAAGGCCCGATGTACCGTGGAGCTAGCTTACCTTTCCTCCCAAAACGAACCACCCCTTTCATTGGAGACACCTTTAGCAAGACCAGATCCCCCTCCTCAAACTCTATGTGCTTCCTGCGAACATCTGCATAGCTCTTCTGCCGGCTAACAGCAGTCTTGAGCCTCTCTCTGATAATGGGCACCACTCTATTCGTGATCTCTACTAACTCAGGCCCTGCTAGGGACCTTTCTCCAACCTCCTCCCAACAAACTGGTGACCTGCACTTCCTCCCATACAGAGCTTCATATGGGGCCATCCCTATGCTAGCATGATGACTATTGTTGTAGGCAAACTCCACTAAGGGTAGATGCTGCCTCCAAGATCCGCCAAAATCTAGCACACACATGCGAAGCATATCTTCTATGGTTTGGATGGTCCTCTCTGACTGTCCGTCAGTCTGTGGATGGAAAGCAGTGCTGAAGTCTAATCTTGTGCCCATAGCCTCTTGCAGACTTCGCCAAAACCTGGAGGTAAACTGGGGTCCTCTGTCAGACACTATAGAAACAGGAGCCCCATGCAACCTCACAACTTCCTCAAGATACACCTGCGCTAGCTTGTCCACAGAGTAGCCACTCCTGACAGGAATGAAGTGAGCAGATTTAGTCAGTCTATCCACAATCACCCATATGGAGTCTAGTCTGTTGGACGTCGCCGGTAACCCCACTACAAAATCCATCGCTATATTCTCCCATTTCCATTCTGGAATCGGCAGTGGGTTAAGCATTCCAGCCGGCTTCTGGTGCTCTAGCTTCACCCTTTGACATATCTCGCAGGCTGACACAAACTGTGCCACTTCTCTCTTCATTGCTGGCCACCAATAAACTTTCTTCAGATCTTGATACATCTTGGTGGCTCCAGGGTGAACGCTATATCGCGCATTATGAGCTTCCCTCATAATGTCTCCTTTCAAACTGATGTCGTCTGGTACACATAATCTATGCCCGTAGCGGAGAATCCCTTGGTCGTCGAATCTGAACTCTTCGCTCTTGCCTGACTGAACAGTCCTGGCAATCTTGACCAACTCTGGATCCTCATGTTGTTTCTGAGCCACCTGCTCCAGAAACACGGGTGTAACTCTCATCTGTGCAATCAAAGCACCTGTACCAGTTACCTCTAACCGTAGCCCTTCCTCAACTAACCTGTAGAAGTCCTTCACCACCGGCCTCCTCTCTGCTGTAATGTGAGATAAACTGCCTAGTGATTTCCGGCTCAAGGCATCGGCTACAACATTTGCCTTTCCCGGATGATACTGGATCCTGCAATCATAATCACTAAGCAATTCCACCCACCGTCTCTGCCTCAAGTTTAACTCTCTCTGACTCAGGATGTGCTGTAGGCTCTTATGATCTGTAAAGATCTCACATTTCACCCCATAGAGGTAATGCCTCCACATCTTGAGTGCAAAGATAACAGCTGCCATCTCAAGATCGTGTGTCGGATAGTTCAGCTCGTGCTTCTTCAGCTGTCTAGAAGCATAAGCTATTACTCTGTCATTCTGCATTAACACACAACCTAATCCCACTCGGGACGCATCACAGAACACTGTGAAGTCTTCATCACTAGTAGGCAGAGCTAACACCGGTGCTGAAGTTAAGCTTCTCTTTAGCTCTTCAAAGCTCTCTTCACACTGGTCAGACCATGTGAATCTCTGGTTCTTTCTGGTTAATCTGGTCATAGGAGCCGCTATCTTAGAGAAGTCCTGAACGAACCTCCTGTAGTAGCCTGCCAAACCCAAGAAACTCTTGACCTCTGTCACTGTGGTGGGTCTAGGCCAATTGGCTACAGCTTCTATCTTCTTGGGGTCCACTGCTATACCTTGATCTGACACTACATGCCCCAAGAATGAAATGCTCCTTAGCCAGAACTCACACTTGGAGAACTTGGCATATAAACCATGCTCTCTCAAGGTCTGCAGGACTATCCTCAGATGATGGGCATGCTCCTCTGCATTCCTGGAATACACTAAGATATCATCTATGAAGACAATAACAAAGTGATCCAAGTATTCTCTGAAAACTCGGTTCATGAGATCCATGAATGCTGCAGGGGCGTTAGTCAACCCGAACGGCATCACTAAGAACTCATAATGCCCATATCTGGTCCTGAAAGCTGTCTTAGGTACATCCTCTTCCCTGATTCTCAGCTGATGATAGCCCGATCTCAGATCTATCTTAGAAAAACAACCTGCTCCTGCTAGCTGGTCGAATAGATCATCGATCCTGGGTAGAGGATACTTATTCTTGGTAGTGACTTTGTTCAACTGCCTGTAGTCGATACAAAGTCTCAGGGATCCATCCTTCTTTCTGACAAACAACACTGGAGCACCCCAGGGTGAGGTACTCGGACGGATGAAACCCTTGTCTACCAACTCCTGTAGCTGCTCTTTCAACTCTTTTAGCTCTGCTGGTGCCATCCTGTAGGGAGGAATAGAGATCGGTCTGGTACCAGGCACTAACTCAATCTCGAACTCTATTTCCCTATCAGGTGGTAGTCCTGGAAGCTCATCTGGAAACACATCTGGGAACTCTCTGACTACGGGCACTGAACTGGGGTCCCTAACCTGACTGTCTAGCTCTCTCACATGAGCTAGATACCCCTGACATCCCCTCCTGAGCAACCCACGAGCCTGTAGGGCTGATATCAGACCTCTAGGCGTGCCCCTCCTGTCTCCTCTGAAGACAAACTCAGATCCATCCTCATCTCTGAACTTAACTACCTTGTCTCTGCAGTCCAAGGTAGCACCATATGCAGATAGCCAATCCATCCCTAGAATGACGTCAAAATCTGTCAACTCTAGAACCACAAGGTCAGCTGGAAGGCATCTACCATCTATAAACACTGGACTATGTCGACAGACTGTCTCTGCCAACGATGGATCACACTTAGGGCCACTGACCCATAGGGGACACTCTAACCCAGACGTCATCAAACCCACTCTCTCTATGGCTCTGGGAGCAACAAAGGAATGCGAAGCACCAGGGTCTAACAAAGCATACACCTCAGAACACCCAAAGAGAAGGTTACCTGACACCACGGTGTTAGAAGTGTTTGCCTCCTGCTGTGTCATCGTGAAAATCCGCGCCGGAGCTGACGGACCTCCACCTCTGGGACCTGCAGATGAAGAGGCTGACCCTCTCCCTCTGCCTCTGCCCTGCGTCATAACTGAAACTGGTGGCTGTGGCATGCTAGCTGGAGCTGTCTGCTGGGATGGTGCCGTGAAAGCTGCCTGAGGGCACTCACGAGCCAAGTGTCCCTCCTGGCCACACCTGTAACATCCTGTAATCCCAAAGCGACAAACTCCTCTGTGCGCTTTACCGCACCTACTACACACTGGAACCTCTGAACCTGAACTCATGCCACTGCCCAATCCCAGACCTGCTTTAATCTTATTCCAGAACTTATTCTTCCTCGACTTCTGCGTGGAACCACTCCACTTCTTACCACTGGAAGTTGCTGCACCCTGTGAAGAGGGATCTGACTTACCCCTACCTGGGGTCTTAGAACCTGAAGACTGTGCCGGCTGCTGTTTCACTGTACCCTGTATAATGGCACTCGCCTCCATTCTCCGTGCTAAATCCACCACGGTGTGGAAACTCTCCCTCTCGGCTGCATGGATCAAGGAGGAATACCTGGAATGCAGTTTCATAGCATACCTCCTGGCCTTTTTCTGTTCCGTATCATAGGCCTGTCCTGCATACCGCAGCAACTCCAGAAACCTGTCAGTAAACTCATCAATACTCATATCCTCTGTCTGCTTGAGCTGCTCAAACTCTATCAGCTTTAGCTCTTTCGAACTATCTGGGAATGCCCATCCGGCAAACTCATTAGCAAACTCCTCCCAAGACATGTTATCCAACCTAGGGTCCACATAGACGCCAAACCATTCCTTCGCCTTCTTACATTTTAAAGTGAACCCTGCCATCTGAATGGCTCTGGTATCATCTGCCCCTAACTCATCTGCTATCATCTTGACTGCTTTAATGTACTCAAACGGATCATCTCCGGATTGATACTTAGGAGCATCTAACTTTAGGTAATCAGTCATCTTTACCTTGCTCCTCACAGATGGGCCAGGTTGAGGTGTTTGGATAACTGGGGCTTCTGGTTGTACCACTGGTGGTGGTGGTGGAGGTGCAGAACTCTCTGGTGTAGAGTATGCTGGACTGGGGTAAAAAGGTGAGGGTGGATACATGGGATATGGTGGATATGGGGGGTAATACGGTGGATAAGGCATATATGTGGGATATGGGTGAAAACTAGGATGATCCGATGTACCTCCCATCGAATATCCTGGGCCCTGTGGGTAGGGCTGATAATGGGGTGGATAACCATACCCCGAGGCCTGACCGCCTCCCTGTGATGATCCCACATCCTCCTCTGTAGTGCCAACACCTAACCCTCCATCCCTTCTTGGATCCACATCCATCTCTTCCCTTGTATCACTCGATCTTCTTCTCTGTTCTGTTTCCCTCCTGCTTTCATCAAACGACCTTCTCGGGTCCCTTGATGATCTTTCTCTGCCTGCCCTTTGGGACATAGCTCTTGGCAAAGCAGGGGGACGCCCTTCCATACCCTCATTCTCGGGCGGAGCTCCAGTCAATCTAGCTGATCGACGGGTTCCTCTCATTTTAGCTTCTGAAAACATAACATAAACTTTAGCATCATATGATCCATGTAAAAACATGAACCCTCAACTCATAGCATAGCATATCATAGCAAGCATTAAATGCACATGCATAAAATCATGGCATTACACGCATCAAGACAGGACTCAACATCCTATCCTAGTGGACATGATCTTCCTATTGTGCTTGCCCTCTAAAACAACCTCTTTCCGATGTGAGATATCTCTAATCCCTGAGCATCTTAGCTCAGCACACCGTACTCTAGAGGCCCTATGCTCTGATACCAATCTGTAACAGCCCGCTTACCGGACCATCACCGGCACTAGGATCCAGATCGGCTTAAGGCCGCCGGGACCCGTAGTAAGCCTACTGTCAACTCTGTGTACCTGCTAAATCCCATACATGATCATACTTAAGCTTAAAACTGTTACTTACTCTTCTCTTTTTATTTTTTTTTTCTTTCTTTGCTTGACTATCTTTTCTTTTCTTGAAACTTTTCTCTTTTTTCTTTTCTTGAAACTTTTCTCATCAACTAAGCCTGGACTATGCATGCTCTGTCTGTATGCACTCGAAGAGTGATACCTGCTATGGTACCATACAGTAACTACAGAGATAGAAAGACTACCATGCACCAAGCCTAGCGCATCATAACAACATTATCTCAATCATACAGAACATAAAAGGATCATGTGTAAAGGGATAACAAGCACTAGGGCCAAGCACAATTCTATAACTCATTACATAACTTGCTAATACATCATTTCTATACATTACATAAACTCTGTACTGTACATCATTATCATGTCCACTATTCTATACTATTACATATGCCTTTACCCTTGCTTTCTCTTTCTCTTTCTCTTCTCTGAGGCCCTGAAAAATGGGGTTAGGGAGAGGGATGAGCTGCTAAAGCCCAGTGAGCGGAATCTATAAAAAAATCACATTTAAAACATGCTATCAAATGATGCATCACTGCACAAACATTTCACATCTCGGATTGGACATGATCCCAAAACTCCCTCTGTCAGTGCCCGGCCCCAAAGGAGCTCACACAGGTCTTTCACTAACTACTCATGGTGCCCGACCCTATAAGGGCTCTCACAGGACTCATCCAAGGTAAATGCCCGCCCCCAAAGGAGCTCACACAGACATACAATAATGACAGACTTATGGGCTATTGAGATCGCCTCGGTCCAATCCACATATACAAGTAATAATGCAATGCATCAACTTGGTGAATACTAATGCAAAGCATCCTACATAAAATGGCATTAATGATGCATGAATCATGCTAAAACAGTTCTTAACTTTTAAAATAAAGTTCTGTTCCACTCACCTCTGTCAACTGCTGCAGCTGTAACTCTCTAACTCTGTGGGCCTCCTTGGTCTCTCGGGTCCGTACCTACACAGGTGGACTCAAATGAGGACCAAACTTACTTAAACATAACTCTTTAATATCTCCCCAAAACCCCTCTAAAACATCATAGGCATGCATGGAAAAATGGGCAAAAAGAAGGCTGGACTGGGCACTTTCGGCGGCTGGTTCGGCGGCCGAAACCTCCCTCCAGAGACGAAACTCATGCATGTTCGGCGGCACCTTCGGCGGCCGAAAGTCTCGTCCAGAGACGAAACTCATGCACTTTCGGCGGCCGAACTCCCTCTTTCGGCGCCGAAAGTCCTCTTTCTCACCCAAAAGCCTAGCTTTCGGGGCAAAAGGTTTGGCAGCCGAAACTGCCTCCACAAGGGGTCGGCGGCCGAACCTTGCTTCGGCGGCCGAACCTGGATTCTCCAGAAAGGCAGAATCCGAGCACAACTTATGCTCTCAGCCCCAAAATCCTATCAAACACCCATAACATGCATACCAACACTTCTCAAACACAACAACATATCTCTCATGCATATAGGGGCCTAAAAACTAGCTCAAACCCCAAAAACAACAACAAACTCATACTAACTCATATGATTAACATATGCTCAAACTCATGCTTATACCCCAAAACATGCCATAAAACTCTCCAAAACTCTAAAACTTGCTTTAAACATAAGGGGAGGTGAGGATCCATGCTTACCTCTTGAAGAACTAGAGGATTGATGATCCAAGCTTGGAGATGGGGAAAACTCACTCAAAATCTCCAAACTTCAAACTTTGCTTCCTTTTGCTCAAAACTCTAAAACAAAGCTCAAATCAAGTTAAAACATGCAAGATTTGAGGAAAACATGAGAATCACACCAAGGAGAGCTTGAACCTACCTTTGACCCCAAAAACAGAGTGTTTAACACTCAAGTCTCGGGCAAAGGGGCTTTGTAGTGGCCAACCGACTCTTCCTTCGGCGGCCTAACGTGCATGCGAAACATGCAACTTTCGGCGGCCGAACTTCACCTTCGGCGGCCGAACCTGGCTTTTGTCCCCTTGGCCTTTTCATTTTCAAAACTCAATTTTCCTTAAACTCAAAACATGCAAACATGAGGACTTTCACCATCGGGATCTCCTTGTTCCTTAGCTTTCTGATCTGGGTGTCAATGATCCGTACTGGCTGCTCTACATAGGTGAGATCTCTAGGATCTCCACATCTGGTTCGCTAAGAACCTTACTCGGATCTGACACAAACTTCCTTAGCATCGAAACATGGAAGACTGGATGGATTCTTTCCATAGACCTAGGCAAATCTAGCTTATACGCACATTCCCGACCTTCTGCAAAATCTCGAAAGGCCCGATGTACCGTGGAGCTAGCTTACCTTTCCTCCCAAAACGAACCACCCCTTTCATTGGAGACACCTTTAGCAAGACCAGATCCCCCTCCTCAAACTCTATGTGCTTCCTGCGAACATCTGCATAGCTCTTCTGCGGCTAACAGCAGTCTTGAGCCTCTCTCTGATAATGGGGCACCACTCTATTCGTGATCTCTACTAACTCAGGCCCTGCTAGGGACCTTTCTCCCAACCTCACTCCCAACAAACTGGTGACCTGCACTTCCTCCCATACAGAGCTTCATATGGGGCATCCCTATGCTAGCATGATGACTATTGTTGTAGGCAAACTCCACTAAGGGTAGATGCTGCCTCCAAGATCCGCCAAATCTAGCACACACATGCGAAGCATATCTTCTATGGTTTGGATGGTCCTCTCTGACTGTCCGTCAGTCTGTGGATGGAAAGCAGTGCTGAAGTCTAATCTTGTGCCCATAGCCTCTTGCAGACTTCGCCAAAACCTGGAGGTAAACTGGGGTCCTCTGTCAGACACTATAGAAACAGGAGCCCCATGCAACCTCACAACTTCCTCAAGATACACCTGCGCTAGCTTGTCCACAGAGTAGCCACTCCTGACAGAATGAAGTGAGCAGATTTAGTCAGTCTATCCACAATCACCCATATGGAGTCTAGTCTGTTGGACGTCGCCGGTAACCCCATACAAAATCCATCGCTATATCTCCCATTTCCATTCTGGAATCGGCAGTGGGTTAAGCATTCCAGCCGGCTTCTGGTGCTCTAGCTTCACCCTTTGACATATCTCGCAGGCTGACACAAAACTGTGCCACTTCTCTCTTCATTGCTGGCCACCAATAAACTTTCTTCAGATCTTGATACATCTTGGTGGCTCCAGGGTGAACGCTATATCGCCGCATTATGAGCTTCCCTCATAATGTCTCCTTTCAAACTGATGTCGTCTGGTACACATAATCTATGCCCGTAGCGGAGAATCCCTTGGTCGTCGAATCTGAACTCTTCGCTCTTGCCTGACTGAACAGTCCTGGCAATCTGACCAACTCTGGATCCTCATGTTGTTTCTGAGCCACCTGCTCCAGAAACACGGGTTGTAACTCTCATCTGTGCAATCAAAGCACCTGTACCAGTTACCTCTAACCGTAGCCCTTCTCAACTAACCTGTAGAAGTCCTTCACCACCGGCCTCCTCTGCTGTTAATGTGAGATTAAACTGCCTAGTGATTTCCGGCTCAAGGCATCGGCTACAACATTTGCCTTTCCCGGATGATACTGGATCTGCAATCATAATCACTAAGCAATTCCACCCACCGTCTCTGCCTCAAGTTTAACTCTCTCTGACTCAGGATGTGCTGTAGGCTCTTATGATCTGTAAAGATCTCACATTTCACCCATAGAGGTAATGCCTCCACATCTTGAGTGCAAAGATAACAGCTGCCATCTCAAGATCGTGTGTCGGATAGTTCAGCTCGTGCTTCTTCAGCTGTCTAGAAGCATAAGCTATTACTCTGTCATTCTGCATTAACACACAACCTAATCCCACTCGGGACGCATCACAGAACACTGTGAAGTCTTCATCACTAGTAGGCAGAGCTAACACCGGTGCTGAAGTTAAGCTTCTCTTTAGCTCTTCAAAGCTCTCCTTCACACTGGTCAGACCATGTGAATCTCTGGTTCTTTTCTGGTTAATCTGGTCATAGGAGCCGCTATCTTAGAGAAGTCCTGAACGAACCTCCTGTAGTAGCCTGCCAAACCCAAGAAAACTCTTGACCTCTGTCACTGTGGTGGGTCTAGGCCAATTTGCTACAGCTTCTATCTTCTTGGGGTCCACTGCTATACCTTGATCTGACACTACATGCCCCAAGAATGAAATGCTCCTTAGCCAGAACTCACACTTGGAGAACTTGGCATATAAACCATGCTCTCTCAAGGTCTGCAGGACTATCCTCAGATGATGGGCATGCTCCTCTGCATTCTGGAATACACTAAGATATCATCTATGAAGACAATAACAAAGTGATCCAAGTATTCTCTGAAAACTCGGTTCATGAGATCCATGAATGCTGCAGGGGCGTTAGTCAACCCGAACGGCATCACTAAGAACTCATAATGCCCATATCTGGTCCTGAAAGCTGTCTTAGGTACATCCTCTTCCCTGATTCTCAGCTGATGATAGCCCGATCTCAGATCTATCTTAGAAAAACAACCTGCTCCTGCTAGCTGGTCGAATAGATCATCGATCCTGGGTAGAGGATACTTATTCTTGGTAGTGACTTTGTTCAACTGCCTGTAGTCGATACAAAGTCTCAGGGATCCATCCTTCTTTCTGACAAACAACACTGGAGCACCCAGGGTGAGGTACTCGGACGGATGAACCCTTGTCTACCAACTCCTGTAGCTGCTCTTTCAACTCTTTTAGCTCTGCTGGTGCCATCCTGTAGGAGGAATAGAGATCGGTCTGGTACCAGGCACTAACTCAATCTCGAACTCTATTTCCCTATCAGGTGGTAGTCCTGGAAGCTCATCTGGAAACACATCTGGGAACTCTCTGACTACGGGCACTGAACTGGGGTCCCTAAACCTGACTGTCTAGCTCTCTCACATGAGCTAGATACCCCTGACATCCCCTCCTGAGCAACCCACAGCCTGTAGGGCTGATATCAGACCTCTAGGCGTGCCCCTCCTGTCTCCTCTGAAGACAAACTCAGATCCATCCTCATCTCTGAACTTAACTACCTTGTCTCTGCAGTCCAAGGTAGCACCATATGCAGATAGCCAATCCATCCCTAGAATGACGTCAAAATCTGTCAACTCTAGAACCACAAGGTCAGCTGGAAGGCATCTACATCTATAAACACTGGACTATGTCGACAGACTGTCTCTGCCAACGATGGATCACACTTAGGGCCACTGACCCATAGGGGACACTCTAACCCAGACGTCATCAAAACCCACTCTCTCTATGGCTCTGGGAGCAACAAAGGAATGCGAAGCACCAGGGTCTAACAAAGCATACACCTCAGAACACCCAAAGAGAAGGTTACCTGACACCCACGGTGTTAGAAAGTGTTTGCCTCCTGCTGTGTCATCGTGAAAATCGCGCCGGAGCTGACGGACCTCCACCTCTGGGACCTGCAGATGAAGAGGCTGACCCTCTCCCTCTGCCTCTGCCCTGCGTCATAACTGAAACTGGTGGCTGTGGCATGCTAGCTGGAGCTGTCTGCTGGGATGGTGCCGTGAAAGCTGCCTGAGGGCACTCACGAGCCAATGTCCCTCCTGGCCACACCTGTAACATCCTGTAATCCCAAAGCGACAAACTCCTCTGTGCGCTTTACCGCACCTACTACACACTGGGAACCTCTGAACCTGAACTCATGCCACTGCCCAATCCCAGACCTGCTTTAATCTTATTCCAGAACTTATTCTTCCTCGACTTCTGCGGTGGAACCACTCCACTTCTTACCACTGGAAGTTGCTGCACCCTGTGAAGAGGGATCTGACTTACCCCTACCTGGGGTCTTAGAACCTGAAGACTGTGCCGGCTGCTGTTTCACTGTACCCTGTATAATGGCACTCGCCTCCATTCTCCGTGCTAAATCCACCACGGTGTGGAAACTCTCCCTCTCGGCTGCATGGTCAAGGAGGAATACCTGGAATGCAGTTTCATAGCATACCTCCTGGCCTTTTTCTGTTCCGTATCATAGGCCTGTCCTGCATACCGCAGCAACTCCAGAAAACCTGTCAGTAAACTCATCAATACTCATATCCTCAGTCTGCTTGAGCTGCTCAAACTCTATCATCTTTAGCTCTTTCGAACTATCTGGGAATGCCCATCCGGCAAACTCATTAGCAAACTCCTCCAAGACATGTTATCCAACTAGGGTCCACATAGACGCCAAACCCATTCCTTCGCCTTCTTACATTTTAAAGTGAACCCTGCCATCTGAATGGCTCTGGTATCATCTGCCCCTAACTATCTGCTATCATCTTGACTGCTTTAATGTACTCAAACGGATCATCTCCGATTGATACTTAGGAGCATCTAACTTTAGTAATCTGTCATCTTTACCTTGCTCCTCACAGATGGGCCAGGTTGAGGTGTTTGGATAACTGGGCTTCTGGTTGTACCACTGGTGGTGGTGGTGGAGGTGCAAACTCTCTGGTGTAGAGTATGCTGGACTGGGGTAAAAAGGTGAGGGTGGATAAATGGGATATGGTGGATATGGGGGGTAATACGGTGGATAAGGCATATATGTGGGATATGGGTTGGAAAACTAGGATGATCCGTGTACCTCCTCTGTAGTGCCAACACTAACCCTCCATCCCTTCTTGGATCACATCCATCTCTTCCCTTGTATCACTCGATCTTCTTCTCTGTTCTGTTTCCCTCCTGCTTTCATCAAACGACCTTCTAGGGTCCCTTGAATGATCTTTCTTGCCTGCCCTTTGGGACATAGCTCTTGGCAAAGCATGTAACAGCCCGCTTACCGGACCATCACCGGCACTAGGATCCAGATCGGCTTAAGGCCGCCGGGACCCGTAGTAAGCCTACTGTCAACTCTGTGTACCTGATAAATCCCATACATGATCATACTTAAGCTTAAAACTGTTACTTACTCTTCTCTTTTATTTTTTTTTTTCTTCTTTGCTTGACTATCTTTTCTTTTCTTGACTATCTTTTTTCTTTTCTTGAAACTTTTCTCATCAACTAAGCCTGGACTATGCATGCTCTGTCTGTATGCACTCGAAGAGTGATACCTGCTATGGTACCATACAGTAACTACAGAGATAGAAAGACTACCATGCACCAAGCCTAGCGCATCATAACAACATTATCTCAATCATACAAACATAAAGGATCATGTGCAAAGGGATAACAAGCACTAGGGCCAAGCACAATTCTATAACTCATACATAACTTGCTATTACATCATTTCTATACATTACATAAACTCTGTACTGTACATCATTATCATGTCCACTATTCTATACTATTACATATGCCTTTTACCCTTGCTTTCTCTTTCTCTTTCTCTTCTCTGAGGCCCTGAAAAATGGGGTTAGGGAGAGGGATGAGCTGCTAAAGCCCAGTGAGCGGAATCTATAAAAAATCACATTTAAAACATGCTATCATATGATGCATCACTGCACAAACATTTCACATCTCGGATTGGACATGATCCCAAAACTCCCTCTGTCAGTGCCCGGCTCCCAAAGGAGCTCACACAGGTCTTTCACTAACTACTCATGGTGCCCGACCCTATAAGGGCTCTCACAGGACTCATCCAAGGTAAATGCCCGGCCCCAAAGGAGCTCACACAGGACATACAATAATGACAGACTTATGGGCTATTGAGATCGCCTCGGTCCAATCCACATATACAAGTAATAATGCAATGCATCAACTTGGTGAATACTAATGCAAAGCATCCTATATAAACATGGCATTAATGATGCATGAATCATGCTAAAACAGTTCTTAACTTTTCAAATAAAGTTCTGTTCCACTCACCTCTGTCAACTGCTGAGCAGTCTCTGTAACTCTAACTCTGTGGGCCTCCTTGGTCTCTCGGGTCCGTACCTACACAGGTGGACTCAAATGAGGACCAAACTTACTTAAACATAACTCTTAATATCTCCCTAAAACCCCTCTAAAACATCATAGGCATGCATGGCAAAATGGGCAAAAGAAGGCTGGACTGGGCACTTTCGGCGGCTGGTTCGGCGGCCGAAACCTCCCTCCAGAGACGAAACTCATGCATGTTCGGCGGCACCTTCGGCGGCCGAAAGTCTCGTCCAGAGACGAAACTCATGCACTTTCGGCGGCCGAACTCCCTCTTTCGGCGGCCGAAAGTCCCTTTCTCACCCAAAAGCCTAGCTTTCGGGGGCAAGGTTTGGCAGCCGAAACTGCCTCCACAAGGGGTTCGGCGGCCGAACCTTGCTTCGGCGGCCGAACCTGGATTCTCCAGAAAGGCAGAATCCGAGCACAACTCATGCTCTCAGCCTCCAAAATCCTATCAAACACCCATAACATGCATACCAACACTTCTCAACTAACACACAACATATCTCATGCATATAGGGGCCTAAAAACTAGCTCAAACCCCAAAAACAACAACAAAACGCATACTAATCATGATAACATATGCTCAAACTCATGCTTATACCCCAAAACATGCCATAAACCTCTCCAAAACTTCTAAAACTTGCTTTAAACATAAGGGGAGGTGAGGATCCATGCTTACCTCTTGAAGAACTAGAGGATTGATGATCCAAGCTTGGAGATGGGGGAAAAACTCAACTCAAAATCTCCAAGTACTCAACTTTGCTTCCTTTTGCTCAAACTCTAAAACAAAGCTCAAATCAAGTTAAAACATGCAAGATTTGAGGAAAACATGAAAAATCACACCAAGGAGAGCTTGCACCTACCTTTGACCCAAAAACAGAGTGTTTAACACTCAAGTCTCGGGCAAAGGGGCTTTTGTAGTGGCCAACCGACTCTTCCTTCGGCGGCCTAACGTGCATGCGAAACCATGCAACTTTCGGCGGCCGAACTTCACCTTCGGCGGCCGAACCTGGCTTTTGTCCCCTTGGCCTTTTCATTTCAAAACTCAATTTTCTTAACTCAAAACATGCAAACATGAAAAAAAAACACTTAAAAACATCTTAAAAACCTTTCTTATACCCTTAGGGCAAGCTCCGACATCCTCAAATCCCGACGTCCAACGGAAAAACCGCCGGAACGTAGGAATTCCGATATCGGGGTCTAGCCGGGTATTACATTCTCCCCCCCTTAAGAACATTCGTCCCCGAATGTTCCTCTCTAACTCAAACATACTCATAACAGAACATAAGGCACATAAAGAACAAAAGAAACTAGAACTAACCTCAAAAGAGATGGGGGTACTGTTGGAGCATAGACTCCCTTGTCTCCCAGGTGCACTCTTCGATGTTATGGTGGTTCCAGAGGACTTTCACCATCGGGATCTCCTTGTTCCTTAGCTTTCTGATCTGGGTGTCAATGATCCGTACTGGCTGCTCTACATAGGTGAGATCTCCTAGGATCTCCACATCTGGTTCGCTAAGAACCTTACTCGGATCTGACACAAACTTCCTTAGCATCGAAACATGGAAGACTGGATGGATTCTTTCCATAGACCTAGGCAAATCTAGCTTATACGACACATTCCCGACCTTCTGCAAAATCTCGAAAGGCCCGATGTACCGTGGAGCTAGCTTACCTTTCCTCCCAAAACGAACCACCCCTTTCATTGGAGACACCTTTAGCAAGACCAGATCCCCCTCCTCAAACTCTATGTGCTTCCTGCGAACATCTGCATAGCTCTTCTGCCGGCTAACAGCAGTCTTGAGCCTCTCTCTGATAATGGGCACCACTCTATTCGTGATCTCTACTAACTCAGGCCCTGCTAGGGACCTTTCTCCAACCTCCTCCCAACAAACTGGTGACCTGCACTTCCTCCCATACAGAGCTTCATATGGGGCCATCCCTATGCTAGCATGATGACTATTGTTGTAGGCAAACTCCACTAAGGGTAGATGCTGCCTCCAAGATCCGCCAAATCTAGCACACACATGCGAAGCATATCTTCTATGGTTTGGATGGTCCTCTCTGACTGTCCGTCAGTCTGTGGATGGAAAGCAGTGCTGAAGTCTAATCTTGTGCCCATAGCCTCTTGCAGACTTCGCCAAAACCTGGAGGTAAACTGGGGTCCTCTGTCAGACACTATAGAAACAGGAGCCCATGCAACCTCACAACTTCCTCAAGATACACCTGCGCTAGCTTGTCCACAGAGTAGCCACTCCTGACAGGAATGAAGTGAGCAGATTTAGTCAGTCTATCCACAATCACCCATATGGAGTCTAGTCTGTTGGACGTCGCCGGTAACCCCACTACAAAATCCATCGCTATATTCTCCCATTTCCATTCTGGAATCGGCAGTGGGTTAAGCATTCCAGCCGGCTTCTGGTGCTCTAGCTTCACCCTTTGACATATCTCGCAGGCTGACACAAACTGTGCCACTTCTCTCTTCATTGCTGGCCACCAATAAACTTTCTTCAGATCTTGATACATCTTGGTGGCTCCAGGGTGAACGCTATATCGCGCATTATGAGCTTCCCTCATAATGTCTCCTTTCAAACTGATGTCGTCTGGTACACATAATCTATGCCCGTAGCGGAGAATCCCTTGGTCGTCGAATCTGAACTCTTCGCTCTTGCCTGACTGAACAGTCCTGGCAATCTTGACCAACTCTGGATCCTCATGTTGTTTCTGAGCCACCTGCTCCAGAAACACGGGTGTAACTCTCATCTGTGCAATCAAAGCACCTGTACCAGTTACCTCTAACCGTAGCCCTTCCTCAACTAACCTGTAGAAGTCCTTCACCACCGGCCTCCTCTCTGCTGTAATGTGAGATAAACTGCCTAGTGATTTCCGGCTCAAGGCATCGGCTACAACATTTGCCTTTCCCGGATGATACTGGATCCTGCAATCATAATCACTAAGCAATTCCACCCACCGTCTCTGCCTCAAGTTTAACTCTCTCTGACTCAGGATGTGCTGTAGGCTCTTATGATCTGTAAAGATCTCACATTTCACCCCATAGAGGTAATGCCTCCACATCTTGAGTGCAAAGATAACAGCTGCCATCTCAAGATCGTGTGTCGGATAGTTCAGCTCGTGCTTCTTCAGCTGTCTAGAAGCATAAGCTATTACTCTGTCATTCTGCATTAACACACAACCTAATCCCACTCGGGACGCATCACAGAACACTGTGAAGTCTTCATCACTAGTAGGCAGAGCTAACACCGGTGCTGAAGTTAAGCTTCTCTTTAGCTCTTCAAAGCTCTCTTCACACTGGTCAGACCATGTGAATCTCTGGTTCTTTCTGGTTAATCTGGTCATAGGAGCCGCTATCTTAGAGAAGTCCTGAACGAACCTCCTGTAGTAGCCTGCCAAACCCAAGAAACTCTTGACCTCTGTCACTGTGGTGGGTCTAGGCCAATTGGCTACAGCTTCTATCTTCTTGGGGTCCACTGCTATACCTTGATCTGACACTACATGCCCCAAGAATGAAATGCTCCTTAGCCAGAACTCACACTTGGAGAACTTGGCATATAAACCATGCTCTCTCAAGGTCTGCAGGACTATCCTCAGATGATGGGCATGCTCCTCTGCATTCCTGGAATACACTAAGATATCATCTATGAAGACAATAACAAAGTGATCCAAGTATTCTCTGAAAACTCGGTTCATGAGATCCATGAATGCTGCAGGGGCGTTAGTCAACCCGAACGGCATCACTAAGAACTCATAATGCCCATATCTGGTCCTGAAAGCTGTCTTAGGTACATCCTCTTCCCTGATTCTCAGCTGATGATAGCCCGATCTCAGATCTATCTTAGAAAAACAACCTGCTCCTGCTAGCTGGTCGAATAGATCATCGATCCTGGGTAGAGGATACTTATTCTTGGTAGTGACTTTGTTCAACTGCCTGTAGTCGATACAAAGTCTCAGGGATCCATCCTTCTTTCTGACAAACAACACTGGAGCACCCCAGGGTGAGGTACTCGGACGGATGAAACCCTTGTCTACCAACTCCTGTAGCTGCTCTTTCAACTCTTTTAGCTCTGCTGGTGCCATCCTGTAGGGAGGAATAGAGATCGGTCTGGTACCAGGCACTAACTCAATCTCGAACTCTATTTCCCTATCAGGTGGTAGTCCTGGAAGCTCATCTGGAAACACATCTGGGAACTCTCTGACTACGGGCACTGAACTGGGGTCCCTAACCTGACTGTCTAGCTCTCTCACATGAGCTAGATACCCCTGACATCCCCTCCTGAGCAACCCACGAGCCTGTAGGGCTGATATCAGACCTCTAGGCGTGCCCCTCCTGTCTCCTCTGAAGACAAACTCAGATCCATCCTCATCTCTGAACTTAACTACCTTGTCTCTGCAGTCCAAGGTAGCACCATATGCAGATAGCCAATCCATCCCTAGAATGACGTCAAAATCTGTCAACTCTAGAACCACAAGGTCAGCTGGAAGGCATCTACCATCTATAAACACTGGACTATGTCGACAGACTGTCTCTGCCAACGATGGATCACACTTAGGGCCACTGACCCATAGGGGACACTCTAACCCAGACGTCATCAAACCCACTCTCTCTATGGCTCTGGGAGCAACAAAGGAATGCGAAGCACCAGGGTCTAACAAAGCATACACCTCAGAACACCCAAAGAGAAGGTTACCTGACACCACGGTGTTAGAAGTGTTTGCCTCCTGCTGTGTCATCGTGAAAATCCGCGCCGGAGCTGACGGACCTCCACCTCTGGGACCTGCAGATGAAGAGGCTGACCCTCTCCCTCTGCCTCTGCCCTGCGTCATAACTGAAACTGGTGGCTGTGGCATGCTAGCTGGAGCTGTCTGCTGGGATGGTGCCGTGAAAGCTGCCTGAGGGCACTCACGAGCCAAGTGTCCCTCCTGGCCACACCTGTAACATCCTGTAATCCCAAAGCGACAAACTCCTCTGTGCGCTTTACCGCACCTACTACACACTGGAACCTCTGAACCTGAACTCATGCCACTGCCCAATCCCAGACCTGCTTTAATCTTATTCCAGAACTTATTCTTCCTCGACTTCTGCGTGGAACCACTCCACTTCTTACCACTGGAAGTTGCTGCACCCTGTGAAGAGGGATCTGACTTACCCCTACCTGGGGTCTTAGAACCTGAAGACTGTGCCGGCTGCTGTTTCACTGTACCCTGTATAATGGCACTCGCCTCCATTCTCCGTGCTAAATCCACCACGGTGTGGAAACTCTCCCTCTCGGCTGCATGGATCAAGGAGGAATACCTGGAATGCAGTTTCATAGCATACCTCCTGGCCTTTTTCTGTTCCGTATCATAGGCCTGTCCTGCATACCGCAGCAACTCCAGAAACCTGTCAGTAAACTCATCAATACTCATATCCTCAGTCTGCTTGAGCTGCTCAAACTCTATCATCTTTAGCTCTTTCGAACTATCTGGGAATGCCCATCCGGCAAACTCATTAGCAAACTCCTCCCAAGACATGTTATCCAACCTAGGGTCCACATAGACGCCAAACCATTCCTTCGCCTTCTTACATTTTAAAGTGAACCCTGCCATCTGAATGGCTCTGGTATCATCTGCCCCTAACTCATCTGCTATCATCTTGACTGCTTTAATGTACTCAAACGGATCATCTCCGGATTGATACTTAGGAGCATCTAACTTTAGGTAATCTGTCATCTTTACCTTGCTCCTCACAGATGGGCCAGGTTGAGGTGTTTGGATAACTGGGGCTTCTGGTTGTACCACTGGTGGTGGTGGTGGAGGTGCAGAACTCTCTGGTGTAGAGTATGCTGGACTGGGGTAAAAAGGTGAGGGTGGATACATGGGATATGGTGGATATGGGGGGTAATACGGTGGATAAGGCATATATGTGGGATATGGGTGAAAACTAGGATGATCCGATGTACCTCCTCTGTAGTGCCAACACCTAACCCTCCATCCCTTCTTGGATCCACATCCATCTCTTCCCTTGTATCACTCGATCTTCTTCTCTGTTCTGTTTCCCTCCTGCTTTCATCAAACGACCTTCTAGGGTCCCTTGATGATCTTTCTCTGCCTGCCCTTTGGGACATAGCTCTTGGCAAAGCAGGGGGACGCCCTTCCATACCCTCATTCTCGGGCGGAGCTCCAGTCAATCTAGCTGATCGACGGGTTCCTCTCATTTAGCATCATATGATCCATGTAAAAACATGAACCCTCAACTCATAACATAGCATATCATAGCATATCATTAAATGCACATGCATAAAATCATGGCATTACACGCATCAAGACAGGACTCAACATCCTATCCTAGTGGACATGATCTTCCTATTGTGCTTGCCCTCTAAAACAACCTCTTTCCGATGTGAGATATCTCTAATCCCTGAGCATCTTAGCTCAGCACACCGTACTCTAGAGGCCCTATGCTCTGATACCAATCTGTAACAGCCCGCTTACCGGACCATCACCGGCACTAGGATCCAGATCGGCTTAAGGCCGCCGGGACCCGTAGTAAGCCTACTGTCAACTCTGTGTACCTGCTAAATCCCATACATGATCATACTTAAGCTTAAAACTGTTACTTACTCTTCTCTTTTTATTTTTTTTTTCTTTCTTTGCTTGACTATCTTTTCTTTTCTTGAAACTTTTCTCTTTTTTCTTTTCTTGAAACTTTTCTCATCAACTAAGCCTGGACTATGCATGCTCTGTCTGTATGCACTCGAAGAGTGATACCTGCTATGGTACCATACAGTAACTACAGAGATAGAAAGACTACCATGCACCAAGCCTAGCGCATCATAACAACATTATCTCAATCATACAGAACATAAAAGGATCATGTGTAAAGGGATAACAAGCACTAGGGCCAAGCACAATTCTATAACTCATTACATAACTTGCTAATACATCATTTCTATACATTACATAAACTCTGTACTATACATCATTATCATGTCCACTATTCTATACTAGTACATATGCGTTTACCCTTGCTTTCTCTTTCTCTTTCTCTTCTCTGAGGCCCTGAAAAATGGGGTTAGGGAGAGGGATGAGCTACTAAAGCCCAGTGAGCGGAATCTATAAAAAAATCACATTTAAAACATGCTATCATATGATGCATCACTGCACAAACATTTCACATCTCGGATTGGACATGATCCCAAAACTCCCTCTGTCAGTGCCCGGCTCCCAAAGGAGCTCACACAGGTCTTTCACTAACTACTCATGGTGCCCGACCCTATAAGGGCTCTCACAGGACTCATCCAAGGTAAATGCCCGGCCCCCAAAGGAGCTCACACAGGACATACAATAATGACAGACTTATGGGCTATTGAGATCGCCTCGGTCCAATCCACATATACAAGTAATAATGCAATGCCTCAACTTGGTGAATACTAATGCAACGCATCCTATATAAATATGGCATTAATGATGCATGAATCATGCTAAAACAGTTCTTAACTTTTCAAATAAAGTTCTGTTCCACTCACCTCTGTCAACTGCTGAGCAGTCTCTGTAACTCTAACTCTGTGGGCCTCCTTGGTCTCTCGGGTCCGTTCCTACACAGGTGGACTCAAATGAGGACCAAACTTACTTAAACATAACTCTTAATATCTCCCTAAAACCCCTCTAAAACATCATAGGCATGCATGGCAAAATGGGCAAAAGAAGGCTGGACTGGGCACTTTCGGCGGCTGGTTCGGCGGCCGAAACCTCCCTCCAGAGACGAAACTCATGCATGTTCGGCGGCACCTTCGGCGGCCGAAAGTCTCGTCCAGAGACGAAACTCATGCACTTTCGGCGGCCGAACTCCCTCTTTCGGCGGCCGAAAGTCTCTTTCTCACCCAAAAGCCTAGCTTTCGGGGGCAAGGTTTGGCAGCCGAAACTGCCTCCACAAGGGGTTCGGCGGCCGAACCTTGCTTCGGCGGCCGAACCTGGATTCTCCAGAAAGGCAGAATCCGAGCACAACTTATGCTCTCAGCCTCCAAAATCCTATCAAACACCCATAACATGCATACCAACACTTCTCAACTAACACACAACATATCTCATGCATATAGGGGCCTAAAAACTAGCTCAAACCCCAAAAACAACAACAAAACTCATACTAACTCATATGATTAACATATGCTCAAACTCATGCTTATACCCCAAAACATGCCATAAACCTCTCCAAAACTTCTAAAACTTGCTTTAAACATAAGGGGAGGTGAGGATCCATGCTTACCTCTTGAAGAACTAGAGGATTGATGATCCAAGCTTGGAGATGGGGGAAAACTCACTCAAAATCTCCAAGTACTCAACTTTGCTTCCTTTTGCTCAAAACTCTAAAACAAAGCTCAAATCAAGTTAAAACATGCAAGATTTGAGGAAAACATGAAAAATCACACCAAGGAGAGCTTGCACCTACCTTTGACCCCAAAAACAGAGTGTTTAACACTCAAGTCTCGGGCAAAGGGGCTTTTGTAGTGGCCAACCGACTCTTCCTTCGGCGGCCTAACGTGCATGCGAAACCATGCAACTTTCGGCGGCCGAACTTCACCTTCGGCGGCCGAACCTGGCTTTTGTCCCCTTGGCCTTTTCATTTCAAAACTCAATTTTCTTAACTCAAAACATGCAAACATGAAAAAAAACACTTAAAAACATCTTAAAAACCTTTCTTATACCCTTAGGGCAAGCTCCGACATCCTCGAATCCCGACGTCCAACGGAAAAACCGCCGGAACGTAGGAATTCCGATATCGGGGTCTAGCCGGGTATTACATGATCCATCAGTGGCAGAGTCAGTCTGCCAGTGTAGTCCTGTGTTTGTTGAGGGAAGATGCTTGTCCGCCGACCTAGTGGTTCTAGATTTGACAGATTTTGACGTCATTCTAGGGATGGACTGGTTATCTACCCATGGTGCTACCTTGGACTGCAGGGACAAGGTAGTCAGGTTCAGAGGTCAGGATGGGTCTGAGGTCGTCTTCAGAGGAGACAGGAGGGGTACACCTAGAGGTCTGATATAAGCTCTTCAGGCTCGTAGGTTGCTCAGGAGGGGATGTAAGGGGTATTTGGCTCATGTGAGAGAGCTTAGCAGTCAGGTCAGAGAGCCCACCTCGGTGCCAGTGGTTAGAGAGTTTTTGGATGTGTTCCCAGACGAGCTGCCAGGTTTACCACCTGCTAGGGAGATAGAGTTCAAGATAGAACTGATGCCTGGAACCCGACCGATCTCTATCCCTCCCTACAGGATGGCGCCAGCAGAATTGAAAGAGTTGAAGGAGCAGTTGCAGGAGCTGGTAGACAAGGGCTTCATCCGACCGAGTACCTCACCCTGGTGTGCTCCAGTTTTTTTTGTGAGAAAGAAGGATGGATCCCTTAGACTTTGTATCGACTACAGGCAGTTGAACAAAGTCACTACCAAGAACAAGTACCCATTGCCAAGGATCGACGATCTATTCGACCAGCTAGCAGGAGCGGGTTGTTTCTCCAAAATAGATCTGAGGTCCGGGTATCATCAGTTGAGGATCAGGGAAGAGGACGTTCCAAAGACAGCTTTCAGGACCAGATATGGGCATTTTGAGTTCCTTGTGATGTCGTTCGGGTTAACCAACGACCCTGCAGCATTCATGGATCTCATGAACAGAGTGTTTAGCCAGTACCTGGATCACTTCGTTATTGTCTTCATAGATGATATCTTGGTGTATTCCAGGAATGCAGAGGAGCATGCCCATCATCTGAGGTTGGTTCTACAGACCTTGAGGGAACATGGCTTGTATGCCAAGTTCTCCAAGTGTGAGTTCTGGCTGAGGAGCATTTCATTCTTGGGGCATGTGGTGTCAGAAAATGGGATAGAGGTAGACCCCAAGAAGGTAGAAGCTGTGGCTAACTGGCCTAGACCCACTTCAGTGACAGAGATTAGAAGTTTCTTGGGTTTGGCAGGTTACTACAGGAGGTTCGTCCAGGGCTTCTCGAAAATTGCAGCTCCTCTGACCAGGTTGACCAGGAAGAATCAGAAGTTTGAGTGGACCGACCAGTGCGAAGAGTGTTTTGAAGAGCTTAAGAAGAGGTTGACGTCGGCACCAGTGTTAGCTCTGCCATCTAGTGATGAGGACTTCACGGTTTTCTGTGATGCATCCCGAGTGGGACTGGGTTGTGTGCTGATGCAGAATGAGAGGGTGATTGCTTATGCTTCTAGACAGCTAAAGAAGCATGAGTTGAATTACCCCACACATGACCTTGAGATGGCAGCAGTAATCTTTGCACTCAAGATGTGGAGGCACTACCTCTATGGGGTAAAATGTGAGATCTTCACCGATCATAAAAGCCTGCAGTACATCCTGAGTCAAAGAGATTTGAACTTGAAACAGAGAAGATGGGTAGAACTGCTGAGTGACTACGATTGTAAGATTCAGTATCATCCGGGTAAGGCGAATGTTGTGGCAGACGCCCTAAGCCGGAAGTCACTAGGCAGTCTATCCCACATCACGGCAGAGAGGAGACCAGTGGTGAAGGAGTTTTACAAGCTCATTGATGAAGGCCTACAGTTGGAGTTGTCTGGTACAGGTGCTTTAGTTGCTCAGATGAGAGTGGCACCCGTGTTTCTGGAGCAGGTGGCTCAGAAACAGTATGAGGACCCAGAGCTAGTAAAGATTGCCAGGACTGTTCAGTCAGGCAAAGACAGTGAGTTCCGATTTGACAGTAAGGGGATCCTCCGCTATGGGAGTCGTTTATGTGTACCAGATGACATAGGGCTAAAAGGAGACATTATGAGAGAGGCTCATAATGCAAGATACAACGTTCACCCCGGAGCCACCAAGATGTATCAAGATCTGAAGAAAGTTTATTGGTGGCCAGCTATGAAGAGAGAAGTGGCACAGTTTGTGTCAGCCTGCGAAGTGTGTTAGAGGGTGAAGCTGGAACATCAGAAGCCGGCTGGAATGCTTAACCCGCTACCTATTCTAGAGTGGAAATGAGAGAATATAGCTATGGACTTCGTAGTGGGGTTACCGGCAGCGTCCAACAGATTGGACTCCATATGGGTGGTTGTGGACAGACTCACCAAATCTGCTCACTTCATCCCTGTCAGGAGTGGCTATTCTGTGGACAAGTTGGCGTAGGTGTACGTTGATGAGATAGTCAGACTGCATGGGGTTCCTGTTTCTATAGTGTCAGATAGAGGGCCCCAGTTCACCTCCAGGTTTTGGCGGAGTCTGCAGAATGCCATGATTACCAGGTTGGATTTCAGTACTGCCTTCCATCCACAGACAGACGAACAGTCAGAGAGGACCATCCAGACCATAGAAGATATGCTAAGAATGTGTGTGCTGGACTTTGGCGGTTCTTGGAGGCAGCATCTACCTTTGGTGGAATTTGCCTACAATAACATCCATCATGCTAGCATCGGGATGGCTCCATATGAAGCTTTATATGGAAGGAAGTGCAGGTCACCTGTTTGCTGGGAGGAAGTTGGAGAAAAGGCCTTGGCAGGGCCTGAGCTAGTAGAGATCACCAGCAGGGTGGTACCCTTAATCAGAGAAAGAATCAAGATGGCTGCAAGCAGACAGAAGAGTTATGCAGACATCCGCAGAAGACTAGTAGAGTTTCAGGAGGGGGATCTGGTATTGCTCAAGGTGTCTCCAATGAAAGGAGTGGTTCGCTTTGGGAAGAAAGGTAAACTAGCCCCACGATACATCGGACGCTTTGAAGTCTTGCAAAAGATTGGGAATGTGTCGTACAAGCTAGATTTGCCTGCTTCAATGGGAAGAATCCATCCGGTTTTCCATGTTTCAATGTTGAGGAAGTTTGTGTCAGAACCGGGCAAGGTTCTTAGTGACCCTGATGTGGAGATCCAAGAGGATCTCACCTATGTTGAGCAGCCGGTACGGATTCTGGACACTCAAATCAGGAAGCTGAGAAACAAGGAAATCCCGATGGTGAAAGTCCTGTGGAACCACCACAATATGGAAGAATGCACCTGGGAGACACGGGAGTCCATGCTCCAGCAGTACCCTTATCTTTTCTAAGGTTAGTTCCTTGTGAGTTTTGTGTGCTTTGTGTGTTTGTTATATGTATGCCTTGCATGTGCTAGTTGAGGAACATTCGGGGACGAATGTTATTAAGGGGGGGAGAATGTAATACCCGGCTAGACTCCGGTATCGAAATTCCTACCGTCCGGTGGAATCTCGGATGTCGGAAGCCTCTAGTAGGGTAAAACCATGTTTTTATAAAATGTTTTAATGTGTTTTATGTTTTAAGCATGAAAGAAAATGAGTTTTTGCATGAAAATAGCATTGGAGGAAAACTCAGGTTTGGCCGCCGAACCTCAAGTTCGGCCGCCGAACATGCATGCGTTGCGGGTGTGCTTTAGGCCCCCGAAAGCATAAGTGAGGGAAGTCCAGGTTCGGCCGCCGAACCTCAAGTTCGGCCGCCGAACATGGCATGCATGCGGAGGCACATTCGGCCCCCGAACGTGGTCTGGCCAGCCACTATAAAAGGGTCCCTTAGCCGAAAACGGGCGAGCTTTTTCCCCATTTTCGGCCAAGGTGAGCTCTTCGCCGTCCCTCTCCAATCTTTGATGTTTTCCTCTAGATCTCTCAAGATTTTCATTTGTTTTAACTTTGTTTTGAAGATTTGAGCTTCTGAGCAAAGTTTTGGAGCTTGGAGGTTCAAGAACCCACTCTCTCCCACCTCCGAGTTTTAGGTCGTCTCTCTCTCGATCTTCAAGAGGTAAGAGCCGATCTTAAGCTCATTGCATGTTTAAAGTAAGTTTTAAGTAGATCTATGGGGGTACAATGCATGTTTAGGTTATGGTTATGTTTATGGGTATAAATGTATGTTCTTGAGCAATGTGGATGCTTGATGTGTTGTAGATGGGGTTTATGATGGTTTGAGGCCCCTAGGAACATGTATGCTGGTGTATGTGTGTTGTAGAATAGGTTTGATGCATGTTTGGAAGGTTTGGAGGCGAAATGTGCAAAGGGACCCAAGTTTCTGCCCTTTGGCAGAAACCAGGTTCGGCAGCCGAAGGACTTTCGGCCGCCGAACATGGCTGGGGAGACAGCCTTTCGGCTGCCGAAACTTGCCCCCGAAAGGAGACTTTCGTCTCTGTCTGGCAGTTTCGGCCGCCGAAAGTGCCGCCGAACATGCATGAGTTTCGTCTGTGTCTGGGAGTTTCGGCCGCCGAAGGTGCCGCCGAACCTGCCTGACTTTCGGCTCTGGAGGGACTTTCGGCAGCCGAACCTGCCGCCGAAAGTGCCCTGTCCAGGCTTCCTTTGCATGTTTTTCTATGGTTGTTTCATGATGTTTTAGGGGGTTTTTGGGGAGTAGTTTAGAGATATGTTCCAGTATGTTTGGTCCCTCATTTGAGTCCACCTGTGTAGGTTCGGACCCGAGGAACCGAGGACCCCAGCAGTGAGTTCAGCTGCTTCGGTGTTGTCAGAGTCAGCCAGAGGTGAGTGGAACTAAACTTAATCTCTTAAATTGAGAAATTAAATGTTTTATCATGTTTCATGCATCATGATTATGCAATAGGGTGATTGCATTAGTTTTCACGAATATGCCGCATTGCATCGATTGTTGTTGATGTGGGTGAATATTGGATGACCCAATTAGTCCATGATAGGAAGACCAGGACCCCATTCTACGGCCTGGCACAGAGTAAGGAAAGACCAGGACCCCATTCTACGGCCTGGCACGGTTATGGGACTCGAAGACCAGGAGCCCAGAGGAGGCCCTGGGGCAATGGTAAGTAATGTATGTTATGACAGGAAGACTAGGACCCCTTGCTACGGCCTGGCACAGAGTTAGCTTGGACTAATTGGTGACAAGTTCACCCAACCCTTATGTGAATTGTCTGTGTTATGATGCATCTCATTGGAGCATAGTGTTAATATGTTTTATAGTTCTGCTCACTGGGCTTTTAGCTCACCCCCTCTCCCTTTACCCCCAGGCTTGCAGGTACAGGATAGAGCAGGAGTCCGGATAGAGTAATGAAGTTTTGATTATGTAATAGTTAGTGTGGACATGATAAATGATTATGATGTAATGTAAAAGTACAGTTTAGATATGTAATGAGATGATGTTTATGGATGTTAGAGGTGTGCTTGACCATAGATTGTTGTTATCCCTTTTAATACATGATCTTAGAGATTTTTTTTACGATGTTTATGTAAATCAACTCAACATATGTTATGTCACCCATTGGGGGCACTGATGAGATCCCACAGAGGGATCAATGTTATGTTAATGTATATGCACAGGTTGAGTTTGGTTGATGTATATGGAAAGAAAAGTTTTAATTTTTATGCATGTTGTTGATCATGTATGGGATTATACAGGTTTACAGGTTTCATGTCAGGCTTGCTACGGGTCCCGGCGGCCTTAAGCCGATCTGGATCCTAGCGCTGGTAGCTGTCCGATTTTCGGGTTGTTACAACCTGTTTGCTGGGAGAAAGTTGGAGAGAAGGCCTTGGCAGGGCCTGAGCTTGTAGAGATCACCAGCAGGGTGGTACCCATAATCAGAGAAAGAATCAAGACTACTGCAAGCAGACAGAAAAGCTATGCAGACATCCACAGAAGACAGGTAGAGTTTCAGGAGGGAGATCTGGTATTGCTCAAGGTGTCTCCTATGAAAGGAGTGGTTCGCTTTGGGTAGAAAGGTAAACTAGCCCCACGATACATCGGACCCTTTGAAATCTTGCAAAAGATTGGGAATGTGTCGTACAAGCTGGATTTACCTGCTTCAATGGAAAGAATCCATCCGGTTTTCCATGTTTCCATGTTGAGGAAGTTCGTGTCAGATCCGGGCAAGGTTCTTAGTGAGCCTGATGTGGAGATCCAAGAAGATCTCACCTATGTTGAACAGCCAGTACGGATCATAGATACCCAGATTAGGAAGTTGAGGAACAAGGAAATCCCGATGGTGAAAGTCCTTTGGAACCACCACAATATGGAAGAATGCACTTGGGAGACATGGGAGTCCATGCTCCAGCAATACCCTTATCTTTTCTAAGGTTAGTTCCTTGTGAGTTCATGTATTTTATATGTATGTTATGTTGTGTGCCTTGCATGTGCTAGTTGAGGAACATTCGGGGATGAATGTTCTTAAGGGGGGGAGAATGTAATACCCGGCTAGACTCCGGTATCAGAATTCTTACCGTCCGGTGAAATCCCGGGTGTCGGAGACCTCTAGAAGGGTAAAATCATGTTTTGTAAAATGTTTTAATCTATTTTATGTTTTTAAGCTAGAAGGAAAATGAGTTTTTGCATGAAAATAATCTTGGAGAAAGACCCAGGTTCGGCCGACGAACCTCAAGTTCGGGCGCCGAACATGCATGCACTTCGGGAGTGCTTTAGGCCCCCGAAAGCATAAGTGAGGGAAGTCCAGGTTCGGCCGCCGAACCTTATGTTCGGCCGCCGAACATGGCATGCATGCGGAGGCACGTTCGGCTCCCGAATGTGGCCTGGCCAGCCACCTATAAAGGGGTCCCTTAGCCAAAAACGGGCGAGTTTTTCTCCCCATTTTCGGCCAAGGTGAGCTTTTCGCCGTCCCTCACCGATCTTGAGTTTCTTCTTTCAAATCTTTCACGATTTTCACAAGTTTTCACTTTGTTTCGAAGATTTTCGAGTATAAAGCAAGTTTTGGAGCTTTGAGGTTCAAGAAACTCAATCTCTCCCATCTCCGAGCTAGGGTCGTTTTCCTCTCGATCTTCAAGAGGTAAGGGCCGATCTTGAGCTCACTATATATTTTAAACAAGTTTTAAGTTGATTCATGGGGTAGAAATGTATGTTTATGTTAGTTGAGCATTGTTAGGTTTTATGTGTTTTATGGACAATGTATGTTGGATATGCATGTTTGATGTGTTGTAGATGGGGTTTAGGATAGTTTGAAGCCCCTAGGAGCTGATGTATGTATTTATGCATGTTTTGGTTGAGTTGTATGCTTGTTTGAAGGTTTTGGGAGGCAATGTGCATGAGGAGTCGAGTTTCTGCCCTTCTAGCAGAAACCAGGTTCGGCAGCCGAAGGACTTTCGGCCGCCGAACCTGCCTGGGAGGCAGGCCCTTCGGCTGCTGAAGCTTGCCCCCGAAAAGAGACTTTCATCTCTGGAGAGCACTTTCGGCCGCCGAAGGTGCCGCCGAACCTGCCTGACTTTCGGCTCTGGAGGGACTTTTAGCCGCCAAACCTGCCGCCGAAAGTGCCCTGTTCAGCCTTCCTTTGCATGTTTTGCATGATTGTTCTGAGGTGTTTTAGGGGGGTTTTTAGGGGATGTTTTTTCGAGTCATGTTTTAGTATGTTTGGTCCTTCATTTGAGTCCACCTGTGTAGGTTCAGACCCGAGGAACCGAGGACCCCAGCAGTGAGTCAGCTGCTTCAGTCATTGTCAGAGCTAGCTGAGGTGAGTAGAATAAACCTTTATGTTTTAAAGCAAATAAATTATTAAGTTTAAGCATGTTCATGAATCATGAATGCCATGTGATATCCTTGGTTGTTTGCATTAGAATTCACGAATATGCTGCATTGCATAATTCTATGATGGATGTGGATGGATGTTGGATGATCCTTAGTCCTCGAGATGATGCGATGAGATATGATACGATATGGTATGTTATGGAAGTCCGGTTGACCCATTCTACGTCCCGGCACTGTATAAGAGAAAGACCGGTTGACCCATTCTACATCTCGGCATCTTGGAATGTTATGTTATGTTATGTTTAAGAGAAAGACAGGTTGACCCATTCTACGTCCCGGCACTTTGGAATGTAGAGGACTATAGGTGACAACACCAACCTTGATGTGATTTGTTTGTGATATGTTGCATTCCATGAAAGGATGAAAATTTTAATATATGATTTAAATGTATTACTATTATGCTCACTGGGCTCTAGTAGCTCACCCCTTTCCCTAATCCCCCAGAGTTGCAGGTACGGGCTAGGCAGAGAAGTCAAGATGAATGAAGTCATGTGTATGTAATAGTTAGAATGTGGACATGATAAATTGTAAAATGATGTAAAAGTTATGAATAGTTATGTCATGTAAATGTTGATTCTGAGATTGAGGTTTAGAAATTGTGCTTGACCGAGTTTATATAGTAATCCCTTTTGTAAACATGATCTATGTTTTATGATGCTTATGTTCTACCAAGCTTGTGTATGATGAGATACCCCATTGGAGCATTTGGTTAGAGCTCCAGTGTGAGGTTTGTGTTTATGTTTATGTATATGCTTATGTGCATGCACAGGTTGAGCTTGGTAACAGAAAAGTTCAAATTTTTATGTATGTTGTTGATCATGTATGGGATTAAATAGGTTTACAGGTTGTATGTCAGGCTTGCTACGAGTCCCGGCGGCCTTAAGCCGATCTGGATCCTAGCGCCGGTAGCGGTCCGATTTTTGGGTCGTTATATGAGGCTTTGTATGGAAGGAAGTGCAGGTCGCCTGTATGTTGGGAAGAAGTTGGAGAAAAGGCCATGGCAAGGCCTGAGCTAATAGAGATTACCAGCAGAGTGGTGCCCATAATCAGAGAAAGGATCAAGACTACGGCAAGCAGGCAAAAGAGTTATGCAGATATTCGCAGAAGACAGGTAGAGTTTCAAGAGGGGGATTTGGTATTGCTCAAGGTGTCTCCAATGAAAGGGGTGATTCGGTTTGGGAAGAAAGGTAAGCTAGCTCCACGGTACATCGGACCCTTTGAAATCTTGCAAAAGATAGGAAATGTATCGTATAAGCTAGATTTACCTGCTTTAATGGAGAAAATCCATCCGGTTTTCCATGTTTCTATGCTACGAAAGTTTGTGTCAGATCCGGGTAAGGTTCTTAGTGAGCCTGATGTGGAGGTCCAAGAGGATCTCACTTATGTTGAGCAGCCAGTGCGGATTCTTGACACTCAGATCAGAAAGTTAAGGAACAAGGAAATTCCGATGGTGAAAGTCATTTGGAATCACCACAACATCGAAGAGTGTACCTGGGAGACACGGGAGTCCATGCTCCAGCAATATCCTCATCTCTTTTAAAGTAAGTGTTATGTGTTTTATGTTAATGTTTATGTTTTATGCTATGCATGTGTTGTTTGGTGAACATTCGGGGACGAATGTTCTTAAGCGGGGGAGAATGTAATACCCGGCTAGACTCCGATATCGGAATTCCTACCGTCCGGTGGAATCTCGGATGTCGGAAACCTCTAGAAGGGTAAAACCATGTTTTCATAAGATGTTTTAATGTATTTTATGGTTTTAAGCAAGAAAGAAATTAAGTTTTGAATGAAAATAACCTTGAGAGGAAGACTCAGGTTCGGCCGCCGAACCTCAAGTTCGGCTGCTGAATATACATGTATTTCGGGAGTGCTTTAGGCCCCCGAAGGCATAAGTGAGGGAAGTTCAGGTTCGGCCGCCGAACCTTATGTTCGGCCGCCGAACATGGCATGCATGCGGAGGCACGTTAGGCCCCCGAAAGTTGGCCTGGCCAGCCACCTATAAAGGGGTCCCCATGTCCGAACGGGTGAACTTTTCTCCCCGTTTTCGGCCAAGGTGAGTTCTCCGCCGTCCTTCATCGATTTTGAGCTTCTTCCTTCGAATCTTCATGATTTTCTTATGAGTTTTAACTTGGTTTGAAGATATTTGAGCAAAAGAGCAAGTTTTGAAGCTTGGAGACCAAAGAGGTGATTTCTCCCCATCTCCAAGCTAGGATCGTGTTTCCTCTCGATCTTCAAGAGGTAAGCTTAGATCCAACCTTCCTTGTATGTTTTAAACAAGTTTTAAGAGGATTCATGGGGTAGAAATGCATGTTTAGGTTATTGTTGAGTTTATGGGTTTATGTTATGCTTATGAGCAATGTGGGTTGTTTATGTGTGTTTGATGTGCTGTAGTTGGGGTTTAGGATAGTTTAAAGCCCCTAGGAGCTATGGTATGTGTTTATGCATGTTTTGGTTGAGTTGTGAAGTTTGGAAGGCATTTGTACATGAGTAGAGGCTGAGTTCTGCCTTTGGGAGAACTCAGGTTCGGCAGCCGAAGGAACTTTCGGCCGCCGAACCTGCCTTTGGAGGCCAACTTTCGGCTGCCAAACCCTGCCCCCGAAAGTGGACTTTCAGCTCTGAAAGGGAGTTTCGGCCACCGAAGGTGCCGCCAAACATGCATGAGTTTCGGCTCTAGAACCCACTTTCGGCCGCCGAAGGTGCCGCCGAAAGTGGCTGAGTTTCGGCTCTGGAGGGACTTTCGGTCGCCGAACCTGCCGCCGAAAGTGCCCTGTTCAGCCTTCCTTTGCATGATTTCTATGAATGTTCTAGGATGTTTTAGGGGGTTTTTGGGGAGCAGTTTAGAGTTATGTTAGTCTTTGTTTGGTACCTCATTTGAGTCCACCTGTGTAGGTTCAAACCGGAGGAACCAAGGACCCTAGCAGTGAGATAGCTGCTTCAGAGTCCTTAGAGCTTCAGCCAGAGGTGAGTGGAATAACTCTTTATGTTTCAAAGCAAATAAATAAGTTTTGAGCATGATACATGCATCACGTATGCCATGAGATATACTAGGTTGTTTGCATTAGAATTCATGAATATGTTGCATTGCATAACTTGATGTTGATGTGGATGAATGTTGGATGATCCTTTAGCCGCACTACGATATGATATGATACGGTATGGTATGGAAGACCAGTGAGGCCCATTCTATGCCCCTGGCACTATGTTAAGAGAAAGACCAGTGAGGCCCATTCTACGCCCCTGACACTATGGAATGTTATGCTATGATATGTAATGTAAGAGAAAGACCAGTGAGGCCCAGTCTACGCCCTGGCACTATTGGAATGAGTAGTGGGCTATTGGTGACAAGTTCATCCTTGATGTGATTTGTTTGTGATGTGTTGCATTTCATGAAAGCATGAAATTTAAATTGAATGTTTTATTATTCTGCTCACTGGGCTCTAGTAGCTCACCCCTCTCCCTTAACCCCCAGGTTTGCAGGTACAGGGTAGACCAGGAGGTCGGCAGGAGTAGAGTCATGTTTTATGTAATAGCTAGATGTGGACATGAATATGATGTAATGTAAAAGTATAATATAGAAATGTAATGTAATGATCCTTATGGAAGCTAGAGTTGTGCTTGACCATAGTATGCTGTTAATCCCCTTTCAGTACATGATCTTAAATGTTTAATGATGATTATTGTAAACCAAGCTTAATGTATGTTATGTTACCCCATTGGAGTATTTGATGAGGACTCCAGTGAGAGGTTTTATGTTATGATTTGTGCATGCACAGGTTAAGCTTGGTGAACGAATGAAAGAATAAAAGAGAAAGTTTTAATTTTTATGTTATTATTGATCATGTATGGGATTGAATAGGTTCACAGGATGTAGGTTAGGCTTGCTACGGGTCCCGGCAGCCTTAAGCTGATCTGGATCCTAGCACCGGTAGCGGTCCGATTTTTGGGTCGTTACATTTATGTTTATATATATGTGCATGCACAGGTTAAGCTTGATTAATGGAAGAAAAAGTTTTATGTTTTATGTATATGTGTGATCATGTATGGGATTAAATAGGTATTCAGGTTGTATGTCAGGCTTGCTACGGGTCCCGGCGGCCGTATGCCGATCTGGATCCTAGCGCCGGTGGCGGTCCGATTTCTGGGTCGTTACAGATTGGTATCAGAGCCCTATGTTCATATGGTCTGACCTAGAGTGTCGGGCTCATAGAGGTTATAGAAGGTTAAGCACAATAGGAAAATCATGTCCACTAGGATAGGATATGGAGTCCTGTCTTAAATAATGATGTGAAATGCCATGATTTTATGCATGTGCATTAATGCTATATATGTGATGTATGTGATGCGGGTTCATGTGTTTTCACATGAACCATATGATGCTGATGTTTTATGTGATGGGTGTTGTTTTTCAATAAGCAGGATGAGAGGAACTCGTCGATCTGCACGATTGACTGGAGTACCACCTCAGGATGAGGGCACTGATGCCCGTCCTCCTGCATTGCCTAGGGCAATGTCAAGTAGGTCCAGCAGAGAAAGAGCAGTAAGAGACTCTAGAAGGTCTTTGGATCTAGGCAGAAGCAGATCAGTGAGGGGAACAGTGCAGGGTGGAGTGTCTGAGAATGTAGGGGATGATATGGATGTAGAGTAGAGGAGGGATGGCAGTCTGGGAGTGGGTATGTCTGAAGAGGGCATGGGTGAGTCTCAAGGAGGCACTCAGGCCTCAGGGTTTGTTCAGCCACCCCAATACCCACCCTTTTCACAGAATCTCGGGTATTCGATGGGAGGTACATCGGATTACCCCAGCTTTAACCCTTACCCTTCTCACATGCCATACCCACCTTTCTACCCACCATACCCACAGTACCTTATGTATCCACCCCCATCTTTTTATCCAGGTACAGCAAACCCTAACCCAGGGGATGTTGCACCTCCTCCACCACCAGCAGAACCTACTGTCCTAGTAACCCAAGTACCCAAGCCTAGCTCATCAGGAGGGAGCAAGGTCAAGATGACCGATTACATGAAGCTGGGTGCTCCCCAGTATGAAACCGGTGATGACCCATTTGAGTACCTTAGGAGGGTCAAGATGATTACAAATAAGATAGGAGCTGATAATAGTAGAGCCATTCAAATGGCTGGGTTCACACTGAAGTGCAAAAAGGCTCGTGAGTGGTTTAAAAACTACGTGAACCCGAGGTTGGGTAGCCTATCATGGGAAGAATTTGCTAATAAGTTTGCAGGATGGGCTTTCCCTGACAGCTCAAGGGAGCTGAAAATAATCGAGTTTGAGCAGTTGAGGCAGACAGAAAAGCTATGCAGACATCCGCAGGAGACTGGTAGAGTTTCAGGAGGGAGATCTGGTATTGCTCAAGGTGTCTCCTATAAAAGGGGTGATTCGCTTTGGGAAGAAAGGCAAGCTAGCTCCACGGTACATCGGACCCTTTGAGATCTTGCAGAAGATTGGGAATGTATCATACAAGTTAGACTTGCCTGCATCTATGGAGAGAATCCATCCAGTTTTCCATGTTTCCATGTTACGGAAGTTTGTGTCAGATCCGGGCAAGGTTCTTAGTGAGCCTGATGTAGAGATCCTAGGAGATCTCACCTATGTTGAGCAGCCAGTGCGGATCCTAGACACACAGATCAGAAAGTTGAGAAACAAGGAAATCCCGATGGTGAAAGTCCTTTGGAATCACCACAACATGGAGGAATGCACCTGGGAGACGCGGGAGTCTATGCTCCAGCAATATCCCCATCTCTTCTAAGGTTAGTCTTGTGTGTGTTTTTATGTTTAGAATGTATGTTTATGTTATATGTTATGCATGTGTTAGTTGAGGAACATTCGGGGACGAATGTTCTTAAGGGGGGGAGAATGTAATACCCGGCTAGACTCCGGTATCGGAATTCCTACCGTCCGGTGGAATCTTAGATGTCGGAAACCTCTAGAAGGGTAAAACCATGTTTTCATAAAATGTTTTAATGTATTTTATGGTTTTAAGCAAGAAAGAAAATAAGTTTTTGCACGAAATTAACCTTGGAGGAAGACCCAGGTTCGGCCGCCGAACCTCAAGTTCGGCCGCCGAACATGCATGCGCTTCGAGAGAGCTTTAGGCCCCCGAAGGCATAGAGCGAAATCCAGGTTCGGCCGCCGAACATGGCATGCATGCGGAGGCACGTTAGGCCCCCAAAAGTGGCCTGGCCAGCCACCTATAAAGGGATCCCCTGTCCGAAACGGGCGAGCTTTTCTCCCCATTTTCGGCTAAGGTGAGTTCTTCGCCGTCCCTTGTCGATTTTGAATTTCTTCCTTCGAGTTTTCATGATTTCTTATGAGTTTTAACTTGGTTTTTGAAGATTTCGAGCTTAGATCGAAGTTGTGAAGCTTGGAGACCTCAGGAACCCATCCTCCCCAAATCTCCAAGTTAGGTCACTCTCTCTCTCAATCTTCAAGAGGTAAGAGTCGATCTTGAGTTCATTCTATGTTTTAAACAAGTTTTAAGTTGATTCATGGGGTAGAATGTATGTGTTAGAGTTTATGCATGTTGATAGGGTTTTTGTGCTTTCCATGGCAATGTAGGTTGCTGAGTTGCTTTTTATGTGTTTTTGTTGGGGTTTAGGTTAGTTTGAGACCCCTATTTGTTGATGTATGTGTGTATGCATGTTTTGAGAGAGTTGGTTGCATGTTTGGGAAGCTTGGGAGGCATTTGTGCATGTTGGAGCCGAGTTCTACCACTTCTGGAAGAACTCAGGTTCGGCAGCCGAAGGGACTTTCGGCCGCCAAACCTGCCTGTGGAGGCCAGCTTTCGGCTGCTGAAGGTGCCGCCAAAAGTCACTGAGTTTCGGCTCTGGAGGGACTTTCGGCCGCCGAACCTGCCGCCGAAAGTGCCCTTTTTCAACCTTCCTTTGCATGATTTCTATGATTGTTTTAAGGTTTTTTAGGGGGGTTTTTGGGGAGTATTTTAGAGTCATGTTCATGTATGTTTGGTCCCTCATTTGAGTCCACCTGTGTAGGTTCGGACCCGAGGAACCGAGGACCCCTGCAGTGAGTCAGCTGCTTCAGTGTTTTGTCAGAGCTAGCCTAATGTGAGTAGAATGAATCTTTATGTTTCATAAATAAATTAATTTTGAGCATGTTCATGCATCATAAATGCCATGTGTTATGTATTAGGGTGTTCGCATTAGAATTCACGAATATGTTGCATTGCATATCTTGATGTTGATGTGGATGTTGGATGACCCATTGGTCCTCAGTATGATGAGATATGATATGGAAGTCCAGATGTGGCCTGCACTACGCCCCTGGCACTATGTAAGTGAAAGTCCGGATGTGGCCTGCACTACACCCCGGCATGATTGGATATGTATGATATGATATGTGTAAGAGAAAGACCAGATGTGGCCTGCACTACGCCCCTAGCATGATTGGATTATGTAGAGGACTAATGGTGACAAATCCATCCTTGATGTGAATTGTTTGTGATGTGATGCATTCCATAAAAACATGAATTTTAATATGATGCTTTATTATTCTGCTCACTAGGCTCTAGTAGCTCACCCCATTCCCCTAATCCCCAGGTTTGCAGGTACGGGCTAGACCAGGAAGTCAAGAAGAGTAAAGTCACATGTTTATGTAATAGCTAGAAGTGGACATGATAAATGTTGAAATGTAAAGTATTGTAAAGTCATGTTATGTAATGATGTATATTGAGGTTTAGAATTTGTGCTTGACCCTAGTATGTTTGGTTATCCCTATTGATACATGATCTATAAAATATTTTATGAGATTTATATTCAATCAAGCTTAATGTATGTTATGATACTCCATCGGAGCATTGATGAGGGCTCCAGTGTGAGGTTTATGTTTATATATATATGCATGCACAGGTTAAGCTTGATTAATGGAAGAAAAAGTTTTATGTTTTATGTATATGTGTGATCATGTATGGGATTAAATAGGTATTCATGTTGTATGTAAGGCTTGCTACGGGTCTCGGCGGCCTTATGTCGATCTGGATCCTAGCGCCGGTGGCGGTCTGATTTCCGGATCATTACAAAATGATATTGATCACACTATCAAATCATTTGAGCACGATCATGCATTTCCCAGTCTCACTTATCGAGGGATTCAGAAGATATCTTTCTCAAAGAGAGGAACAAATTCTATCTTGATTCTTCAATATCCTCTACATAATTTCTATTATGCTCAATCATAATCTTTATGATTATCCGATTAAAGACAATGTTTGGTTATGTCAAAGCATAACAGTCCTTATGTTGGAAACTATGACAATCTCAAGTCAAAGGATTAAAACATAACTATCTTGAGATTCACTTATGACAATAACCTATGTAGTAATCTCAATGTGGGTCCATCCAATATTTTGTTCTCTAACAAGTATCTATGATTATTGAATTATATCAACATATACATAATCATCTCATGATTAACATGCAAACAAATAATAATGATAATAAAACCTCTTTTTATTAATAATCAAAATGACATACAAAAAGATATAAGATAATGGCCTAAGACAAATACACTAACAGAGGCAATACAGAAGGAAGAATTAAATCATGATATAGCATGTGAAGTATTGAAGAAAGGAATATGCCGCATCAGATTCATGGATTCTTTAATTAAAAACCCAGAAATGACATAACAATAGTTGATAGACAAAACTCAAAAGTATATCAAACTAGATGATGAAGTTCAAGCACTAAAAGAGGACAAGAGGGGGACCCAAAAGCAAAGTTAAAAGCTGGAGAGGCGATGACTCTAAAGGTCTCAATGTTGAAACTTTATTTTTCAGTTTAAAAGAGACTCTGGTTTGTTTTCCCATTGAATACGCTTTACATGGATGATCTTTTTCAAAATTCAATTTTAATAAACCTCTAACGAGATTTTTCTTTTGAAAGTTTTGAAATTAAATGCATACTTGCATGACCTAATTTTTTATACCATAACCAGCTATTATCATCAAAACTAGCAAAGTATTTTTCTTTAACTATTTTTAAAGCATTCAAGATCAAGCAAATAAACATTATCTATTCTAGACGTTATAAAGAGGGCATTATTATTCATATCAAGAATTTCACAATGTATAGTCAGAAATGTTACCTTAAAATCTTTGTCACAAAGTTAACTTACACTCAGCAAGTTGTATTTCAAACCTTGAACAAGTGCTACATTTTTAATACATGGTTTTAGTCTAATCGTTCTATTTTTAATAATTTTTGCTCTACTTTTATCTCTAAATCTCATAAATTCTTCTAATTTCATTATCAGCTTACTTAATAGGGTCTTGTCTCTAGTCATGTGACGTGAGCATCTACTATCAATATGAAATTTATTTATTTCCTCTTTATGCTTTAGACAGACCTGAAATCAAATATCTAATTTAGATACCCAAATTCTTTTGGGTCCTCTGCATGTTAGCAATAACAGGAGGAGCAGTACCTTTTGGTATTAGATTTTTTTTACTTTTGTATTTTCTCTTCTAATAGGATATGAATGAACCATAACCTTTTTTATTATAGTAAAAATATGTAATGCTGGGAAAAGATGATGATGAGACTTTCACAAAATAATTTATGTATTTATGATTTGCAAAGCCATTATATCCAATTTCTGATTTTTCTCCAGATATTCTTTTTAAGCCAAGCAGTAGATCAAGAGATTATTTTCCTTTTGTAAATTTTGCTAGATCATTTGTTAAAGACTTTGTTTTTATTTCAAGAATTTTATTTTTCTCTAAAAGCTTTCACAATTTTGTTTTGAAATTTCTTACTCCTTTTTCAAATTATTGAATAAAATCATTTGAGTTTTGTAAAATTTATTTTTTTTCAAGATCATACTCAGAGAAATATTTTTAGACCTTAAGGATATATTTTCAAGTTTTAATGATGCCCATCTTTTTTTATATGTCTTATACTCATCATAAAACTTTAGCAAAAGTAAGCTCTAACTCTTCTATATTAGGTGGTTCAGATTCGATTACCTCAATGTCTTCCACTTTTGAAGGTTCAGCAACTTCTTCTTCAAGAGCTATACAGTAGAGATTTGCTTTATTATTCTCGTTTGAATCATTACTTGAACTTTCATCAGTTGTATCTGAAACTACAGTCATAAATTTATTTCCTTTTTCTTCTTTTTGCTTTTTGGACAGTTGGATTTGATGTGATAAGGCTTGTTACACTCATAGCAGATAACTTCTTTTGGGTTTTTGTGAGGATGAGATTGAGAGTCATCCTATGGCCCATACTTCTTGACAAGTCTTTTGTACTTGTTTTCACCTTTTCTAAAAGCTCTTTTGAACTTTCTTGCCAACATAGCCATCTATTCTTCATCACTGGATATACTGGAGGACTCACTTGTATTTATTTTCTAGGCAATTGACTTCTTTTTATCATCTGTCAGCTTTTCTGATTTCAAGACTATACCTTTCTTGCCATTTTCTTTTTCTATGATCTCCTTCTTGAACATCATTTTGTGGGAAATTAATGATTCAATCAACTCATCATAGCTATACCTTGTGAAGTCTTTTGTATCGAAGATGACTGTAGTTTTTGCTTCCCAAAACTTTGGCAGAGATCTTAAAATCTCTTTCACCAACTCAGCTTCTTCAAAACTTTTTCCAAATGCTTTTAGAAGATTGACTAGATTAGTAAACCTAGTGCTCATCTTAGCAATGGTTTCTCCTGGTTTCATCTCAAACAATTCAAAGTCACGAGCCAACAAGTTTGCTTTTGATTCCTTTACTTGATTTGTGCTTTCATAAGTCACTTCAAGCTTGTCCCATACTTCTTTACAAGACTCATAACCTGAAACACTATTGTATTCAATTATATGTAATGCACAATGAAGTATATTCAAAACTTTCGCATTTGCATAAATCTTTCTCCAATCCGCATTAGTATATTCTTCTTCAGTATTTTCTCTAGTTTCTCCTATAGCCAAAGGAATTTTAGGACCTTTTAGAATTCGTTGCCATACTTCTATGTAAACAGATTGTATAAAATTTTTCATTCTAACTTTCCAGAAAGAGTAATTTGTGCCATTGAAAGGAGGTGGTCGTGTAATTGAATAGTCTTCGACTAAAGGTGCATGTATGCCAGCAGAATTAGAAGAACTAGTCATTTTAGGATCTCTCTAAGGTATTTGAACCTCAAGCAAGAGAGCACAGCTCTAATGCCAATTTGTTGTCCCAAGATAAGTGACAAAGAGGGGATTAATGGATCACTTTACCAATTTTTCAGCACTTACTCTAAGTTTTAATTAAAAATTGTGACTACTAATTCTAAGTATAAAAGAGTGATAGATTGAAACAGATATTTCAAAAGTCTTCTGGAAGAATTTTGAAAGACAACTAAACACAAATACACATTTATTCAACAGATGCAAATAATGAAAAGCAGAGATAAAATTAGCAAGCTAATTTTACCAAATTTTCATTAGCACTGATTTAAACTTATAAACACATATCTCATGTAAATAATGAAAGCTAAACGTAAAGAATTTAGGGATAAGAAAATCAAACACAGAGATTTTATAGTGGTTCGGCAAACATAGCCTACGTCCACTCTCCTAAGGTTTTTCCTTGAGCCTTCACTCCACTAAACCTCTTTTAACAGGCAAGAGAATAGCCTTTCATATAACAGCAAGCTTCTTAGGTACTTGTAGACCTTTACATGTTTGAGTCACCACTCATACTTCTACTTAAGTTTCAATAGGTACTTCAAACCTCTATTAAGTGAACATACACTTAATCAACCTTATATAGATTTTGATTACAGAAAGAAACACTCTCAACAACTCTCAGCAATTACAATAGGATGCTATTAAGATGAGAGAGAGAAGATTTACCAATGAAGATCAGAAATATGAATAAAAAGCTTTTAACACAAGGGTTTCGAATACTCTTAGAAAATCAATGCTTTCATTCCTTATTTATGACGAGATTCAAACTCTTAAATAGATGTTTGAAAAAAATTTTCTTTCTTAGCTGTAGAAGTAGTTCAACGGTAATAAATTTAAAAATAGTAGCTGTTAAAACATTGAGATTCATGCAGATTAAAATCAGTTACTCTCGCAGACTGAAAGTAGCTAGCTAAAATAAATATAGATAGAAATTAAATACCTAAATTCAAAATATATCTAAAATTAAATGTTTAAATTTAGCCTTAAAAAAAATTTAACACAGCTAAAATATTACTTTTGTTTTGAAGAAAAATTCTTTAAAGTAGAATGAGATAAAAAAAATTATCATTGACATATTAACCGACTCACTTTTTATAATAAATCCTAAAAATATCTTTCTTTACTTCTTTTTCTTTTAATTCATCTTGTGTTGCCATAAGAGTTTTTTTTTCTTTTTAATATAGAGAATTTTTTTATTTTTTCAAAGCTTTCCATACTCTACTTTTAATACTAAATATTGTTAGATAAACATGATTCATTAAGTTTTGATATTATCAAAATCAACCTCTTCCAAAATTTATGGAGTCAAAAAATCAAAAATATAACTACAACTTTTTATCAGTAAATAATTGATAATTTCATTATTAATATTTTAAATAATCGATAAGTGATCATTAATTTACTTTAATGATTACTTTTTTAATAATTTAATGGATAAATTCCGTTACTTTTTTATTTTTTATAATAAAATATATTAATATTTTATAATTTTTAATTATATTAATCAATAGTAATATTGCACGAGTTGCTTTTCAGCGTTAATTATATCCTTTTTCTGTTTCTCTCCTTCTATTACTAAAAAACAAAACATTTTAAATTTAATTACAAATATATACTGAGTATACAAATAGGGTAACCTGCACGTCTAAAAAAACGTAATACACAAAAAAGTGATGTGTAATTCTGAATTTAAATGGAAATAGGATTTTTTTTTATGATTTTTTAATATTTATTTACTTTTTATAAATAATTAAATTTTAACGATGATTTACATATTAGTAAAATAAAATTAATTATATATGTTTTATGGGTTTCTTGCTGAAATAATGTCAGAATTCATTATCATGATCATAATTAATTTCTAATTATGTAATAAATATGAATTAAACTCCTAGTGTAGGTTATTTGTTTCAAGTAAATTATGTTCTGATTTGGTTTAAAGACGATTTGAATAGAGTTAGTTACATAATTAAATTATGTTCTATTTTATTATATCAAAATAGAATTCCCATTATTTATTTTTCTCATACATGCAAATCCAATTAAAAAATTATTAATAAATATTTGTTAAACTTATTTATGCAGATAATTAGTTATTACATATGAAATTCTCCTAATTTTTTTGTAAATTTTTTTATGGAAAATGTCATCAAAATTTCATATTTTATATTGATAAATTTAGAGAAGAGTTTAATTTTCAAGTAAAGATGTGAAGTTAAAGACTTCATTTTTATATATAAAAAGAGAATTTGTTAATAAAAGAAACTTAACATGTACTACTAAAAACATTAAGTCAGTTACCTAAAATTAGGGGTGAATAGTTTTTTATTTAAATTTAAAAGATTAATCAAATTAAATTAATTTAAAATTTTGATTTCATTTTTATTTATTTTGATTCAATTTAATTTTTATTTTAAAAAATTTCAGTTATTTCAATTTAATTTGATTTTATTAAAAAAATAATAAAATTAAATTTAATGATAAAAGTATATTGTTTTTTATAATATAAAAAAATTAAATTATAATTAAAATTATAATATTTTAATTAAATTTTAAAATAATAAAAATAAAATATAAAAAAAATTCTAACTAATCAAACTCAATCTAACTCAAACATATTCGATTCAAATTCACGTTTGTTCAAAATCAATTTAAATTTTATAAATATTAAAATTTCGATTTTTAAATAAAAAAATGCACATATATATCAAAGCAATATTCATAAGTTTACTTTAAAAAAGCAATCAAAGCAATATTCATAAGCTTTACTTTAAAAAAGCAACTTAGTTCAAAAACAAGCACACAAAATTATTGGAACATCAAACAAAAGCATAATAGATGAGAACAAGCAAAGTAATCAACAGCATCTTTTTGGAATGCAGAGGTGGCCGGTCATATGCCAACTTTCACCTCCATCAGGATACATATACGGGCATGATGGAGTGTAGCGATCCTTCAAAAGCAGGTTCCATGTTGCATTAGGATCCGCAGTTGTGAACATAGTCCAAGTAGGTGTAGAATTCTCATATCTACTATGTGTGATGCGATTAAATTTCTTCACGTCCTTGTTCTTAGTTATATCATCTGTGTTTATATCAACAGTAAACACATCTCCATATGGCCTCACAGAATATAAGAACAGAGGCAAAGAAATTGGATCAACAGACACTGCAGCAAGATCTGAAGTCACAACGATGCTTTTCCCATCCGGACTAAAAAATGGATGATTCACATGTCCTGAAAGATCATCTCCACTTTTTATCACTCTTACCACAACTGATGGATCGTTCGCCTTTATTAGAAATACTGAAAAGTATCCTGGGTCTAGACCATTGTCAGTTTCTGGTGCATCTTTAGGCTTATCTCGTGTTGATGAGAACACTATCCAATCTCCACTTGGAGACCATTGGCAATGTGTATCAGTCCATGGCCCATTTGTTAGTCTTGTTATTGTGCCATCTCCATATTCCCCTACTTCTGCATCCTCCATTATGTATAGATTCTTGTGCTTCTTATCTCCTCCATCTCTTGTAGATCGAAAAACTAATTTCTTTCCTGTAATAGTGAACGATTCTTGGTTAATGACATGCTAATTGGTTACCTGAGCATTGGTGAAACAAGGAATAACTAAGAAATTAGTTAGTTACCGTCTGGACTAGTGGATGGGAAGGCATTATTGAATTTTTTTGTGAGCTTGCGACGCTGTCTTACACCACTAGACACATTGGGAATAGCGCAAATTTCCAATGTTTTTCCAGCATTGAAAGAAGGTCCCATGCATACATACAATATATCCTTTTGTGGATTTTGATTCCAAACCGGTGAGAAAATATTATCTGGACCTTTCGTCTACACAAATAAAGCCCATTATTAACTTCACATTTTATTATAAATACCGTTAATGCAGGTTGCAATTATAAAATCTAACATAATTACATCTCTTGAGTTCATGTAAACATTATTACAAACATATAGATGTATTCAACATACGAATTTTATATGCATACTATCATTTATACTTTTTATCTTAGATATATGAAAAGTGAGATTTCCCTATATACAATTTCTATTCTTGTTACATATACCTCAAAGACAATGCGCAGTCCTTGGCTATCAGCTACCCACACAGCTTTGAACTCATTGTCAACGAATGCAAGCTTGGAGCCATCCTTGGAAAATGTTGGAAATACACCAGACACTCTGAAAAGTCCTACATCTGGGTGTGGAGAGTGCAGCTTGTGGAAATTTCTTGGGATTTCGGCTCCATGCTGTGCAACTAACACTCTTAATTAAACATATATAGCTAAAATTTACAGGAATTTATTCATTAATCAATACGTAGTACATTGAGAAGATCGCTCTTGCAACGATGGTAACCTATGCGCTTCCCTCCATCTAAGACAAAGGGGTTGAAATGGTCAGCCTTTGGTCTGGTTATTTGAGTGATTTTTATGGGTTGATCTGGTGCAGATGAATCGAAAATCTCAATATGCCGATACTGTGCTTCCACACGAACTTCACTGAACTTTGATTTCTTACGGATAGTTGCCACTGCCACTTTGGTGTCGCTGATGGCCGCCGGAGTTATCGCATCAATTCCATCCGTGGTCACACGGACAGTTTCACCGCTAGCAATGTCGAATCGGAACACACCCCAAAATTTCCCAACCTTTCGATGGAAAAATATGATGTTTTCACTTCCCCATGTTGGCCACCCACCATTTTTTATAATTCTCTTGCGCTCCAAAGGGGGCTTCTCCACGTTCATCACGTAAATATCAGTCTGTAGATCTTCAATCTCGCCGTTCCAACCCTTTCCCTGGAATGATGCAACCGCTATCTTTCTTCCAGATGGAGAAACAGAGGGGCTTAAATCACTTACCCCTGCTCAATAGAAATTCAAATTTCAACCACCTTTTAAGAGCATGATATTATATATAAAGGTATGTGGTAATTAATAGAGAAAACAACAGAAGAATGAACCTGATGGGGTGAGGCGTTCAGTTTTTCCAGTCTTAAGATTGGTTTTATAAACAGCAGTCCACGGTTGACGACGTTCTTTTGGCGTGTCTTTGGTAGTGACATAGACGAGAGAATGATCGATAGTACGATTACCGACCCTATAACCACCGCCAATAGAACCACTGTCTTCCATTCGAACATCACTGAATGTGCCATAGACATCAGAGAAGCTAAAGACTTTAACTTTTTCAGTAAAGCGAAGAGCTATATGAAGAGTCTCGAGGTTTTTGTCTCTTTCAGAGACAAAAATCAAGCCTGAGAGACGACCAGAATCAACATCAGCTTCATTGGCTTCGGAAGCCAATTTTGGGCGCTTGATGATTGTCTTGAGAGCTTCTGATGGAATGATTCGGCAGTCGTAGTTGCTGGACAAGCCATCGGTCATGTGCAGTTCATCGTGCCTCCCTGTGGGTGGAAGTGGACAAGAGTATATGTCCAGAGGCACCGGTGGTTTATAGGTGGCGAAGAAGGCGATGCTACCTCTGTTCTCCGCCATGCTCCTCCTGTAATGCTTGCTTTTGCTCTTAAAGGTCACAACTCTTCGAGCTATTTATTGATTAATATTTAGATGGAGGAAGGGACCAATGCGTCCACGTGAAATAATAATAAAACGTTTATATTATAAAATATTATTTTAATATAAAATTAAATTAAAAATTTTAAAATTAACCACGTATAAAAAGTAAAAGAATAATAAATTAAAGGGATTTTTTTTCCTAATTTTAAACTATGTAGGATATTTTGTTTTTGTAGAAAAAAATACAAATTCATTAATTAGATTTAGATGGGTTAGCTTTGGAGACGGGGACAAGTGGCCGATGGATCCAGAAAAGTCAAGCAATTATTTGTAATCAATCGTTTGTCTGCAAGTTATACGATTATTAAAATATTTTATATTATTATTATATAATAATATAAATTATTTTATAAAATAATATATTTTTATGTAAATTTACTCTTATTTTTTTATATTTTAATTTTAAATTTAAAATTATTGATTTATGAAAAATAAATATTAATATTTTATTTTATTTTTTAATTTAAAATAATATAAAAAAATTATTGATTAGATATATAATTTATTACTATAAAAATAAAATAAAGAAAATAACTGTAAAAAAATTAAAAATTTAATGATTTTTAATTTTAGAATAAAAAATTGTATCATTATTATTATAATTATAATTTATTATTTTTATTATTATAATTTTTAAATTTTGTATTGTTATTATTAATATATAACTTTTTAATTTTTTAATTCCTTTAATATAATATATTAATCACAATAAAATAAAAATTTTAGCATATATATTTTACTTTTATTTTTAATAATAAATAAATTATAAAAAAAATTATAACTAACCGTATAAATTAATTGATATTTTTTATTTTTTATGTGAATAATAATAGATATATGAAAGATTGTTTATATGATGTGACATAAAATTATATGTTTTATTTGAGTATTATCATTATTAACAAATCAGTCCCTGTATTTTTAGAAATATATTAAAACGTCCTTATCTTTTCTTTCCGTCAACGAAATAGTTTCTTCATCTTTTTTTTCATTAAAATTAGATAAAAGATGAGAGAAAAAATTTTTAAATTTTAATTTTACCCTCAAATAAAATATCTTATTTAGTCCTTGGATATTGCTATTATTAATAAGTCAGTCCCTATATTTTCAAAAATCTATTAAAACTTTCTTATCTTTTTTCATATCTATTAAAATGTTCTTATCGTTTCTTTTCGTCAATGAAATAGTCTTTATGTTTTCTCATATCTATTAAAACGTCCTTATTATTTCTTTCCGTCAACAAAATAGTCCTTCCTCGTCGTTTCTTTCCGTCAACGAAATCGTCCCTCCTTATATTTTCAGAAATCTATTAAAACGTTTTTATTTTTTCTCATATCTATTAAAACGTCATTATCGTTTCTTTTTGTCAACGAAATAATCTCTATCTTTTCTCACATCTATTAAAATGTCCTTATCATTTCTTTCCGTCAACAAAATAGTCACTCCTCCTCCTCCTCCTCCTCCTCCTCAAAAAAGAAGAAAAAAAAAAAAGAAGATGATGATGATGATGAAGAAGAAGAAAAAGAAGAAGGAGAAGAAGAAGAAGAAGAAGAAGAAGAAGAAGAAGAAGAAGAAAAAGAAGAAGAAGCAAAAGCAGAAGTAGAAGAAGAAGCAGAAGCAGAAGTAGAAGAAAAAGCAGAAGAAGGAGGAAGAATCGATGAAGAAGAAGGAGGAGGAGGAGGAGGAAAAGAAGGGGGTAATTTGGTATTTTACTATCTTTTTAATAGTAAACATAGATGGAAGGACTATTTCGTTGACGGAGAAAAAATATAAGGACGTTTTAATAGGTTTTTAAAAATACAGGGACTGACTTGTTAATAATGGTAATACTCAGAGACTAAATTATATTAACTTTTATTTATAATATCTCATTTAATTAATTTTTAACACTTTTTTCTTTAATTTTCATTTATTAAAATATTTCAATACTTCTAGTTTTAAAACTTTTAAAAAATATTTATAATTTTAGCTATTTTTAAGGAGTACCAAATAATCTTTTTTTTTTTTTTTGAAATAGGGGTTGGGGGGTAGAACCTTAGACCTCTCAAGTCTACTAGTATGCACTTTCCACCAGGTTAACCCTCGGAGTGCAAGGAGTACCAAATAATCTTTAAATAGGTTGTAAACTTGTATAAAAAGTATTTAGGAAAAAAATTGTACTTTCATAAGAAAATTTAATCAATCACTAGTTTTGAACTAATATCTATTACTAATGTTTATAATAGATAAAGAAACTATATTTTAAATAGATTAAATATCTTCTTAAAGTTTTAAAAATATAAGAATTAATCCGTCAATTATGCTAAAACTTAGGAACCAAAGTATAGTTTATACAATAATTATTCACCTATATTGACAATGATTTATGTGTTCATGAGAATATTTTAGATATTTAAAATATTTATTCTACCTTTAACCGATTGACTAACAGAATTATGGATAGAAGGACCTTTAATTTGAATAGATTGATTATATAGAAATTTAAGTGTTCAATTTTATAAATATAGAGATTTATCCATTAATTAAATTAAAATTCAGAGATTAAAGTGTAATTTATTCAAAAATATTAATCGCTTAGAGGGGTATTTTGGCTAACGCATTTAACCTATGGTCAATGATTAACTCATAATAAATGTAGTTTTTATGGAAGAATCATTTTATTAGATAGACAGTAAATTTAAAAATTAATTTATTATTGAAAATTTAATAAAAAAATACTTTATGAATTTTATCAAATTTTAAAAACGTTTATGATGGGTGTCGAAACCACAAAAAATAAATTCATGTTTAAAATAAAACTTATGATAATGGTAAATAGGGTCGATCCCACAGAAACCGGTAAATAAATTAATTCTATTGAATGAACAAAAAATAAAAATAAAATAAAATGAGAGAAGTTTTGAATGTAGAGAAAAGAAGATAAATAAAACCAATTTAAAGAAAGAAGCAATTAAATTCAAGAGAAAGAATTAAGATGAGACATATTCAGTCAGAGCAATAATTTTAGTTTCAGTTTTTATTGATTGATCATAGATATCAGTTATAAATATCGAATACGCTTTAGATATCCAATCCTTTCTTAGATTTTAAACTAACTAAGAGATGCTCGTTAACTAACTCTAACTTTTGAACAACCGTAGGAGACACTCTTAGAATTTAATCCAATCATCGCATTAAAAATTAAAAGGACCCGATTCTAACTAATAAACACGAGACTATCAGTTCATTTAAATTAGATTATACTATTCCTTAGAAAGATTTTACACAACCTAATTCACTACTTATTTCAGTTTAACTAAATAATTACGGATTTAATTAACCTGAATAGCAATATATAATTCTATTAATTGAGCAATGATGCCTTATGCAACAACCAACAGAATAATAGTATGCAATAAACACGGGAATAATATAAATATCAACAACAATTAAGGAAACAATAGAATTACATAAATCTCATAACCAATTAAATTGAAACCTTAATTATCCTTTAACTGAAAAGAAAAAACTAGCCACACATGTTCATGGCTGAAACACCACAATGAGAAGAGTATTTTTCAACCTCATAAACTAAATAAGAAGGGGAGATGAGAGATGAAATGAGATAATCGGTATATCAGTTTATCATCTTTTTATACTGCTAAGAGTTCTAACTCAACCTAAATACAAGTAACTAAAATCAAAGTTGAGTACATTTTGGCGGATGAGAGTTATCTATTTATTTCTCGGATTTGAAACTGGACTATGTTCGTCAAATACGTTATGCCCATAACGTAGTACATAACACAGTTCATTTGGGATGTAACGACCCGAAAATCGGACCGCTACCGGCGCTAGGATCCAGATCGGCTTAAGGCCGCCGGGACCCGTAGCAAGCCTAACATACATCCTGTGAACCTGTTTATTTCCATACATGATCAACAACATACATAAAAATTTAAAACTTGCTTTCATTCATACACCAAACTCAACCTGTGCATGCACTATACATAATATAATCATAAGCATTGACCCCTCTGTGGGATCTCATCAGTGCCCCAATGGGTGGCATAACATGTGTTGAGTTGGTTTACATAAACATCATAAAACATTTAAGATCATGTATCAAAAGGGATAACAACATTCTATGGTCAAGCACACCTCTAATATCCATGAACATCATTACATTACATTTCTATACTGTACTTATACATAACATCTTAACATTATTCATGTCCACACTATCTATTACATAACCAAGACTTCATTACTCTTGCTGACCTCCTGGTCTACCCTGTACCTGCAAGCCTAGGGGTTAAGGGAGAGGGGTGAGCTATAAAGCCCAGTGAGCAGAATAATAAAACATTTAAAACATATGATAACATGGAATGCATCACATCACAATCATATCACATCAAGGATGAATTTGTCACCAATAGTCCTCCACATAGTCCAACTGTGCCAGGGGCGTAGAATGGGCCTCGCTGGTCTTTCCCTTACATAACATAACATAACCTAACATTCCGACTGTGCCAGGGGCGTAGAATGGGCCTCACTGGTCTTTCTCTTACATGGTGCCAGGGGCGTAGAATGGGCCTCACTGGTCTTCCGTACTGTGTCATCATCATATCGTAACATACGAGGACTAAAGGATCATTCAACATTCATCCGCATCATCAACATATTATGCAATGCAACATATTCGTGAGTTCTAATGCAGACACCCTATTATATCTCATGGCATTCATGATGCGTGAATCATGCTAAAACTGATTTATTTACTTTAAAGCATAAAGAGTTATCCCACTCACCTCTGGCTAGCTCTGATAGATACAGAAGCAGCTGAACTCACTGCTGGGGTCCTCGGTTCCTCGGGTCCGAACCTACACAGGTGGACTCAAATGAGGGACCACACATACATGAACATGACTCTAAAATACTCCCCAAAAACCCCCCTAAAAACACCTCAAAACATCCATGGAAAATATGCAAAGGAAGCCTGAACAGGGCACTTTCGGTGGCAGGTTTGGCGGCTGAAAGTCCCTCCAGAGCCGAAAGTCAGGCAGGTTCGGCGGCACCTTCGGCGGCCGAAACTCCTAGACAGAGACGAAACTCATGCATGTTCGGCGGCACTTTCGGCGGCCGAAACTACCCTCCAGAGACGAAAGTCCTCTTTCGGGGGCAGGCTTCGGCAGCCGAAGGCTGCCTCCACAAGCGGGTTCGGCGGCTGAAAATTCCTTCGGCGGCCGAACCTGAGTTTCTCCAAAGTGGCAGAAACTCAGCTCCAACATGCACAAATGCCTCCCAAACCTTTCAACATGCATAAACCTATTCTACAACACTCCCAAACATACAAAACCAAGCATACAAGCTCCTAGGGGCTTCAAACCATCAAAAACCCCAACTACAACACATCAAACAACTCACATTGTTCATAAACATACATAAACCTATAAACCTAACAATAACCTAAACATGCCTTTCTACCCCATAGATCTACTTAAAACTTACTTAAAACATGCAATGAGCTCAAGATCAGCTCTTACCTCTTGAAGATCGAGAGAAAGACGACCTAAACTTGGAAACCAAAGGAAAGGAGCTCCTGTGCCTTCCAAGCTTCAAAACTTGCTCAAATGCTCAAAATCTTCAAAACAAAGCGAAAACTCATGAAAATCATGAAAGATTTGAAGGAAGAAACTCAAAATCGGTGAGGGACGGCGGAGAGCTCACCTTGGCCGAAAATGGGGAGAAAACTCACCCATTTCGGCTAAGGAACCCATTTATAGGTGGCTGGCCAGGCCACATTCGGGAGCCGAACGTGCCTCCGCATGCATGCCATGTTCAGCGGCCGAACATAAGGTTCGGCGGCCGAACCTGGACTTCCCTCACTTATGCTTTCGAGGGCCTAAAGCACTCCCGAAGTGCAACCATGTTCGGCGGCCAAACTTGGGATTCGACGGCCGAACCTGGGTCTTCCTCCAAGGCTATTTTCATTTAAAATTCAACTTCCTTTTCACTTAAAATCATAAAATACATTAAAACATTTTATAAAAACATGGTTTTACCCTTCTAGAGGTTTCCGACATCCGAGATCCCACCGGACGGTAGGGATTCCGATACCGGAGTCTAGCCGGATATTATATGGGAGTTAGAGTTTAAGTATGACTCTGCTTCTTATCCTTCTGTGAATTTAGTTCGCCCACATTTAATTTTAGAATGTAGAGTCTAAATTAGATTTTTGTCTTGTTATTCTCTAATCCTTGTTTAATCTACCAAGATAACAAAATTTAAACGAATCAACCTATTTTAAATAAAATCAAACACAATATCTAATTGTTTTAGAATATTAAAACTATATAAATGTGTATATTATCAATTCTCCCATACTTAGATGGGACTTATCCTCAAGTATGTACACATTAATCAGAAAAGACTCACAAAAAAGCTATCCATAATTAATTGCTCAAAAAGTTAAATTAATTTACTTTAAGCAGCTAACATGCCACAGCAAAATCTCATCAATGTATACAAATCATAAAAAAAAACACCAACATAATTTTCAAAACTGAAATGCAATAAACTCATTCTTAATATGTGATCATGCAATTATGTTCAACAAGTTTTTAAGTTAGTGCATAAAGAAACACATACACAACCAACCAAGGAAGTCTCTTAAAGTTATAATTTTCACCAAAGAACACAGGAATCTAGTTTGTATTTATTTATTTATTTTATTATTATTATTGTTTCTTTATATTTATTTTTATAGTTTTGGTTCGAGATTTTTATAAGCTCCTATGAGAGTATACTCTCCTAACACTAGTTTTCTCCATTCATAAGGACATCCCTTGCTCAAGGGGAGTGCGTCGGAACCACTCAAACCAACCAGTGATGGTAAACCATATTATTAGTAGTATGTTTCGAACTATTGACGGTCCCTATGTGGTACATTTCTCCTAATCACTAGTTTTTTCCATCCACATGAAACATCCTTTGCTAAAGGAGAACAAATATCTTACCATTTAGACCAGTCAATGTTGGTAAACCACTCAATATTATTAACAATTGTGGGTTTTTTTTTTAACTGAAAGCTTAGTTCTATGGGATAGCATTGAGACTCACTGCAGTAGATTAAAGTAGAGTTTCAAAATGCACTATTAATCTTTTATCAAGCAATATCAATTTACTTAAATATAAGTTTGACATTTTAACCCATAAAGATAAATGCTGGAATTGCTCAGATTTGCATAAAAAGATAAGAGAAGGTCATTTGTGCTATCTACCTAAAATAATTTCATTTAACTCTGAAAGTCATTTTTTTTTCAACTAAATAAAATAAAAAAATCAAATAGAACAAAAAATAATTAAAACAAAAGAAAATAAAGTTAACACTAAAGAACACAAAAACAGAATAGATGCGAAGTATGTATATGGACAGACTCTCCCTCACACTTAAGTCACATTGCCCTTAATGTGGAATAAATCTATATAAAGCAAGTCATAAAAAATATTCCTTCCCCACACTTAAAATTCACATTTAAATTAATAAATAGTAGAAAATAGAGATTCAAGTACTTCCCTGGTGGGTAGAGAAGATATGTTGATGGACTGGAGGAGGTCTGCTGATAGTTTGACAGCGTCTAGGTTTTGTTATGGGCATAACAAAGGCATGAACTTTCTTCCTATGAGCATATCAGATAATGAAATCATCCTGAAAGTGTTGTGGATATTATATCTTCATATCCTTGTGGTTGCAATATAGACTTGGAGGGCGAAATCATCATCCATGAAGGCAAGGGCATGGTGGACATCGCGCAATAGTTTGAGCAAAGAATTTATGCCTCGATCTAGTAGTATCACGTTGAGGCTGTCAGTGGCTGATGGTGAAGATCCATTGCACGATGGATTTTGCCCAGTGAAGATCTTCGCTCGTTGATCATCAATGGAGGAAGAGTGAGAGATTGACTGTCATTTGGGAGTCATGGAGAGGGTGATGTGCGGCTGCAACATAGTGAGCGGAAAAAGAATATGATTAGAGTAAGTGTGAAGAGTAAAAAGTAAAGGTAAAATTAAGAATAAAAATAAAGGAATAAATAATAAAGTAAGTCCCCATTAACTCCTGCATTAAAACACATTATTTTTTGTATGATATAAGAGCTCAGATCTGCAAAAACTTAAAATTGCAAATGGTGATGTATCATATCAAATCATTGGAGAAAAAGACTTGATTAAAAAAAATCAGAAAATAAAATAAATAAAATAGAGATGAAAATCTGAACAAGCGAATTTGGCTTTGTAAGTGTCATGGGTGTGGTTATGGGCATAACTAAAAACACAAACGTTTTTCTGTGAGTATTGTAAATGAAATAAGTACTCTCAAAAGACATCTTTGATCTTACTGTATTATGTTATCTAAGAGAATAAAAAGGAAAAATCTAGACTAAAAAGTAATTTTTTTTTTAATTAAAGAACAAAGTAACAAAAAAAAAATTAACTAAAGGGATAAGAGAAGAAATAGTTCTAATTTATAGTCCTAGCTAGACTTTATTTGAATATCATGGCCATCAGAAAATTGGCGTTGGGTCACTGAAAGTGACCTCCTTAGTTGGTTCCACCTTGAATTCTTCATAAAATAGCCTGAGAAATACTTGTTGGAATAGTACTTTCAAACTGTATGAAGTGCGATTCTCATTTATGAATGGAGGTGACTGACTGGATAGTGATTTCAGTTTCATTTTTATTCCCTGCACATAAAAGGTGAAAATTTAGTATGGATAATAATTGATTCCTCAATAGAAGCAATATGGTGTAATGGTTTGTTTACTTTTAATTCCTATACCACTTTTTTTAAATAATCAAAATTTTCTTTCATATTTATTTAGCTGAATTTTTCAAAATTCTCACAAATTTTAGTTTTAACTCATCTCCATTTTTTAATTTAAGAACTTTTTGAACTAGAAGTTTACTGGCATCCACTCTACACACATTAGAAACATTACTGGGATGTTTTATATTATCATAAACATTAAATTCAATGAATTCTCCATCAAACTCCATGGTAAGAATGACATCATAAATATTTATTTTTGTTCTAAAAGTAGATAAAAAGAGTCTTCCTAGCAAAATATCAGAAGAATTTGAGGATTTATTATCCTCCATAAGAACCACGTAAAAATCGGCAGGGAATATCAAATTATCTACTTGCACTAAAACATCCTTTAACACCCCATCAGGATAAACAATAGACCGGTCAGCCAATTGAATCACTACACCCATTTCTTTTAATAGACCAATATTCAAATATTGAAAAACTGACCAAGGCATGATATTTATTGATGTACCTAAATCACACATTGCTTTTTTCACATCAATATTGTCAATTTTAATAGAAATAGCAAATATACCTTGGTCCTTGCATTTAGTAGGAAACTTTCTTTTGAATGTAGTAAAAATATTTTCATCCATACAAATCTTTTGATAACCTACTAGCTTCTTCTTTTTGGTGCATAATTTCTTTAAGAATTTCACACAGGAGGTACATGTTTAATTGCATCAAGCAATGATATATTTACCTCTACTTTGTGAAACTCTCAATGATCTCCTTCTCTTCTTTCTCTTTCTTTGATTTGGCTAGTCTTTCTGGAAAAGGAGGATTAATTATCCAGGTGTCAATTTCAATAGGTACAGGTGTTGGAGCTGATTTACTATATGATTTAGGTACTGTACTTTTAGTCTCCAAGTCTGTACTTTTGTCATGTCCATAATTTACCTCACAAGGATTTTTTAGCAACTCTTTTTCACTTCTCAATGTAACAACACTTACATTTTTCTTGGAATTCACTATGGTCTGAGAGGGTAGCTTACCTTGATTTTCTATTTTGTTTATTGATACTGCCAGTTGACTCATTTGTATTTTCAAATTGCGAATACTCGTCTGGGTCTCTTGTTGAAATTGTTAAGTCTTCTATTGAAATTGTTAAGTATTAGTTGCTAAACTTTATAGCTAAAATTCGGGTAGTTTCACCATCGTGGGTTATATGTATTTGAGAAAGGATTGTACTTTTTTTGTGGAGGACGTGGGAACCCATTGACAGCATCCACATTGATCATCTTCTTGAAGTGACAGGCATATATCAGTGGGATGACCCGTATTAGTGCAAATTCCACAAGTCTTGGCCTGCTGTGCCTTTTCTGTAACAAAATTTTCAACTAAAGTGGTTAGATGAAAAAATCTAGATTCAATAGAAGAATTACTTACCTCGTACACTCTCCTATGATAGTCTTGTAGGGGTATAAATTGCTGTGAATTTGCTGCCATCGTGGATATCAATTCCTTAGCCTCTCGGGGTATTCTTTTACATATCGCACCTCCACTTGCAACATCTATCATACGTCTTTCTATGGTTGTGAGTCCCTCATTAAAATAGAGCATAAGTTATTTATCTATAATGTCATGCCTAGAGCAACTTGTACATAGGTGTTTAAATCTTTTCCAATAGTCATGGAGAGTTTTTATTTTTTTTTGCTTGATTTTCGATATTTTCCTTCTAATTACAGATGCTCTAGAAGCGGGAAAGAATCGATCCAAAAATAATTTTACCATTTCTCCCCATGTCGTGACTGAACCTGGAGATAGGTAGTACAACCAATCTTTTGCATTATCAGCCAGAGAGAAAGGAAATGCCCTTAGATTGATTTGTTCATCTGTAATTCCTTGTGGTCTCATGCTGAAGCATATCACATGGAATTCTTTCAAATGTCTATGAGGATCATCCCTTTTAATTCCTTTAAAGATATGGAGGAGATGAATTACTCCTGACTTTAGCTCAAGTGGTGCATTTAGTGCAGGATAGGTGATACAAAGGGATTGAGGGTCATCAGCATTGTCAACATCCTGTATTGCTTGCTCTTCAGCCATTTTTTCTTCCACATCATATTCACCAGAAGAATTATCCCAGTCAGATGTTATTTCCTCCTTGCCAATGACCTGTTCATCGATAGCAATCTGTTCCTCAACAGCGATCTCTTCTTTAATGGCAACCTATGCTTCAATAATGATTTGTTCCTCAACAATGAGCACCTGATCGCTAGTGTTGGATGATAAAAGGTATTTGTTTTGCTGTTTGGCCTCTTTTCTCAACTTTCTCACAATTTTCTTGATTTCTAGATTGAACTCGAGTTTGTCTGCAAGATTAGAACTTGTTATTCCAAAAAAATTAATAAAACAATTTAGAATCAATCCTCGGCAATGGGGCCGAAATTTGGTGGGCATCGAAACCACCAAAAATAAATTTTTGTTTAATACAAAACTTGTGATAATTGTAAGTAAGGTCGACCCCACAGAGACTGATAAGTAAATTAATTCTATTGAATGGATAAGAAATAAAAATAAAATAAAAGGGGAGGGAGATTTTGAATGTAGAGAAGAAAAGATAAATAAAACCAATTCAAAGAAAGAAGCAATTAAACTCAAGTGATCAGGTGGTAAGCAGGCAAACTAGCTAAAATACCTGTGTTGGATGAGTTGGCAATTCTCCAATGTGAAATCCTTTGCAAAGTTGATGAAATTCCTCCCCGGTCCCCTACTTCCCTACCTAACCCAAAAAAGAAAAAGAAAAAGAAAAAAAAAGAAAAAGAAAAAGAAAAAGAAAAAGAAAAAGAAAAAGAAAAAGAAAAAGAAAAATCGATGATATTGACCACATTGACTTAAAAAAAATATAAATATAAAATATAAAAATAGTAACATTAATAAAAAATTTGAAATTTTATTAAAATAAATTCAATTAAATTTTTATATTTTTATTTAATAATTAAATAAATTTAATTTAAATTTTTTTAGTTAATGAAACTCTTATATTTTTACTAAAAGTCAAATAAATCTAAATATAATATAATATAATTTTTTTATTAATAAAATATTTTTTTCTAATTTAAAATATTAAAGATCTTAATATTTTAATTAGCATAAAGAAAATACATAACAATAGTAACAATTTTTATAATTAAAAAATATTTATTATTACAATATTATTATTATATTAAAAAATTATTTTTATAATTAAAAATTTATTATTACAATATTATTATTATATTAAATAAGAATTTATTTAATTTTTGAATAAAAATATAAAGATTTCATTAATAAAAAAATCAAAATAAACTTATTTAACTATAGAACAAAAAAGTATGTGGGTTTAATTAGATTTTTATCCAAATTTCCTCCTCATTATATGTAAATGGAGGAGTTCTGAAAGCCCTCGGGTAAGGCAGTACAAGAAATTGAGCAAATCCAGCTAGTGTATCAGTTTTCTGGGCAAAATGAGCTTCAACGATGATGAGCAGCTTGTTGCTCCTCCAGACTCAGGTTTCTGCCTCTTTTCTCCACTACCGATAAGCACTTTACGATCTACTTCATTCATTTTGAGCACTCATAAACTTGTTCCTATGTGTTGGGAACCACCTTTCTTTTTATCTTTTTTGGTTCCTCCATCTATTGGCTAGCCATTAATTCTTGCCAAGTCCCTGCAGGGTGGCTCCTGATTAGTTAACTAATTGTGATTCTCAAGATTATATAGCATATATGCTTAGCTAGAATACGCTGCTGAATGTGTGGATGGCTTATTTCAGGGCCAAAACCAACTCCAATCATACAGGGAAGAGCACAGGTGGTAAGCAAAAATAAGAGTACGGTACCACTTGAAGAAACCAAACTCAGGGTATTGCTGGAGATCACAGGAGGAGATTCCAGCAATGACAGACCCGGATTGGATCTCGTGGCGGTATTAGATGTCAGCGGAAGCATGGCTGGAGAAAAGTTAGCAAAAGTGAAAACTGCTATGTTATTTGTAATCAAGAAACTTAGCCCTATCGATCGTTTGTCGGTTGTTACATTCGCTGGGGATGCCACAAGGTTGTGCCCATTGTGTCAGATTACTGAAGATTCTCAAAAATTTCTTGAAAATCTAGTCAATGGGTTAAATGCCGATGGTGCAACCAACATCACTGCTGGTCTTCAAACTGGCTTGAAAATTATTAATGACCGTAATCTTAGTGGCGGGCGTTCTGTTGGAATAATGCTTATGTCCGATGGTGAACAGAACCAAGGTGGTGACGCTGCCCAGGTTCCGGTGGGCAAGGTGCCTGTACACACATTTGGTTTTGGCGTAAATCACGACCCGAGGGTGCGTTGAAATAAATTAATTACATATTAAGCAAGCAGGAGATTAACAATACTTGCATATACATGGGATTCGCTGGAGAAATGTGAATTTAATATTCCGATGTATTGATCATAATTAATGTAAGCAGAAGGTGTTTGTTTTTATAATTTTTCTAATTAGTTCATTTTTTTCCCATGTTTTAATAGGTTCTCAAGGCAATCGCAGATAATAGCATTGAAGGAACTTTCTCAGACGTTCAAAACACAGACAACTTGAGCATAGCGTTTTCTCAGTGTTTGGCTGGTCTTCTCACCCGAGTTGTTGAGGACCTCAAGTTGACAGTCACCCCATATGAAGACGAATCGACAATAGAGCAAGTGATTGCCGGAAGCTATCCACAATCCAAGGACGATGCCGATGGCTCTGTAACTGTGACCTTTGGTGGTCTCTATGCTAAAGAGGTGCGCAAGGTTATGGTGGACCTTCTTCTCCCTGCTGTTAGTAAGGAACGAGGCGCAGATGTTCTTGATATTACTTTATCATATAGGTATTAAATTCTAGCATTTTATATCAAATCATGTATGATCTCTCATTAGTTCGGTGATTGTAATGGAATGTATACATATCTGGATGTGCAGCTTCCAGGGGAGATTGTTTGAGGCCCCTCCTGTGACCCTTAATGTAAGCCGCACTGGAGCATCTGCAGATGAGCGAGAGAGGCCAGAGGTGAGAAATGAGGAGACTCGTCTCCTTACTGCAAAGATGATAAAAGAAGCAAGAGTCATGGCTGACGGTAATAAGCTTGATGATGCTCGAGACAAGCTAGTTGAAGCCCAGAACTCATTGGAAGATGTGGATGATGAATCTAATCCATTGATTGAGATGCTGAGGTCCGAGTTGCAGCAACTCTTGAAATTGATGAAATCCCAAGAAATTTACGAAAAGCAAGGGCGTCCATTTGCACTTTCCTCTGAGACTTCTCACAATCGCCAGCGTTTTGCTGCAAGAGGTGATATAGAAAGCCTGCGGCTATTTGCCACTCCTCGGATGGACAAATACCTTGAGCAAGCAAAGTCATTTGATGAGGATCCCAGCAAGCCACTGCCCTCAGTAGATGAGGATGTGAAGGAAGAAATCGCTGCCAATCCCCTTGGTCCCATCGCTGGTGCTCTTAGTTTCTACATTCAGTCAGCCATTCAGTCTCTGCAAGCCATTGAAAAAATAATCAATAGAGGCCGTTGATTACTCTGTTACTTTTAATTTGTGTTTTGCTTGTGTATTTCAATAAGTTAAACCACTGTGTGTCTTAACCTATTCTATACAAGTATTGTGATGTTGTATATGGTTTTTGTGTGTACAAGCTCGTAAATTTTCGCATAATATTAATAGATCCTTGAGTGCCAATTAAATAATGAAGCTTAAGTTGGAATTTGAATGTTTAGTTCTGCTCATTTATTTAGCTTACTAGTTTAGTTTGTATTTAACTCGTTTGTTAAATTTATTAGCTAAATTTATATTTAACATGTTTACTACCTTCGTCCTACCTGTCATGTTAGAAATTTTTTTTAAGGTAATATTAAAATTTATTTTTTATATATATCCTATTAATTTTAAAATTAGTTAATACTAATATATACGATAAAAAAAACGTATAATTGATACTATATAATAATCGCTCAAAATAGACCATGAATTGTCATTATAGAATAAATCCACGTGTTATCATTATAGAACAAGTCCACGTTGCAAGAATTTGATAAGAGAGTAATGTGGTTCCATTTTTGCCCGAGAAAAAGAAGATTCAAACACCTTAAACATCTGATTTACCATCAAGACTCGCCCTCCCCTAGATAGGGCGAGTCTCGACACAAAGTTACTGTATCTCAATTACGCCTGTAATCACAAGATCACTTATCTATTAGCTGGCAATATTCCTTATCAAGCAACCGACCACATCATCTTCAGATAATCAAAAAATATTATACTTATCTCCACCTTCTTACAATATAAAAAGAGAAGAATAATAAAAACAAATATACGCTAAATCACAAAAGCAAATATACGTTATTCTCTTACACTACTCAAGTTTTAAGGAATTCATTGCATTCACCCCATTTTTTAGTATACCGACTTGAGCGGTGGAGTGACTGTCATGGGCACCCATCACCACCTCACATTCTCTTTATTGCAGGTTCTAACCAATCACAACACAACTCTATTTTTCGGTTACATCATTTGGTTCTGTTACCGAAAAATTCATTGAATCCTCTTTATTCATCTGGATTACGACCGCTCTAGCTCCTACTCTTTCTCTTGTAAAAAAATACCTCTCTCTCCTTTTACTCTCAAAATGGCTAGTAGTTTGCGAGTTGCTACTAATATTGCTACCAATGAGGGTATCATTTTTTTTCCACTCCTAATAATGGACAAAACAGGCTCCCAATGGTCAATGAAGCATACCTCAATAATTTAAATAATGAACAGATACTTTAATATAACCAAAGGCTGCAGGCTACTCCCGCACAATATAAAGATCGGGAAGAGGCATCAAACATGGCTCTCGAAAAAAGGGAGGATGCCTCTGTAGACATCCTAAGGGCTCGGACAGAATCGATCAAAATGCAGCCTAAAGGAAAGTTTGAGTCCGAAGATGAATTAGATGAAACTCCGAAAGGCATCGATTGGAAGCTACTATGTATCGTGCAAAGGCACCAAAAGGAACAAGAGGAGGATTTTGGTCTAGATAGTGCCTTGCCTTTTTCAGAAGAAATCTTAGCATAAACCTTTCCAACCAAGTTCAAGCTTCCTAGCTTGAACAAGTATGATGGAATAGCAGATTCCAAAAGCCATCTGGCAATCTTCAAGATGACTATGCAGCTTTAGGATGTTAATGACTTTGTATTATGTCGACTATTTCCATCAACACTTATAGGTTTGGCTTAGAAAAGGTATCAACACCTAAGCCCAAGTTTAATTCAAACCTTTACACAGTTTGCTACATTATTTAAATCCAGATTTATTACTTGTATACCTCCTAAAAAACTTTTCTCTGACTTGCGAAAGATCCGCCAAGTATAGGGTGAGTCTTTAAAGAGTTTTATCTCATAGTTCAATGCTGAGGCAATACAGGTGGAAGAATTAAATCATAACATAGCATGTGAAGTATTGAAGAAAAGAATATCCACATCAAATTCATGGATTTCTTAATTAAAAATCCAGAAATGACATAACAATAGTTGATAGACAAAGCCCAAAAGTATATCAGACTAGATGATGAATTCAAAGCACTAAAAGAGGACAAGAGGGCGACCCAAAAGCAAAGTCAAAAGCTGGAGAGGCAAGGACATAAAAGAGATCACATGAGTTATCCTATCTCCCAAAGAAGGACCAAAGTAAGTATAAGAATTATATTCTATTGAATGACTCATGAACACGTATTTTAATATGGATCAGGAAAAATGACAAGAAAATCAGGTGGCCACTCAAGCTCAAACTCAAGAAAGTGGAGAAATAAGACATAACCAAGTACTGCCGTTTCCACGAAGATCATGGTCATACGACAGTTAAAAGGTAAGATCAAGAGATTGATAAGGGATGGTACTCTTTGAAAGTTCACCAAGAAGTACAGGGAAGAGAGGAGACTTGAGCCCGAGGAAACAACTCTTGAAATCACCCCTGATCGAGAGTCTGTAAGGGTTATACATATAATAACGGAAGGACCTAAGGATGATCAGGAAAACTAAGCATATTATAGATGTAATTTTTGGTATGGTAAGTTGGGAAAGAACTGAAAAAGACCATTTAAAGTCTCGAAGGTCATTTGCCCAAAAGTATTATAAGTTGGCCAAGTGTTTCCCACTCCCGATATATTTAACATAAGGAAATTTTATCAATAATAAGTTAAAGATGTATTTTCATATATTATGTTTTTTAGTGATAAGGAACGATGGGATTGCCTTCCTAAAAAAAAGATTAAGGAGATAAGAAGAGGTCATAAGATGGGTTCTGCTATGCTAAGCTACAAGGCGGATTCAGCCAGACCATTCGAGCGTTGGTCCCATTAAACAAGGCCACAAGACGGGTTCCGCCAGGCCAGGTCATAAGGGGGGTTCCGTTAGACCATCCGGGCATTGATCCCACTAAACAAAGCCACAACGCGGGTTTTCGCTAGGCCAAGTCACAAGGTGAATTCTGCCAAATCATTCGAATGTTGGTCCCATTGAAAAAGGCTACAAGGTGGGTTTCCGCTAGGCTAGGTTACAAGGCAGATTACACTAGACCATCTAGGCATTGGTCCTACTAAATAATGCCATAAGGAGGATTCTGCCAGGTCAGGTCAGGTCACAAGGTGAGTTCCACCAAACCATAATTTGAATGTTAATCCCCTATAAAAAGTTCTAAGGCATTGGATGCCCAAGGTCACAAGGTGAGTATAAGCCAGATAGAAAGATCGAGCATGGGTCCCATCAAATCAAGACATTCATATCAGACCAAAAGTTGAAAGGTGGATACTTGCCAGGCTCAATGACTAGGTGTTAGTCCCATATAAATGTCTCTAAGGTAGGGAACACCCACATGCAAGGCGGGTATCAACCAGACTCGACAACAGGGTGATAGCCCCATATAAGGATCTCTTCAAAACTGCTTGGTGTCGCAAGGCGAGTAACCGCCAGGCTACAAGCCCGGGTGTTGGTCCCTTTTTACGGAAAAGAAGGGGCTATTATATGACTAGTCGAGGTATTGTAATTAGGCAATGACCCTCCTTATTTTTATGGGTATCCAAATGGTACGTCTAGGAGAAGAGCGCTACACTTAGTTCAATGTGGTTATTAAGACAGTTGAACCGAAATGCCATCACGATTCTCCAACTATTAGAATGCAGCTGGGCAACCGAAAGCTTATGGAATCGAAGGATATCAACAAAAAATGGGTCTATGGAGAACTGAAGACCCACCTTTAGTTGCTCCTTAAAGACCATAATAGTATCCTCTACAGAAATCAATTCATTCACACGAACGCATGGGGAAGAAGCAGATACACGAAAAGTCTCTTGAGAAATTTGGTAGGTATCATAAAAGCGGTTCATATCTTGCTCCGATAAGATGGATGCGATATCACTAATCAAGCTACCTTGATTTTTTGAAGCCTCCCTTAATGGAATGATAGGGGCCGGGACATGGATGGGGCCATCACAAGAGGAGCTTGAGGCAGAATCTCCACTAGGGGTAAGAGAAGAGGAGGTATTCCAATTCATCCTAAGAGGAAAAAGAAATAAGAAATTATCGTGAAAGCAAGAGAGTGCAATCGAAAAGCAGGAATGATTGAGTCTTCCTAAAGAGAAAGATTGCAGTTGAGAGAAAAAGTGGTATTTGAGGAAGAATAAGAGTTCTTATAAGACAGTTCTAATGGCAGGCTTTAAATGCATCTCAGGAAACAAGGCAGCCATCATTAACAAGTTAGGCAGGCAAGGCAGTAAGAGGAAAAAGAAATCAGAAATTATCGTGAAAGCAAGAGAGTGCAATCAAAAAGCAGGAATGATTGAGTCTTCCTAAAGAGAAAGATTGCAGTTGAGAGAAAAAGTGGTATTTGAGGAAGAATAAGGGTTCTTATAAGACAGTTCTAATGGCAGGCTTTAAATGCATCTCAGGAAATAAGGCAGCCATCATTAACAAGTTAGACAGGCAAGGCAGCGTGAGCCAGTAAAAAATCAATATCTGTAAGCCACGTGTCCTAGATCATGAGAGCAATTGTCACCTTTAAATTTGAAGAATCGAAGATTGGCGGGGGACTTTTGATGCTATATAACAATCGCCCAAAGTAAGTTATGAGCTGTCACCATAGAACAGGTTCACGTGAAAAGTATCTGATAAGAGAGTAACGTAGTTTCGCCTAAGGAAAGGAAGACTCGGACACCTTAAACACCTGGTTCACCATCAAGTCTCGCCCTCTCCTGGATAGGACGAGTCTCGGGACAAAGTTACCATTATCAGGCACAACCCAGCATATCCCCATTATGCCTGTAATTATGGATCACCTACCTATCAGCTGGCGATATCTCTTACCAAGTAACTAATCGCATCATCGCCGAATTATCAAGAAATACTATATTTATCTGCACATTTTTATAGTATAAAAGGAGGACGATCACAGAGGTAAAAGTATGCTATTCTCTTACACTACTCAAGTTCTAAATAATTTATTGCATTCACCCCATTTTTCAGTATACTGACTTGAGCGTTGGAGTGACTGCCATGGGCACCCACCACCACCTCACATTTTTTTCTTGCAGGTTCTAGCTAATTACAATACAACTCTGTTTTCCGAATACATAAATAACTATCTAAAGAATATTTTAGATAAATTATTATAAATTTTTTTAAAATTAAGACTGTTAGTTAATTTTTATTAATTTGAGTGTATAAACCTTAAACAACATATATTATGGGATAAAATAATCTAAAAAAAAGATATATTTGTAGACTTCAATAAAAGATTCCTTATTGAAAGCTTGGTATGTCAAGAAGGATTGTTGCTGGTTCAAAGGAGAGATTTCTCTAATATTATTGAATTACATATTTTTTTGAATTAATAATACAATGATGATGGATTAATTTTCTATAATTATTTATTATTATTAATAATAATTAAAAATTTAAAAATTTTATAATTTTCTTATTTACAATTGCATTTCTCTTAGTACACTTTATTTCATTGTTATATATATTTTTTATTAATATAAATTTATTAATATGGAGATATATAGTAGTAGGGTGATTCGTTAGTTATAATCCATGCATGCCAAGGGCCTTAGCTCCTATGGCTATCTAAAACATTGTTATATGTTACTCTTTGATTAAGTGAAATAGCAATATGGTTATCTAAAAAATAACAATACCATCTTCCCCTCAGAATTTCTATCATTTAAGATTTATACGGTCAAACCAATAAAACTAATTAATAATTTTAATTTTAGAAAAATTTATATTAATTTATCTAAAATATCATTTAAGATTTATACAGCCAAACCAATAACATTAATTAATAATTTTAATTTTAGAAAAAACTATATTAATTTATCTAAAATACCATTTACATGATCGTGTTTTTTCATAAATTAATATTAAATGACTTAAAAATCAGTAAGGATATATATAAAAACTGAAAATTAAATTATTTTAAAATTTTAGAAAAAATAAAAAATTTAGGACAAATTTTTTTCTAAATAATAGTTATTGTGAGACGGTGCAGATATTATCGGTGTGGTAAAAATAAGAATAGTAAATAAAGAAATACATCTGTCTCATAATTTTTATTCATTTTACTTTTTGACACATAATTTTTTTCATTTTATTTTTTACACATACTAGAAAATATATTTTTTTATTAATTTTTCAATTTTACCCATATATTAAATTTTATTAAATATTGAAAAATATTTTAATAAATTTATTAAAAATAAAATAAAATTAAGTAGAGTTATAATAATCAATTTATGTAATTATAATATTAAAAAAAGAATGAATAATAATTTTAGAATAATAAAAAAAGAATAAATAAAAATTATAAGAGCAAAGAAATAATTAGTAGATATTAAAGTACAAATTTGTTTTCAAAATGCTAAAAAACAAGCAGAGTTTATTTGTACAAAAAGAAAAGCCGAGCTTATTTATTGAGCTTACTAGTTTGGTTTATATTTGACTTGTTTATTAAATTCGTTAGTTTTTTATATTTAACTCAAAGAACAACAATAATATTTTATGTAGTTGAGTTATTACTATGCTATAAAAAAAATAGTGAATAAAGAAATAATTATTAGATATTAAAGTCCAAGTTTGCATTCAAATTGCTAAAAAACAATTCTAAAAGTAAAGAATGAAGAAGTGATGAGGGAAAAAGCCAAGTTATAAATACTATAAAATTTGTATAGATCTCCAAATTCCTCTTATTTTTATTTTCAGGATTTTCATTAAAAAAAGCGTCTAATACAATTCTTATGAATAGAAAGCCTTCTCGAGGAAGATAATGCCGACAGAACTCTTAGCAAGCATCGTACTTTAAGATCTCAGTACTGCGATCCTAGAGAAAACTCAACATCAGAGCAAAAGATTGACTATTCCATAACCGACAAGGATAAGAACACATCTGAAGAGAACAAACAAAGGAAGAACATCTATTGAGCGAGGGGACCTTCCGATAAAAGGAAGGCTCTCTCTCTAGCCATGCACCAAAGGTCGATTTGAGCATAAATCCCAAGAAAACCTACATGCAACATAACCACAACAAAGAAAAATGAAAATAGAGAAACCAAATAAATATAAAAAAAGCCTCCAATCTTAAGCTCCAATCTGGATAAAAAAAATAAAAGAAATATTATTTATCCACAAACCCGCCGTAGGTGGAGAGGGATCGAACTCACCTCCGGGTAGGGGAGGAAAAAGGCCGTCCCCTGCCCCGAAGGGATAGAGGATGGTCGCATACAGACAGTAGGAAGAGCGGACAAAGCTGCAGGAAAGAAAGAAAAAAAAAGAGAGAAGATGAGAGGTTCTTTCTTTACGCAAAACCAAAAAGAAAAATAAGTTCTTATTTCTATCTTTGATTTTAGCATAGTTAAAGAATTGAATTACTAATGGCCAAGCATATAGTTACACCTTATAATATTCCATATTTTCTAAATTAAAAATTAAATCTTTTAAATAACAAAAACTTGCAAAAATCTTAATAATATGCAAATTAATGATCATATATCATTGATGATTTGTGAAAAAAAAAAAAATTAATTCATTATTAACTATACTCAAAATTTTACTGATTAATCTATAAATTTCTCAGAAAATAATAAATTTATTATTGTATATAGTAAATTTTTTCAGTGTCCTTTTGTCCGCAGTTGCTGGTTGAGTTCGCCTTTGGGTTGGCCTGCATTCTCCGCTGCCTCTCTTAGGGAGTGGTTCTCTTTAGCCTTCCTTACTGCTTCTGCGGAGAATGCTTCCCTTATTCTAATGATATGTTGGGCTTTGTGGCATAACAGAAATAATGTTGTTTGGAAAGATCAGGGTCGAACTGCGAGTGGTGTGTTCTTCATGGCACTGAATTTTTTGCAGCAATGGAGGGGGGCCTATTCTGATTCTACCAGCTGCACCAATGTTGTATCGGCTTTGACTGTTTGGTCTCCTCCACCGCAGGGTTGGATTAAGGTTAATATTGATGCCTCTTTAAACTCGCAACGAAGTTCGCTAGGCTTTGGCTGTGTAGTCCGAGATGCTAATGGTAGATTTATAGCGGCTAAAGCAGGCTATTTTTGCAGTCAGATGGAGGTTAAGTGTGCTGAGGCAGTGGCTTTTCGAGAGGCATTGAGCTGGATTAAAGAGTGCGGATGGGATCAAGTTCTTTTCGAATCGGATGCTCAGGTTCTTATTGTGTCCATTAACAATGCTTCATTAGATGATTTATCACCTTTTGGTCTTTTGGTTCAAGATTGTAAATTGCTTCTATCCAGTTATGAGGAAGCAAGATGTGCTTTTATTCACAGGTCTGCGAATGAGGTCGCTCATGTTCTAGCAACATCGGCTCATTCTGAGTCAGGTCAAGGAGTTTGGGTTCATGTCCCTTCTCCTCATATAGTTTCCTTGATCGCTTTGAGTTAATAATATTTCTTTCATTTTCAAAAAAAAAAAAAAATAAAATCTAAAGTGTATTAACAATATGTATGATTAATTTTTTATGTTTATTTAATTAATTATTAATAATTAATTAATTAAATATTTGTATTTAATTGTTATGATTTTTTATAAGTGTTCAATGATTTAATTTTAATTAGTATAGATGTGTAAATAAATATTGAGCCAATTACTAGTTATATGCTCTTTGATCTTGTTTTGATTCCCATAACTTATGATTTGCTTTATAATAAGAGTGAAGATGAACTCCTTTGTAAAATATATTCAACAGAAATTATGAAAATTTGCTACATATTTTTTTTTAAATAATTTTTATTGGCTTAAAAGAGCAATAAATTATTTTGATATATATATATATTAGGGTTGTGCACAGTTCTTGGAGATCCTAAATCAAACTAAAAACCGTACTAAACTGTTTCAGAACAAAAAAAACAAATCGATATTATAGAAATTGAATCGTACCGAACTAAACTTATTTAGTTATTTGATTTTGGTTCAAATTTATTGTTAAGAACTGTAATGAAATTGAACCGGAATTATATTAAAAAACTGATTATATATATATATTTTTAAATCATTTCAGTGATATTATGATTATATTATATAATTTTAGTAGTATATTTTATATCTTCCATAATTTAATATAATCTTATAATTTATATTATTAAAATTATATGATTCTATTTAATGAATTCAAATCTTAATTTTATAAATTGTTAAATAATATATAATACAAAATTATAAATAAGTAAAGGTATAAACAAAATAGTTAATAGAGTTATTTAAAACTTAATAAAAGTTTAGTTTATTGTACATGTATATATACGTACTCTCTTTTTTTATTAGTTTTATATTTAATATTACCTAATTATTTTTATAAATTAAATTATTCATATAATTTAAATATGATTTTCTCTTAACTATTAAATAATTACTAAAAATATTATAAAATAATTATATAATCAATTAATTATTAAAAATTTATAACAATATAATTTAAAATTTAATTAGTTAATCATAGCTTATTCTATATATATATATATATATTATTTTAATTATAAATATATTAATTATTTTATAGTTTTTAATTATATTATATGAGTGAATCATATATTAGTAATAAAATATATCTTTATATATTAATTACACATGTATTTTTATATTGAAAATATATAATTAATAATTATATATAAAATAATATAATATTTTTACTGAGAATTATAAAAAAATATATATTAATATTGACATTATTATTGTTTAAATTTTAGTATTATTATTTCTATTATTATTTCAATATTAGTTATTTAAAATAAACGTAAAAATATTATAATTTTATTTGAAAAATTAAAATTTGAACTGAAATTAAAATTAAAATTAAAGTTAAAAAAGAATCAAAACCGAATCGAAACCATACCAAAATTGTTTAGAATCGTATCAAAACCATACCGAAATTTGATTCTAAGTATGTTTCCTAAATGGAGGTTTGATTCTAGTTCTAGATTTTAGTAAAGAACAATACTTGAACCGCCCTAATATACATATAATAGTAGATATAAATTGTTTAGTGCTATATATTTAAGACAAGCGGTTTCGCCATATGCTAGTCTTATAATTTAGTAGTAGCCTCTAGGTTTTCTTATATCTTTGTACAAGATATTTTCACATAATATTTTAGGTCTTAAATTGGATATATAGAATGGATGTGTCAACCTAGCTGTAATATGATACTTATTCTATATTAGGTGATGTGGAACCCTATGAATCAAGTCCAAAAATTCTATATGATAAGAGAAATATCTTCAAAAATCAACAATAAACTTTCTTTTATGACATCCAACATAAAGGATAATAAGAATGCCAATAATTGATGATTAGAGAAACAAGACAAATGCCATAATTGAACTGATAAGTTTACCTTGATTCTCGATACAATTGTAAGAATGCAATCTCACACTCTCACAATAACAAAGGTATGCAAATAGAATAAATAATTCTGAATTTTTTATTAAAAAGTCTCCCACGCAAAGAATAGCTTGAGTTTATATAGAGAAAACTAAATCTAACACTAGGAGAATAAGGCCCAAACTAGGTCCAAAATATTAAACTATCTAGTTAAACAAGCTAAACACATATAAACTAACCTATGAAATATGACCCATCAATTAAATACCCCTTACACAATATATAAACTAAATAAAACAATAAAGGATATATTATGGGCAGTAACAAACAAGCCCACAAATGCTAAACTAGGCAGCAACATCTTTAACACATACCTCAAGCAATGAGAGTAGTTAGGTGTGCCTTCAAGCCCCAACATAGCACTTATTGTAAGCAAGTTCATTAAGATCTTGTGTACCTTGTTCTTGAATGAATAAAGACATAACTGCTCCAAATTTCTTTGCACGACTCTTTGTGATAGGTCCATTAGGGAGCAATAATGGATCTCCCTTGCTCCCTTGGGCTCCATAAATGAGTGATGGTTGATCCGTATCATTAGGTTACTTAAGATTAACAAAAAATTATGATTATTTTTTAAAAAATAATGGTAATGAGTATTTAATAAGGGTACAACTTATTTTTTTTTTTATCAAGTATGATAATTTTATGTCTCTATTAGTAATAAAAATTTTAAATTATAAAGTAACATAAAAGATATCAATACTTATAAAAACTATATAGTGTTATGGAGAGTACCTTATTCCAACCTTTTGATCACACATGAAAAATATAAGTACAAGAGGTAAATCCTAACCAAATAGCTTTGTGTCAATTTTTACTCCCCATCTCTCTCATTTTTGCTATCTCCTCCCTCTTCTAGTGTTCTTCCCTTTCTCACAATTATACGTAGACATCCTTTCCTCCCTCCCGATAGTGGCTTTCCCTTTGCACCACCAAGTAGGATTGTGAATAGTTTTGACTTAATTCTTTCTAGCAACCCATGCTTGATTTGAGAAGGTTCTAAGGTTGCACTTTAGTTCTCTTTCTTTGTTTGATATTTTTTGTAGCTATACTTTTTGCTTGGGTTTTTGTAGGTTTGAAGGAAGCGTTCTTTAACATGCAAGCCTAGCTCAGGAACCACAGTGGATGACGCTTTTTAGGCATGGCTTCTCCAGTGTGATGCCTGCCATTCCCATCTTGCCTTCAAATCTCTTTTTTTCCTATATCTCTAGTCCTTTCAGCTGCTCGGTGACTAACACCACTTTTTTTGGTTCTCCTGTTGGGTATCCTCTCTTTGGTTGTGTTTTTGAGTTCTGAGCTGATGACGATTAATTTTTTGCCTTTGATGAACTTAATTGTAGTAACTTATCGATGCAAAAAAAGCGCACTTCTGGTGAAAGTTTTGTTCTGACTAGGTTACCAAGTCAAGTTGTTAGGGTTCCAGGACTATGAGTTGTTTTCCTAGAATGCTTCTTCTGTAGGCCTAAAGCTTGGGTAGATGTGACCTTTTTAGATGGGCTTAGTTTTTTCGCTTCTCCTAGGCCTTCGACCTATTTATTTTTGTAGGCCTTGGGCCATATATATCTTAATGGAATTTATCTTGGACAAAAATAAACCTAATAGCTTTTCATATAGACTTTTGTTTCGTACTTAAAATAGGACACTTGGCATTAACTTGAAGTCGTCTCTAACTACTAAATAAGCCATATGGGTCTACACTAATTCCTTAATGTGAAAATAAAAAAAGAATTGAATTTTATTGATATTCACACTACCACCCGTATAACACTTAGTTATGTATTTATTGAATACTAGATAAATTTGAAAGTGAGAAGTGATGATAAGATCTCTTCAAGAATATGATTTGAGAATAGGGTTCGAGAAGAGAGAGAGGAAGCAAGGAGAAGGTCTTGCTTGTCTTTCATCCAGCTTCTCTAGCTTTTGGGTAGGTGAGGTTATGTCGATAGTGGTAAATAGTGGTTTTGTGTTGTTAGTTGTAGTGCTTCCTCTTTTACGTGAGCAATTTTTTTTATGGTTTTCTTTTGTTTGCTTTTGGTGTTAAGTTACGGTCTTTAGATTCCTGCTTATGGGTAAGGGAACTTTTTAATGATGATTTGAGGTTGGGATGGTGTTGGTTTAGTTTGAGCTCAATTATTATCTTGCTTATTGGGAGCTTCCTTACAAGCGTGTCAGGTTGGTGGCCCAAAGAAATTTTGGTTAGCTCATTTTTCTGGCTTCCTTCAAGAGGTATGCGATGGTTCACCGGTGAACTTTTTACCTCCTTACCCTACCAAGGTTCTGTTTTGGTAATTAATGCAGAATCTAGGATCAATCTAGTCTGTCATACAACTTTTGTAATGAATGAGGCTAAAATAATTTTCAAGAGTTGCTCTTCACACCCCTAATCAATTAATATGTTTAGAAACGAAAATTCCGGAGCGATAAGATCCAAATTAGAAACGTTATAAGGAAACATCATTGATAAGTAACTAAATACACATACACAAATAATTATCTATCTTTTTAATGGATAAAAAAAAAGAGTTTAACTAATAAAATGTTCTCATTATGGAGAAAATATCAACTTTAATTTGTTTAATTTATACATAGAATAAAGACTATTTCTAACAAAAAAATCTCCTAATCTTAGTTGTTGTAGGAAAAAAAAATCCTAGTTGAAATAGGAAATCCTATTTAAATTAGGAAAAATAATTTTAATTTTACTAGTACAAGAATAACAATACTAATTTTAGTTAAAATGGAAAAATAAAATAAATTTTAGTTGAAATAAAAAAACTTTTCCAAAAATAATTTTTATCTCAAAGGTTTTGAATTAATTCATGATAATTTGATTTCCCATGATTTTAAAACTGTCTTTAAATTTGAGAGTAAGTGTATTTAAAGAATATTAGAGCCTTTTGTACTTTGAATTATTGAAAAATATCTCCTTCGTTATCATGATGATTTGTTTTCGAATCGACAACCATATTAGTAAGAATATAAAATACAATTGAAAGACCAATTCAGGTCTCAACTGCAAATCACTTACCGTTTATATTTTATTAAAATAATAAAAAAAATAACTGAAAATATAAATTAAAATTATTATAAAAAATTAAATAAAAATAAAATAATTAGATTTAGAAGTACATTTCAAAAAATAAAAAATAAAAATGTAATTAATTTTAAATACTTTTAAATATTGCAAACCATATTCCTAATAATAGAAACATAAAAAAAAATTACTTTTAAAAATAGATATGATAAATTTAATTTTAATTTTACATAAAAATTTTAAAATTGAAATAAAAAAAATAATGCGTAGAAAATAATTTCTGCACATTATTTAAGTTTTTTTAGAATGTGACTAATTTTAATTTTATAGAAATTAAAAATTAAAATAATTTATGCACATTACTTTTTAATTCTTTTTTTTTTTAAAATTAGCTAATTTTAATTTTACAAAAATTAAAAAATTTAAAATAAAAAAGTTAAAATAATTTCTACAAATTATTTTAACTTTTTAAGAAATGTGTCTAATTTTAATTTTGAAAAATTAAAAAAATTATTAGATCTGAAGTAATTAAAAGTTATTAGATCTGACGTAATTGCAGAAATTTAAAAAATAAAAATAAAAATAATTAAATTAAAATATTACATTTCTAATAATAATAGAAATACAAAAAAAATTAAATTAATATTATATCTAAATAAAAAAATTAAAAAATAGTATAAGAACGTGTAAAATAGTTATTGTTGATTAATCAATAAATAACTATAGAAATTAAAAAAAAAAAATCCAAAATCAATTGCCTGTTTAGCTAATTTTTTTAGTTCAAATTGAATTGAATTGGTTGGATTTAGTAAATTAATCTAACCATGAAACAACCTTAATTTGAGTTAATATAACAATGATAATTCTATTATTGATTATGAAATTTTCTCTTATTATTTATATAAACTGAAACTTAATAATACTTGTGATGAGCTTTTATATATAAAATTGAGCCATAAATATATAAAATTAGATTATAGCTTTTAATTATAGAGTAAATCATATATTAGTTATAAATTCAAAATTTTACAATTAATAATTATAAAATAAAATAAAATAATATTCTTACTGATTTATGTATAATATATTTTAATATTAATATTATTATCGTTTAAATATCAATACTATTATTTATTATTATTATTTTAATGTTAATTACTTATAATATTATAATTTTACATACAATAATCCAAATTTAAATTAAAATTAAGTTAAAATTAAAGTTAAAATATGCATTCACATGCTTAACACGGTGGAAAGTGTATTTGAGTAAATTAACACGGTGAAAAGTGTATTTGAGTAAATTTAAGAGATCTCAGGTTTTACTCCCCAATTCTCAATCCCCAATTTCCATTTAAAAAAAAAAAAAATTTTGATATGGTATATCTCACCATAACAGGAAAGGAATACTCCTACTACACATAGGGTATTGGAAAACATTGTAATATATCTCAAGTGAGTTATTCTTTTAATAGCCTAATGATATCTGGAGATTAAAATAGAATTCCCATTATTTATTTTTCTCATACATGCAAATCCAATTAAAATTTTATTTCCAATAAATATTTGCTAAATTTGTTTATGAAGATAATTAACAATTACATATGAAATTCTCTTAATTTGTTCATAGTGTTATTTTGTGATGAAGAAAGTCATCAAAATTTTCATATTTAATTTTATATTGATAAATTTAAAGAAGAGTTGAATTTTCTAGTAAAGATACGAAGATAGACTTTGTAAACAAATTCCAGCAAGTACCGTAGGATACACAAAATGCAGATATCCAAGAGCAATTCAAAAGCTTCACTTTAAAAAGCAACCTAATTCTAAAACAAAAGCATTCAACATCTGTTTGGAATGCAAAGGTGGCCACTCATATGCCAACTTTCACCTCCATCGATATACATATCATGATGGAATGAAGTCGTCATTCAAAAACATATTCTACGTGACATGAGAATCCTCATATGCAAACATAGTCCACGTAGGAGTAGAATTTTTTATCACTCTTATCACAATTGATGGATTGTTCGCCTTTATTAAAAATATTAAAAAGTATCCTGGATCAAGACTATTGTCAGTTTCTGGTACATCTTTAGTTTTATCCCTAGTTAGTGAGAATACTATCCAATCTCCACTTGGGGACCATTGACAATGTGTGTCGTTCATGCCACATTTGTTAGCCTTGTTATGTTTCCATCCATCCTCCAGCACATATAGATTCTTGTATTTCTTATCTTTAAAGATTTATTTAAAATTAGCATGCGGTTAATGTTGTTATGATTTAATCTCTATTTGTTATTTTTTTATTCAGATATTTTACTATTGTATTTTCTTATATGTTATTAAATCAAGCCACGTTCACTGTAGTGGCATTATATTCTTATTTTTATTATTGATATTTTATTAGTTTCTTTGTAATGTCTATTTAAAAGGCACTGAGTCATTAAGTTAGTATTGCAGTGTATTGAAGTATAGAGTAAATTAGACTATTAGATATATTGCAATCTCTAAATAAAGTTATCAGTTCCCAAATCCAGTTTGCTAGTTTCAAGTAGCTATATTTTTTAGCTATATGGTATGTTATATAATTTCAGTATCGTCCAAATTTAGATATTAATTTTATCTTCTGTTTTTTGCGATCATCGATCCCCTTTTCTCAACAAAAGTGGTATCAGCGCCAGGTTCATTTAAAACATTGGGTGTTAACTCATGGCATCAAACGACAATATTGTGAGTATTTCTCAATCGACAATTTCTATTTTCAAAGGTGAAAACTTTGAATTCTGGAGTATCAAGATGAAAACTCTATTTAAGTCTCAAAATTTGTGGGAGTTGGTTGAAAAAGGGTATCTTGAACCAGATGAAGAGACCAAGTTGAAGGAAAATAAGAAGAAGGATTCCAAAGCATTATTCTTCATCCAGCAAGTTGTTCACAAGTCAGTTTTCTCAAAAATTACAGTAACAACTATTGCTAAAAATGCTTAGGCGACCTTGCTGACGACATACCAATGCAATTCTAAGATAATCACGATTAAACTTTAATACTTTCGTCGTGATTTTGAAACCTTGCAAATGAAGAGTGGAGAGATAGTGCAAGATTTTCTCTCAAGAGTAGCTGCAATTTTTAATCAATTGAGGTCTTATTGTAATACCCGGCTAGACTCCGGTATCGGAATTCCTACCGTCCAGTGGAATCTCGGATGTCGGAAGCCTCTAGTAGGGTAGAATCATGTTTTTATAAAATGTTTTAAGGTGTTTCATGGTTTTAAGTAAAATGGAAATGAGTTTTTGCATAAAAACAACCTTGAAGGAAAACTCAGGTTTGGCCGCCGAACATGTATGCCTTCGGGAGCGCCTTTAGGCCCCCGAAAGCATAGGTGAGGAAAGTCTAGGTTCGGCCGCCGAACATGGCATGCATGTGGAGGCACGTTTGGCCCCCGAACGTGGCCTGGCCAGCCACTATAAAAGGGTCACTTAGCCGAAACCGGGCGAGCTTTTTCCCCATTTTCTGCCAAGGTGAGTTCTCCGCCGTTCCTCACCGATCTTGAGTTCTTTTCTTCCAATCCTACTCAATTTTCATGAGTTTTTACTTGTTTTGAAGATTTTCAAGCTTTGAGCAAAGTTTTGGAGCTTTGAGGTTCAAGAACTCAAAAAATCTCCCACCTCCGAGTTTAGGACGTCTCTCTCTCGATCTTCAAGAGGTAAGAGCCGATCTTAAGCTCATTTCATGTTTAAAGTAAGTTTTATGCAAGATCTATGGGGTAGGATGCATGTTTAGCTCATAGTTAGGTTTATGGGTTTTTGGTGTGATTTTGAACAATGTGAGTTGCTTGTGTGTTGTAGTTGGGGTTTTGATGGTTTGATGCCCCTAGGAACTTGTATGTTTGCTTGTGTATGATTGGGAATGTTGTAGAATAGGTTTATGCATGTTTGGATGAGATAGGAGGCATAAATGCATAGGGGAGCTGAGTTTCTGCCATTATGGGAGAAACCAGGTTCGGCAGCCGAAGGAACTTTCGGCCGCCGAACATGCTTGTGGAGGCAGCCTTCGGCTGCCGAAGCTTGCCCCCGAAAGGAGACTTTCGTCTCTGTCTGGGAGTTTCGGCCGCCGAACATGCATGAGTTTCGCCTCTGTCTGGGAGTTTCGGCCGCCGAAGGTGCCGCCGAACCTGCCCGACTTTCAGCTCTGGAGGGACTTTCGGCCGCCGAACCTGCCGCCGAAAGTGCCCTGTCCAGCCCTTTCTTGCATGTTTTTCTATGATTATTCCATGATGTTTTAGGGGGTTTTTGGGGAATAGTTTAGAGTTATGTTCAGGTATGTTTGGTCCCTCATTTGAGTCCACCTGTGTAGGTTCGGACCCGAGGAACCGAGGACCCCAGCAGTGAGTCTGTTGCCCCAGTGTCTGGTCAGAGCTATCCAGAGGTGAGTGGAATAAACCTTTACGTTTAAAGTAAATAAATTTCAAAGTTTTGAGCATTGTTCATGCATCATGAATGCCATGTGATGAATTAGGTTGCTTGCATTAGAATTCACGAATATGTTGCATTGCACATTTTGATGTTGATGTGGATGAATGTTGAATGATCCATAGCCCTCGATCTATGATATGATGATGTGATATGTACGGTACGGAATGTAAGACCAGTGGGACCCATTCTACGTTCGCTGGCACTATGTAAGGGAAAGACCAGGACCCATTCTACGTTCTGGCACAGTTGGACACTGTTATGTTATGATATGTAAGGGAAAGACCAGGACCCATTCTACGTTCTGGCATAGTTGGACCATGTAGAGGGCTATTGGTGACAAGTTCATCCTTGATGTGATTAGCTGTGATGTGATGCATTTCATGTTATCATATGTTTTAAGTGTTTTATTATTCTGCTCACTGGGCTCTAGTAGCTCACCCCTCTCCCAATTTTCCCCAGGATTGCAGGTACAGGGTAGACCAGGAGGTTTACAAGAGTAATGAAGTCTGGTATATGTAATAGATAGTGTGGACATGATAAATGTATAAATGTTATGTAAAAGTACAGTTTCAGTCATGTAATGATATTGAGGACTAGATATTGTGCTTGACATTGTGTATGAGGTATCCCTTTTGTTACATGATCAAAAATGTTTTATAATGTTCATGAAAGCCAACTCATCTTATGATGTATCGCCCATTGGGGCATTGATGAGATCCCACAGAGGGGTCATGATTATGATTATGGCTATGCACAGTGCATGTTCAGGTTGAGTTGGATGTATGAAAGAAAAGTTTTAAATTTTTATGTATGTTGTTGATCATGTATGGGATTAAACAGGTTTTCAGGTTGAAAGTCAGGCTTGCTACGGGTCTTGACGGCCTTAAGCCGACCCGGATCCTAGCGCCGGTAGCAGTCCGATTTTCGGGTCGTTACACTTATAGAGAAGAAATCTCATATCAAACTATTTTTGCAAACGTGTTAAGGAGTTTAATCCCAAAGTTTGATCATGTTGTGGTAGCCATTGAAGATTCTAAAGACTTGGCCATAAACTCATTTGATGAATTGATGAGATCCTTGCAATCTTATGAAGCGTGATTATATAGATCAAATGAAAAGAATGAAGATAAGCCTTTTATGTAAAAGGTAAAGTAGCTAGCATAGGACGTGGAAAAGGAGGATATAGAGACAGAGGAGGTCGTGGTAGACATGATCGTGATTGGGGTGATGGGCAAAGAAATGAGCAGCATGAACAAAGAACAGAGAATTAGGAAACTAGCAGAAGCAGTATCCATTTCTATTACTGCAAAAAATATGGGCACGTAAAAGCAAATTGTTGGAAATGAAATCAACAAGCTAATTACACATAAGAGAAAGAGGAAACCAAGCTGTTAATGGCTTATGAAGACAACAAAATAATTTCATATGATATTTGATTTTTAGATAGTGGATGCTCTAATCATATGACTAACATAAAATCATTGTTCAAAGAGCTTGATGAGTCATACAAGTTGACAGTAAGGCTTGGTGATGACAAACAAATGCAAGTTGAAGACAAATGCACTGTAGCAATTAAAAATAGTAATGGTAATGTAAAACTCTTGCATAATGTCTATTTCATTCCAAGTTTAACACAAAATTTATTAAATATTAGGCAACTCATAAGTTGTGGATATTATGTTTTGTTTGATGATGAGTCATGTGAAATTAAAGATAAAAAATGAAATCAAATTATAGTCATTGTTTCCATTTCTAAAAATAAGTTGTTTTCTCTTGGAGTCTCTAATGTTGAGAATTATGCTCTTATTGTCAAATAGAGTAATGAATCCATATTGTGGCACTTATGATATGGGTATCTATGTGTAAAGGGTCTTTAGTTATTGAGAAAAAAACATATGGTTTTTAGATTACCTAAAATAGAGTCTCCTGATTTGTGTGAAGGGTGTATTTATGGGAAACAATGTAAAAAACCATTTCCTATGGGTAAGTCTAGAAGAACAATTGAATATCTTGAGTTTGTGCATACTGACTTATGTGGTCCCATGAAAACACAGTCCTTTGGTGAGAGCAGATATTTTTTATTGTTCACAAATGATTTCAGCCGAATAGGCTAGGTGTATTTTCTGCAATCCAAGTTAGAAACTTTTGTGGTTTTCAAGAAATTCAAGACATTTGCTAAGACGCAAAATGGACAAAGTGTAAAAACACTTCGAACTGATAGATGAGAAGAGTTCATGCCCTATGAAATTAATCAATTTTATGAAAATGAAGGCATCCATAGATAATTAATAACTCTATATATGCAAGAGCAAAATAGAGTGGCTGAGCAAAAGAATCGTATGGGTGGTGGAAATGACAAGAAGTTTGTTAAAGGCCAAAGGATTACTAGATGATTTTTGGGCAAAGAGTGTTGTAACTGCCATTTACTTGCTGAATTTATCACCAACAAAGGTTGTTTTGCACAAAACACCATTTAAAGCTTGGAGTGGTAGAAGACCCTTGGTGAGCCATTTGAAAATTTTTTGTTGTATTACCTATACTTTGATTGATTCTCATAATTATAGTAAACTTGAAGATAAATAAAAAAAATATTTTTGTTAATTATTGTATTCAATCTAAAGCATATAGACTGTCTAATCCTATTAGTGGCAGAGTAATTGTGAGCAGGAATATTATTTTTGATGAAAGGGCAAGTTGCCCTTGGCAAGAAAATCCATATAGTGTACAAATTGAAAGTTGAGTTGAAATACAACAAGCTAATTCTCCACCTATTCAAATACACCAAGCTAATTCTCAAATACAATAAGCTACTTTTTCAATTTTAGTAAGTTCATCTTCTTCTGAAGATGAAACTCCTCCAAGGAGATTCAGATCATTGGCTGAAATTTATGAGAGTTCACAAGTATTGTTTCTAGCTAATCCAACAACTTTTGAAGAAGCAACAGAAAAAGAGAAGTGGCGCAATGCTATGAAAGATGAATTGCAACAATTCAAAAAAGTGAAACTTGGGAATTGGGGGATCTTCCTAAAGATAAGAAAGCCATTGGAGTCAAATAGATTTTAGAATAAAGTTTCAGGTAGATGGAACCATTCAAATATGAAAAGTATGACTTGCAGTAAAAAGCTATTAACATCAACAAGGTGTGGATTACTATGACACCTCTCCTGTTGCACGGTTTAAAATGGTGAGAACTTTTTTTGCCTTAGCTGCTAAATTAAATTGACCAATCTACCAATTTAATTTCAAATCTGCATTCCTAAATGGAGAGCTAGAAGAGAAAGTGTACATGTCTCAACCCAAATGTTTTATTGTTTGTGGAAAAGAAGAGCAAGTGTACAAGCTAAAAATGGATATAAGCAAGCGCTCGGGGCATGGTACAACAAAATAGATAGCTATTTTCTGCAAAATAGTTTTGAACGATATAAGAATGAACCCATTCTCTACTTAAAGCGATGAGGTACAAATGATCTTTTTATTGTTTGCCTTTATGTTGATGATATGATATATATGGGTTCTTATTCTTCTCTAATTAATGAGTTCAAGCTGTGCATAGAGAAAAATTTTAAAATGTCAGATTAGAGGTTATTGCATTATTTTCTTAGATTAGAAGTAAAGCAAGTTGAAGATGCAATCTTTGTTTCACAAAGAAAATATGCAATTGATTTGCTTAAGAGATTTAATATGCTGAATTGTAAGACTGTAGCTACCCTCATGAATTTAAATGAGAAGTTACAGGTTGATGATGGAATTGAGCTAGCTAATGCAAGCTATTTTAGAAATATGGTTGGTGGCCTAATACAAGACCTAATATTGCCTTTTCAGTTGGGGTAATTTCCAAGTTCATGCACTATCTTTCAAAACATCACCTTAGAGCTGTAAAAAAAGTCCTGCATTATTGTAGCTGGTACTGTTGATTTTGGGTTGTGGTATACAAAAGTTGCAGAATTTAGACTGTATGGTTTCAGCGATGGTGATTAGACTGGATGTTTGGAGGACGGAAGAAGTATCTCAGGTTATATATTTAAACTTGGGTCAACTGCTATTTTATGAAGTTTTAAAAAATAAAGTATAACAGTTTTGTTCTCATCATAAACAAAATATGTAGCTGCAACTTCATCTGCATGTCAAGAAATTTGGCTAAGAAGGATTCTTGCAGATTTATAGTAAAAATAAGATGGAGCAACTGAGGTTTATTGTGATAGTAAAACAACAATTACAGTGTCTAAAAATTCACCTTTTCATGGAAGAACAAAGCATATAGACATTAGAGTTCAGTTTATTTGTGATCTTCTGGCATAGGGGTTGATTTCATTACAATATCGCAATATCAATGATCAAGTAGCAGATATTTTTTCAAAGTCACTTCCTCGAACAAGTATGTTTATTTCAGAAATCAACTTGGAGTGTGAAATTTTAAATCAGAGGAGTGTATTAAAGATTGATCTAAAATTAGCACGTGGTTAAAATCATTCTGATTTAGTCTCTGTTAGTTATTTTCTATTCAGATATTTTAGGTTCTATTATTAATATTTTATTAGTTTCTTTATAATGTCTATTTAAAAGGCACTAACTCATTAAATTAGTATTACAATATATTGAAATGTAGACCATATTAGACTGTCGGAGATGTTGCAATCTCTAAATAGAATCGTCAGTTTTGAAATCTAATTTGCTAGTTTCAATTTGCTATATTATTTAGCTATTTGGTATATTATTTAATTTCAACATCATTCAAATTTAAATAATTAATTTTATATTTTGTTTTCTGCAATCCTCAATCCCTTTTCTCCTACACTTATCTCTGTCGCCTCTTGTAGATCAAGAAAGTGATTTCTTTCCTGTTATAGTGAACAATTCTTTGTTAATTTGCTGCTATAAAGGATCAATATGTCATTATATATATATATATATTAATCACTTTAGAATCAATAACAATGGGTCTACGTGTATTTGTTATTTCAACCATAAATATATTAATTATTTTATATATAATTTTTTCTTAATTATATAAATGAATCACATATTAATAATATAATATAACTTTATATTAATTATATATATATATATCGTTTAATTAAAAATATATAATTAATTATATACAAAATAATATAATATTTATAATATTATATTATATATATTAATATTATTATTGTTTAAACGTTAGTATTATTATTTTAATGTCAATTATTTACTATTTAAAAGAAATGTATGAATATTATAATTTTATGCATCACAATCAAAATTTAAATTAAAACAAAAATTAAAATTAAAGTTAAAAAATAAAATAAAATTAAAAATTAAATCAAAACCGTATTAAAATTTATTAGCACTATATTAAAAAATTATTTAAAATTATATTGAAATTTGATTAAATATACTTTATTTTTATAAACAACTAGATATTTAATTTCGATTTTAGTTCTTAACTACAATCGTTCCAAAACCAAATATCCTCTGACTGTAAATGCCAGAAGTTATACAAATAGTATATTTATATTTTGAAAGTCTTATAAATTGAAAAATTGTATGATTTAATTTATAGTTAATAAAAAAAATCATACTATTTTTAAAATTTTACTATTCTGCTATATAGTAGCTAACTTAGTACTAATTAAATCCTGAAATTTATATATTTTTTCAAATATATCTTATTCTTATCTACTGTTAAGAGGCTAAAGTGATTATGACATAATATGCCAAGTTGGTAATAATTTAAAATTTTAGGATTATTAATAATATTTAAAGTTTCAGGTGAAATTATAAATTTTTATAAATAATAATATTGTCAATTAAATTTTATATTTTAAATTATTACTAATTACATAATAAATTTTGTTGAAATGAAAATAATATATAGAATAATATGATTATTGTAACGACTCGGAAATCGGACCGCTACCGGTGCTAGGATTCAGATCGACTTAAGGTCGTCGGGACCCGTAGCAAGCCTACTATACAACCTATACACCTGATAAAATTCCATACATGATCATACATTTTCATAAAAATTTTAAACTTTCCATATACCAAGCTTGACCTGAGCATACACCATAACTGTAAACATAAAACCCCATACTAGAGCTCTCATCAAATGCTCTAGCGGGGTAACATATCATAAGTCAAGCCTGATTCAACATAATTCATCATTAAAACATTAACATAAGATCATGTACAAAAGGGATTAACCATACATTAGGGTCAAGCACAATACTAATCCTCATTACATCACTAGACAATATCTTACATTACATTACATCATTTTACATGTCATGTCCACTACTAATCTATTACATAAACATAGCTTCTACCCTTGACGACTTCCCGGTCTATCCTGAACCTGCAAACCTGGGGGTTAGGAAAAGGGGTGAGCTACTAAAGCCCAGTGAGCAGAACAATAAAATAATTTACTAAACAAATGCTTTTATGAAATGTATCACAACACAAACAATTCACATCACGGATGGATTTGTCACCAATAACCCCCCTTTTCGTCATACTCATAACAAAATATCAGGACGCGTGGCATGGGCAGCCCTGGACTTTCTTATTATACTGAGGGCTAATGGGTCATCCAATATCCATCCACATCAACAATCATATTATGCAATGCATCATATTCGTAAATTCTAATGCAAAACAACCTAATACATATCATGACATTCGTGATGCATGGATGACTCGCGGTTGTCGAAGCCGGTCAAAAATAACCTTTCTGGTTATCAACAATTTTACAACTGTAGATAGTGGTGAAAGGATCGAATCTACAGGGAATTGAGAACTTACCTATTTTCCTTATCAAGACCAATAAAATAAACTGAAAAAGAAATAAACTGAAACGAAATAAAACTGAAAACGAGATAAACTGAAAGCAGAATAAAAATAAATTGCAGTAAAAGTAAAATGGGGGTTTGAGATTGATTTGATTAACAAACTACTGAAAGCAATTAAAATAAGCGAATAATAAAATAAAAGAGAAATAAATAATAAGAAAGCTCTAGTTGAAGAGTTGGATCCACTTCAGTTGTTGGGATTGATCATTGACACTTAGTTTCTTTTGATTGATTCAATAGATTAGTTATGGAGATGGAAGACGCTTCTCACCACCATGTCTCTTCTTATGATTAAACCAATTAGGGAACGTCCTCTAATTAATTACTAATTAACAAATTGCCAAGGAACGTCCTTGGGTCTTAGGCATCAAACAATTGTTAATTCCATGAAGAAAGAGAGAGATTCAATCCTAACTACTCAAACGCATGAGATGTTGCTAGATCATACAATTTCCTTGGTTTTTACACCAAGTGTTCTTATGTTTGAATAATCCAAGCAATTACGGACTTAAATCACCCAAACTAACATATTATTACCTTGCAATCAAGAATTAATTGGCCATATTGATCAAAACAACAAAGTAACAATGGAATTAAGCATGAGATTGTATGAATATTGAATAACAAAAGATAAACAATGTTTGATCAAGTCTCCCAATCCATAAAACAACTAAAGCATCACCAAATCTTCAACTAGAATAAAAAGGTTTCAGCCACTCATGGCTAAACCAAAACCAAAAATAAAAGAAAAGAAGAAAGGTAGAAGAAGAGATGTGAATCCCGTAGGTGTCTCCCAAGGGGAGTGTAAAGGTTGTGTGGAGCCTCCTTATGTGCCTTTTTATAGTTGAAAGTGCTGCCCTAGGTCATACTTGCTTCTTAATTAGTGAAAAGGCTGCCCAAAGTGCTGAAAAGGAAAGAATCGCGTTGCAAATTCTCCAGAAGGAAGGAGGCGCGCGGATCAGGCTTCAAAAGAGGAAGGATGCGCGGATTGCAAAAGAGGAATTGGAGCGCAGTCATTGAATGCAGAAGGGAAAGTGAATCTGTCCAGTCTTTCCTTTTTAGGTGGAGCCTTCGTTTGAATTTTGAATGCTGAACACAGAAGAGGCAAGTGCATCTTCATGAGATCTTGCTGCCTAAATAGGAAGATATGACTGCTGCAGTGTGTGCACATCTTTGAACAAGGAAAGAAAGATCTGCGATTTGAATTTCAAATAATCTTCTGACTGAGCTTTCCTTATTCGCTTTTACTTCTGCACTTCCCTTATTTGAAAACTTTCCTTTTTGAAAACTTTCCTTATTTGAAAACTTTCCTTTTTTGGCACTTTCCATATTTGGCACTTTTTGGCAGTTTTAAGAGCATTTTCACCAGATTGTCTCTTTACACCTAATATCTGCAAAATATGATTAAAACCACAAAATTAGGTAGAATGATGTAAAATAACATCAATAATATCATGATAAAATGGGCTAAAATATGATCTATCAATGGATCATGCTAAAAAGATTTCATTGCTTTGAAAATAAAAGAAGTTATGTTCTACTCACCTCTGGCTGACTCTGAACTAACTCTAAAGCAGCTAACACTGCTGGCCTCCTCGGTTCCTCGGGTCCGATCCTACATAGGTGGACTCAAATGAGGGACCAAACAAACTCTAACATGACTCTAAGCAACTCCCCAAAAATTCCCTTAAAATATCATAAAACATTCATAGAAACACATGCAAAGGAAGGCTGAACAGGGCACTTTCGGCGGCCGGTTCGGCGACCGAAAGTCCCTCCAGAGCCGAAAGTCAGGCACTTTCGGGGGCAGGGTTCGGCGGCCGAAACTCCTTCCAGAGCCGAAAGTCACCCACTTTCGGGAGTAGGTTCAGCAGCCGAAACTCCTCTCTAGAGCCGAAAGTCCAAACTTTCGAGAGCGAGTTTAGGCGGCCTAAACTGCCTCCATAGGCAGGTTCGGCGGCCGAACCTGGGCTCTCCCAAAGGGCAGAACTCGATTCTGCCTTGCAAATCTAGCTACCCACAACAACCCAACATGCATTCAACTATTCTAAAACATGCATAAACGCTTATTCAAGCATATAGGGGCATAAAACTAGCCTATACCCCAACAATCATCACATTAAGTATGCATTTAACTTAAAGGGTACATAAACCCTAACATTTTACATCTAGCCTAAACATGCATCAAAACCCCTTAACCCTTCATAAAACTTACTTAAAATCATAAGAGAAGATAGGATCTACACTTACCTTTTGAAGAACGAGAGGAGAGGTGATCCAAACTTGGAGATTGGGGAAAGTCGAGCTCCGGGGGTTTCCAAGCCTTGAAACTTTAGTCTTAGCTCAAAAATCTTCAAAACAACGTAAAACTCATCAAAAACTTGGGGAGATTGAAGGAAAACAATAAATCCACCATGGAAGGGCGAAATCTCACCTATGCCCGAAAATAGAGAGAGAAAACTCGCCCATTTTCGGACAAGGGGCCTTTTATAGGTAGCTGGCCAGACCACCTTCGGGGCCAAAGGTGCCTCCGCAAGAGGCCAATGTTCGGCGGCCGAACTTGGCTTTTTCCATCCTTGGTCTTTTCTTTCAAAACTCAATTTATTTCTTTATTAAAACTATAAAAACACATAAAAACACTTTAGAAAACCATATTTTACCCTTCTAGAGGGTTCCGACATCCGAGATTTCGCCGGAAAGTGGAAATTCCGATACCGGAGTCTAGCCGGGTATTACAATTATTCTATTAATCTCAGATAACATAGATAACAGTGAGATATATTTTTAAAATAAAAAAATTAGAAAGTTTAGAGTTTAATTAATAATAAAATATATATAATTAAAAATTTATAGTAAAAATGGTGCGTATGAATATAAGAGAGTAGCGTCCATAAAAATATTAATAGTATAAACAACCAAAAGCAGCTCTACTATAAAAAAAGATTAAAGCTTATTTTATTAAAATTTTTCTATTAAGTTTGAGTTCCAACTCAAATTTTAAAATATAAGCTTGACTTGTTTAGATCTTACCAAACTTCATGTTTGATTCTTGCAATTATTTTATTTATCGAGTTTGTGAGCTTAGCTCATATTTAATTTGTTTATGAAGCTCATCTTAGTAAAAGAGTGCTGGAGGCTTCTTCATAATCAATCTAATTTATGGATAAGATATTTTAAAAGTTTATATTTCTCTCCATTCTCATTTTGGCAAGCTAAGCATAGGTGACATAATTTATAGATTTGACAAAGTCATGGATGGTAGAGAAGTTATTACCATGGGAGTTAAAATGAATATAGAGAATGGTAAAAGTACCTACATTTGGTCGGATCCATGGGTATCTCAGATAACTTGCAATAGACTAGCCTTAAGGATTAGTCGGTTGGTATTACTATGATAGTGGGCTTAAATGATCATAATGCTTTGAATTGGAACCATTAACTGTGCTTCTGTAATACCCAACTAGATTCCGGCACCGGAATTCCTACCGTCCGGCGGAATCCTAGATGTTGGAACTCTCTAGAAGGGTAAAACTTATGTTTTCTAAAAATGTTTTCACATGTTTTTACGGTTTTGGTTAAAAAGAAACTGAGTTTTGAATGAAAGAGACTAAAGAGGCATTTGCCAGGTTCGGCCGCCGAACATGGGGCTGTTTCGGGAGTGCTTTAGGCCTCCGAAAGTCTTGAGGACAGAAACCAAGTTCGGCCGCCGAACATGGAAAAGTTTGGGAGGCACGTTAGGCTTTCGAAGGTGACTTCCGAAGATGGCTTCCTTTCGGCCGCCGAATCCTAAGTTCGGCTGCCGAAAGTGGTGAAGTTTTGCATGAAGCTTAGGCCGCCGAAGGTAGTTTAGCCGGTCACCTATAAATGACCCTCAGATCGAAAATGGGCGAGTTTCTCCCCATTCTCGAGCTCAGGTGAGTTATTGCCTCCTTTGGTTGATTTCATGTCTTTCCTTCAATCTTCCAAGGTTTTTATAAGTTTTATGGTTGTTTTGAAGAGTTTTAAAGCTTAGATCGAAGTTTTGGAACTTGGAGACCCAAGGAGCTTGTTTCCTCCACATCTCCAAGTTAAGGATCGCACCAACCCTCGATCTTCAAGAGGTAAGTGTAGATTGTAACGACCCAAAAATCGGACCGCTACCGGCGCTAGGATCCAGGTCGGCTTAAGGCCGCCGGGACCCGTAGCAAGCCTAACATGCATCCTGTGAACCTGTTTAATCCCATACATGATCAAGAACATACATAAAAATTAAAACTTTTCTTTCATTCATTCTCTCATACACCAACTCAACCTGTGCATGCACTGAACATGGTCATACTCATAAACATTGACCCCTCTGTGGGATCTCATCAAAAGCCCCAATGGGCGATATACATGTGTTGAGTTGGTTTACATAAACATCATAAAACATCTAAGATCATGTATTAAAAAGGGATTACAACATTCTATGGTCAAGCACACCTCTATCATCCATAAACATCATAACATAGCATAACATAACATTCCAACTATGCCAGGGGCGTAGAATGGGCCTCACTGGTCTTTCTCTTACATGGTGCCAGGGGCGTAGAATGGGCCTCACTGGTCTTCCGTACCGTATCATCATCATATCATAAGATATGAGGACTAAAGGATCATTCAACATTCATCCGCATCATCAACATATTATGCAATGCAACATATTCGTGAGTTCTAATGCAAGCACCCTATTATATCTCATGGCATTCATGATGCGTGAATCATGCTAAAACTGATTTATTTATTTTAAAGCATAAAAGTTATTCCACTCACCTCTGGCTGAAGCTCTACTGACTCAGAAGCAGCTAAACTCACTGCTGGGGTCCTCTGTTCCTCGGGTCCGAGTAGTGGGGGAGGCGACCTAATTTCCAAAGGGAAATTTGGGCCAAATCCACTTGAGGAAGGATGCGATGCGAGAACCCAAGGGGACAAATCTTGCCAGGAACCTGTGAGGGTGAATGGATGTTAAGAGCTGTTCACGACGCCAGTGGAAAGCCCGAGGTGGCAAGAGGCCAGGCCAGGGATAGCCCTGGGCCGTGAACGGTAACAGTGCCGGTGAGAGGGCCGGGCTGTTACATAGATCCTGACTTTCCTTTATGTTTTAATGAAGTTTTAAGAGGTATTAATGCTTGTGTATAGGTAGATATGCATGTTAGGGTTTATGTGGGTTTTATGCCTAATATATATTTATGTGCTGATTGTTGGGGGTTTAGACTAGTGTTTATGCCCTATATACATGTGGGAGAGTGTATGCATGTTTGGGAGAGAGCAAGTGAAGTTTCGGGTTGTTTTGATGGTTTTGGCTTATGTGGGTCATAAGCTATTTATGTATGCTTTATGATGTTCTTTGTTGGAGTTTAAGCTTGTTTTAAGCTCCTTTATGCATGATTAAGGGTTATGCATGTTTTTATGAGGTTGGATGCATGTTTCGGGTGTTTGGAGGCTTGTTTGTGCATGAGGCTGAGTTCTGGATGAACTCAGGTTCGACAGCCGAAGGGACTTTCGGCCGCCGAACCTGCCTGTGGTGGCTTGTTATTGTAATACCCGGCTAGATTCCGGCATCGAAATCCCTACTTTCCGGCGGACTTTCCGTTGGAATCGGGAATTCTGAAGATGTCAGAGTCTTCTAGAGGGGTAAAATGTGTTTTCTACAATGTTTTCAATATGATTTTCTAGTTTTGAAGGCAAAGGAATTGAGTTTGAAGAGAAAAGAGCAAGGAGGCCATTTCAAGGTTCGGCCGCCGAAGGTGAAGTTCGGCCGCCGAACATTGCATGGTTTTGCTGCTTCCGAAGCTCAAGTTTGGCTCCCGAAAGAGGCTGCCTTTCGGCCGCCGAAACCCAAGTTCGGCCGCTGAAAGGGGTGAGGTTTTGCATGCAGGTTTGGTCGCCGAAGGAGAGGCGGTTGGCCACCTATAAAAGCCCCGTTGACCTACAATGGAGTGTTCATTCACTCTCTTTTCGTTCAAGGGTAGGCTCATGCTCTCCTTGGGTTGTTTTCATGATATTTCATCAACTCTTTCAAAGTTTTCATGGGTTTTCTCTTTATTTTGAAGAGTTGTGAGCTTTGAGCAAGGTTTTGAAGTTTGAAGGGTTTGGAGCTTGGATTCTCCATATCTTCAAGTTTGAGGTTGCACCAACTCTTGTTCTTCAAGAGGTAAGTGTAGATCCTTAGCTTTTATGAAGTTTTAAATGCGTTTTGGGAAGGGTTAAGAAGGTTTTATGCATGAGTTGCATGTTGAGGGTTTTGATACCCTTTGTGACAAAAGTATGTTTTTGCATGATATGTGTTGTTTGTTAGGGGTATAGGCTAGTTTGAGACCCCTATATGCTTGTTGTATGAGTTATGCATGTTTTGGCGGGTTTGAGGCATGTTTTGGGTGTTGGAAGGTTTGGGAGGCTTGTATGCATGAAAGGCTGAGTTCTAGATGAACTCAGGTTCGGCCGCCGAAGGTGGTTTCGGCCGCCGAACATGCCTCTGACTACTTGGTTTGGCCGCCTAACCTTGCCCCCGAAAGTTGAGTTTTGGCTTGAAAGCGGACTTTCGGCCGCCGAAGGAAGGTTCGGCCGCCGAAAGTACCTGACTTTCGTCTCTGGAGAGGGGGTTTGGTCGCCGAATGTGTCGTCGAAGGTGCCCTGTCCAGCCTTCCTTTGCTTATTTTGCATGCATGTTTTGAGGTGTTTTAGAGGGGTTTTTGAGGAGATGTTTAGTATTATGTTAGAGTTGTTTGGTCCCTCATTTGAGTCCACCTGTGTAGGATCGGACCTGGGGAACCGAGAAGGTCAGCAGAGTTATCAGAGATAGTTGGTCCTGAGTTAGCCCAGCAGTTGCTAAAGGTGAGTGGAATAGAACTGTAACGACCCGAAAATCGGACCGCTACCGGCGCTAGGATCCAGGTCGGCTTAAGGCCGCCGGGACCCGTAGCAAGCCTAACATACAACCTGTAAACCTGTTTAATCCCATACATGATCAAGAATATACATAAAAATTAAAACTTTTCTTTCATACATTTCTCATACACCAAACTCAACCTGTGCATGCACTGAACATAGTCATAATCATAAACATGACCCCTCTGTGGGGTCTCATCAATGCCCCAATGGCCGATACAACATATGTTGAGTTGGTTTACATAATCATCATAAAACATCTAAGATCATGTATTAAAAGGGATAACAACATTCTATGGTCAAGCACATCTCTATCATCAATGAGCCTCATTACATTACATGCCTATACTGTACTTTTACATAACATCATAATCATTTATCATGTCCACACTAGCTATTATAGAGACAAGACTTCATTACTCTTGCTGACCTCCTGGTCTACCCTGTACCTGCAAAGCCTGGGGGTTAAGGGAGAGGGGTGAGCTACTAGAGCCCAGTGAGCAGAATAATAAAACATTTAAAACATATGATAACATGGAATGCATCACATCACAGCTAATCACATCAAGGATGAACTTGTCACCAATAGCCCTCTACATAGTCCAACTGTGCCAGAACGTAGAATGGGTCCTGGTCTTTCTCTTACATAACATAGCATAACATAACAGTCCAACTGTGCCAGAACGTAGAATGGGTCCTGGTCTTTCCCTTACATAGTGCCAGCGAACGTAGAATGGGTCCCACTGGTCTTACATTCCGTACCGTATGATAGAGCCAAATTTAGACCCATTTTCCATATTGATATTTATGTTAATTTACACATTTTCTACCTAATTTTATGGTTTTAACCTTATTTTGCAGAAAATGGAGTAAAATGGTAATTTGGCAAAAATGGCCTTAAATCTGCCCAAAAGAGAGCAAAATTGCACAAGCATGGTTTGCCCAAATTGTTTGCCCAAACCAAAGTTGAAGCTGAAATGGAAGAGGAACAATCTGCTGTTTGACCAGACTGTTTGCCCAAACAGACTGGGCAAACAGACCAGCAGGCCAGCAGTGCGCAGGCAACAGGGAAAACAAACTGTTTGCCCGAGTTGTTTGCCCAAACAACCCGGGCAAACAGCACCAGCAACTAGCAGACAGTAAATTGCGGGAAAATCAGAATTCAAATGCTCAAGAAGTGTTTTCCCTCCCAAATACGTGTGGACAGCTCAGCAAACCCTAGAGACACTTCAGCACTCAATCCCACATATTTAGGAAGGCAAATCTCATCAAAATACAATTACCTTCCAAGAATTCAACTCCAATTGGGAAAAGGAGTCCCAACTCAACAAGGAAACCCTAGGGCAGCCCCTTCAGCTATAAAAGGGCATGCAAACCAGCAGATCAATTATCTTTGGATCAACTTATGCTCGGCAGAACCATTCCAGCAGCTGTGCGCCCCCTTGCGCCAGCCCTTCTTCATCTTTTCTTGTTTTCTTTCTTTTCTTTTATGTTAGTTTCAGCCATGAGTGGCTGAAACCCTTTTTCTAGTTGAAGAATAAGGTGAAACTTTGGTTGTTTATGGATTGGGAGATCTGAACCTTTATGTTATTCTTTTATTAATCAGTATTTATGCAATTTTGTGCTTAATTCATTGTTGCTTTGTTGTTTTGATCAAATTGGCCACTTGATTCTTGATTGCAAAGTAATTCTTTGTTAGTTTGGATAATTTTTAGTCCGTAATTGCTGGAATTATTCAAACACAAGTAACCCTTGGTGTAAAAACTTAGGAAATTGCATAATCTAGCAATATCACCATACGTTTGGGTAGCTAGAATTAGGTCTCTCTATTTCTTAATGCAATTAACAGTTGTTAGATGCCAAAGGCCCAAGGACGTTCCTTGGCAACTTGTTGATTAGTGATTAATTAGAGGACGTTCCCTAATTAATCTATGCTTAAGGAGGGATATGGTTGGTGAGAAGCGTCTTCCACCTCCATAACTAATTTATTGAGTTAAATAAGAGAATATAAGTTTCAATGATCAATCCCAACAACTAAAGTGGATCCAACTCTTCAACTAGGCCTTTCTCATTATTGAATTTCTCTTCTTTAATTATTTGCTTTTCTCTATTGCTTTCAATATTAGTTTAGTCTATCAAACCTCAAAACCCCCATTTTACTTTTATTGTTTGTTTCTTTACTTGGTCTTGACTAGGAAAATAAATAAGTATCAATTCCCTGTGGATTCGACCCTATTGCCACTATCTGCAAATTATTTTGTTGGTTGATAATAGGTTTATTTTTGACGGCTTCGACAACCGCTTATCAAAAATTGGCGCCGTTGCCGGGGACTTGATTTAACTTATTTGTTTTTCTTTCATTACCAGATCTGGACCTAAGAAACTGATTCATGGATGAGGTAAGTATATCTATTCTCACTGCTCAACTTTCTGAACTAACCTCTGTTTTGAGAAGTTATGTCATAGGTCAAGCTCAACAACTGCAGCAGTCTCGGCCATGTGGGATTTGTGCATATGTAGGACACTCAACTGATCAATGTCCTACACTTTATGAGGATTACCAGCAAGTACATGCCTTTGGAGGATTCAATAGCCAGCCAAGACATGATCCCTACCTTGATACCTACAATCCACGTTGGAGGGACCACCCGAATTATGACTATGCAAAGGCTAACTACTGCCAAAACTATCAAGCCCAAGCAACACCTCAAAACTCCTATATGGAACTTGAAGAGATGGTGAGGAGGTTGGAAATTTCTGGGCAAAAACTCCAACAGCAAGTGGATCAAGCGGTCAACTCAGTGAACGCACACATATTAAGAAGAGAGGAAGATCTTCAAGATGTATGGGACGATGATGAAAGTTCCCAAGAAACAGAAACTGAATCTGCTGCACAAATCACCCCTGCTCTTGAAACTGAACCAGCTGCTGAATTTGCTTCATCTGCTACTTTATTTGGTGCACAAAACACCGCAATACTTGCTGCTATACCTGCTGAATCTGTCACAAGAACTAGCTACAAAATTGTTGAATCAGCCGATGTCCAAACAACACTTGTTGAAGCTCCTGCCATCAAAGAGACAGCAATACATACTGCTGATGCTGAAAATATTGCAGCACCTGCTGTAAAAAATTCAGACTCTGCTGCTGTCCAAAAATCAGCAGCTACTGAAATTGCCCTAACCGAGCCTGAACCTGCTGAAACTTCCACAATTACACCAGAAATTGCTGAACTCGCTGCTGTCCAAAAACCAGCAACTGCTGTGTTTGCCCAAACAGCACAGCCCACTGCTGTGTTTGCCCAAACAGCACAGCCCACTGCTGTGTCTGCCCAAACACCTGTTGATGTGGATCAAAATGGTGTACTAACCAATGATTTTTGTAGGGAGGACAGCCAAGAAGATGAAAGAAGCCAAGTAGAGCTGAAACGGACAGCAATGAACTGCTGCATGCAGAGGACAGATTGTTGTTTGCCCAAACAGTCTGGGCAAACAAGCAGACAGAAGGCAGAACAGGCAGACTGCTGTCTGCCCAAACAGCCAGCAAAGGCAGAACAGGCAAGCCCCTGTTTGCCCAAACAGGTTCAGCAACCAGATGAGACTAATGGCAGACTGCCCAAATCACTCCAGCAAGAAGAACTCAGTTTGCCCAGATCAGTTGGGCAAACAACAAAGGCAGAACACTGTTCACCCGAAAAACCAGCAGAGGAAAAGAAGGTAGAAGCTTGTTTGCCCGAACAGCAAGTCAAAGCAGATTGCTGTTTGCCCAAACAGCAAGTCAAGGTAGAATCTTGTTTGCCCGAACAGGTCCAGCACCAAGCACAAAAATATTGCAGCCTCTCCAAACCACTTCAGCAAACTGGAAACAGTTTGCCCAGATCAGTCGGGCAAGTAACCTTGACAAAATGCTGTTCACTCAAGCAGCCAGCAAAGGACCATGAGGAAGATTGTTGTTTGCCCAAACAGCAAAAGAAGGCAGACCCTTGTTTGCCCAAACAAGCTATGCAGATTGTACAAGAAGATTGCTGTTTGCCCAAACAGCCAGATAAGGTAGAATTTGTTTTGCCCGAATTCAAATTGCAGCCACCTATGGAGAAATATGAATTGGAGTTCAAAGTGCTGCCCAATCATCTCAAAAATGCACACATAAGGGCTAGAGGCACGCTTCATCTGAAAGAGGAGAAGCTAATCATGTTACTTTATGAGTACATGAAAGAAATAGGATGGGTTGTGACCAAATCAAAAGGCGCGCTACACTTTTTACTTAATGCAGTTGGAACCCTTTTTCCTCCTCCAATTACTTGAGCCTTGATCAAGTCAAGAAAGTCTAGCCCGCGACTTTAAACTAGAGCGCTACTGGGAGGCAACCCAGCGGAAACATGCCCAATCAAGGAAGATTTTCCAGAAAAAAAAAAAAAAAAAACAGAGATATGTGACTGTTTGCCCAAACAGCATGGGCAAACAACCAGAGATGCAGGAACCAGAGGAGTTAACCCACTTCCAGATTTTTAGTTGTTTTGCAGATGATCAATCTGTTTGCCCAAACACACTGGGCAAACAGCAGAGAAGACTACCAGGGCACACTGTTTGCCCACGCAAGCTGGGCAAACAACCACAGCAGTCCACCATATCAGCAGACCACACCCCAGATCACTGTTCGACCAGCTTGTTTGCCCGCGCAACTGGGCAAACAACAGGCCAGTACAAGAGAAGACTTCCAGACAGCACCACAAAATCACTGTTCGACCAAGTTGTTTGCCCAAACAGACTGGGCAAACAACCAAGGCAGCAGAAGCGACAAAGAAGAAAACTTAAACAGGGCAGTACCTTCTTCCTCTATATTCAATATTCTATTATGCCCTTTCAATGACAAATCTTCTTCTTCTCAAAACTTCTTGCTGCTGCACAAAATGGGCAGCACCTTTTGCATTTTTCTGCTGTCCCACTGCATGACAGCATGTTTGGGCATCACACAAACAGCACCAGCGGGCCAATCAGCAGCATACTAAGTTGTTTGCCCACGCAAGCTGGGCAAACAACTGCAGCAGATCAGCGGGCAGCCTATATCAGCAGGCCTACCAGCAGATAAGACCAGCAGGCCTACCAGCCAGCAGGCCAACCACCAGTGCAGCAACCAGTACCAGCACCAGCACACATCTGCACACAGAAATACCTGACGCATCCAGCTGTTTGCCCAAACAGAACTGGGCAAACAACCACACCAGGGAAGTATCAGTTTTTCACTTGAACTTTAATTTTTCCATACATTGAGGACAATGCATGAGTTAGGTGTGGGGGTGCATATCTCTGAATTTTGATGCTTCATGCATACTTTTTGATTCCTCTTAATTTCTTTTAAGCTTTAATTTTCAATTAGTACACATTAGGTTAATTTTTTTTTTCATTTTTAGTTATTTTTGCCTTCAACTCACACACATTCACATAGCCACAGTCTTTTCTTTTTACTGTTTTGATATGCTTTACTCAAACACATAGGCTATGGTGAATGAGTTTTCTTCTCATGACCCCATTGATGTGATGACCCTTTAAACCTAAGTTGAATCAATTGTAGTGAGTTGTATTCATTTTTGGAAATTTCCTTTTGAATTGAATCTTTGAGCTTGCCATGGTGAAAAATATATTGATGACCCTCATTAGAGAGAATAAATCGAAAGTTATGTGAATGAACTAAATATGACTTATTTTGGCAATTGGTGTTGATTTGCCCTAATCATTGAGAAAAAGAAAAAGAAAATTCAGCAAAGGCAAAGACCTCAAAAGCACAAAGTAAAAACTGTTCCAATGGTCAAAGACTATGAACAGAGCTAGTAGCCACTTGGACAAGTGACCAACTGAGTAACTGGGGGTGGGTATCACAAATATGTACCTTCACGTCAAAAGGTTGGTGACTTTTTCAAGCAAGAATAAAAGTGCAAAAGCTGAATAAAAGAGTAAAGTGCTTCAAGAAAAGGGCAAATCACTCTGAAAGCTAGAAAGAGTCTAAAAATAAACAAATATGTGCATGATATATCTCTTGAGGAAAATAAATACTAACCATGGTAGGTAAAGGGAGACAAGGAAAAGAGGAAAGTAACCTTGGTGCATACACTTTTCACTACAATACTTCAAAGTAGGAGTCTAGGGTATAAGCTTAAGTGGAAATAAGGATCAAGTAGTAAAGAAAGTTTGTTTCACTAGGTCTATTTGCTTGAGGACAAGCAAAGGGTTAGGTGTGGGGGTATTTGATAGAGCCAAATTTAGACCCATTTTCCATATTAATATTTATGTTAATTTACACATTTTCTACCTAATTTTGTGGTTTTAACCTTATTTTGCAGAAAATGGAGTAAAATGGTAATTTGGCAAAAATGGCCTTAAATCTGCCCAAAAGAGAGCAAAATTGCACAAGCATGGTTTGCCCAAATTGTTTGCCCAAACCAAAGTTGAAGCTGAAATGGAAGAGGAACAATCTGCTGTTTGACCAGACTGTTTGCCCAAACAGACTGGGCAAACAGACCAGCAGGCCAGCAGTGCGCAGGCAACAGGGAAAACAAATTGTTTGCCCGAGTTGTTTGCCCAAACAACCCGGGCAAACAGCACCAGCAACCAGCAGACAGTAAATTGCGGGAAAATCAAAATTCAAATGCTCAAGAAGTGTTTTCCCTCCCAAATACGTGTGGACAGCTCAGCAAACCCTAGAGACACTTCAGCACTCAATCCCACATATTTAGGAAGGCAAATCTCATCAAAATACAATTACCTTCCAAGAATTCAACTCCAATTGGGAAAAGGAGTCCCAACTCAACAAGGAAACCCTAGGGCAGCCTCTTCAGCTATAAAAGGGCATGCAAACCAGATCAGATCCTGAATTATCTTTGGATCAACTCATCCTCGGCAGAACCACTCCAGCAGCTGCGCGCCCCTTGCGCCAGCCCTTCTCCATCTCTTTTTGTTTTCTTTCTTTTCTTTTATGTTAGTTTCAGCCATGAGTGGCTGAAACCCTTTTTCTAGTTGAAGAATAAGGTGAAACTTTGGTTGTTTATGGATTGGGAGATCTGAACCTTTATGTTATTCTTTTATTAATCAGTATTTATGCAATTTTGTGCTTAATTCATTGTTGCTTTGTTGTTTTGATCAAATTGGCCACTTGATTCTTGATTGCAAAGTAATTCTTTGTTAGTTTGGATAATTTTTAGTCCGTAATTGCTGGAATTATTCAAACACAAGTAACCCTTGGTGTAAAAACCTAGGAAATTGCATAATCTAGCAATATCACCATACGTTTGGGTAGCTAGAATTAGGTCTCTCTATTTCTTAATGCAATTAACAGTTGTTAGATGCCAAAGGCCCAAGGACGTTCCTTGGCAACTTGTTAATTAGTGATTAATTAGAGGACGTTCCCTAAATAATCTATGCTTAAGGAGGGATATGGTTGGTGAGAAGCGTCTTCCACCTCCATAACTAATTTATTGAGTTAAATAAGAGAATATAAGTTTCAATGATCAATCCCAACAACTAAAGTGGATCCAACTCTTCAACTAGGCCTTTCTCATTATTGAATTTCTCTACTTTAATTATTTGCTTTTCTCTATTGCTTTCAATATTAGTTTAGTTTATCAAACCTCAAAACCCCCATTTTACTTTTATTGTTTGTTTCTTTACTTGGTCTTGACTAGGAAAATAAGTAAGTATCAATTCCCTGTGGATTCGACCCTATTGCCACTATCTGCAAATTATTTTGTTGGTTGATAATAGGTTTATTTTTGACGGCTTCGACAACCGCTTATCACCGTACATATCACATCATCACATCATAGATCGAGGGCTATGGATCATCCAACGTTCATCCACATCAATCAACAATAAAGTATGCAATGCAACATATTCGTGAATTCTAATGCAAGCAACCTAGTACATCTCATGGCATTCATGATGCGTGTATCATGCTAAAATGTCCATTATTTGCTTTAAAACGTAATGAGTTATTCCACTCACCTCTGGATAGCTCTGACCAGACACTAGGGCAACTGACTCACTCCTGGGGTCCTCGGGTCCGAACCTACACAGGTGGACTCAAATGAGGGACCAAACATACGTAAACATAACTCTAAACTACTCCCCAAAAACCCCCTAGAACATCATGAAACAATCATAGGAAAACATGCAAAGGAAGGCTGGACAGGGCACTTTCGGTGGCAGGTTCGGCGGCCGAAAGTCCCTCCAGAGCCGAAAGTCAGGCAGGTTCGGCGGCACCTTCGGCGGCCGAAACTCCCAGACAGAGACGAAAGTCTCCTTTCTGGGGCAGGCTTCGGCTGCCGAAAGGCTGGCCTCCCAGGCAGGTTCGGCGGTCGAAAGTCCTTCGGCTGCCGAACCTGGTTTCTGCCAAAGGGCAGAAACTTGGTTCCTCATGCACATTTCCTCTCCAAAACCATCCAACCATGCATTTCTCCTAATCTACAACATACATACTCAAACATGCAAGTTCCTAGGGGCTCCAAACTATCTTAAATCCCATCTACAACACATCAAACATTCACATTGCTCATGAACACATATAAAACCCATAAACCTAACCATGAGCTAAACATGCATTCTACCCCATAGATCTACTTAAAACTTACTTAAAACATGCCATAAGCTCTAGATCGGTCCTTACCTCTTGATGATCGAGAGAAGAACGACCCTAGCTCAGAAAATGGGAGAGAGAGAGTTCCTTGAACCTCCAAGCTCCAAAACTTGCTCAAAATCCCAAAACCTTCAAAACAAAGTTGCAAACTCATAAAAATCGTGAAGAATGGAAAGAAGAAACTCAAGATCGGTGAGGGACGGCGGAGAGCTCACCTTGGCCGAAAATGGGGAGAAAAGCTCGCTCGTTTTCGGCTAAGGGACCCCTTTATAGGTGGCTGGCCAGGCCACGTTCGGGAGCCGAAAGTGCCTCCGCATGCATGCCATGTTCGGTGGCCAAACATAAGGTTCGGCGGCCGAACCTGGTTTCCCTCACTTATGCTTTCGGGGGCCTAAGGCACACCCGTAATGCATGCATGTTCGGCGGCCGAACCTGAGTTTTCCTCCAAGGCTGTTTTCATGTAAAAACTCATTTCCTTTCATGCTTAAAACATAAAACACATTAAAACATTTTATGAAAACATAGCTTTACCCTTCTAGAGACCTTTGTCACCCGAGATTCCACCGGACGGTAGGAATTCCGATACCGGAGTCTAGCCGGGTATTACATTCTCCCCCCCTTAAGAACATTCGTCCCTGAATGTTCCTCAACTGATACATGCATAGCAATCAACATAACATACACATAAAACACATAAGAGACTAACCTTAAAAGAGATGAGGGTACTGCTGGAGCATAGACTCCCGTGTCTCCCAAGTGCATTCTTCCATATTGTGGTGGTTCCAAAGGACTTTCACCATCGGGATTTCCTTGTTCCTTAGCTTTCTGATCTGGGTGTCTATGATCCGTACTGGCTGTTCAACATAGGTGAGATCCTCTTGGACCTCCACATCAGGCTCACTAAGAACCTTGCCCGGATCTGACACAAACTTCCTCAACATTGAAACATGGAAAACCGGATGGATTCTTTCCATTGAAGCAGGTAAATCCAGCTTGTACGACACATTCCCAATCTTTTGCAAGATTTCAAAGGGTCCGATGTATCGTGGGGCTAGTTTACCTTTCTTCCCAAAGCGAACCACTCCTTTCATAGGGGACACCTTGAGCAATACCAGATCCCCCTCCTGAAACTCTACTAGCCTTCTGCGGATGTCTGCATAACTCTTTTGTCCGCTTGCAGCAGTCTTGATCCTTTCTCTGATTATGGGTACCACCCTGCTGGTGATCTCTACTAGCTCAGGCCCTGCCAAGGCCTTTTCTCCAACTTCTTCCCAGCAAACAGGTGATCTGCACTTCCTCCCATACAAAGCTTCATATGGAGCCATCCCGATGCTAGCATGATGGCTGTTATTGTAGGCAAACTCCACCAAAGGTAGATGCTGCCTCGAAGAACCTCCAAAATCCAGCACACACATTCTGAGCATATCCTCTATTGTCTGGATGGTCCTTTCTGATTGTCCGTCCATCTGTGGATGGAAAGCAGTGCTAAAATCCAACCTGGTACCCATGGCATTCTGCAGACTCCGCCAAAACCTTGAGGTGAACTGGGGCCCTCTATCGGACACTATTGAAACAGGAACCCCATGCAGCCTGACGATCTCATCGACATACACCTGCGCCAACTTGTCCACAGAATAGCCACTCCTGACAGGGATGAAGTGAGCAGATTTGGTGAGTCTGTCCACGATCACCCATATGGAGTCCAATCTGTTGGACGTTGCCGGTAACCCCACTACGAAGTCCATAGCTATATTCTCCCATTTCCACTCTGGAATAGGTAGCGGGTTAAGCATTCCAGCCGACTTTTGATGTTCCAGCTTCACCCTCTGACACACTTCGCAGGCTGACACAAACTGTGCCACTTCTCTCTTCATGGCTGGCCACCAATAAACTTTCTTCAAATCTTGATACATCTTGGTGGCTCCGGGGTGAACGTTGTATCTTGCATTATGAGCCTCTCTCATAATGTCTCCTTTTAGCCCTATGTCATCTGGTACACATAGTCTGCTCCCATAGCGGAGGATCCCTTTGCTGTCGAATCTGAACTCACTATCTTTGCTTGACTGAACAGTCCTGGCAATCTTCACTAACTCTGGGTCCTCATGCTGTTTTTGAGCCACCTGCTCCAGAAACACGGGTGCCACTCTCATCTGGGCTACCAAAGCACCTGTACTAGACAACTCTAACTGTAGACCTTCATTCATGAGCTCGAAGAACTCCCTCACTACTGGCCTCCTCTCTGCTGAAATGTGGGATAAACTGCCGAGTGATTTCTGGCTTAAGGCATCTACCACAACATTCGCCTTACCCGGATGGTACTGAATCTTGCAATCATAGCCACTTAGCAGTTCTACCCATCTCCTTTGCCTCAGATTCAGGTCCCTCTGACTCAAGATGTACTGCAGGCTCTTATGATCGGTGAAGATCTCACATTTAACCCCATAGAGGTAGTGCCTCCACATCTTGAGTGCAAAGATTACTGATGCCATCTCCAGGTCATGTGTGGGGTAATTCAACTCATGCTTCTTCAGCTGTCTAGAAGCATAAGCAATCACCCTTTCATTATGCATCAACACACAACCCAAACCCACTCGGGATGCATCACAGAAGACCGTGAAGTCCTCACTGCTAGCTGGCAAAGCTAACACTGGTGCCGATGTTAACCTCCTCTTAAGCTCTTCAAAACTCTCTTCGCACTGGTCGGTCCACACAAACTTCTGATTTTTCCTGGTCAGTCTGGTCAGAGGAGCTGCAATCTTTGAGAAGTCCTGGACGAACCTCCTGTAGTAACCTGCCAAACCCAAGAAACTTCTAATCTCTGTCACTGAAGTGGGTCTAGGCCAGTTAGCCACAATTTCTGTCTTCTTGGGGTCCACCTCTATTCCATTTTCTGACACTACATGCCCCAAGAATAAAATGCTCCTCAGCCAGAACTCACACTTAGAGAACTTGGCATACAAGCCATGTTCCCTCAAGGTCTGCAGAACTAACCTCAGATGATGGGCATGCTCCTCTGCATTCCTGGAATACACTAAGATATCATCTATGAAGACAATAACGAAGTGATCCAGGTATTGGCTAAACACTCTATTCATGAGATCCATGAATGCTGCAGGGGCGTTGGTTAACCCGAACGGCATCACAAGGAACTCAAAATGCCCATATCTGGTCCTGAAAGCTGTCTTTGACACATCTTCCTCCCTTATCCTTAGCTGATGGTACCCCGATCTCAGATCTATTTTAGAGAAACAACCCGCTCCTGCTAGCTGGTCGAATAGATTGTCGATCCTTGGCAGAGGGTACCTGTTCTTGGTAGTGACTTTGTTCAACTGCCTGTAGTCGATACAAAGTCTAAGGGATCCATCCTTCTTTCTCACAAACAAGACTGGAGCACCCCAAGGTGAGGTACTCTGTCGGATGAAGCCCTTTTTTACCAGCTCTTGCAACTGTTCTTTCAATTCCTTCAACTCGGCTGGGGCCATCCTGTAGGGAGGGATAGAGATCGGTCTAGTTCCAGGCATCAACTCTATCTCGAACTCTATCTCCCTAGCAGGTGGTAAACCTGGAAGCTCGTCTGGAAAAACATCCTGAAATTCTCTGACAACTGGCACTGAGGCTGGCTCCCTAACCTGACTGCTAAGCTCTCTCACATGAGCCAAATACCCCTGACATCCCTTCCTAAGCAACCTACGAGCCTGAAGAGCTGATATCAGACCTCTAGGTGTACCCCTCTTGTCTCCTCTGAAGACAACCTCTGACCCGTTCTGATCTCTGAACCTGACTACCTTGTCCCTGCAGTCCAAGGTAGCACCATGGGTAGATAGCCAATCCATCCCTAGAATGACGTCAAATTTTGTCAAATCTAGAACCACAAGGTCGGCGGAGAGGCATCTTCCCTCAACAAAAACTGGACTGTACTGGCATACTGGCTCTGCCACTGACGGGTCACACTTGGGTCCACTGACCCATAGGGGACACTCTAACCCAGAGACTATCAGACCCAACCTCTCAACGGCTCTCGGAGCAATAAAAGAATGAGATGCACCCGGGTCCATTAATGTATACACATCAGAACACCCAATGATGAGATTACCTGACACCACGGTGTTGGATGTGTTAGCCTCCTGCTGAGTCATGGTGAAGATCCTGGCTGGAGCTGATGGACCTTCACCTCGGGAACTAGAAAAAGAGGCTGCCCCTCTCCCTCTACCTCTGCCACTACCCTGAGTTGTGGCTGGAGCTGCTGGCTGTGCCACACTACCAGAAGCTGTCTGCTGGGGCTGGCCCATAAAAGGTGCCCTAGGACACTCCCGAGCCATGTGTCCCTCCTGTCCACATTTGAAACATGCATTAGTCCCAGCCCGACACACTCCATTGTGTGGCCTCCCACACCTTAGGCATTCTGTACCATTTGAACCTGAGCTCGAGCCACCGCCTAATCCCAGACCGGATTTCAACTTACTCCAAAACTTGTTCTTCTTCGGCTTGGTGGTGTTATTCCACCTCTTGCTATTTGAGCTCTGAGAAGAGAGACCTGGCCCTCCTCTACCTGGGGTCTTAACCCCTGAGGACTGGGTCACTGACTGCTTCACTGACCCCTCAACTATAGCACTCGCCTCCATCCTTCGAGCCATATCCACCACAGTGTGGAAACTTTCCCTCTCAACTGACTGAATCAAAAAGGAGTACCTAGAATATAGCTTCATAACATATCTCTTAGCTTTCTTCGAATCTGTATCTAGAGCTTGCCCTGAAAAAGGCAATAGCTCCAAGAATTTATCCGTGAACTCCTCTACACTCATGTGTTCTGTCTGCCTCAGCTGTTCAAACTCAATCATCTTCAGTTCTCTAGAACTGTCTGGAAAAGCCCATCCAGCGAACTCATTTGCAAATTCCTCCCATGTCATGCCGTCTAGTCTCGGGTCCACATAACACTTGAACCATTCCCGTGCCTTCTTGCACTTTAAAGTGAACCCTGCCATCTAAATGGCCCTGCTGTCATCTGCCCCTAGCTCATCAGTTATTGTCTTCACTACTCTCAGGTACTCAAAGGGATCATCCCCTGACTTGTATTTGGGAGTATCCAGCTTAAGGTAATCCGTCATCTTTACCTTGCTCCCACCTGCTGAGCTAGGTCTAGAAGGTTGAGTAACTGGGGCTGCTGGTTCGGTAGGTGGTGGGGGTGGGGGTGGGGGTGCAGCATTCCCCAAGGTGGGGTTTGCCGGGTTAGGATAGAAGGGTGAGGGTGGATAAGCTGGGTACTGTGTGTAAGGTGGATAGAAAGGTGGATAAGGCATGTAGGTAGGGTAGGGGTTAAAGCTGGAGTAATCCGATGTGCCTCCCATCGGATACCCTGAACCCTGTGGGAAGGGTGGATAATGGGGTGGAAAACCATACCCCGAGGCCTGAGCGCCTCTCTGTGACTCCCCTATTCCTTCTTCCGCCATGCTGACATCCAGATTCCCATCCCTCCTCTGATCCTCTTCCATAACCTCCCTCACATCTGAAGAACTTCCTCCTTTATCTGTCCCCCTTCTGCTAGCATCAAAAGACCTTCTAGGGTCCCTTGACACTCTTTCTCTGTTTAGTCTACATGACATTGCCCTAGGTAATGTAGGAGGACGGGCGCTCGTGCCCTCATCCTCAGGTGGTACTCCGGTCAATCTTGCAGATCGACGGGTTCCTCTCATCCTGTTTTCTGAAAAACAGTACACATCACACAAACATTAGCATTATATGGTTCATGTGGAAACACATGAACCCGTATCACATACATATCATTCATATCATAGCATTAATGCTCATGCATATAATCATGGCATTTCACATCATCATACAAGACAGGACTCAACATCCTATCCTAGTGGACATGATCTTCCTATTGTGCTTGACCTTCTAGAACATCTATGAGCCCGACACTCTAAGTCCGATCCTATGAACCTAGGGCTCTGATACCATTCTGTAACGACCTGAAAATCGGACCGCTACTGGCGCTAGGATCCAGGTCGGCTTAAGGCCGCCGGGACCCGTAGCAAGCCTAACATACAACCTGTAAACCTGTTTAATCCCATACATGATCAAGAATATACATAAAAATTAAAACTTTTCTTTCATACATTTCTCATACATCAAACTCAACCTGTGCATGCACTGAACATAGTCATAATCATAAACATGACCCCTCTGTGGGGTCTCATCAATGCCCCAATGGCCGATACAACATATGTTGAGTTGGTTTACATAATCATCATAAAACATCTAAGATCATGTATTAAAAGGGATAACAACATTCTATGGTCAAGCACATCTCTATCATCCATGAGCCTCATTACATTACATGCCTATACTGTACTTTTACATAACATCATAATCATTTATCATGTCCACACTAGCTATTACAGAGACAAGACTTCATTACTCTTGCTGACCTCCTATTCTACCCTGTACCTGCAAGCCTGGGGGTTAAGAGAGAGGAGTGAGCTACTAGAGCCCAGTGAGCAGAATAATAAAACATTTAAAACATATGATAACATGGAATGCATCACATCACAGCTAATCACATCAAGGATGAACTTGTCACCAATAGCCCTCTACATAGTCCAACTGTGCCAGAACGTAGAATGGGTCCTGGTCTTTCTCTTACATAACATAACATAACATAACAGTCCAACTGTGCCAGAACGTAGAATGGGTCCTGGTCTTTCCCTTACATAGTGCCAGCGAACGTAGAATGGGTCCCACTGGTCTTACATTCCGTACCGTACATATCACATCGTCACATCATAGATCGAAGGCTATGGATCATCCAACGTTCATCCACATCAATCAACAATAAAGTATGCAATGCAACATATTCGTGAATTCTAATGCAAGCAACCTAGTACATCTCATGGCATTCATGATGCGTGTATCATGCTAAAATGTCCATTATTTGCTTTAAAACGTAATGAGTTATTCCACTCACCTATGGATAGCTCTGACCAGACACTGGGGCAACTGACTCACTGCTGGGGTCCTCGGTTCCTCGGGTCTGAACCTACATAGGTGGACTCAAATGAGGGACCAAACATACGTAAACATAACTCTAAACTACTCCCTAAAAACCCCCTAGAACATCATGAAACAATCATAGGAAAACATGCAAAGGAAGGCTGGACAGGGCACTTTCGGCGGCAGGTTCGGCGGCCGAAAGTCCCTCTAGAGCCGAAAGTCAGGCAGGTTCGACGGCACCTTCGGCGGCCGAAACTCCCAGACAGAGATGAAAGTCTCCTTTCGGGGGCAGGCTTCGGCAGCCGAAAGGCTGGCCTCCCAGGCAGGTTCGGCGGCCGAAAGTCCTTCGGCTGCCGAACCTGGTTTCTGCCAAAGGGCAGAAACTTGGTTCCTCATGCACATTTCCTCTCCAAAACCATCCAAACATGCATTTCTCCTAATCTACAACATACATACTCAAACATGCAAGTTCCTAGGGGCTCCAAACTATCTTAAACCCCATCTACAACACATCAAACATTCACATTCCTCATGAACACATATAAAACCCATAAACCTAACCATGAGCTAAACATGCATTCTACCCCATAGATCTACTTAAAACTTACTTAAAACATGCCATAAGCTCAAGATCGGTCCTTACCTCTTGAAGATCGAGAGAAGAACGACCCTAGCTCGAAAAATGGGAGAGAGAGAGTTCCTTGAACCTCCAAGCTCCAAAACTTGCTCAAAAGCTCAAAACCTTCAAAACAAAGTTGCAAACTCATAAAAATCGTGAAGAATGGAAAGAAGAAACTCAAGATCGGTGAGGGACGGCGGAGAGCTCACCTTGGTCGAAAATGGGGAGAAAAGCTCGCCCGTTTTCGGCTAAGGGACCCCTTTATAGGTGGCTGGCCAGGCCACGTTCGGGAGCCGAAAGTGTCTCCGCATACATGCCATGTTCGGCGGCCGAACATAAGGTTCGGCGGCCGAACCTGGTTTCCCTCACTTATGCTTTCGGGGGCCTAAGGCACACCCACAACGCATGCATGTTCGGCGGCCGAACCTGAGTTTTCCTCCAAGGCTGTTTTCATGTAAAAACTCATTTCCTTTCATGCTTAAAACATAAAACACATTAAAATATTTTATGAAAACATAGCTTTACCCTTCTAGAGACCTCCGTCACCCGAGATTCCACCGGACTGTAGGAATCCCGATACCGGAGTCTAGCCGGGTATTACAAGAACTCTGTTCTAAAGTTAATGAATGTTTTAGCATGATCCATGCATCATAAAATGCCATGATATGTAATAGGTTGTATTGCACTAGTCTTCACAAATATGATGCATTGCATAATATGTTGTTGATGTGGATGAATCTTGGATGATCCTTAGCCCTTGAGATTAGATGAGATGATATGATATGAGATAAAAAGACCAGGTCGCCCCTGGCACTATGTTATATGTAAGCGAACACTAGGTGAGGCCTAATCGCCCCTGGTGTAGTTGGACATGTTATGATATGAGTTATTTAAGCGAATACTAGGTGTGGCCTCATCGCCCCTGGTATAGTTGGACATATTACGATATGTAGAGGGCTATTGGTGACAAGCTCATCCTTGATGTGATATGTTTGTGATGTGATGCATTTCATGAGAGCATATGTTTTAAATGGATTTGTATTATGGTTCTGCTCACTGGGCTTTAGTAGCTCATCCCTCTCCCATATTCCCAGTTTTGCAGGGCCAGTCGAGATAGCGGGATAGCAGTTAGGATGAAGTGCATGTAATAGATAGTAGTGGCCATGATGTAATTTAAAGTGTTGTAATGAAAATGATGGATAGTTATGTAATGGATAGAGTATTGTGCTTGGCCCTAGTGTATGATTCATCCCTTTGTACATGTATCCTGTTTTATGTTTCTTGATGAGAAATGTGTTGCTCCAAGCCTGATATAGGTTATGCTGACCCTAGGGGTTCTATGTGTTCAGACATAGTGCATACAGGTCAAGCTTGGTAAATGGAAGAAAAGGTTTTAAGTTTTTGTTTATGTTTGATCATGTATGGGATTTATCAGGTACACAGAGTTTAGGATAGGCTTGCTACGGGTCCCGGCGGCCTTAAGTCGATCTGGATCCTAGCGCCGGTAGCGGTCCGGTTTCCGGGTCGTTACAGTTATGGCTGCCGAACCTTGCCCCCGAAAGTTGGACTTTCGGCTCTGGAAGAGGCTTTCGGCCGCTGAAGGTGCCGCCGAAAGTGGCTGAGTTTCGGCTCTGGAGGGACTTTCGGCTGCCGAACCTGCCGCCGAAAGTGCCCTGTCCAGCCTTTTCTTGGGTGTTTTCTATACATGCTTTGGTGATATTTTAGGGGGTTTTTGGAGAGTTGTTTATGAGTTGTTTAGAGTGTATTTGGCACCTCATTCGAGTCTACCTGTGTAGGATCGGACCCGAGGGACCGAGGAGGCCAGCAGTGTTAGCTGTTGCAGAGTCAGTCCAGCGTCTGCCAGAGGTGAGTAGAACTGAACCTTATGTTTTTAAATTAAATTAAATGCCTAAAGCATGTTCATGCATCATGTTTTTATGTAATAGGTGGATTGCACTAGTTTCACGAATATGACGCATTGCATTATTTACTGTTGATGTTGATGTGGATGGACCAAGGCGACTTCAATAGCCCATAGATCTGTCATGATTGAAAGTCCTATGTGAGCTCCTTCAGGGGGGCCGGGCACTATGTTGGGTAAGTCCTGTGTGAGCCCTTTTAGGGTCGGGCACCATGTTATGTGATTGAAAGTCCTGTGTGAGCTCCTTTGGGGGCCGGGCACCGACAGAGGGAGTTTTGAGGTCATGTCCAATCCGTGATGTGAAATGTTTGTGCTGTGGCTTATTTCATGAAAGCATTTAATTAACGAACTGTTTTATTGTTCTACTCACTAGGCTTTTTAGCTCACCCCTCTCCCCTAACCCCAGGTTTGCAGGTCTGAGGAAGATTGGGAAGTCTCAAGAGTTAAGGTTATGTTTATGTAATAGCTTAGTATATTAGTGTGGACATGATGTAGATTAAAGGAATATTATGTGGTGTAATAGATTGTAAGATAATATGTTTATGGATTAGATTTGTGCTTGGCCCTAAGGCTTGGTTAGTCCCTTTTTAGTACATGATGTATGTTATGTTTTAAATGTTGAGTTGAGTTTGAACCAAACTGGTGGCATGTGTTGTTTACCACGCTAGAGTATTTGATGAGGACTCTAGTGGAGGTCTTATGTTTATGGTTTTGAGGCATGCACAGGTTAGGTTTTGGTTCATCGGATGTGATCCCAGCTTGATGTATGTAATGTTGACCCAGCTAGAGCTTCGATGAGGACTCTAGTATGGGGTTCTTTTATGTTTACAGTTATGTAGCATGCAGGTCAAGCTCGGTATATACATCAAATGTTTAAGTTTTTGTGTTAATGTTTTGATCATATATGGGATTTGACCAGGTGATAAGATGTATGTTAGGCTTGCTACGGGTCCCGGCGGCCTTAAGCCGATCTGGATCCTAGCGCCGGTAGCGGTCCGGTTTCCGGGTCGTTACAGCTTCACTTATTTAATCATCAACAAGCTGTAACGACCCGAAAATCGAACCGCTACCGGCGCTAGGATCCAGATCGGCTTAAGGCCGCCGGGACCCGTAGCAAGCCTGACATATAACCTGTAAACCTGTATAATCCCATACATGATCAACAACATACATAAAAATTAAAACTTTTCTTTTCCAAATACATCAACCAAACTCAACCTGCATATACATTAACATAACATTGATCCCTCTGTGGGATCTCATCAGTGCCCCCAATGGGTGGCATAACATATGTTGAGTTGGTTTACATAAACATCATCTCATTACATATCTATACTGATTAAGACATTACATTACAATCTGATCATGTCCATTGCTAGCTATTACATAAACATGACTTCTTTACTCTATCCGGACTCCTGCTCTATACTGTACCTACAAGCCTGGGGGTAAAGGGAGAGGGGTGAGCTAAAAGCCCAGTGAGTAGAACCATAAAACATATTATCAAACATGCTCCAATGAAATGCATCATAACACAGACAATTCACATAAGGGTTGGGTGAACTTGTCACCAATTAGTCCAAGCTAACTCTGTGCCAGGCCGTAGCATGGGGTCCTGGTCTTCCTGTCATAACATACATTACTTACCATTGCCCCAGGGCCTCCTCTGGGCTCCTGGTCTTCGAGTCCCATAACCGTGCCAGGCCGTAGAATGGGGTCCTGGTCTTTCCTTACTTTGTGCCAGGCCGTAGAATGGGGTCCTGGTCTTCCTGTCATGGACTAATTGGGTCATCCAATATTCACCCACATCAACAACAATCGATGCAATGCGGCATATTCGTGAAAACTAATGCAATCATCCTATTGCACAATCATGATGCATGAAACATGATAAAACATTTAATTTCTCAATTTAAAAGATTAAGTTTTGTTCCACTCACCTCTGGCTGACTCTGACAACACCGAAGCAGCTGAACTCACTGCTGGGGTCCTCGTGTAATACCCGGCTGGAGACCGGCATCGGAATTCTACTTTTCGGTGGAGTTCGGGATGTCGAAAGTGTTTTACTCCAGTGTTATGATGTAGTTTAAGGTTTTGAGTTGAATTGATTAGAGTTGGTTTGAGGTTGGAAGAGAAAAGGCTATGGAGACTTTTGCCAAGTTCGGCCGCCGAAGGTAAGTTCGGCCGCCGAAAGTGCCCAATGTTTGGCTTCCGCAGTTCAGATTCGGCCCCCGAATGTTGCATGGTTTTGCATGCGATTCGGCAGCCGAAGCTGAGTTGGCTAGCCAACAATTGAGCATTCCTTAGTCAGCATTTTGGACAGGTGTTGGCTCCAAACCTTGTCCAGAAGCTTGGCCACGTCTCTTATGTTGTACAGCTCCTGCAAAGTGGGTTGTTTTGTTGGTTTTCACAAGGTGGTGAAGGGTGAAGCAAAAAGCTTAGGTTTGAGAGTTTATGAGTTTGAAGAGAGTTGATCCATTTTCTTGGTTCAGATCGTTCATCTTTGTGAATACAGGAGGTAAGTGAAGATCTTGAACATGTTTTACTGTTTTACAGAAGTTTTATGAAGGTTTGGGTAGATGCATGCTTAGGTGACAAAGGGTGTGGTTTTTGATGGTTTAGCTTGTAAGCATGATTATGTGTTATGTTTGATGTGTTTTGTTGGGGTGTTTAGGTAGTTTTGGACCCCTTTGTACATATACATGAGTATATGGGTGTTGAGGAGTTGAAGTGTGCATGTTTTGAGAGATTGAAGGGATGGAGGAGCTTGTTTGCCGTCAGGGCTGAGTTCTGGATGAACTCAGGTTCGATAGCCGAAGGTTCATTCGGCCGCCGAACCTCTTGCATGGTGGCTTAGGCTGCCACAGCTTGCCCCCGCGAGTTTTGAATGTTCGGCTCTGTTTGGGGGATTCGGCCGCCGAAGGTGCCGCCGAAGGTTAGAGACTTTCGTCTCTGGAGTGCCTTTTGGCCCCCGAAACTTGCCCCCGAAAGGGTTCGGCTGCCGAAGCTTGAGATTCGGCCGCCGAAGGTGCTTGAGTTTCGTCTCTGGAGAGGCCTTGCGGCCGCCGAACCTGCCGCCGAAAGTGTTCTGTCCAGCTTTCTTTTGCATGCTTTGCATGGATGTTAGAGTGAGTTTCAAGGGATTCTTGGGGAGTTTCATAGAGTTATTCATACGCTTGTTTGGTCCCTCATATGAGTCCATCTGTATAGGTACAGATCAGAGGAACCAGAGAGAGCAGCAGTGAGTAAAGCTCCAGAGTTTTAGAGCCTGCAGAGTCAGTCAGTCCAGATAGCCGGAGGTGAGTGGAATTAAACTTAATGCTTTTACATGACTAATGGAATGTTTTAGCATATCTCATGCATCATGATTATGCCTTAGGTTGATTGCATTAGTAGCCACGAATATGTTGCATTGCATTGTGATTTGTTGATGTGGGTAAATGCTGAATGATCCCATAGTCACAGACAGGAAGTCCAGGAGCCTTTGACTACGCCCTGGCAAGTATAGCAAGTCCAGGAGCCTTTGACTACGCCCTGGCAGGTATAGCAAAGACCAGGAGCCTTTGACTACGCCCTGGCAATGGTAAGTACAGAGGTGTTATATACACATATACATATATGACAGGAAGACCAGGTGCTCGATTCTACGCCCTGGCATAGAGCTACTGGGACTATGTGGTGATGGGTTTACTCTTGATGTGGCTTGTTTGTGTTATGACGCATTCCATGAGATCATGTTTTACTGAGATGTTTTACTGTTCTACTCACTGGGCTATAGAGCTCATCCCACTCCCTAAACCCAGTTTTGCAGGTTCAGTATACAGTGTACAGGGACAGTCCAGCAGGATACAGAAAGAGTAACGATATATGTAATAGTGTAGAGTGGACATGTAATGTTAAAGAGATGTAATAGTTATGTTTTCAGTTACAGATGTGCTTGACTTAGTAGTTTGTGATGTGTTTTGTACATGATCTGTATATATATATGTTTTACAGAGTATGTGAAAAACCAGGCTTAACAGGTATGAGTTAACCCATCTAGAGCAAGCTCTAGCCAGGGGTACAGAGTACAGAGATAGTGCATGCACAAGTTAAGCCTTGGTTCAGAAAAGAGTTTTTATTTTCACAGGAAATGTATGATCATGTATGAGTTTTACAGGTACACAGAGAGTAGAGCAGGCTTGCTACGGGTTCTGGCGGCCTTAAGCCGACCTGAATCCTAGCGCCGGTGACGGTCCATTTTGGGGTCGTTACAGATTGGTATCAGAGCCCTAGGTTCACATGATCGGACCTATAGAGATAGTGTCGGGCTCATAGAGGGTAGAAGTGGTCAAGCACAATAGGAACTCATGTCCACTAGGATAGGGTTTTGAGTCCTATCTGTGATATGCCATGAGTTATGCATGTGCCTTATTGCTATGTGCTGTTTATGTGCTAAAGTGCTCTGTTATATGCTGTGTTTTCAGAGAGTAACGATGAGAGGAACTCGTCGATCAGCTCGATTGACTGGAGTCCCACCAGAGAATGAGAGACCAGCTGCTCGTCCTCCTGCATTGCCAAGGGCAAGGTCGCAGAGATCTAGCAGGGACGAGATGTCAATAGACCCTAGAAGGTCTGTTGACGAGAGCAGAAGAGGAACAGTGAGGGGAGGAAGATCCGAGGAAAGGAGGGAAGCGATGGAGATTGATCAGTCTAGAGATGACAGCATGGGTATAGGCAGTTTTGAGGAAGGTATGGGAGAGTCACAGGGAGGTGCTCAGACCTCAGGTTTTGGCTACCCAGAGTATCCGATGGGAGGTATGTCGGAGTACTCTAGTTTTGTTCCATATCCTCCTTACATGCCATATATGCCTTATCCCTCTTACTATCCACCATATCCTATGTATCCATCGTCCCCTACCCATCCAAGTGCAGCACACCCAGAGCCAAATGAACCAGTACCACCACCAGAACCAGTAACCCCTGTTGTTGATGGCAGACATCAACCTAGCTCATCTGGAGGTAAAGTGCACATGACGGAGTACTTGAAATTGGATGCTCCTAAATACAACACGGGAGATGATCCATTTGATTACCTCAGAGCAGTTAGGATGATAACCAGTGAATTGGGAGCAGATGATAGGAGAGCCATTGAAATGGCAGGTTTCACATTAAAATGTAAGAAAGCCAGAGAATGGTTTAAGAATTATGTGGAGCCTAGAATGGACAGCATGTCATGGGGAGAGTTCGCCAATGAGTTTGCTGGGTGGGCTTTTCCTGATAGTTCGCGGGAGATGAAAGTGATAGAGTTCGAACAGTTGAGACAAACAGACGAAATGAGTGTTGATGAATTCACAGATAAGTTCCTGGATTTGCTTCAGTATGTGGGTCAAGCCTATGATACTGATCAGAAGAAGGCAAGGAGATATACTATGAGATTGCATCCCAGGTATGCTTCCTTGATTCTTCCAGCAGAAAAGGAGAGTTTCCACACCATAGTGGACGCAGCCAGGAAAATGGAGGCTAGTGCCAATATTCAGAAACAGTCAAAGGCACAGGCTTCGGGTTCTAAGGCCCCCAGTGGAGGCACTTCAGGCAGCAAGAAATGGGATAGAGCAAAAGGAACAAAGAATAAGTTCTAGAATAAAGTGAAGTCAGGTCTGGGAATCGGTAGTGGCTCTAGCTCTGGCACAGCTCCAGTCTGTAGAAGATGCGGAAAACCACATGGAGGATTTTGTCAGTTGGGATCTACAGCTTGTTTTCGCTGTGGACAGGAAGGGCATATTGCTCGGAATTGTCCTCAGGTGACATTTGCACCATCCCAGCAGATGAGTTCAGGCAGTGTGGTACAGCCAGTTGTACAGCCAGCAGCTTCAGTCATGCCTCAGAGTAGTGGCAGAGGTAGAGGGAGAGGGGCAGCCTCTACTTCAGCAGCAGGTTCCCGAGGTGGAAATCCGGTAGCCCCAGCACGGATTTTCACAGTGACACAGGAGGAGGCTAACATGTCGAACACAGTGGTGTCAAGTAATCTCATCATTGGGTGTTCAGATGTGTATGCGTTGATGGACCCCGGTGCTTCTCATTCCTTTATTGCTTCGAGAGCCATAGAGAGATTGGGTTTGATCAGTTCTGAGTTAGAGTATCCTCTCTGGGTCAGTGGACCTAAATGTGACCCATCAGTGGCAATGTCAGTCTGTCGTTTCAGTCCAGTGTTTATAGAGGGTAGATACCTTCCAGCTGACCTTGTGGTTCTAGATTTGACGGATTTTGATGTCATTCTAGGGATGGATTGGTTATCTACATATAGTGCTATTTTGGACTGTAGAGAGAAGCTAGTGAGTCTCAAAGACCAGGATGGGTCAGAGTGTGTCTTCAGAGGAGACAGGAGAGGTACACCCAGAGGTATGATTTCAGCCCTTCAGGCTCGTCGTTTGCTTAGGAGGGGTTGTCAGGGGTTTCTAGCTCATGTGAGAGAGCTAGACAGTCAGGATAGGGAACCAGCCACAGTACCAGTTGTCCGAGAGTTTCTCGATGTGTTCCCAAACGATTTACCAGGACTCCCACCTGATAGGGAGATAGGGTTTGAAATTGAATTGCTGCCAGGTACCAGACCTATCTCTATTCCTCCCTACAGGATGGCACCAGCAGAGTTAAAAGAGTTAAAAGAACAGTTGTAGGACTTGGTAGATAAGGGTTTCATCCGCCCTAGTACCTCACCTTGGGGTGCTCCAGTACTTTTTGTCAGAAAGAATGATGGATCTCTCAGACTTTGTATCGACTATAGACAGTTGAACAAGGTCACTATCAAGAATAGGTATCCTCTACCTAGGATTGATGATCTATTTGACCAGCTAGCTGGAGCAGGTTGTTTCTCTAAAATAGATCTGAGATCCGGGTATCATCAGTTGAGAGTCAGAGAGGCAGATGTGCCTAAGACAGCGTTCAGGACCAGATATGGGCATTATGAGTTCTTAGTGATGCCATTCGGGTTGACTAACGCCCCTGCAGCATTCATGGATCTCATGAACAGAGTGTTCAATGGGTTTCTGGATCACTTTGTCATTGTTTTCATCGATGATATTTTAGTGTATTCCAGAGATGCAGAGGAGCATGCCCAGCATCTGAGGATAGTTCTGCAGACACTGAGAGAACATGGATTGTACGCCAAATTCTCGAAGTGTGAGTTTTGGTTGAGGAGCATTGCCTTCTTGGGGCATGTAGTATCAGCAGAGGGTATTGAGGTAGACCCCAAGAAGATAGAGGTTGTAGCTAACTGGCCCAGACCCACAACAGTGACTGAGATTAAAAGCTTTCTGGGACTGGCAGGTTACTACAGGAGGTTCGTTCAGAACTTCTCAAAGATAGCAGCTCCTATGACCAAACTGACACAGAAGAACCAGAAGTTTGTCTGGTCAGACCAGTGTGAAGAGAGCTTTGAGGAGCTCAAGCGGAGATTGACCACAGCACCAGTGTTAGCTCTGCCTGTGAGTAATGAGGATTTCACAGTGTTCTGTGATGCATCTCGAGTGGGATTGGGCTGTGTATTGATGCAGAGTGATAGGGTGATAGCTTATGCTTCTAGACAGTTGAAGAAGCACGAGTTGAATTACCCTACCCATGACCTAGAGATGGCAGCAGTTATCTTTGCACTTAAGATGTGGCGGCATTACCTCTATGGAGTGAAATGCGAGATCTTCACTGATCACAAGAGTTTACAGTACATCTTGAGTCAGAGAGAACTGAATTTGAGGCAGAGGAGATGGGTAGAATTGCTCAGTGATTATGATTGTAAGATCCAGTATCATCCGGGTAAGGCGAATGTTGTAGCAGACGCCCTCAGCCGGAAGTCACTAGGCAGTTTATCCCATATAGCAGTAGAGCGGAGACCAGTGGTGATGGAACTTTACACGCTCTTAGAAGAAGGGTTACAGTTCGAGTTGTCTGGTACAGGTGCATTGATAGCACAGATGAGAGTGACACCTGTGTTTCTAGAGCAGATAGCTCAGAGACAGCATGAGGACCCTGAGTTGATACAAATTGCCAGGACTGTTCAGTCAGGCAACAGTACAGAGTTCAGATTTGACAGCAAAGGGATCCTTCGCTTTGGGAGTCGACTTTGTGTACTAGATAGGGCAGTGTGAAGGAAGACATTATGAGGGAAGCTCATAATGCAAGGTATAGTGTTCACCCAGGAGCCACCAAGATGTATCAGGATCTGAAAAGGGTCTATTGGTGGCCAGCCATGAAGAAAGAAGTGGCGCAGTTTGTGACAGCCTGTGAGGTTTGCCAGAGGGTGAAACTAGAGCATCAGAAACCAGCCGGAATGCTTAACCCATTACCGATTCCAGAGTGGAAATGGGAGAACATAGCCATGGATTTTGTAGTGGGTTTACCAGCAGCGACCAACAGGATAGACTCTATATGGGTGATTGTGGACAGACTCACGAAATCTGCTCATTTTCTTCCAGTACGGAGTAACTATTCTGTGGATAAGTTGGCACGGGTCTATCTGGATGAAATAGTAAGATTACATGGTGTTCCAGTGTCGATAGTTTCAGACAGAGGACCTCAGTTTACCTCTAGATTTTGGCGAAGTCTGCAAAGTGCGATGGGCACGAGATTAGAGTTTAGCACTGCTTTCCACCCACAGACGGATGGACAATCAGAGAGGACCATCCAGACCATCGAGGATATGCTTTGACTGTGTGTGTTAGACTTTGGCGGTTCTTGGAGGCAACATCTACCTTTGGTGGAGTTTGCCTACAATAACAGCCATCATGCTAGCATAGGAATGGCTCCTTATGAAGCTTTGTATGGGAGGAAGTGCAGATCCCCTGTTTGTTGGGAAGAGATAGGAGAGAAGGCTCTTGCAGGGCCAGAGTTGGTAGAGATTACCAGTAGAGTGGTGCCCTTGATCAGAGAAAGAATCAGAACAGCGCAGAGCAGACAGAAGAGTTATGCAGACGTTCGCAGAAAACAGTTAGAGTTTCAGGAGGGTAGTATGGTATTGCTGAAAGTGTCTCCAATGAAAGGAGTGGTTCGTTTTGGGAAGAAGGGTAAGTTAGCTCCACGGTACATTAGACCCTTTGAGATTGTGCAGAGGATCGGAAATGTGTCGTATAAGTTAGATTTACCTACTTCTATGGAGAGAATTCACCCGGTATTTCATGTTTCTATGCTACGACAGTTTGTGTCAGATCCGAATCAGGTTCTGAGTGAGCCTGAGGTGGAGATTCATACAGATCTCACCTATATAGAGCAGCCAGTGCGGATTCTGGACACGCAGATCAAACAGCTAAGAAACAAGGAGATTTCGATGGTAAAAGTTCTATGGAACCACCATAATCTAGAAGAGTGCACCTGGGAGACGCGAGAGTCGATGCTCCAGCAATATCCATATTTGTTTTGAGGTTAGTTTCCTCCATTTTATGTGTTATTTGTTTTAGAATCATTCGAGGACGAATGGTCTTAAAGGGGGGAGAATGTAATACCCGGCTGGAGACCGGCATTGGAATTCTACTTTCCGGTGGAGTTCGGGATGTCGGAAGTGTTTTACTCCAGTGTTATGATGTAGTTTAAGGTTTTGAGTTGAATTGATTTGAGTTGGTTTGAGGTTGGAAGAGAAAAGGCTATGGAGACTTTTGCCAAGTTCGGCCGCCGAAGGTACGTTCGGCCGCTGAAAGTGCCCAATGTTTGGCTTCCGCAGTTCAGATTCGGCCCCCGAATGTTGCATGGTTTTGCATTCGATTCGGCAGCCGAAGCTGAGTTGGCTAGCCAACAATTGAGCATTCCTTAGTCAGCATTTTGGACAGGTGTTGGCTCCAAACCTTGTCCAGAAGCTTGGCCACGTCTCCTATGTTGTACAACTCCTGCAAAGTGGGTTGTTTTGTTGGTTTTCACAAGGTGGTGAAGGGTGAAGCAAAAAGCTTAGGTTTGAGAGTTTATGAGTTTGAAGAGAGTTGATCCATTTTCTTGGTTCAGATCGTTCATCTTCGTGAATACAGGAGGTAAGTGAAGATCTTGAACATGTTTTACTGTTTTACAGAAGTTTTATGAAGGTTTGGGTAGATGCATGCTTAGGTGACAAAGGGTGTGGTTTTTGATGGTTTAGCTTGTAAGCATGATTATGTGTTATGTTTGATGTGTTTTGTTGGGGTGTTTAGGTAGTTTTGGACCCCTTTGTACATATACATGAGTATATGGGTGTTGAGGAGTTGAAGTGTGCATGTTTTGAGAGATTGAAGGGATGGAGGAGCTTGTTTGCCGTCGGGGCTGAGTTCTGGATGAACTCAGGTTCGACAGCCGAAGGTTCATTCGGCCGCCGAACCTCTTGCATGGTGGCTTAGGCTGCCACAGCTTGCCCCCGCGAGTTTTGAATGTTCGGCTCTGTTTGGGGGATTCGGCCGCCGAAGGTGCCGCCGAAGGTTAGAGACTTTCGTCTCTGGAGTGCCTTTTGGCCCCCGAAACTTGCCCCCGAAATGGTTCGGCTGCCGAAGCTTGAGATTCGGCCGCCGAAGGTGCTTGAGTTTCGTCTCTGGAGAGGCCTTGCGGCCGCCGAACCTGCCGCCGAAAGTGTTCTGTCCAGCTTTCTTTTGCATGCTTTGCATGGATGTTAGAGTGAGTTTCAAGGGATTCTTGGGGAGTTTCATAGAGTTATTCATACGCTTGTTTGGTCCCTCATATGAGTCCATCTGTATAGGTACAGATCAGAGGAACCAGAGAGAGCAGCAGTGAGTACTGCTCCAGAGTTTTAGAGCCTGCAGAGTCAGTCAGTCCAGATAGCCGGAGGTGAGTGGAATTAAACTTAATGCTTTTACATGACTAATGGAATGTTTTAGCATATCTCATGCATCATGATTATGCCTTAGGTTGATTGCATTAGTAGCCACGAATATGTTGCATTGCATTGTGATTTGTTGATGTGGGTAAATGCTGAATGATCCCATAGTCACAGACAGGAAGTCCAGGAGCCTTTGACTACGCCCTGGCAGGTATAGCAAAGACCAGGAGCCTTTGACTACGCCCTGGCAATGGTAAGTACAGAGGTGTTATATACACATATACATATATGACAGGAAGACCAGGTGCTCGATTCTACGCCCTGGCATAGAGCTACTGGGACTATGTGGTGACGGGTTTACTCTTGATGTGGCTTGTCTGTGTTATGACGCATTCCATGAGATCATGTTTTACTGAGATGTTTTACTGTTCTACTCACTGGGCTATAGAGCTCATCCCACTCCCTAAACCCAGTTTTGCAGGTTCAGTATACAGTGTACAGGGACAGTCCAGCAGGATACAGAAAGAGTAACTAGATATGTAATAGTGTAGAGTGGACATGTAATGTTAAAGAGATGTAATAGTTATGTTTTCAGTTACAGATGTGCTTGACTTAGTAGTTTGTGATGTGTTTTGTACATGATCTGTATATATATATGTTTTACAGAGTATGTGAAAAACCAGGCTTAACAGGTATGAGTTAACCCATCTAGAGCAAGCTCTAGCCAGGGGTACAGAGTACAGAGATAGTGCATGCACAAGTTAAGCCTTGGTTCAGAAAAGAGTTTTTATTTTCACAGGAAATGTATGATCATGTATGAGTTTTACAGGTACACAGAGAGTAGAGCAGGCTTGCTACGGGTTCTGGCGGCCTTAAGCCGACCTGAATCCTAGCGCCGGTGACGGTCCATTTTGGGGTCGTTACACCTCAGTTCCTCGGGTCCGAACCTACATAGGTGGACTCAAATGAGGGACCAAACACACCTGAACATAACTATAAACTACTCCCAAAAACCCCCTAAAACATCATGAAACAATCATAGAAAAACATGCAAAAGAGGTCTAGACAGGGCACTTTCGGCGGCAGGTTCGGCTGCCGAAAGTCCCTCCAGAGCCGAAAGTCAGGCAGGTTCGGCGGCACCTTCGGCGGCCGAAACTCCTAGACAGAGACAAAACTCATGCATGTTCGGCGGCACTTTCGGCGGCCGAAACTGCCAGACAGAGATGAAAGTCTCCTTTCGGGGGCAAGCTTCGACAGCCGAAAGGCTGCCTCCCCAGCCATGTTCGGCGGCCGAAAGTCCTTCGGCTGCCGAACCTGGTTGCTGCCAAAGGGCAGAAACTTGGCTCCTTTTGCACATTTCGCCTCCAAACCTTCCAAACATGCACCAAACCTATTCTACAACACACATACACAAGCATACATATTCCTAGGGGCCTCAAACCATCATAAACCCCATCTACAACACATCAAGCATCCTCATTGTTCATGAACATACATTTATACCCAAAAACATAACCATAACCTAAACATGCATTCTAACCCCTAGATCTACTTAAAACCTACTTAAAACATGTAATGAGCTTAAGATCGGCTCTTACCTCTTGAAGATCGAGAGAGAGACGACCTAAACTCGGAGGTGGGAGAGATTGGGTTCTTGAACCTCCAAGCTCCAAAACTTTGCTCAAAAGCTCAAATCTTCAAAACAAAGTTAAAACAAATGAAAATCTTGAAAGATCTAGAGGAAAAATGTCAAAGATTGGTGAGGGACGGCGGAGACTCACCTTGGCCGAAAATTGGGAAAAAGCTCGCCCGTTTTCGGCTAAGGGACCCTTTTATAGTGGCTGGCCAGGCCACGTTCGGGGGCGAACGTGCCTCCGCATGCATGCCATGTTCGGCGGCCGAACTTGAGGTTCTTCGGTCGAACCTGGACTTTCCTCACTTATGCCTTCGGGGGCCTAAAGCACTCCCGAAGTGCATGCATGTTCGGCGGCCGAACCTGAGTTTTCCTCTAATGCAATTTTCATGCAAAAACTCATTTTCTTTTTACTTAAAAGCATCAAATACATTAAAATATTTTATGAAAACATGTTTCTACCCTACTAGAGGCTTCCGACATCCGAGATTCCACCGGACGGTAGGAATTCCGATACCGGAGTCTAGCCGGGTATTACATTCTCCCCCTTTTAAGAACATTCGTCCCCGAATGTTCCTCAACTAGCACATGCATAGAATCATCACATCATACACATAAAACACAGAGACTAACCTTAAAAGAGATGAGGATATTGCCGGAGCATAGACTCCCGTGTCTCCCAAGTGCATTCTTCCATATTGTGGTGGTTCCAAAGGACCTTCACCATCGGGATTTCCTTGTTCCTTAGCTTTCTGATCTGGGTGTCTAGGATCCGTACCGGCTGCTCAACATAGGTGAGATCCTCTTGGATCTCCACATCAGGCTCACCAAGAACCTTGCCCGGATCTGACACGAACTTTCTCAACATAGAAACATGGAAAACCAGATGGATTCTCTCCATTGAAGCAGGTAAATCCAGCTTGTACGATACATTCCCAATCTTTTGCAAGACTTCAAAGGGTCCGATGTACCGCGGAGCTAGCTTACCTTTCTTCCCGAACCGAACCACTCCTTTCATTGGAGACACCTTGAGCAATACCAGATCCCCCTCCTGAAACTCTACTTGCCTTCTGCGGATGTCTGCATAACTCTTCTGTCTGCTTGCAGCAGTCTTGATTCTTTCTTTGATTATGGGTACCACCCTGCTGGTAATCTCTACTAACTCAGGCCCTACCAAGGCCTTTTCTCCAACTTCTTCCCAGCAAACAGTTGACCTGCACTTCCTTCCATATAAAGCTTCATATGGAGCCATCCCGATGCTAGCATGATGGCTGTTATTGTAGGCAAACTCCACCAAAGGTAGATGCTGCCTCCAAGAACCGCCAAAGTCCAGCACACACATTCTTAGCATATCTTTTATGGTCTGGATGGTCCTCTCTGACTGTCCGTCTGTCTGTGGATGGAAGGCAGTACTGAAATCCAACCTGGTACCCATGGCATTCTGCAGACTCCGCCAAAACCTGGAGGTGAACTGGGGTCCTCTATCTGACACTATAGAAACAGGAACCCCATGCAGTCTGACTATCTCATCAACATACACCTGCGCCAACTTGTCCACAGAATAGCCACTCCTGACAGGGATGAAGTGAACAGATTTGGTGAGTCTGTCCACAATCACCCATATGGAGTCCAATCTGTTGGACGTCGCTGGTAACCCCACTACGAAGTCCATAGCTATATTCTCCCATTTTCACTCTGGAATAGGTAGCAGGTTAAGCATTCCAGCCGGCTTCTAATGTTCCAGCTTCACCCTCTGACACACTTCGCAGGCTGACACAAACTGTGCCACTTCTCTCTTCATAGCTGATAGGCGGTTGTCGAAGCCGTCAAAAATAAACCTATTAAACAATCAACAATAAACTTGTAGATAGTGGCAATAGGGTCGAACCACAGGGAATTGACACCAATGATTTTCCTAATAATGACTAGGTCAAGTAAATAACAAGTAATTAAAAGAGGGGGGTTTTGATTTGATGATTAAAACTAAATAGCAAAAGAAAGCAATAATTTAAATAGATGAGAATTTCAATGAGAAAGAGATTCTAGCTGAAGTGTGAGTCTAATTCAGTTTGTTCAGAATTGATCATTGATTATTAAAGACTCCTATTTGATTTCAATAAATCAGTTTTGGTTGTGGAAGACGCTTCTCACAATCCAAATTCTTCCTTAGTTCTAGTTTGATTAGGAAACGTTCGCTAATCAAACACTAATCAACAAGTTGCCAAGGAACGTCCTTGGGGCATTGTAGCATCGAACAACTGTTGACTGCATTAAGACTTAGAAAAATCCAATTCTATCCTTGCCAACCGCGTGGTCAAGTTTAGATTATGCAACTTGATTAAATGTGTATTTGAACAACCTAAGCAATTACGGACCTAAATCATTCAAACAATATTACTTAAGCAATTTAAAAGCAATGGGCCCTTATTGATTCTAAAAGCAAAGTAATAATTATGGAAAAGATCAGTTTGCATAAATATTGAAACAAACAAGAGTTCAACAATGGAGTATTAAACCTCCCAATTCATCACAAATCTGAATATTCTCAACTTCAACTAGAAAAGGAAGGAAATTAGCCACTCATGGTGGACAAAATACACAAAGAAAAGATGAAAAGAAGAAAAGAGAATTTCTGCAGAGTTTCTGGTGCTGAGAGATGATGTTGAGTTGCTGACCAGATGATGCCTTTGCTGGTTTGGAGGCTCTCCTTTTATAGCTGCAGAATTTCTCTCCATCTAGGGTTTTGAAATCCCTCTTTGATTTGGTGTTTGACTCCTCTTTTGATGTTAATTTTAATTGCAATTGGAATTCCTTGGATGAGAGACTCTTTCGTGGCTCTTGATTTTATGTTGGAAGTGATTGGATTGGATTTGGACTTCTGAAAATTCGGATTTCTGTTTTCTGCCCATTTTCCCGCTCTGCTGTAAGTTTCTGCTGTCAAAGAGATTTGCCCGGTGATTTGAGTATTTTGGGCAAATCACTGCCCCAATCACTTCTCTGTGAGTCAGTCCTCTATGTCTCTGCGAGTGATTTGGTCAGTGATCTTCGAGTGTCTTGGGCAAATCACTTGCCATATCACTATTGCCTGTTGCCTCCGGGTTTCTGCTTCAGCTTGATCTGGGCAGTGATTGGAGCAGATTATCTGGTGATCTTGGGCAAATCACTGGGCAAATCATCCTTTTGTAAATTTTCTGCACTTTTTCTTCCATTTTCCAATTTCTTCCTTTTATGTAAAAACAAGATAAAAACCATAAATTAAACTGAAAAATGTGTAAATAAGCAATAATAATTATGATAAAAATGTGGCTAAATTATGCTTGATCAAATACCCCCACACCTAGCTTTTTACTTGTCCTCAAGCAACAAATAACTTAGCCAATCAAGCCCCCTTTTTCCTTAGAGGCTAAGTACCACTTAATCAGCCCCCCCTAGACTCCTAATCTGAATTATCACAGTATAGAGTACATGCACTAAGGTCATCCTCTCCTTTCCTTGTTTCCTTTCACCTACCATGGTCAAGAGAAAGGTTTTTGAATCAATTATGCTTAATCCTTTATGTTAGTTTTAATGCAACCCCTAGGAGTGACTTGCCCCTTTTCTCTTCTCTCTTTTTATTTTTATTTTTATTTTTATTTTCAGCAGCACTTATTCTTATCCTTGCCTGAAAAAGTCACTAACCTTTTTACGCGATTGTGTACATGGGTGATACACCCCCGGTTACTCAGTTAGTCACTTGTTCAAGTGGCTACTAGCTCTGTTCATAGTCTAGACCATCAAAACTTATTTGCTTGAAAAAGTCACTGACCTTTTTACACGATTGTGTACATGGGTGATACACCCCCGGTTACTCAGTCAGTCATTTCTCCAAGTGGCTATTAGGCTCAGTTCATAGTCTTAGACCATTGGAACATGTTTATGATTTGTGCTTTATGCTGGTTTTTCATAATATTTTGGGCAAATCAGCTCTTAGGGAGTTACACTAACTTTTTGTTTGCATGTATTTGTATTTTCATTTCCCTTGACCTTAGCAAATTTGAGGATTCAATTCAAGAGAAAAACTCCCTAAGTGAAGGTAACATACTGTGAATGATTCAATTTAAGCTTAAAGGGGTGGCAAATCAATGGGGTCATGAGATAAGGAAACTCTTTCAGCCTTGTTATCTATGTTGAGTAAAGCAATTAGCTACAAAATTCTGTGTGTGTGCGCTAGGAGTATGAAAAAAAATTCTGGTGTGTGCAAAAAGGGGTAAGAACAATGCAAAAAAAAAAAAAAAACAAAAAAACAAAAAGAAACAACAAGAAGCAAAAAGATGGTGTAATCAATGAATAAATACTCTCCAGTACCCCCACACCTAACCCAAATATTGTCCTCAATGTTTGAATAAATATATAGAAAAATGAAGGAGAAAAGGGAAAGTGACTTCCTGGCATGTGAGTGATTTGACCAGTGACTTGGGCAAGCACTGGGCAAATCACTGGGCAAATCGCTATCTGTCACGGTGCTGGGGCAGAAAATGGTCTACCAGCAGGTCCAACAAGTGCTCCATCCTTTGCATTCGGTCCTCAATCCTACTGAGACGAGCCTCTACTGTCTGGTTGGGGGCTTCGTCTTCAGGTGGCTGAGGAGCATCTTGCTGGGGGGCTGCTGGAGGAGTATTTGCTGGTTCTTGCCCTGTTTCCTGTGCTGTCTCATCTGTAGGAGCTGCTATGGAGGCTGGCTGCTGAGTGGTGGTGTTTATGGTGGCTTTCTTCCTTCTGAAAACACGCTCATGGCGTGGCGTTACTGGACCTGCAGGTGCAATGGAAAAAACATCCCCCACCTTGCAAAGCAACCCCATATCATCTAATGTGCGTAGGTCCAAGGGGGTTGTTTTGGGGGTGGGGGAGAGGTCAGTATGTGCTGGGTGCAATAATTTGAGATTCACTGCAATGGCAGTGATCAAAGGACCAAAAATCAAGGGCTTGTTATATTGTATGATGCTGGATAGTTGGGTGGCAACCCAATATCCAAGATGAATATTCTTGCCCCTGTGCATGCACCAACGGATATACAACTCAGTTCTGGTCAGGATGTTGGAAGCATCCTTCCTCCCAGAGAATGTATAGGCCAGGAATCTGTGGAGGTATTTCAAACTGGGGTTGCTGAGGTATAGGTCCTTGGACCTAGTGGGTGAGTATGAATCTGGGGGATTATCACTTAATTCCAAGTACACAGAGCTTGGATCAAACTCAGCAGGGAAGTCCCAGGTGGACTGAGGGCATTCACAGCCCATGGCTATGCCGAATTCCTGCAGGGATAAGCGAAATCGCTTCCCCAATAACCTAAATCCAATAGTGCCTGGTGTGTGTATGTTATGCATGGCAGGTTTATCAAAATAGAACGTGGTGAAGAACTCATGTGTGAGTTCAAGGAAGGAGGGCATGTGCAGGAAGAAAAAGTGTCCCAGCCAACAGCAGAGATGAGGGAACGTACCTGGGAATGGAGTCTCAGTGCTCCTAGGGTGCCATGGTGGATATATTTACCTGGGTGATATGGTAGAGATGAAACTTTAACTAGCCTGGTGCGCTCAGAAATTTTGTTGAATGTCAGGGCTTTAACGATGTGATCTGGGTATACTGGCTTGGGCAAATCGCTGGGCAAATTGCTGGGCATATCACTGAGTGTGTCGCTTGGTAAGTCTGTGGGCGCATCAGTGGGCACATCGCTGGTGGAGGCAGTGGGCGTAGCACTTTCTTTGTGTCCTGCGGGATGTATGGCAATGGTAAGTTCTGGTTCTGATCTTGGTGGCGGAGGTGGCGACTGTATTCTCGGCCGTTTCTGGCCGTGGTCGGAGGAAGTGGTGGCTTCAGGTAGCATTTCGCCCGCAGGGTTTGCCTTCGGGGCTATTGTGGATGGTGGTGGCGGCGTTCTTGGCCGTTTCTTTTGCCGGTGATATGTCTGGACGGCCGGTGAGTCGGTGCGTCCTGTTGCTGTACTTGTGGCCGGTGATGTCTCGGTGTTGGTGGTGACCGGTGGAGGTGTGTCCCACGTTTCATCGTCACTGTCAGAGGGGATGGGTTTCGGCAGCCCTAGTTTCTTCCACATGAACGGTCCGCCTGTGGCCTTCATCTTGATTCTTACCATGGTGGTCTTGAGTTTGCCGGTGGGTGAGTGGTGGTCGGAGAGGAGAAAGCTTGAAGAAGTAGAAGAGATAAAAAAACAGTAGTTTAGCGTAAAAAGTAAAAGAATAAGAAAAGAACTACTTAAAGTGATTTGGGTATGTGAATCTGCCCTGATCATTTAATGCTGGCCCTCTGGATTCTTGACAGGGTGATTTGCCCAGTGATTTGGACAAATCACTTTGGCCAGATCACTCCTCCTTTGCAGTTGCTGGGCTGGTACTGTTCACGCCCTTTGCTGATGATGTGCTTGCTTTTGCGATGGGACCGGTGATCTGGTGACATTATCAGGGCAATTGGGCATATCACTGCCCTGATCACTTATGATTCAGTCAATTTGCCCGTCGATTTGGGCAAGCAGTGGGCAAATCACTGGGCAAATCACTGCCTCTGGGCTGCCTCCCAGTAGCGCCCTGTTTTCTGTCTTGGGCTGGACTTCAGTGTTTTGCTCAGCAATCTTGGGAAGGGGGATCCAAGGGGACCTCCTCCACAACATGAACAGTAAAACCTTCATAGAATCTCTTCAAGCGATGCCCATTAACTTTGAAAACTTTGCTTGTTTGTGGGCTCCTAATGTCAACAGCTCCATGTGGATAGATATGTTCAACCAAGAATGGTCCAATCCACCTAGACCGAAGCTTCCCAGGGAATAATTTGAACCTGGAATCAAAAAGCAAGACTTTATCACCAACCTGGAAGTGTTTTCTGGAGATATTCTTATCATGGAAGGCTTTAGTCTTTGCTTTGTAATCCCATGAAGCTTCATAGGCATCACGCCGGATCTCCTCAAGCTCTTGAATCTGTAATTTTCTGTTAACTCCAGCTTCTTTTTCATCAAGATTACAGCTCTTCACAGCCCAATAGGCTTTGTGTTCAAGTTCCATAGGAAGATGGCATGTTTTTCCATAAATCAGCCTATATGGAGACATCCCAATTGGAGTTTTATATGCTGTTCTATATGCCCATAAGGCATCATTTAGGTGCATACTCCAGTCCTTGCGACTTGGGCAGACTGTTTTCTCTAAGATTGACTTGATCTCCCTATTTGACACTTCAGCCAGCCCATTTGTTTGAGGATGATAGGCGGTAGGGGTTCTATGGATGACATGGTGCTTCTTTAGGAGAGTTTCTACCACCTTATTGCAAAAATGGGTGCCTCGGTCACTGATTATGGCCTTGGGCAGTCCAAATCTTGAGAAAATGTGGGACTTTACAAAATCACATACTGTTTTTGCATCATCAGCCCTTGTTGCCTTGGCCTCGATCCACTTGGACACATAATCCACAGCAAGAAGTATGTAGGTGTTGCCAAAGGAAGGTGGGAATGGTCCCATGAAGTCAATGCCCCATATGTCAAAGATTTCACACACCATGATGGGTGCTTGTGGCATTTCACTTCTTTTGCCAAGGTTTCCTGTTTGTTGGCATCTTGCACATGACCTACAAAATAAATAAGCATCTCTAAATATGTTAGGCCAAAATAATCCACTTTCAAGGACTTTCAAGGCTGTCTTGCGTGGCCCAAAGTGACCTCCACAGCTGTAAGAGTGGCAGAAAGTTAGGACAGATGTGATCTCATGGTTTGGGATGCATCTCCTTATGACTTGGTCTGCACAATGCTTCCATAGGTAAGGCTCATCCCACACATAATACCTTGCCTCTTTCTTGATCTTGTCTCTTATGTGTTTGGGCAAATCAGTGGGCAAATCACCTATGGCAAGGAAATTAACAATATCAGCATACTATGGTTCCTCTTCTTGGACAGAAAAGAGGTGCTCATCAAGGAAGGTCTCATTGATGGGGCATGTCTCTATCTCGGTCAGAATTCTGCTGAGGTGATCAGCCACAAGGTTCTCCTTGCCTTTCTTGTCGCGGATCTCCAAGTCAAACTCTTGTAACAGCAATATCCATCTCACCAGCCTAGGTTTGGACTCCTTTTTCTTGATTAAATACCTTAGTGCAGCATGATCTGAGTATATAATCACCTTTGTACCAAGTAGGTAGGGTCTAAACTTCTCCAATGCAAACACAACAGCCAACAACTCTTTTTCCGTGGTGGAATAATTGCATTGTGCAGCATCTAGGGTGCGTGAGGCATAGTGAATGACATGAGGAGAGTTACCTATACGCTGTCCCAATACTGCACCTATAGCAAAGTTGCTGGCATCACACATGATCTCAAATGGAAGGGTCCAATCAGGTGGCTGGATGACTGGGGCAGAAATTAGGAGTGATTTGATCAAATCAAAGGCTGATTTGCAGCTGTCATCAAAGTTGAAGGGTACATCCTGTTGTAACAATCTGCAAAGAGGCTGAGTTATTTTAGAAAAATCCTTGATAAACCTCCTGTAAAAACCAGCATGTCCAAGGAATGATCGAATCTCCCTAATACTGGTTGGGTAGGGCAGATTTTTGATGGTGTCAACTTTGGCTTTGTCCACCTCAATCCCTTTTGCTGAAACAATATGGCCTAAGATTAAGCCATTGCTGACCATGAAGTGGCACTTCTCATAGTTGAGAACCAAGTTTGTCTCCAAACACCTTTGAAGTATCTTCTCCAAGTTGGCTAGGCATTCATGGAATGAGTTGCCATACACCGTAAAGTCATCCATGAAGACTTCAATGATCTTCTCCACATAGTCAGAAAAAATGCTCATCATGCACCTTTGGAAAGTGGCTGGTGCATTACAAAGACCGAAGGGCATCCTCCTAAATGCGAATGTGCCAAATGGGCATGTGAAAGTGGTCTTCTCTTGGTCTTCAGGTGCAACGGGGATTTGATAAAACCCCGAATATCCATCTAGGAGGCAGTAATGGCTTTTTCCAGCAAGTCTCTCAAGCATTTGGTCCATGAAGGGCAAGGGAAAGTGGTCCTTCCTTGTGGCTGTGTTGAGCTTCCTGTAGTCCATGCAAACTCTCCACCCATTTTGCACACGAGTGGGTACTAGCTCTCCTTCAGAATTAGGGACAATGGTAATCCCGGTCTTCTTTGGTACCACATGGATGGGACTCACCCACTTACTGTCAGAAATGGGGTAGATTACCCTAATGTCTAGGAGCTTCACAATCTCCTTCTTTACAACCTCCATCATAGGTGGGTTCAGCCTTCTTTGTGCCTCACGAACAGGTTTGCACTCATCCTCCATAAGTATCCGATGCATGCATGTTCAGGGTGAGATACCCTTTATGTCCTCCAAGGTCCACCCAATTGCTTTCTTGTGCTTCCTCAACAGATCAAGGAGCTTTCCTTCTTCTTCTTGGCTGAGCTGGTTGGAAATAATTACTGGAAGTGTATTTCCAGCTCCCAAGTAGGCATATTTGAGGTGGCTAGGCAAGGGTTTCAGATCTGGTGCTTCCTCTGTCTGCTGGTTTTCTGTCTGCTTACTGTCTGATTTGGTCTGTGATTTGAGCAGATTTTCTGGTGTTCTGGGCAAATCACTGGGCAAATCGCCCACATCCAGCAAGTTACAACAGTCTGCTATTTTTTCTGCTTCAGTGATGTTGCTGTCCACTTCTTCTCTCCTGCAAAGACCTTCATAAAGTAAGTTTTTTTTATCAAAATCAAAAACTTCTTGACTTAAATCATCAATGACATCAAGGCCATAAACAGGAGAAACATCATTGGGGAATTTCATGACATCATAAACATTAAATTTGATAACTTCCCCTTCAAATTCCATAGTCAATGTGCCATCATGCACATCAATTTTTGTTCTTGCTGTGCTCAAGAATGGTCTCCCAAGTAAGATATCAGAGGTGGTGTTGCTCTTGTCTTCCTCCATGTCAATAACATAAAAATCTGCTGGAAAGACTAATTGGTCCACTTGCACCAATACATCTTCTAGTACTCCCTTGGGGTAGACAATGGATCGGTCAGCTAATTGGATCACAATGCTGGTGCCCTTGAGTGTACCTGCATTCAACAAGTTAAAAATAGACAGAGGCATGACATTTATTGAAGCTCCAAGGTCACACATGGCCTTCTTTATTCCCACATTGCCTATTTTGCATGAAACCGCGAACATTCCTCTATCCTTGCATTTGGTTGGAAGTTTCCTTTGAATGACGACTGAAACACACTCCCCCACACTTACCTTTTCACGTTCAGCAAGTTTCCTTCGGTTGGTGCATAGCTCTTTGAGAAACTTGGCATACCTTGGAATTTGCTTCACAGCATCAAGTAGGGGAATGTTGATTTCCACTTTGCGGAGTGTCTCCAATATCTCTTTTTCCTCTTCCTCCTTTTGGGACCTTGCAAATCTCTTTGGGAAGGGAGGAGGTACCTTGAATTTCTCCATAGGTTGTTGTTTCTACCTTTGACTTGATTCTGCCTGGTCTGTTGATTTGGGCAAATCACTTTCTGCCTTCTCTGGTGAATTGGTCAAATCACTGCTGGACAGCTCAGTTTGCCCAGCGATCGGGTCAGTTCCTCCGAGTGAATTGGGCAAATCACTGCCCTGATCACTTCCTGGCAGAATTTCTTCCATGGCCTGTTTTTGCAATTTTTCAGCCCTATTGTTTTGCAACTCCTTTCCACTCCTCAATGTGATGGCACTAGCATTTTGTCTTGGATTTATCTCAGTTTGGGAGGGTAGCTTCCCTTGAGACTCATATTTGCTCATTGAAGTGGCCATTTGGCTCACTTGTTTCTCAAGATTTTGCACCGTATTTGCTAAATTCTTCACAATCTCCTCAAGAGGTGCATTGGAGTTCTGAGGTGCAGCTTGAGCTTGATTCCTTTGCTGGTAGCTTGGGTATTGGTTTCCCCTTGCATAACTGAAATTTGGATGGTCCCTCCAGCCTGGATTATAAGTATTTGCATAGGGATCATACCTTCTTTGCCCATTGAAGCCTCCAACAGCATTGACTTGCTAGTCCTCCTCTTGAAGGGAAGGACATAGATCAGTTGGGTGGTTGTTGGCACATATTCCACATGTCTTGGGCTGCTGAATCTGCTGGACTTGTTGGGTTTGACTCACAACAAGGCTACGGACAGCATTGGTGAGTTCAGAAAGTTGGGATGATAAAATGGAATTACTCACCTCATTTACATTCCTTGTTGGCAGCTCTTGGTCTCCAAATTGTTGAGAAGCTGCAGCCATGGAGGAAATTAAGTCCCTCATCTCTCGAGGTGATTTTTTTTCAATTGTTCCTCCACAGGCTGCGTCAATAAATTTTCTCTCTGAGGGTAGCAAATCTCCATAGAAGTACTCAATGAGAGATTGGTCAGAAATATCATGCCGAGGGCAGCTTGTGCACAACTTTTTGAACCTCTCCCAGTACTCATACAAGCCTTCAGAGTGCTTTTTCTTTATGCCACTTATTTCTCGACGGATGCCTATGGCTTTTGAGGTTGGAAAGAATTTTCTCAAGAATGCTCTTACCATATCAGCCCATGATGTGATGGATCCGGGTGGTAAGTAGAATAGCCATTCTTTGGCATAGTCTTCAAGGGAAAAAGGGAAGGCTCTAAGCTTGATATCGTCTTCTGGAATGCCTTGGGGTCTCATGGTTGAGCACACAACGTGGAATGCCTTCAAATGCTTGTGAGGATCTTCATTCTCTAGGCCTCTGAATTTAGGAAGGAGATGAATCAGACCTGTCCTTAGCTCGAATGGTGCTGTCAATAGGGGATATTCAATGCATAAGGGTGCTTGATCTCCTGCTGGTTCAGCTAACTCTCCAAGAGTTCTCTCCCGTGGCTGTGGTGCTTGGATGGGCACGTTTCTTGCTTGATTTTCAGCTTCTACATGTGCAGCAGGTGGTGCTGCCATTGCTGGATTTTCTGCCATGACCAGAAATTCAGTTTCTGGTAAAAATTCTGCTGTAGCAGGTGCGGTGGTGGAAGTTTCTGCTGGTGCAGAAATTTCTTCAGCAGGGGCAGTAGGTGGTCTGTGAGATGGTGTTGTTGATGAAGATGGTCTTGAGGCTTGGTTCCTCAAATTTGCTTGCTTCCTTAAGCTCTTGGCAGTTTTTTCAATCTCTGGGTCGTAAAGAAGATTGTCTTTACGGCCAGACCTGGTCATAAAGGGAAAATACGTTAGTTAGATCAACTCCCCGGCAACGGCGCCAATTTTTAATAGGCGGTTGTCGAAGCCGTAAAAAATAAACCTATTAAACAATCAACAATAAACTTGTAGATAGTGGCAATAGGGTCGAACCACAGGGAATTGACACCAATGATTTTCCTAATAATGACTAGGTCAAGTAAATAATAAGTAATTAAAAGAGGGGGGTTTTGATTTGATGATTAAAATTAAATAGCAAAAGAAAGCAATAATTTAAATAGATGAGAATTTCAATGAGAAAGAGATTCTAGCTGAAGTGTGAGTCTAATTCAGTTTGTTCAGAATTGATCATTGATTATTAAAGACTCCTATTTGATTTCAATAAATCAGTTTTGGTTGTGGAAGACGCTTCTCACAATCCAAATTCTTCCTTAGTTCTAGTTTGATTAGGAAACGTTCGCTAATCAAACACTAATCAACAAGTTGCCAAGGAACGTCCTTGGGGCATTGTAGCATCGAACAACTGTTGACTGCATTAAGACTTAGAAAAACCCAATTCTATCCTTGCCAACCGCGTGGTCAAGTTTAGATTATGCAACTTGATTAAATGTGTATTTGAACAACCTAAGCAATTACGGACCTAAATCATTCAAACAATATTACTTAAGCAATTTAAAAGTAATGGGCTCTTTTTGATTCTAAAAGCAAAGTAATAATTATGGAAAAGATCAGTTTGCATAAATATTGAAACAAACAAGAGTTCAACAATGGAGTATTAAACCTCCCAATTCATCACAAATCTGAATATTCTCAACTTCAACTAGAAAAGGAAGGAAATTAGCCACTCATGGTGGACAAAATACACAAAGAAAAGATGAAAAGAAGAAAAGAGAATTTCTGCAGAGTTTCTGGTGCTAAGAGATGATGTTGAGTTGCTGACCAGATGATGCCTTTGCTGGTTTGGAGGCTCTCCTTTTATAGCTGCAGAATTTCTCTCCATCTAGGGTTTTGAAATCCCTCTTTGATTTGGTGTTTGACTCCTCTTTTGATGTTAATTTTAATTGCAATTGGAATTCCTTGGATGAGACTCTTTCGTGGCTCTTGATTTTGTGTTGGAAGTGATTGGATTGGATTTGGACTTCTGAAAATTCGGATTTCTGTTTTCTGCCCATTTTCCCGCTCTGCTGTAAGTTTCTGCTGTCAAAGTGATTTGCCCGGTGATTTGAGTATTTTGGGCAAATCACTGCCCCAATCACTTCTCTGTGAGTCAGTCCTCTATGTCTCTGCGAGTGATTTGGTCAGTGATCTTCGAGTGTCTTGAGCAAATCACTTGCCATATCACTACTGCCTGTTGCCTCCGGATTTCTGCTTCAGCTTGATCTGGGCAGTGATTGGAGCAGATTATCTGGTGATCTTGGGCAAATCACTGGGCAAATCATCCTTTTGTAAATTTTCTGCACTTTTTCTCCCATTTTCCAATTTCTTCCTTTTCTGTAAAAACAAGATAAAAACCATAAATTAAACTGAAAAATGTGTAAATAAGCAATAATAATTATGATAAAAATGTGGCTAAATTATGCTTGATCAATAGCTGGCCACCAATAAACTTTCTTCAGATCTTGATACATCTTGGTGGCTCCGGGGTGAACGCTGTATCTTGCATTATGAGCCTCTCTCATAATGTTTCCTTTTAGCCCTATGTCATATGGTACACATAAACGACTCCCATAGCGGATGATCCCTTTACTGTCAAATCTGAACTCGCTGTCTTTGCCTGACTGAACAGTCCTGGCAATCTTCACTAACTCTGGGTCCTCATGCTGTTTCTGAGCCACCTGCTCCAGAAACACGGTTGTCACTTTCATCTGAGCAACCAAGGCACCTGTACCAGACAACTCCAACTGTAGACCTTCATCAATGAGCTTATAAAACTCCTTCACCACTGGTCTCCTCTCTGCTGTGATGTGGGATAGACTGCCTAGTGACTTCCGGCTTAGGGCGTCTGCCACGACATTCGCCTTACCCGGATGATACTAGATCTTGCAATCATAGTCACTCAGCAGCTCTACCCATCTCCTCTATCTCAAATTCAAATCCCTCTGACTCAAGATGTACTGCAGGCTCTTATGATCTATGAAGATCTCACATTTAACCCCATAGAGGTAGTGCCTCCACATCTTGAGTGCAAAGATAACGGCTGCCATTTCCAGGTCATGTGTGGGGTAATTCAACTCATGCTTCTTTAGCTGCCTAGAAGCATAAGCAATCACCCTTTCATTCTGCATAAGCACACAACCCAATCCCACTCGGGATGCATCACAGAAAATCGTGAAGTCCTCATTGCTAGCTGGCAAAGCTAACACTGGTGCTGACGTCAACCTCTTCTTAAGCTCTTCAAAACTCTCTTCGCACTGGTCGGTCCACACAAACTTCTGATTCTTCCTGGTTAACCTGGTTAGAGGAGCTGCAATTTTCGAGAAGTCCTGAACGAACCTCCTGTAGTAACCTGCCAAACCCAAGAAACTTCTAATCTCTGTCACTGAAGTGGGTCTAGGCCAGTTAGCCACAGCTTCTACCTTCTTGGGGTCCACCTCTATTCCATTCTCTGACCCTACATGCCCCAAGAACGAAATGCTCCTCAGCCAGAACTCACACTTGGAGAACTTGGCATACAAGCCATGTTCCCTCAAGGTCTGTAGAACCAACCTCAGATGATGGGCATGCTCCTCTGCATTCCTGGAATACACTAGGATATCATCTATGAAGACAATAACAAAGTGATCCAGGTACTGGCTAAACACTCTGTTCATGAGATCCATGAATGTTGCAGGGGTGTTGGTTAACCCGAACGGCATCACAAGGAACTCAAAATGCCCATATCTGGTCCTGAAAGCTGTCTTTGGCACATCTTCTTCTCTGATCCTTAGCTGATGATACCCAGATCTCAGATCTATTTTGGAGAAACAACTCGCTCCTGCTAGCTGGTTGAATAGATCGTCGATCCTTGGCAATGGGTACTTGTTCTTGGTAGTGACTTTGTTCAACTGCCTGTAGTCGATACAAAGTCTAAGGGATCCATCCTTCTTTCTCACAAACAAAACTGGAGCACCCCAGGGTGAAGTACTCGGTCGGATGAAGCCCTTGTCTACCAGCTCCTGTAACTGCTCCTTCAACTCTTTCAATTCTGTTGGTGCCATCCTGTAAGGAGGGATAGAGACCGGTCGGGTTCCAGGCATCAGTTCTATCTCGAACTCTATCTCCCTAGCAGGTGGTAAACCTGGCAGCTCGTCTGGGAACACATCTAAGAACTTTCTAACCACTGGCACCGAGGCGGGCTCTCTAACCTGACTGCTAAGCTCTCTCACATGAGCCAAATACCCCTGACATCCCCTCCTGAGCAACCTTCGAGCCTGAAGAGCTGATATTAGACCTCTAGGTGTACCCCTCCTGTCTCCTCTGAATACAACCTCAGACCCATCCTGACCTCTGAACCTGACTACCTTGTCCCTGCAGTCCAAGGTAGCACCATGGGTACATAACCAGTCCATCCCTAGAATGACGTCAAAATCTGTCAAATCTAGAACCACTAGGTCGGCGGACAAGCATCTTCCCTCAACAAACACAGGACTACACTGGCAGACTGACTCTGCCACTGATGGATCACACTTGGGTCCACTGACCCAGAGAGGACACTCCAACCCAGAAGTCATCAGACCCAACCTCCCCACGGCTCTCGGAGCAATAAAAGAATGAGATGCACCAGGGTCCATCAAGGCATACACATCTGAACAACCAATGATTAAGTTACTGCCACCACGGTGTTAGATGCATCTGCCTCCTGCTGTGTCATTGTGAAGATCCACGCTGGAGCTGATGGACCTTCACCTCTGAAACCCGCTGAAGAAGAGGCTGCCCCTCTCCCTCTGCCTCTGCCACTGGCTTGAGTCATGGCTGGAGCTGCTGGCTGTGCTACACTGCCTGAGGCTGTCTGCTGGGACTGAGCCATCGGGACTGCTCTTGGACATTCTTGAGCCATATGCCCCTCCTGACCACATCTGAAGCAGGCGTTTGTCCCAAACCGACATACTCCCTTGTGTGGCTTACCACACCTTACACAAACTACATTATCCGCACCAGAGCTTGAGCCACTTCCAAATCCCAGACTGGACTTGACTTTACTCCAGAACTTATTCTTCTTACCCTTGGGCTTACCCCATCTCTTACTGCCTGAAGCTGCTGCACTCAGGGTAGAGGGATCTAACCTTCCCCTACCCGGAGTTTTAGAACCAGAAGGCTGTGCCACTGTCTGCTTAACTGTCCCCTGAATGATGGCACTGGCCTCCATTTTCCTGGCCATATCTACTATGGCATGGAAGCTCTCCCTGTCCACGGACTGAATCAAGGAGAAATACCTGGAATGAAGTTTCATGACATACCTCCTTGACTTCTTCGAATCTGTATCCAGACTCTGCCCAGCAAAAGGCAACAGCTCCAAGAATCGGTCGGTGTACTCCTCTACACTCATATCCTCCGTCTGCCTCAACTGTTCAAACTCTATCATTTTCAGCTCCCTTGAACTATCGAGAAAAGCCCATCCTGCAAACTCGTTCGCGAACTTTTCCCAAGACATGCTGTCCACTCTCGGGTTCACATAATTCTTGAACCACTCTCGTGCCTTCTTGCACTTAAGCGTGAACCCGGCCATCTGAATGGCTCTACTGTCATCAGCCCCAATCTCCTCTGTGATCACTTTAACACTTTCAAGATACACAAAAGGGTCATCCCCTTTTTCATACTGAGGAGCACCCAGTTTCATGTAATCGGTCATCTTGACCTTGCTCCCACTGGCTGAGCTAGGTCTAGAAGGTTGAGTAACTGGGGCTGCTGGTTCTGTAGGTGGTGGAGGTGGCGCAATATTTTCTGAGGTAAGGTTTGCTGGATTTGGATAGTAAGGTGGGGGTGGATACATTGGGTATTGTGAATATGGTGGGTAGTATGGTTGGTATGGCATCTGTGTGGGATAAGGGGTGAAGCTAGGGTAATCCGATGTACCTCCCATCGAATACCCGGGATTTTGTGAGAAGTGTGGGTAGTGGGGTGGCTGAACAAATCCCGAGGCCTGAGTGCCTCCTTGGGACTCTCCCATTCCCTCTTCTGACATGCTAACTCCCAAACTGCCATCCCTTCTTTGCTCTACATCCATATCATCCCCAATGTCTTCAGACATTCCTCCCTGAACTGTTCCCCTCACTGATCTGCTCCTACCCAGATCTAGAGACCTTCTAGGGTCTCTTACTGCTCTTTCTCGGTTAGACCTACTAGACATTGCCCTAGGCAATGTAGGAGGACGGGCGCTCATGCCCTCATCCTCAGGTGGCACTCCAGTCAATCGTGCAGATCGACGAGTTCCTCTCATCCTGTTTTCTGAAAAACAGCACATAACAAACAAACATTAGCATCATATGGTTCATGTGGGCACACATGAACCCGCATCACATACACCACATCTCATAGCATATCATTAATGCACATGCATATTATCATGGCATTTCACATCATCATACAAGACAGGACTCCACATCCTATCCTAGTGGACATGATCTTCCTATTGTGCTTGACCTTCTATAACATCTATGAGCCCGACACTCTAGGTCCGACCATATGAACCTAGGGCTCTGATACCACTCTGTAACGACCCGAAAATCGGACCGCTACCGGCGCTAGGATCCAGATCGGCTTAAGGCCGCCGGGACCCGTAGCAAGCCTGACATATAACCTGTAAACCTGTATAATCCCATACATGATCAACAACATACATAAAAATTAAAACTTTTCTTTTCCAAATACATCAACCAAACTCAACCTGCATATACATTAACATAACATTGATCCCTCTGTGGGATCTCATCAGTGCCCCCAATGGGTGGCATAACATATGTAGAGTTGGTTTACATAAACATCATCTCATTACATATCTATACTGATTAAGACATTACATTACAATCTGATCATGTCCATTGCTAGCTATTACATAAACATGACTTCTTTACTCTATCCGGACTCCTGCTCTATATTGTACCTGCAAGCCTGGAGGTAAAGGGAGAGGGGTGAGCTAAAAGCCCAGTGAGTAGAACCATAAAACATATTATCAAACATGCTCCAATGAAATGCATCATAACACAGACAATTCACATAAGGGTTGGGTGAACTTGTCACCAATTAGTCCAAGCTAACTCTGTGCCAGGCCGTAGCATGGGGTCTTGGTCTTCCTGTCATAACATACATTACTTACCATTGGCCCAGGGCCTCCTCTGGGCTCCTGGTCTTCGAGTCCCATAACCGTGCCAGGCCGTAGAATGAGGTCCTGGTCTTTCCTTACTCTGTGCTAGGCCGTAGAATGGGGTCCTGGTCTTCCTGTCATGGACTAATTGGGTCATCCAATATTCACCCACATCAACAACAATTGATGCAATGCGGCATATTCGTGAAAACTAATGCAATCATCCTATTGCACAATCATGATGCATGAAACATGATAAAACATTTAATTTCTCAATTTAAAAGATTAAGTTTTGTTCCACTCACCTTTGGCTGACTCTGACAACACCGAAGCAGCTGAACTCACTGCTGGGGTCCTCGGTTCCTCGGGTCCGAACCTACACAGGTGGACTCAAATGAGGGACCAAACACACCTGAACATAACTATAAACTACTCCCAAAAACCCCTTAAAACATCATGAAACAATCATAGAAAAACATGCAAAAGAGGTCTGGACAGGGCACTTTCGGCGGCAGGTTCGGCGGTCGAAAGTCCCTCCAGAGCCGAAAGTCAGGCAGGTTCGGCGGCACCTTCGGCGGCCGAAACTCCCAGACAGAGACGAAACTCATGCATGTTTGGCGGCACTTTCGGCGGCCGAAACTGCCAGACAAAGACGAAAGTCTCCTTTCGGGGGCAAGCTTCGGCAGCCGAAAGGCTGCCTCCCCAGCCATGTTCGGCTGCCGAACCTGGTTTCTGCCAAAGGGCAGAAACTTGGTTCCTTTTGCACATTTCGCCTCCAAACCTTCCAAACATGCACCAAACCTATTCTACAACACACATACACAAGCATACATGTTCCTAGGGGCCTCAAACCATCATAAACCCCATCTACAACACATCAAGCATCCTCATTGTTCATGAACATACATTTATACCCAAAAACATAACCATAACCTAAACATGCATTCTAACCCCTAGATCTACTTAAAACTTACTTAAAACATGTAATGAGCTTAAGATCGGCTCTTACCTCTTGAAGATCGAGAGAGAGACGACCTAAACTCGGAGGTGGGAGAGATTGGGTTCTTGAACCTCCAAGCTCCAAAACTTTGCTCAAAAGCTCAAATCTTCAAAACAAAGTTAAAACAAATGAAAATCTTGAAAGATCTAGAGGAAAAACGTCAAAGATTGGTGAGGGACGGCGGAGACTCACCTTGGCCGAAAATGGGGAAAAAGCTCGCCCGTTTTCGGCTAAGGGACCCTTTTATAGTGGCTGGCCAGGCCACGTTCGGGGGCCGAACGTGCCTCCGCATGCATGCCATGTTCGGCGGCCGAACTTGAGGTTCGCCGGCCGAACCTGGACTTTCCTCACTTATGCCTTCGGGGGCCTAAAGCACTCCCGAAGTGCATGCATGTTCGGCGGCCGAACCTGAGTTTTCCTCTAATGCAATTTTCATGCAAAAACTCATTTTTTTTTACTTAAAAGCATCAAATACATTAAAACCTTTTATGAAAACATGTTTCTACCCTACTAAAGGCTTCCGACATCCGATATTCCACCGGACGGTAGGAATTCCGATACCGGAGTCTAGCCGGGTATTACACAAGCTATCATTATTCTATCCATCCTAGTGGCTCATGTTGCTTACTCATAATTAAACTAAAAATCTTCCAATGACGGCTTCTTCCTAATGCTTTCTTAGTGTCAATTAATTTACAGCACAGTGTGTTGCATAATTTTATGGTAAATTTATCAGTCTCGGCCTAAAAATTAGAATATATTTTCTTTTCCTACCAATATACTCGGCAATTTGGCTTATTTCTCTTGCAGTTTAAACCTAATCCCTATGAGTTTCCAAATTCATATTATGGTGGAAAGATGGGATAGATTTTAGTTAAACATGGATGGATCTTTGCTACTGATCATAGTTACACTCATCCTATATATGGAAGGAAAAAAATAGAGGTGTTTTTTATTTGGGACAGCCTAATCCTATTGCTACTTTGCAATATATCTCTATTGATTTTGGTTAGCTGGACTATATTTTGGTTGACTCTTTTCACTAGCAAACTAAGTTCATTTTTATTCTTGCTTGAAGTCCTCCTCCTGTGAGGAGTTTTAAGCTCAACTTGAGGTAGCATGGAATGATGAATTTTTACTTATTTATTATTGTGGTTGTTACAAATATTACAGAGATGACAGTACATAGTTTTGCTATAAGGATTTGGTTGGGAGGTACGAGCTTGTTAGCTGGAATTAAAAAGGTTTCTAAAGCAACAGATTCTGTAATTTTATATGATACTCTTTGAAGTTTGTAGTTTTTTTTTCTGTGGGATATTAAGCCTACGGTTGTGGCTATTTTAGCGGTATGTTCTAGACTCTAGCAGGTATCTTTCAACCATTTCTCTTTTAAGTCAATTCCTCTATAAGATGTGGTAGCTAAACTACACTTGAAAGGACTATTACCTAGAGACTGGTTCTTATATAAGTTAAAAATTTTAGTGTTTTTGTTAAAAAAATTATTTTTGCTGCTAATAATAGTCATGCAATACAATAATTTATTATAACTTAAAAAATATAAAATAGTGTGTAAACAAATATTATCGCGATGATTGGCACACCGCAACATAATTAAAAAAAAAATTAATCAGTAAAATTAATTTAATTAGAAATCAGATCACTGTCTAGTTGAATTTAAGCTATTAACTCTTTTTTTATCCGATCCAATGTGAACTAGCCAGATTTTGATCAAATTAAAAATTTATATGTTTCAAAATTAATTTTCTAAATTAAATCATTCTCATTTAATTAGACTAAAAAAAAAAATTATACTCGCTTTCGCTGAGAATTTCCCTTACCACACACTAAATAACCTTTCTTAACCAATTGAACAATTGATTTTAATTTTTTTTTCACTTAATATATATATAATAATATGTTTTATCAAATTTTATGAAGATAAAATAATTATCAATTAACTAACTTCTACATGAAAAATATGTTTTATCAAATTATATGAAGAGAAAAATAATTATCAATTAACTAACTTGTACATGAAAAAGTAAAATTATAATTTAAATCATTAATATTTTTAATAATTTAGTTTATTAGTTAAATTAAATTATTGCTTTACTTTAATTTTTTTTTTTAAAAGAAAGAACATAAAAAAATCAATATTTCATATAAATATAATAATATTTCATTATTTTTAAAAATATTTAAAAATTAGAATTTTAAATATAAATTTTTATTAATTATTTATAAATACATTAATTATAAAACAAACATTATTATTAATTTTTAATTAATTATTTAATAATATATCAGATAAATCTTAAATCACCCCAATTAAATTTTATACCTTGACTTTCTGCTTTTACAGGTCTAGACCGGTGTAAGTGTGAAAACCATGTACTGCAGTCATAAGTTGAAAATAGCTGGATTATTAAAAATAAATAATTAGGGTGGTTGAAAAGGAAATGATTTAATAAAGTATGGGAATACTTGCATAATTTTGTATATTTTTTTTCATTCTATATTTCATCAATTTTTTGTTAATGGTCTGTAAGATATGAAAATATTCATAAAAATACATTATTTTTTTAAATATTTACAGTATTTAAAAAATTAATTAATAAAAAATATTTTTTAATTAAAATAAAAATTAAGTTATCTTTAAAAGAATATTTCTATTTTATAAAACACATTACTTTTCAAACTTTAAAAATTTTATTTATACTATTATATAAATTTATTAATATTTTTATTTTTTAAATTACAATTTAAAATTAAAAATAAATTATCTTTAAAAAATACTTTTCATCTGAAAACAGATAAATTATTTTTCATAAACTCATAAACTGGAAGGGGCTGAAGTTCGACACAGCTTTTAAATATTTATAATATTCAAATTTATTAAATCGATCAGAACATCGACTTACAACTTAATGTTCCAATTAACTATGACATAGTCACGTGAATTTAGGAAGCTGGTAATGATTAAGGAAAGGAATTTAGGATAAATAAAAATTGCTCTCGAACCCACGAAATAAAAGACTTTTGAGGTTTTTTTTTTTTTTTTTTTTTTTTTTCCCGAAGACTTTTGAGCTCACGGGATTAAATGTTGACGATGACCATGTTGACGATGACCATATCAAAATAAATATTCTTAATTTCCTTTTTTTTTTTCTTAAAAAAATATGCAATCAGATAACAATAATATATTTATAATTCGTTTTATTTCTATATTATATTAAATTTAATATATGTTCATTTTTTACAATCAATAATTTAATTTCTATATTTAATTCTGTCCGATTGAAAGTTTTCTTTTTGTTTTTTTTATTAATTTTCTATTAATTCTCTGTTAAATACTCAGAATAATTTAAAATAAATTGTTTTTTGCTATTAAATTATGTTATGTCCTCCGATTTTTTAAAATGAATAATTTAATTAATGGGATTGAATTTATCAAAGCAAAATTATATACTGTTTTTGTATATCTTTGAGGCGAAAGATAACTAATCTATTTTATTTTATAAAATTTTTTAGAGTAAAAAGTGTATGATTTTTTTTTTAACGTGCAATTCAAATTGCATTATAAGGCTACTAAAATAATAAAGATTGTAAATTATAAAAATCATACAAAACCAGTCTTGTGGTAATAAATTCCTACTATAAAGTTTAGCTATAATGTCTTCTTAGATATTCAAATAGCATGAAATATATCGAATATAGATCTATTGCAATATCAAAGAAACCTATAAAATAGAGACAATCAATAACCTAAAATTTCCAAGGCACCGTCTCAAGAGAATCCTGAAAAGTAGACACTAAAATATGGGAATCTCATCCACATAAAAGAGATGATAGCCTAAGAGATGCAATCAATTGAATACTATCTAAAAAAGTTTGAGCTTCTCTTGCCAAAATCGACAAGCACTAGATGCGTCTAGTGATGCCATAGATTACATGTCCCGCACTATTTATAATAATGACAACAATAGCCGCTAGAGAAAATTGGTTCTTCCATGAAACATCACAATGCTGTGTAATAGAATTCAAAGAGAGAGAGTCCATGCCCATATCAAGGGCATGCAGATAAGAAAGGTGAGAAGGAGCAACAAAAATCCCGTTAAACTGCAACTGCTAAAGATCAAGCAAGATGCAAGACACAACATGTAGAGGATCTAAAGGGACTTTATTAAAAACACATCGATTACGCTCTTTCCAAATACGCTAGAGAGTGAGTGTGGTGAGAACTAAAAGCCTAGAACCATCAAAATCTATTTGAGACTGTGCTAGTATAACCTCCCACCACAACATAAAACTAGAAAAACCGAAAGAAGCAAGTTTATATGCATAGGGCTAGCAAACAAAATTAATTGAGCAAAGAAATAATGAAAAAACATGTGTTTCAAAGTCCTAGGTTCAGACTGACAAATTATAGACTGTGATTCATTCATACTACCCCGTCTAACTAAATTGTATAAAACATGCATCACATTATGGAGTGATCGCCATAGGAAAAATCACAGTTTTGGCATTACTAGGAGAGAACAAACACATTTCCATGTGTCACGACGAATAGAGAGAGAGGGAGATGGCGAGAAAAGGGAACTAAAGAAATGAAGTCAATGCAACAGAAGATGATAACCAAAGCGAATGATATATATTGACCACTCCCAGTATGACACCATACTAAATGATCAGGAGTACCAAGAGGAGCAACCAGAATTGCTAAGATCTTAATGACCTCATTTGGTGAGACAAGGCTATACGGAAGTTGATGATTCCATTTAGAAGTATGATTGTTTATTAAATCAGATACCATACAGACATGAGGCAGGGCCACCCTAAAACGTTGTAAAGGAAACCCATCTTACTTGAGCCAACCAAGGATTAGACCATATATTAGTAGACCTACCATCACCAACATATCCACTCGCGCAAAATATCTCATCAGTCTTTTCCATACTCAGGAGTTATTCCATTTATATCTAGCTTTCCATTTAGATTCCTGAGAAAAATATAAGGCTTTGAGCACTTTACTCCATATACTAGTTGGAAGATGACCTAACCTCCAATATTGCTTTGCCAAACAATCAAGATTAAAAATATGCAAATCTTTAAATCCCAAACCTCCGTGAAGCTTCGACTCATATGAATGCCACCAACTAACCCACGTAAGTTTAAATGAGTTTGCATCACCACCCCACCAGAACCTGAATAGCAAGCTATTGAGTTTGGTAGAGAACTGCTTAGGATACATAAAAATAGACATCGGATAATTAGGGATAGCAACCAAAATTGAGTGAATCAGAGTAGCTTGACTAGTATGTGATAGTAATTTTTGCTTCTAGGACTGTGTTTTAGCCTTAATGCAATCTTTCATAGCAGCCAAAGCTTTCTGATGCGAACATCCAAGTAACACTGGTAAACCCAAATATTTACTAGAGGGAGGTACCTCACACATAGCAGCCAATGCACTGATGTTCGCTTGCTAAACAAAATATGTGACTTGTGGTAATTAATTGATTGACTAGTAGTTGCGGTATAAGAATGTAATAAATTAAGCAAATTGGTGACTTCTGCACGCGATGCCCGGGCAAAAAATAAAGTATCATCAGCAAAAATATATTAATGAGTATTGGTGCAATACGAGCTAACTTGATACCATGCAAAAATCACCTATCGTATGCACAAGACAATAAATAAGAAAGGGCCTAAGATACAAATAAGAAGAGATAAGGAGACAAAGGATCTATTTGTCTAATACCACAAGAAGCCCAAAAGGGAGGGGAGGGTACTCCATAGATTAAAATAGCAAAACTAATAGTTGAGATGCACTGCATAAGCATATGTACCCATTGCGCCCAGAAGCCCATTTTAACAAGTACCAGTTGTAAAAAGAACAAATTCATTTAGTCATAGGCTTTATACATATCAAACTTCATGACCATTGAGTGCATTCACCGTCGATTTGTCTTGAGGAAATGAAAAAAATTAATGGGCAATCACTAGATTATCTTGAATAGCTCTATGAGGAATAAAGGCATTCTAATCCTCCAAAATAAGGAAATGCATCCAAGGTTTCAATCTATTAACAATAGTTTTCGAAATAACTTTGTAGATGAAATTTCGCAGACTAATGGGTCGATACTGATGAATACCAGTAGGATGATGACCCTTTAGGATAAGCAAGATATTTGTTTCATTAAACTCCTGAAGAAGAAACCTCATTTCATAAAAACGATGAACAACATGACACAAAGACGGGCCCATAATATGCCAGTGATGCTAATAGAACATATTAGAAAAACCATTCACACCAGATGCCATATTACCTCTTAAATGAAAAACTGCCTGACGTACCTCCTCATTCATGATAGGGGTTACCAATGAGTCATTAAGAACTGGAGTTACCAAGAAATCCTTACAAAGGTTGAGCAGTTTAGAGCTAAGAAAAGAAATCTCTAATATAAGAGCGAAGATTAGAATCTTAAACAATCCAACCACCAAATGTTGTTTGAAGGTGACCAATATGATTATATTGGCAATGTCAGATTATGGATACATGGAAAAATCGTATTATGATCCCCTTCCTGTAACCACTGAACTCGAGATTATTGTTTCCAATGTAACTCGTCCCACTTTCACAGTTCATGAATGTTAGAAAGCAAGTGAGCTTCAATAGCAACATTGAGAGGGATCAAAAGGTCGAGCATAAATATCCTTAAGTTTCTGTTGAAGCAACCTGATATCTGATGATGTGCGATTGAATGAAAAATGATTCCACTTATTGAGTTTAGAACGACAAAGATGTAATTTAGAAGTAAATGAGAACATTGATGAACCCCAACATGGAACATACCAAGCTTGTTGAATGATATCCTAGCACTGAGGACGTGTTAACAACTTAGCCTCAAATTGAAATAGAAACTTACGTTTAACAAGAAAATTGGGATATAGAAGCAGCTACAAAGGACGATGATTAGATTCCAACAAGGCTTCATGAAGAATGTATTTGTATGGAAATTGTTGTATCCAATTAGAATTGACCAAAGCCCCATCTAAGTGCTAGAGAATTGTCCGGTTGCCAAAATGCTGATTAAACCAAGCAAAAGGAGCTCCCTTCCATTCGAAATCAATTAAGGCACATGACTGAATAAACTGGTAAAAGTTAGCTAGTTGTGAATACCTCACATCATAGCCTCCTACCTTGCATCCTGACCATGAATAGCATTAAAATAACCTATGCAACACCATGGAAGATCCTGTGTAAACTGAAGGTCTTGCAAATCATGCCACAGAATATCCCTACATGTTCTATCAACATACCTATACACGAAAGTAATATGCCATTTAAATTGCACATTGGATTTTTGTACAATGTAATCAAAAAAATGTTAGGATGAAGTAATAACAGACAACAAAACAGAATCATTCCACCATAGAGATAGACTCCCTGCTTGGTCCAATGGATCCACTATCTTTGAGAAAGGATATCCACCCTAGTGTTGTAGCTTAAACATATATGTACAACCATTTTTAGTTTCATAAGAAAAACTATGGATGACTTGTATTTGCATAGGAGCCCCTAAAGGGCTTTTACTACTAGGAGGTATCCAATTCCCTAGCAATTCCACACGAAGGACATCATGGGGACCTAGGTGGCTATTGAACAGTCTTCAAGGTCTCAGATAAGCTATGGATTTCTGTAGTAGCAACAATAGCATTCGAGAAAATGGCATCAGACTGTTCACAGAGAAGACCAATAGAAAAATGATCATGGCACCTTCATGATGGATGAGTTGAGGTAGCAGCCAACATCGGAGGTGGACTAGCAATAATGGGATGAATATAAGCATACAAAGGTGAGGTAGATGTAATACATAAGATATCTTCAATCTGGATAGAACTAAGTCCAACCATAATGTCCTCAGGATGTATTAGACTACAAACCAAATGAACTAAGTAGTCAAAAGGACGTGATTCTAATTGGCCAAAGGAGACTGCATGTTGTTTGATAACCAAAGGATGTAACCCTGATGTAAAGGATAATCTTTTAGACTGTATAGGAGAAGAGCTTGGAAATTGTGAGGTATGTACTTCTAGACCCAACAAATCAAAGTGTCTCTTCCTACCAACCATAGGCTCAGAAAAACACGTCCAAGCAGCCATCGAAGAAGAAGCCATGAGAGAAGTGCCACCTAGTTGTCCAGCTAATAAAAAGCTAAATCTAGTGGAAGCGGTTGGAGAGTACAAATCTTGAAAGAAGAGTGAATTTGTCCTATATACCTTCCAAAACAATAAGGAACACAATAAAGCAGCAGGTGTGAAGTCACTACAAGCATGTGAATTACCATGCAAAATGGTCCCTTCGGTATCTAGCAAACCTAATGTGTCCATAGTAGCATGCAAATGGGAAATCGACAGAGCAGGAAGTAGCACTGAAGGGCTAGAGCTACTCATGTGCGATGTTGTCCCCTCCAAAGCATGCAACAGAGTAGAAAAAAACCACTCACTACTGCAACTGCACAATCACCAGAAGAGAGACCTGTGGAACAAGCTTAAGAGAACATCTATAAACTATGGACCTGCTTGTCCCCTCTGACTAAGGAATAGACTTATCCAGCAACCACATACCATATTTAAAATCAATTAAACCTCCAAGATGGTCTTCCTCATGAAACCCAAAACAAGCTTTAAAAACATGTTCAAGAATACCACAATGAAAACAAAAAAGGCAATTTTTCATATTTGATAGACACCCAAACCTTCCTAGATTCACATTTAAAGTAAAAGCCAGTGACCAAAGGTTGAGAAAGTTGATGAGAAACACGAATCTGATAATATAACTGTCCATCATCAGAATCAGCATCTTGTGCAATAAACACTAAACTGACGAAGAGTTGAGCTATACGAGTAGCATTCGCATGAGTCCAATCTCATGGAGGCAAACCATAGAGTCGTATTTATAAATCCATAGTGGAAAACTCAACCTCCTGTATAGCCCTATTAGTAGGCCAGCGACATAAAACCATAAGATTATTATTGATAGCCTAAGGACCCTTCTCAATAGCAAAGGAAATTTGCTCCTCATTCTAAAAGATAACAATAAACACCCTAGGAGAGTCACGACGAACCTAAAACTCATGATCGAATGGCCAAACCTTCACCATCACATTTTTAATAAGCTAGGGACTATATTTACGCATACCCAGAATTTTCAAGGGAAGCTTCTTGGCTGTAATAGAAGGCTCAACATAGCTGGAGAGATCTAACTCCAACACATGATCACCACATGAGAGAGAGTATGCCATACTAATAAGAGCATCCAAAGCTTGATCAGAAGACTCCATATTGAAAAACACAACAATTGATAAAGGAAACAAACGAACTACAAGAGCAAAGCAAAGAATCGACTTAGACACCCATGCAAACCCTAAAAAAAGAAAGCCCTAAAATGAAAAGGAATTAAAACAAAGCTTTATACTACATGCAACTGGCAAGCAAGGAGTTACCCTTCTTTATCTCTCCTATTACCTTCTTCATTTTTGTCTTTTATATATATGTGTGTGTGTTTATTGGCTTCTTCTCTTATAAAATTTAAGTGTACGATTTTAATTTGCAATAAATGAGAAAAGAAAAAAATTGCAATATAAGGGGATCTTGGTCATATATAAGAGGATAAAGAATTATGTGTCCAATTTTTTTTTTTTTTTTTTTTGGAAAAGGTAGAGTTTGGCTTTTATTATTAAGAGGCCAAAGGCCAAATACTAAATGATACAAGATAAAAGGCATTCTATGGCCTAAAGAAAGAAGGCTAGACAGCTTAAACTGTAGGCCCAATACAACTACCTAGCTCAAGATAAAATCCTAATTGGTACTAGAGTAGAAGAAAAGCAGCTTCCTCCCTAAGCATCATTGCTTGCCAAGTCTCCAATAACCTTAGAATGACATTCAAAAGAGACCTGGTGTCTCTGTATTCTGAAGTCTAAGATCAACAACAAAGAGCAACACAATGAACACTTAAGAGATAACAATGACAAGGAGAAAAGGCCATGGAGAGGAGGAATAGATGAGGCTTTTTAGCGTTCTATATGTGGCTTTAGGATAGAGTCCCACGAGGCCATCACCGGTCAAGCCTTAGGGTAGATTAATAACAAATATTTCCTTAAGTAGGAACTTTTTTCAGAATTCTACGATCCACTTTTGTAAAGGTAAACATTTATCATCATTTGGAGCACATACACAAATAATTTGCGCGTAAAAACTTGCGATTGATTATTTTAGGGTTAATTAATGTGAAATATATCCTTAGGTGAGAAACTTGTTCCGGATTTCCAAGACCCACTTTTCTAAAGGAAAATATTTATCGTCATTAGGAAAACTTTCACAAATAATTTTTACATAAAAAACTTGCAAGTGACCATTTTAGGATTGAAGAATATTCAATAAGTCCTTAGTTTGTAAACTTTTTTTGGAGTTTTGGTACCTACTTTTGTAAAGGTAAACATTCAAGATCATTTAGGGCACATTCACAAATGATTTGAGCATAGAAACTTGTGAGTGATAATTTTGGGGTTGGAAAATATCAAATATTTCCTCAATTGGCAATTTTTTTTTATGAAACCCGGGGACTCACTTTTGTAAAGGTAAATATTTATCGTCATTTGAGATGCTTTTACAAATGATTTGAGTATAGAAACTTTCGAGTGGCCATTTTAAAGTTGGAGAATATCCAATATGTCCTCAGTTGGCAATTTTTTTTTCTGAGCTTTAGAACCCACTTTTGTAATGGTTAACATTTATCTTCATTTGGGTCACTTCCATAAATGATTTTAACATAACCGCTTGCGAGTGACTATTTTGAGATTGGAGAATATCAAATATATCCTTAGTTGGTAAATTTTTTTCAAAGCTATAGGACCTACTTTTGTAAAGGTAGACATTTATCATCATTTATGGCACTTTCAGAAATGATTTGAGTGTAAAAACTTGTGAACGACTATTTTGAGGTTTGCAAACATCAAATATGTCCTTAGTTGACAAATTTATTCTGAAGCTCCAGGACCCACTTTTGTAAAGATAAATATTTATCGTCATTTGGAGCATTTCAACAAATGATTTGCGTGTAAAAAACCTGTGAGTGACCATTTTGCAGTTAATTAATGTCAAATATGTCCTTAAGTGGGAAACTTGTTCTAGAGTTCCAGGACCCACTTTTGTAAAGGAAAATATTTATCGTCATTTGAGGCACTTTCAGAAATGATTTGCATGTAAAAACTTTCTATTCACTATTTTGGGGTTGTTTAGTGTTAAATATGTCCTTAGGTGGAAAACTTTTTTCGGAGTTCTGAGACCCACTTTTGTAAAGATAAACATTTATTGTCATTTGGGGCACATTCACGAATGATTTGCATGTAAAAACTTGCGAGTGACCATTTTGTAGTTAATTAATGTCAAATATGTCGTTAGGTGGGAAACTTATTCTGCAGTTTTGGGACCCACTTTTTAAAGGCAAATGTTTATCGCATTTGGAGCACTTTCATAAATGATTTGTGCGTGAGCAAATGTTTATCGCATTTGGAGCGCTTTCATAAATGATTTGTACGTAAAAACTTACAAGTGACTATTTGGGGTTGAAGAATATTAAATATGTCTTTAGTTGGCAAATTTTTTTTCGAACTACGAGACCCAATTTTATAAAAGTAAATATTTATCGTCATTTGAGACGCTTTTACAAATGATTTGAGCGTAGAAACTTGCGAGTGACCTTTTGGGGTTGGAAAATATCAAATATGTCCGCAGTTGGTAAATTTTTTCCTGAGTTTGGGATCCAGTTTTGTAAAGGTAAACATTTATCATCATTTGGGGTACTTTCACAAATGATTTTAGTGTAAAAAAATTGCAAGTCACTATCTTGGGGTTGGAGAATATCAAATATGTCCTTAGTTGTCAAATTTTTTCTAGAGCTCCAGGATCCACTTTTATAAAGGTACACATTTATCATCATTTGTGGCACTCACAAATGATTTTAGCGTAAAAACTTGCGAGTGACTATTTTGGAATTTGCTAATATAAAAAATGCCTTTAGTTGGCAAACTTGTTCTCAAGCTTCAGGATCCACTTTTGTAAAGATAAATATTTATCGCCATTTGGGGCATTTTCATAAATGATTTGCACGTAAAAACTTGCGAGTGACAATTTTAGGGTTAATTAATGTCAAATATTTCCTTAAGTGGGAAACTTATTCCAGAGTTCCAGGACCCACTTTTCTAAAGGCAAATATTTATCATCATTTGAGGCATTTTCTCAAAAGATTTGCAGGTAAAAACTTACTATTGACTATTTTGGAGTTGCTTAATGTCAAATATGTCCTCAGGTGGAAATTTTTTTTCAGAGTTCGGGACCCACTTTTGGAAGGAAAATATTTATCATCATTTGGGACATTTTTACCAATGATTTTAGTGTAAAAACTTGCGAGTGACCATTTTGGGCTTGAAGAATATCAAATATGTCCTTACTTGGTAATTCTTTTTTCTAGGCTCTAGGGCCCACTGATGTGGAACCTAGGATCAACTTGTGATCAAGAACTTCGAATACACACTTGACTACAAACGAGAGTAAGATAATTTTCAGAGGTTGTTCAACCACACCCCTAATAAATTAAGATTAGAAACAAAGATAATCTAGCGATTCTAACTTGAGAACGCCACTAGAAATTCTTAATAAGTTAAAAAAGTATGAAGAGAATCCATATTAGAACATCAAAAAGTTGAGACTTTATAAATTACTAAACAATGCAGAAGAACCAAAATTCTATGAATAAATTCTCAATATGGAGAAAAATATAAATTTTATAACTTCCTAACTTCCTTTCATACATACAAAATAAATGCTATTTATAGCCAAATATCTACTAATCCTGGTTGGAATAGGAAAATAATGGGTGTCGAAACAATAAAAATTAACTTATAAAAAATCAACAAATATGAATTGTGTATAGTGTGAATAGGGTCAACTCCACAGGAATTGACACTAAGAACTTCTAATCATGAACTAGGAAAATAAACAATAAAAGTAAAAAGGGGGAGTTCGATGAAAAATGAAATTAAAATAAAGATCAAGACAATTAAATAAAACAATAATCAAAAGAGAATAAAATCAATGCAAATAAATTCTACTTGAAAATTAGGATACATGTAATGTAACGACCTGAAAATAGGACCGCTATCGGCGCTAGGATCCAGATCGGCTTAAGGCCGCCGGGACCCGTAGCAAGCCTAACATACATCCTGTATACCTGTTTAATCCCATACATGATCAACAATTACATAAAAATTTAAAACTTTCTCATTTATTCATTCATTCATTCCTTCACCAAGCTTAACCTGTGCATGCATAAATCATAACATAAAACCTCTCACTGGAGTCCTGATAGAGCATAAATTAGTCCATTTTATATTAATATTATTGATAAATATTTACATGATTTCTGCTTAATTTATTGCTTTTAATATTATTTTGCAGAAAATGGTATAAAAGGACATTTTGGAGAAAATCCCCCTAAAACTGTCTTATTTGGAGCCAAGAAATAATTGGGCAGCAAAAGGACATTTGGGCCCGCACATAGCAGCCCATGGATGCTCGCATGACCAAGCCCACGCACAATGACAGCCCATGGAGCCACTCACGCACTTCGCATGGACCATTCCCGCGCGCAAGGCCCGCCAAAGTGCAATGCTTCAATCTTCACAACACATGCACATGGCCCGTTGAAACTAAAGCTCTTCACGCGAACCAAAGCTCTTTCTTTGCACATGGACCCGCTCACTCACACTCATGCACTCACGCCTCCACTCATTCAAGCACATGGACCAATCTTCATATGGGCCCCGCCGATCCACACCTTCACTCCAAGCTGCACACGCAAAGGCCCGCACCGCCACTCTTGCAAAGAACCGCGCACGCGAGACAACTTCCTAATTAGTGCGTCCTCTGCGCTCTATTTAAGGGACTTTAAGCGGCCAGAGAATTAATCTCTCCTGTTCGGCGATTTCCGCCGGCCTCTGCGCTCCATCGGTTCTCTCTTTTCCTTTTCCTTTTTTTTCTTTTATTTTTCTGTTTTCTATTCAGCCAATGAGTGGCTAATTTTCTTAATTCTAGTTGAGGATTGGTTGAAACTAAGGTTGTTTAATGGGTTGTGAGATCTGAACATAAATTATTGTTTTGGTTTTGTTCAATATTTATGCAATTGATGCTTTAATTACATAATTACTTTGTTGTTTTGATCAAATTGGCCACTTGATTTTAATTGCAAAGTTAATTAATTGTTAGTTGGGATTATTTTTAGTCCGTAATTGCTGGAAATATTCTGACCTTAGAACACTTGGGATAAAGCCCAAGGGAATTGCATGATCTAGCGTTATCTCCATACGTTTGGGTAGTTAGGATTGGATCTCTCTATTTCTTTATGCAATTGACAATTGTTTGATGCCTAGGGCCCAAGGACGTTCCTTGGCAATTTGTTAATTAGTAATTAATTAGAGGACGTTCCCTAATTAATTTAATCATAAGGAGAGACATGGTGGTGAGAAGCGTCTTCCACCCCCATAACTAATCTATTGAACCAATCAAGATAATTCAAGTTTCAATGATCAACCCAAACAACCAAAGTGGATCCATATCTTCAACTAGGCTTTTCTCATATTGATTTACTCTTTTATTTTATTATTCGTTTATTTTAATTGCTTTTAGTAGTTTATTAATTAAATCAATCTCAAACCCCCCATTTTACTTTTATTGCAATTTATTTTTATCTCATTTTTAGTTTATCTCATTTAATCCCACTTTCAGTCTTTTATCTCATCTTTAATTTATTATTGTTTCAGTTCATTTTATTGGTCTTGTTGAGAAAAATAAATAAGTAATCAATTTCCTGTGGATTCGATCCTTTCACCACTATCTGCAGTTGTAAATTGTTGATAACCAGAAAGGTTATTTTTGACCGGCTTCGACAACCGCGCGAGTCAAAAATTGGCGCCGTTGCCGGGGAATTGATTTTACTTGTTTAATTTTCTTTTATGACCAGATCTGAACACAGGGACACACTGCCATTTGATCCAGAAATTGAACGCACTCTCAGAAGACTTAGAAAGCAAGCCACAGAAGCTTCATCTGAAGCAACAGAATTTTGCCAACAAGCCGCACCAATGGCTGAACCTAATCCACAACTTGTTGCCAATAATGGACATGCTGTCCATGACCAAATAATTCAAGAAAATCCAGCAATTAGGCCCCAAGAACAAAGAGAAAGGACCATGAGAGAATTGGCAACTCCTATAGGTGACTATGCACCACTTTGCATCGCCTATCCGCCTATGACAGTTCCCTTTGAACTGAAATCAGGTTTGATTCACCATCTCCCTAAATTTAGAGGTTTGCAAAATGAAAATCCACACAAGCACTTGAAAGAATTCAACATTGTCTGTTCATCTATGACACCTCATGGTGTTTCTGAAGATCATGTTAAGTTAAGAGCTTTCCCTTTTTCATTAGATGATTATGCTAAGGATTGGTTATTTTATTTGCCACCTAGATCTATAACTTCATGGACTGATATGGTCCAAACCTTTTTGGACAAATACTTTCCCCCATCTAAATCAATTGGCATAATAAGAGAAATCACTAGCATAAAACAAAAACCAACTGAAGACTTATATGATTATTGGGAAAGGTTTGAAAGATTGTGTACAGGTTGTCCACAACATGACATGTCAGATAGGGCACTCATACAATTCTTCTATGGAGGATTAATTCCTTCAGAAAGGAAACTCATTAACGTAGCCTGTGGAGGATCCATTGCAGACAAGACACCTAGTGAGATGAAGGGACTAATATTCACTCTTGCAGCTTCATCTAAGCAATATGACGAAGAGGAGCAAACGCAAAGAGGTATCCATGAGGTAAGTACACCATTTGTTGAATCTCAATTTTCAAAACTAACTTCTCTTATGGAAAAGATTGTCCTTAACCAAGCCCAACAAATGCAAGCAATTCCGCCACCTAGGCCATGTGGGATCTGTGCTTCTGTAGGACATCCAATTGATCAATGCCCTACCATTCAAGAAGACCATCAGCAAGCCAATGCCATTGGGAGATACAACAATCAGCCTAGATATGATCCATACTCCAACACCTATAATCCAAGTTGGAGAGACCATCCCAATTTCAGCTATGGAAAGGGCAACGCTGATCAGAATCACCAAGGTTACCAAAGAAGCCAAGTCCAACCAGCACCTCCAGTGGACAATAACACTATGAATGAAGTAGTGAAGACCTTGCAAATGATACAACAACAGATAGGACAAATAGCCACCTCCATAAACAGATTGGAAACTCAAGGAAAGTTGCCATCTCAAACTGAGGCAAATCCCAAACAAAATGTAAGTGCCATTACTTTGAGAAGTGGGAAAGAGCTTCAAAATGCAAAATTTGAGGAGGAAAAGCAAGTTGAACCAAAGCATACATCATCTGAGACACCCTCTGCACAACATCCAAGGCAATCTGAAGCCTCTTCATCACATTCTGCACCACCTCATGCGCAAAGAGCTGATCCGAAGGTAAGTTTTCACATCCCACCCCCTTTTCCAAAGAGATTTGAAAGAACACAAAAAGAAAAAGAAGAAAAGGAGATCCTTGACACTTTCAGAAAAGTACAAATCAATATACCTCTGCTAGACGCTGTTAAGCAGATTCCCAGGTACGCTAAATTTCTGAAAGAACTTTGCACTAATAGGAGAAAGCTTGCAGAGAGAGAAAAAGTAAGTGTAGGTGAGGTTGTGACTGCTGTTATTAAAAGAGAACTCCCTACTAAATGCAAAGACAAAGGTATGTTTGCTATCTCTTGCAAGATAGGGAATGTTGGTATAAGGAAAGCCATGTGTGATCTTGGTGCATCCATTAATGTCATGCCTCTCTCCATCTATAAATCTCTGAATGCATGTGCTTTGAAAGAAACAAGGGTTGTGATTCAACTAGCTGATAGATCTGTGGTATATCCCATAGGTGTTCTAGAAGATGTGTTAGTTCAAGTAAATGAACTAGTCTTTCCTGCTGATTTTTATGTGATTGATACTAAGGAAGATAGTTGTAATACTAGTTCTGACATTCTTCTTGGACGTCCTTTCTTGAGTACTGCTAGAACCAAGATTGATGTGCATGATGGTACTCTCACTATGGAATTTGAAGGGGAAGTCATTAAATATAATGTCTATGATTCTATGAAATATCCACATGATATGTCCCCTGTTTATGGTCTTGATATTGTTGACTGCTTGAGCCAGGAAATTTTTGACAAAAATCAAGATGATATTCTTAACAGTGATTTCTGCAGAGATACTAATCAGGTACAGATTGAGAGCCAGAAAGAGCCAAAACTTAAGAAAACAGTCTGTAGCATCCAACAGATAGTTTGCAGTCAAGCACAGATTGGAGAAAACTCAGTTGCACCACTTCAGAATTGTGTGCAGACCCTTCCTGCGCAAAAGGAAACTCTTGGATCCAGTTCTGCGCCAACTCCTCCGCAGTCGAGTCTTGCGCAAAAGGAGATTTCTGAAACCACCTCTGCGCAGACACCCTTGCAACACTCTTCAGATCTGAAGCCTCTTCCAGGCCATCTGAAATACATATACTTAGGAGCTGACAAGACACTACCAGTAATAGTGTCCAATGAATTGAACCAACATGAAGAAGCAAGCCTCCTGAAAGTACTGCAGAAACACAAAGGAGCCATAGGGTGGACCATAGATGACATAAAAGGTATTTCGCCTTCCACATGCATGCATAGAATTCACATGGAGGATGAATGCAAGCCAGTCAGAGATGCTCAAAGAAGACTGAATCCACCTATGATGGAAGTAGTAAAGAAAGAAATAGTCAAGCTCCTTGATGCAGGTATTATCTACCCTATCTCTGATAGCAAATGGGTGAGTCCTGTGCATGTAGTTCCAAAGAAAACTGGAATTACCATTGTTCCAAATGCTGAAGGGGAACTTGTCCCCACTAGAGTTCAAAATGGATGGAGAGTATGCATGGACTATAGGAAGCTCAATGCTACAACAAGGAAGGACCACTTCCCACTGCCTTTCATTGATCAGATGCTAGAAAGGCTTGCAGGTAAATCTCACTATTGTTGTCTTGATGGTTATTCAGGTTTCTATCAGATTCCAGTTGCCCCAGAGGACCAAGAGAAAACCACCTTCACTTGTCCCTTTGGCACTTTTGCCTTTAGAAGAATGCCATTTGGACTATGCAATGCACCTGCCACTTTTCAACGGTGTATGATGAGCATATTTTCTGACTATGTGGGTAAGACAATTGAGGTATTTATGGATGACTTCACAGTTCATGGAAATTCTTTTGATGAATGCCTTACCAATTTAGAAAAGATCTTGCAAAGATGCATTGAGACTAACCTTGTACTTAATTATGAAAAATGTCATTTTATGGTTAATCAAGGTATGGTCTTAGGTCATGTTGTTTCAGCTAAGGGTATTGAAGTGGACAAAGCTAAGGTGGACACCATCAAGAATCTGCCTTACCCCACAAACGTTAAAGACATTCGATCATTCCTTGGCCATGCAGGATTCTATAGAAGATTCATCAAAGATTTCTCAAAAATCACTTTGCCATTATGCAGATTACTCCAACAGGATGTAACATTTGATTTTGATGCAGATTGCAAAAAGGCATTTGATTTAATTAAAGAATTGCTTGTGACTGCCCCAATTATTCAAGGACCTGACTGGAACTTGCCCTTTGAAATTATGTGTGATGCAAGCAATTATGCAGTGGGAGCAGTCTTGGGGCAACGTGTGGGAAACTCACCCCACGTCATTCACTATGCCTCTCGCACACTGGATGCTGCACAAAGCAACTACACAACAACTGAAAAAGAGCTCTTGGCAGTTGTATTTGCTTTGGAAAAATTCAGACCCTACCTCTTGGGTACCAAAGTCATTGTCTATTCTGACCATGCAGCTTTGCGATACTTGATAAAGAAAAAAGAAGCAAAGCCAAGACTAATTAGGTGGATTCTCCTCCTACAAGAATTTGATCTGGAGATAAGAGATAAGAAAGGCAAAGAAAACCTTGTGGCTGATCACCTCAGTCGGCTTCCATCCAGTTCTGCGCCTTGTCCAGTTGAGGAAGCCTTTCCAGACGAACATCTGTTCGTCACTCATTCTGCTTAAGAGGATCACGCCATGCACACCACACCCCAGGGGAGTATTCTGATTCCTTTGTTCTCCTTTTCTCTCTTCTTTTACATTGAGGACAATGCATGATTTAAGTGTGGGGGTGCATATCTCTTCTTCTCCTCTCTTTCTTTCTATCTTCCTCTTCTCTCTTTTGCAATTTCTCCTTTCATATTCAAAAAAAAAAAAAAAAATCTTTCAGTTATGCGATTTATGCTTTCAGTTTCCTTTTAGTATATTTTTGTTTTCAATAATACACACACAACCACAACCATCTTCTTCTTTTTTGTTTTGCTCTACTCAAACTGATAAACTTTGTTGAATGAGTCTTTCCTTCCATGACCCCATTAATGTGATAACTCTTTAAACTTATATTGAATTAATTGCAGTGGGTTATATTCATGTTTGAGAATTGCCTTTTGAATTGAATCTTTGAGTTTGCCATGGCGAAAAATATATTGATGACCCTCAATTGATTGAGAAAAAATTAAAATTGTGTGAATGAACTTAATGTGACTTGATTTAGCGATTGGTATTGATTTGCCCAAATCGTTGAGAGAAAGAAAATTCAGCAAAGGCAAAGACCTCAAAAGCACAAATTGAAAATTGTTCCAATAGTCAAAAGACTGTGAACAAGGCAAGTAGCCACTTGGATAGGTGACCAACTGAAAAATATAAACCTTCAAATCAAAAATAGGTTGGTGACCTTTCCAAGCAAGATCTAAAGTGCAAAAGTCTGAATAAAGTACTTCAAGGTAAGGGCAAGTCAATCCAAAAGCTAGAAAAAGTCTTAAACAAATTAATGTGCATGTCTCTTTTGAGGAAAACAAATCCTAGTCATGGTAAGCAAAGGGAAACAAGGAAATAAGGTGAGTAATCTTCATGCATATATTCTTCACTGCAATGATTCAAAATAGGTGTCTAGAGTAAGAGCTTAAGTGGAAATAAGGATCAAGTAGCAAAAAAAGCTTGTTTGACTATGTTTATTTGCTTGAGGACAAGCAAAAAGCTAGGTGTGGGGGTATTTGATAGAGCATAAATTAGTCCATTTTATATTAATATTATTGATAAATATTTACATGATTTCTGCTTAATTTATTGCTTTTAATATTATTTTGCAGAAAATGGTATAAAAGGACATTTTGGAGAAAATCCCCCTAAAACTGTCTTATTTGGAGCCAAGAAATAATTGGGCAGCAAAAGGACATTTGGGCCCGCACATAGCAGCCCATGGATGCTCGCATGACCAAGCCCACGCACAATGACAGCCCATGGAGCCACTCACGCACTTCGCATGGACCATTCCCGCGCGCAAGGCCCGCCAAAGTGCAATGCTTCAATCTTCACAACACATGCACATGGCCCGTTGAAACTAAAGCTCTTCACGCGAACCAAAGCTCTTTCTTTGCACATGGACCCGCTCACTCACACTCATGCACTCACGCCTCCACTCATTCAAGCACATGGACCAATCTTCATATGGGCCCCGCCGATCCACACCTTCACTCCAAGCTGCACACGCAAAGGCCCGCACCGCCACTCTTGCAAAGAACCGCGCACGCGAGACAACTTCCTAATTAGTGCGTCCTCTGCGCTCTATTTAAGGGACTTTAAGCGGCCAGAGAATTAATCTCTCCTGTTCGGCGATTTCCGCCGGCCTCTGCGCTCCATCGGTTCTCTCTTTTCCTTTTCCTTTTTTTTCTTTTATTTTTCTGTTTTCTATTCAGCCAATGAGTGGCTAATTTTCTTAATTCTAGTTGAGGATTGGTTGAAACTAAGGTTGTTTAATGGGTTGTGAGATCTGAACATAAATTATTGTTTTGGTTTTGTTCAATATTTATGCAATTGATGCTTTAATTACATAATTACTTTGTTGTTTTGATCAAATTGGCCACTTGATTTTAATTGCAAAGTTAATTAATTGTTAGTTGGGATTATTTTTAGTCCGTAATTGCTGGAAATATTCTGACCTTAGAACACTTGGGATAAAGCCCAAGGGAATTGCATGATCTAGCGTTATCTCCATACGTTTGGGTAGTTAGGATTGGATCTCTCTATTTCTTTATGCAATTGACAATTGTTTGATGCCTAGGGCCCAAGGACGTTCCTTGGCAATTTGTTAATTAGTAATTAATTAGAGGACGTTCCCTAATTAATTTAATCATAAGGAGAGACATGGTGGTGAGAAGCGTCTTCCACCCCCATAACTAATCTATTGAACCAATCAAGATAATTCAAGTTTCAATGATCAACCCAAACAACCAAAGTGGATCCATATCTTCAACTAGGCTTTTCTCATATTGATTTACTCTTTTATTTTATTATTCGTTTATTTTAATTGCTTTTAGTAGTTTATTAATTAAATCAATCTCAAACCCCCCATTTTACTTTTATTGCAATTTATTTTTATCTCATTTTTAGTTTATCTCATTTAATCCCACTTTCAGTCTTTTATCTCATCTTTAATTTATTATTGTTTCAGTTCATTTTATTGGTCTTGTTGAGAAAAATAAATAAGTAATCAATTTCCTGTGGATTCGATCCTTTCACCACTATCTGCAGTTGTAAATTGTTGATAACCAGAAAGGTTATTTTTGACCGGCTTCGACAACCGCTCCTGTCAAGTCCTCATCAAATACTCCAATGGGGTATCATAACATACATTAAGCTTGGTTTTCAATCATCATCATTAAACATTTAAGATCATGTACTAAAAAGGGATTAACAACATACTATGGTCAAGCACAACTCTAAACTTTCATAAGCATCATTACATTACATTTCTATACTATACTTTTACATTACATCATATTTATGTCCACATCTAGCTATTACATAACACATGACTCTACTCCTGCTGACCTCCTGGTCTACCCTATACCTGCAAATCTGGGGGGGTTAAGGGAGAGGGGTGAGCTATAAAGCCCAGTGAGCAGAATAAATAAACATTCAATTTAAATTTCATGCTTTCATGAAATGCAACACATCATAAACAAATCACATCAAGGATGGACTTGTCACCAATAGTCCTCTGCATAGTCCAATCGTGCCAGGGGCGTAGAATGGGCCTCACTGGTCTTTCTCTTAACATAACATAACATAGCATAACATTCCATAGTGCAAGGCGTGTAGAATGGGCCTCACTAGTCTTTCTCTTAACATAGTGCCAGGGGCGTAGAATGGGCCTCACTGGTCTTTCATACCGTATCATCATCATATCATATCATACGAGGACTAAAGGATCATCCAACATCCATTCACATCAACATCAAATAATGCAATGCAACATATTCGTGAATTCTAATGCAAACAACCTAGTATATCTCATGGCATACGTGATGCATGTATCATGCTTAAAATTTATTTATTTGCTTTGAAACGTAATGAGTTATTCCACTCACCTCTGGTTGAAGCTCTAATGACTCTAAAGCAGCTATCTCACTGCTGAGGTCCTCGGTTCCTCGGGTCCGAACCTACACAGGTGGACTCAAATGAGAGACCAAACATCCATGAACATGACTCTAAAATACTTCCCAAAAACCCCCTAAAACACCTTAAAACAATCACATAAATCATGCAAAGGAAGGCTGAACAGGGCACTTTCGGTTGCAGGTTTGGCGGCCGAAAGTCCCTCCAGAGCTGAAACTCAGCCACTTTCGGCGGCACCTTCGGCGGCCGAAAGTGGGTTCCAGAGCCGAAACTCATGCATGTTCGGCGGCACCTTCGGCAGCCGAAACTCCCTTCCAAAGCCGAAAGTCCACTTTTGGGGGCAGGGTTTGGCAGCCGAAAGTTGGCCTCCACAGGCAGGTTCGGCGGCCGAAAGTCCCTTCGGCTGCCGAACCTGAGTTCTCCCAAAGGGGCAGAAACTCAGCTTCAACATGCACAAATGCCTCCCAAACTTCCAAACATGCATCCAACCCTCTCAAATCATGCATACACACATACATCAACACATAGGGGTCTCAAACTAGCCTAAACCCCAACAACAAAACAAAACAAGCAACTCAGCAACCTACATTGCCCAAAACTCACATAAAAACCTAATAATGTTCAACTAACCTAAACATGCATTTCTACCCCATGAGTCCTCTTAAAACTTGTCTAAAACATAGAATGAGCTCAAGATCGACTCTTACCTCTTGAAGATCGAGAGAGAGTGTGACCTAACTTGGAGATTTGGGGAGGATGGGTTCCTGAGGTCTCCAAGCTTCACAACTTCGATCTAAGCTCGAAATCTTCAAAAACCAAGTGAAAACTCATAAGAAAATCATAAAGATTCGAAGAAAGAAGCTCAAAATCAATGAGGGACGGCGAAGAACTCACCTTGGCCGAAAATGGGGAAAAAAGCTCACCCGTTCGGACATGGGGACCCCTTTATAGGTGGCTGGCTAGGCCACTTTCGAGGGCCTAACGTGCCTCTGCATGCATGCCATGTTCGGCGGCCGAACATAAGGTTCGGCGGCCAAACCTGGACTTCCCTCTCTCATGCCTTCGGGGGCCTAAAGCACTCCCGAAATGCATGCATGTTCGGCAGCCGAACTTGAGGTTCGGCGGCTGAACCTGGGTCTTCCTCCAAGGTTATTTTCATACAAAACTCATTTCCTTTCTTGCTTAAAACCATAAAATACATTAAAACATCATATGAAAACATGGTTTTACCCTTCTAGGGGTTTCTGACATCCGAGTTTCCACCGGACGGTGGGAATTCCAATACCGGAGTCTAGCCGTGTATTACATGTAAGTTTTGAGAATTAATTATAGAAACAAAAGTACCTTTATGCATTTCAATAAATTAGTTCTAGTTATGGAATACACTCCACATAACTAATCTCTTCTTAAGTTTAAATTAGTTAGGAAACTTTCGCTAATTAACAGCAATCAACAATCACCCAAAGAACGTCTATGTGATTTTAATTTATCAACTGCCTTAAGAATTAGAGAGACCCAATTCTAACCAACAAACCAAATCGTGTAGTGAGTTCAAGGTACATCATGTAATTTTTTATTGGGTTACACTAATTGTTACTTGTTGTTGAATAACTCAAGCAATTACAGATTTCAAGCATCCAAACTAACAATATATCACTCTGAAAATATGAACAATGGGTCTTATTGATCAAATAACAAAACAATAACAATATTAAGAACTGAAATTGCATAAATATTAGAAGAATAAAAGATGAACAATTATGTTTAGATCTCACAATTCATGGATAGACTGAAACTTCAACCTAACTCCAACTAGAAATAAAGAGTTTATCCACTCATGGCTTGAAAGAAAATACAAAAGAGAATAGAAGAAATTTCGCTAAAGAGATGTTTCTAAAGCTGTTGTGCGGCTGTTAAGAAAAACAAGATTAAATAGGTGCTGAACCCTAGTAGAATCATTCTCAAAATAGGAAATCCTTCTTGCTTCAATTGAGGAATCATTCTTTAATATGTTTCCTTTTGGGAGAGGACTCCTTGATTTAAAAAGAATATAATGTCGTGCTTAAGGAGGAAAAATCTCGTGAGATCTTGCACTTTGAATGAGGAGATCTGATCTCTTATTTCAAATCTGAATTAATTTTTCGCTCACTGTCAGGTCTCTGTGCAGACTGCTGATTTGGCCAATGATTTGGGCAAACCACTGCTCCAACCTTTCAACTGGAATATGGTCAACTTAGCTTGAAAATCTAGATAATTATTGGTTCTATTAAACACAATCATCTGGTAGGTTTGCCCAAATCATTGGCCAAGTCAATTTTAGCTCTTTTTACTCCTTTTCATCAATTTCACATCTCTTTTGCTTTTCTGTGAAATATCACTAAAAAATACAAAATTAATTAGAAAAATAATATATTCAATGCTGAGAACAATATGAAATATGTGTTGAAATTGTTTTTGATCAAATGCCCTCTCACTTGAACGATGCTTGCCCTCAAGCATTCGAACAATTTAAATCATCAACTCTATTCTTTCATCTAGACTATTGGATTGAAGCACAATAGTATACCAATATGTATATAACTAACAATCACAGGAGTCACATTACAAATAATAATCCCAATAAAATCTTTGACATAAATAGGAGAACTCAAGCTATTCATACTCAATCGCACAAATAGTTAAGTAACATTCATAGAGTAGTCACTAGACCTTACTTTAGCCAATTCCATTGTTATTCAAAGCTAGTTCTTAAGTCTAAAAACAAAGTATCTAAGGCTTTTTATATTATTATTATTTATGAGCACTTATTCATCTTTTATTTGGAATGTCACCACTCTTTTCACGCGAAGGTATATACTTGTGATACCCACCTCCGGTTACTTAATTAATCATAATTCAAGTGGCTACTAGCACTACTCATGGTCACTTAACCAGCAGAGTAGATACATTTTGTGCTCTTTTTTTCTTTTTTCTGTTTTTTTTATCTTTGGTACCTTGAACACCTTATTTCTTTGATAAAAGTTCCATAAAATTAAAAATTTAAGGTTTTAGAAAATTTTAGTTATACTTCACTAGTGCCTTAATCATGCAAGCACACACATCTTATTGAAACTCAACTATTTATGATTCAAGAAAATTATCAAAGACTATTGCAAGTAATGTGAAAACTGATACAATCACCAACATAAATACTAACATATTGTTTATGATTCAATCTAAATTTCAAAGAGTTCAAAAGTGAGAGGAATAATTAAATTGTAATGCTTAACAAAAATTCCTCCCAAAGTGCATAAAAAGAAAGTAAAAATAAATGCATGAAAAAAAATTGCAGAATAAAAATGCAACATATATAATTTCCTCCCCCACACTTGATCAGCACATTGCCCTCAATATGTGCAAAAATAAAAAATTATATAAATAGAGTTAGAACAATACTTCCCTAATCAAGTTGATGTGGGTAAGGCATAAGGCAAGGCTCAAGTAACTGGTGGATGGAAAGGGATCTTAACATGATCAAGTAAGAAGTGTAGCATGCTTTTTGTGTTGGTTATAACCCTTCCTATTACTTCCATGTACTCATGAAGTAACATGGTTAGTTTCTCCTAGTGAAGTGTGTCTCCAGCTCCTAGGTCTGAATTTTTGAGGTGATTGGACAACACTTTGAACTCTAATTCATGTTCCTTCATAATAGATGATTACAGTTTGGTACTGGATTTGGGCAAATCATGGGGCAAATTTGTTCTGGGCAGAATGTTGTCTAGAGCATGAACATTCTCTTGTAACTTTTTATCTGCAACAATTTTTGGATTTAATTGATTTGAATTGTCCATGTTCACACCCCTATATAGAGCACTATTCAACTTGTCATTAAAATTTAATTTAAATGTATTTTGGCTCAAAGTATCAAGAGCATCTATGCCATCAACATGAGTTACATTGCTAGTATATTTTAAAGAATTATAAATATTAAATTCAATCACTTCCCGAGTGTACCATCATGCACATCTATTTTGATCCTAGCCATACTAAGAAAAGGTAGACCCAACAAAATATCAAATGTAATATTAAATTTATCCTCTTTCATGTCAATGATGTAAAAATCTGCAGGAAAAATTAACCCATCAACTTGGACTAAGACATTTTCTAAAATACCCTCAGGATACACAATGGATCTATTAGCAAGTTGGATGACAACACTTATTTTCTTTAAAGGACCAACATTCAATGAATTATACATGGATAAAGACATGGCATTAATTGAGCCTCCAAGATCACACATAGCTTTTTTTAATCCAACATTACCAATGGTATAAGAAATAGCAAACATGCCTCTATCATTGCATTTAGGAGGTAGTTTTCTTTAAATAAATCCAGAAACATTTTTTCCTACACTTACCTTTTCATTCTCAGATAGCTTTTTCTTTTTGATACAAAACTCCTTCAAAAATTTTGCATATTTAGGCATTTTCTTAATAACATCAAGTAAAGGAATATTTACCTCAACCTTGCAAAAAGTTTTTAAAATTTCCTTTTCTTCTTTTTCCTTTTTGTTATTGGCTAACCTTCCTAGAAATGGTGGAGGAACTTTGAATTGATCTTGCTATGTATTCTTGGTTGCCTTATCCTCTTTTTGCTATTCACAAAATGTCTGCACCTTCTTCTTGGTGGTTCGCCCAGAGGGTTGGGCAAATCTCTGCTCGAATCTGTCATTTTGCAGTACTTTCCCGGTGGTTTGCTTAGAGGTTTGGGCAAATCGCTAATCAAATCCATTATTCTGTAGTTTCTTCCCGCTTCTCAAGGTCATAGCGTTAATATTCTATTTTAGGTTAGCCACTATTGTGAAGGCAATTTTCTTTGTAACTCCAGCCTACTTACTGATGTGGCTACTTGGCTTATCTATTTCTAAATTTTATATAGAATTAGCAAGAGACTTAACAATATCTTCAAGAGGCATACTTGCTTTTGAGGAGGTGCTTGTTTAGGGTAATGGTGTTGGAAATTCTTAAAAGTGATGGACCTTACATAGCTGAAGTTGGAGTGATCCCTCCATCCTGAATTGTATGTGTTGGAGTAGGGGTCATATCTCCTTTGGCCATTGAACCCTCCTTGCTGTTCATCATCTTGAAAAGAAGGACACATGTCTGTTTGGGTGTCCTACTGTGGCACAGATCCCACAGGGTCTAACTTGCTGAGCCTGTTGAGCTTGACCTACAACCAAACTCCATACAACAAATGTTAAATTAGAAATCTGTGAGGCTAAAAAGATGTACTTACCTCATTGATTCTCCTAGGTGGCTCCTTTTGATCTCCATATTGCTTTGAGGTTGTTGCTATGGTGGAGATTAGGTCTCTTATGGTCTGAGGTGTCTTGTCCCTAATTGACCCTCCACATGTTGCATGAATTAGTGTCCTTTCTAAGGGTAACAAACCTCCATAGAAGTATTCAATAAGGGATTAATCAGAGATGTCATGTTGAGGGCAACTTGTTCACAACTTTTTGAATCTTTCCCAATATTCATATAGCTCTTCAGAGTCCTTTTGCTTGATATCACTGATCTCTCTTCTAATGCCAATAACCTTTGAGGTTGGAAAGTATTTGCTCAAGAAAACCCTTACCATCCCAACCCATGTGGTAATGGATGTAGGTGGTAAGTAAAATAGCCAGTCTCTAGCACAGTCATAAGGGAGAAGGGAAAGGCTCTCAGTTTAACATGTTCTTCGGTTATCCCTTGGGGCCTCATGGTTGAACATATAATGTGAAATTCTTTGAGGTGTTTGTGTGGATCTTCATTTTCTAGACCTCTAAAGTTTGGAAGCAAGTGAATTAACCCAATTTTTAATTCAAAAGGGACTGTCAAAGGTGGGAATGTAATGCACAATGGTGCTTGATCACCTACAGGGGCTGCTAATTCATGCAGGGTCCTTTTTTCTGCCATTGGAGCTCTTGCTTTAATGATTTTAGCCTTTAATTCAATAAGGACAGCAACTGGTTCAAGAGCAGTAGCTACTGCATTTTCTACCTCTTCAGGTTCTATTGTGACTATCTTTATAGCAGTTGGTTCAGCTGCTGTTTTAGGGGATGGTTCTGAAATTTTTTTCAGCAAAAATTTCAAGTTCTTAGGCTTATTCCTTGCAGGCTAAAGAAGTGGATGCTGATGTGGCTTGTGTCGTCAATTTGGCTTGTTTTCGCAAGCTTTTGGTAGTTCTCTTGATTTCTGAATCATAAAGCAAATCTTCTTCACGTCCCGACCTGGTCATAAAAGGAAATAAGTTAGTTTAAATCAATTTTCTAGCAACTGCGCCAATTTTTGATGGGTGTCTGACTCACGGTTGTCGAAACCGGTAAAAAATAACCTTTCTGGTTATCAACAATTTACAACTGCAGATAGTGGTGAAAGGATCGAATCCACAGGGAATTGAGAACTTACCTATTTTCCTTATCAAGACCAATAAAATAAACTGAAATGAAAATAAACTGAAAAAGAAGAAAACTGAAAACGAGATAAACTGAAACGAGATAAAACTGAAATGAGATAAAACAGAAAGCAAAATAAACGGAAAGCAAAATAAACTGAAACGAGATATAACGAGATAAAACTGAAAGATAAATAAACGGAAAGCAAAATAAACTAAAATGAGATAAAATTGAAGACGAGATAAATTGAAAGCGGAATAAAAATAAATTGCAGTAAAAGTAAAATGGGGGGTTTGAGATTGATTTGATTAACAAACTACTGAAAGCAATTAAAATAAGTGAATAATAAAATAAAAGAGAAATAAATAATAAGAAAGCTCTAGTTGAAGAATTGGATCCACTTCAGTTGTTGGGATTGATCATTGACACTTAGTTTCTTTTGATTGATTCAATAGATTAGTTATGGAGATGGAAGATGCTTCTCACCATCATGTCTCTCCTTATGATTAAACCAATTACGGAACATCCTCTAATTAATTACTAATTAATAAATTGCCAAGGAAAGTCCTTGGCCTTTAGGCATAAAACAATTGTTAATTGCATAAAGAAAGAGAGAGATCCAATCCTAACTACTCAAACGCATGAGATGTTGCTAGATCATATAATTCTCTTGGTTTTTACACCAAGTGTTCTTATGTTTGAATAATCCAAGTAATTACGGACTTAAATCACCCAATCTAACATATTATTACCTTGCAATCAAGAATCAATTGGCCATATTAATCAAAACAACAAAGCAACAATAGAATTAAGCATGAGATTGTATGAATATTGAATAACAAAAGATAAACAATGTTTGATCAAGTCTCCCAATCCATAAAACAACTAAAGTATCACCTAATCTTCAACTAGAATAAAAGGTTTCAGCCTCTCATGGCTGAAACAAAAATAAAAAAATAAAAGAAAAGAAGAAAGGTAGAAGAAGAGATGTGAATCCCGTAGGTGTCTCCAAGGTGGTGTGTAAAGGTTGTGTAGAGGCTGCCCAAAGTGCTGAAAAGGAAAGAATCGCGTTGCAAATTCTCCAGAAGGAAAGAGGCGCGCGGATTGCAGAAGAGGAAGTGGAGCGCAGTCATTGAATGCAGAAGGGAAAGTGAATCTGTCCAATCTTTCCTTTTTAGGTGGAGCCTTCGTTTGAATTTTGAATGCTGAACGTAGAAGAGGCAAGTGCGTCTTCATGAGATCTTGCTGCCTAAATAGGAAGATATGACTGGTGCAGTGTGTGCACATCTTTGAACAAGAAAAGAAAGATCTGCGATTTGAATTTCAAATAATCTTCTGATTGAGCTTTCCTTATTTGCTTTTGCTTCTGCACTTCCCTTATTTGAGGACTTTCCTTTTCTGAAAACTTTCATAATTTGACACTTTCCATAATTGGCTTCACCTTCTGAATAAGGAAAGAAGAATCTGCAATTTGAATTTCAAAGAATTTGTTGATTACGCTTTCCTTTTCTGGCACTTTCCTTATAAGAAAACTTTCCTTATTTAGCACTTTCCATATTTGACACTTTTTGGCAGTTTTAAGAGCATTTTCTCCAGATTGTCTCTTTACACCTAATATCTGCAAAACATTATTAAAACCACAAAATTAGGTAGAAAAGGAGTAAATAAACATCAATAAGATCATGATAATATGGACTAAAATATGCTCTATCAAATACCCCCACACCTAGCTTTTTGCTTATCCTCAAGCAAATAAACATAGTCAAATAAGCTTTCTTTGCTCTAGATCCTTATTTCCACTTAAGCTCTTACTCTAGACACCTATTTTGAATCATTGCAGTGAAGAATATATGCATGAAGATTACTCACCTTCTTTCCTTGTTTCCCTTTGCTTACCATGGCTAGGATTTATTTTACTCAAGAGAGATCATACATGCACATATTATTTGTTCAGATAAGACTTTTTCTAGCTTAGTGACTTGCCCTTACCTTGAAGTACTTTATTCAGATTTTTGCACTTTTAATTTTGCTTGAACAAGTCACCAACCTTTTGACGTGAAGGTACATATTTGTGATATCCACCCCCAGTTATTCAGTTAGTCACCTGTCTAAGTGGCTACTAGCTCTGTTCATAGTCTTTTGACCATTGGAACAGTTTTCAATTTGTGCTTTTGAAGTCTAAGCCTTTGTGAATTTCTTTCTCTCAATGATTTGGGCAAATCAACACCAATTGCTAAATCAAGTCCTGTTAAGTTCATTCACACAATTTTCAATTTATTCTCTCTAATGAGTGTCATCAATATATTTTTCACCATGGCAAACTCAAAGATTCAATTTAAAAGGCAATTCTCAAACATGAATATAACTCACTGCAATTGATTCAACATAAGTTTAAAGAGTCATCACATCAATGGGGTCATGGAAAGAAAAGCTCATCAACATAGTCTATCAGTTTGAGTGAAGCAAATCGGAACACAAAAAGGAAGAAGACTGTGGTTGTGTGTGTTATTGAAAACAAAATGAAAAATTGAAAAAAAATCACATTGAAAATGAAAATAAAAATTCAAACTGAAAATCAAATCAAAAATTAAAAATTCAGAAATATGCACTCCCACACCTAAATCATGCATTGTCCTCAATGTATAGGAAATATTAAAATGCAAAAGAAACTGAGTACTCCCCTGGGTGTGGTGTGCATGGTGCGATCCACTTGATCAAGGCTCAAGTAATTGAAGAAGGGAAAAGGGTCCCAATTGCATTGAGTGAAAAGTGTGGCACTCATTTTGATTTTGTCGTAGCCCATCCTATTTTCTTCATGTACTCATGAAGTAACATGATTAGCTTCTTTTCTTTCAGATGAGGTGTGCCTCTAGCCCTTATGTTTGCATTTTTGAGCACTTCCAACTTCAATTGATATTTCTCCATAGGTGGCTGCAATTTGGCATTAAGTTCAGGCAAAATAAATTCTACCTTATCCGGAGGCTTGGGAAGGCATTAATCTGCATGCGCCTTTGGTTTAGGCCATTAGACTTCCACTTGTTCCTCATGAGCAAAGGCTGTTTGCATTGGAAGGCTGAAAGGAGTTTCAGGTGATGGAAGCTATGGTGAGAGGTTCGGCGGCCGAAAGGTGGTGGTTTCAGTCTGCGCAAGGCTGATCTGAAGAGGTGCGATTGGCTCTCCTTTGTTCTGTGCATGTTCGTAGTCCATCTATTGGATGCAACAGTCAGTTTCTTTCAATTCTTGCTCTTTCTGGTTCTCTTCCCTGCAAAAATCATTTTTAGCATATCATCTTGATCTACATAAAAATTTTCTTGGCTCATACAATCAATGATATCTAAACTTTCAGCAAGTTCTGTTTGATCAGTTTGTTTAGGCAAACAATTTTCTGGTTGTTTTTCTTTAGCACTTTGTTCTTGCACTTGTGAACTTTCATCGTCATCCCATACATCTTGAAGTTCTTCCTCTCTTCTTAATTTGATTGCATTCAATAATTTGTTCAATTGATCCTCTTGCTGTTGGATATTTTGCAAAGTCTTCATTATCTTATCAAGATTGGAACTTTGAGGTGTTGCTTGGGCTTGATAGTTTTGGTAGTAGTTAGCCCTTGCATAGCCATAATTCGGATGGTCTCCCCAATATGGATTGTAATTGTCAAGGTAGGGATCATGTCTTGGCTGTCCATAGAATCCTTCAAATGCATGTACTTGTTGGTCCCTTGCATAGCCATAATTCGGATGGTCTCCCCAATATGGATTGTATGTGTCATGGTAGGGGTCATGTCTTGGTTGTTCATAGAATCCTCCATATGCATTCACTGGTTGGTCATACTCATAACGTGTAGGACATTGATCAGTTGGGTGCCCTACATATGAACAGATCCCACATGGCCTTGGTGGCTGAAATGCTTGAACTTGTTGAACTAGTCCTATGGCAAAATTTTTCATAAAAGATGTCAGTTTAGAAAGCTGAGAAGAAGTGGCAGGTGTACTTACCTCATCCATGATTCAGATCTGCGATGGTGACTTCTTCAGAGGCAGATTCGGTGGTGCTTCTTTTTTTTTTTGTTTTTTTTTTTGTCCTGAGAGAAAAAAAAAGTTAAATCAACTCCCCGGCAATGGCGCCAATTTTTGACTCGCGGTTGTCGAAGCTGATAAAAAATAACCTTCCTGGTTATTAACAATTTACAACTGTAGATAGTGGTGAAAGGATCGAATCCACACGGAATTGAGAACTTACCTATTTTCCTTATCAAGACCAATAAAATAAGCTCAAACAAAAATAAACTGAAAAAGAAGAAAATTGAAAACGAGATAAACTGAAACGAGATAAAACAGAAAGAAAAATAAACGGAAAGCAAAATAAACTGAAACAAGATATAACGAGATAAAACTGAAAGAGAAACAAACGGAAAGCAAAATAAACTGAAACGAGATAAAACTGAAAACGAGATAAATTGAAAGCGGAATAAAAATAAATTGCAATAAAAGTAAAATGGAGGGTTTGAGATTGATTTGATTAACAAACTACTGAAAGCAATTAAAATAAGCGAATAATAAAATAAAAGAGAAATAAATAATAAGAAAGCTCTAGTTGAAGAATTGGATCCACTTCAATTGTTGGGATTGATCATTGACACTTAGTTTCTTTTGATTGATTCAATAGATTAGTTATGGAAATGGAAGACGCTTCTCACCACCATGTCTCTCCTTATGATTAAACCAATTAGGGAACATCCTCTAATTAATTACTAATTAACAAATTGCCAAGGAATGTCCTTGGGCTTTAGGCATCAAACAATTGTTAATTGCATGAAGAAAGAGAGAGATCCAATCCTAACTACTCAAACGCATGAGATGTTGCTAGATCATACAATTTCCTTGGTTTTTACACCAAGTGTTCTTATGTTTGAATAATCCAAGCAATTACGGACTTAAATCACCCAAACTAACATATTATTACCTTGCAATCAAGAATCAATTGGCCATATTGATCAAAACAACAAAGCAACAATGGAATTAAGCATGAGATTGTGTGAATATTGAATAACAAAAGATAGACAATATTTGATCAAGTCTCCCAATCCATAAAACAACTAAAGTATCACCTAACCTTCAACTAGAATAAAAGGTTTCAGCCTCTCATGGCTGAAACAAAAATAAAAAAATAAAAGAAAAGAAGAAAGGTAGAAGAAGAGATGTGAATCCCGTAGGTGTCTCCAAGGTGGTGTGTAAAGGTTGTGTAGAGGCTCCTTATGTTTCTTTTTATAGTTGAAAGTGCTGCCCTAGGTTATACTTGCTTCCTAATTAGTGAAGAGGCTGTCCAAAGTGCTGAAAAGGAAAGAATCGCGTTGCAAATTCTCCAGAAGGAAGGAGGCGCGCGGATTGTAGAAGAGGAAGTGGAGCGCAGTCATTGGATGCAGAAGGGAAAGTGAATCTGTATAAGGAAAGAAGAATCTGCATAATTGGCTCTTCACTAAAAACATTCCTTATTTGACACTTTCTATAATTGGCTTCACCTTCTGAATAAGGAAAGAAGAATCTGCAATTTGAATTTCAAAAAAATTGTTGATTATGCTTTCCTTTTCTGGCACTTTCCTTATCAGAAAACTTTTCTTATTTAGCACTTTCCATATTTGACACTTTTTGGCAGTTTTAAGAGCATTTTCTCCAGATTGTCTCTTTACACCTAATATCTGCAAAACATGATTAAAACCACAAAATTAGGTAGAAAAGGTGTAAATAAACATCAATAAGATCATGATAATATGGACTAAAATATGCTCTATCAGTGTCGAAACTACAAAAAATAACCTATAAAAAACCAACAAATATGAATTGAGTATAGAGTGAATAGGGTTGAATCCACAGGGAATTGACACTAAGTACTTCCAATCATGAACTAGAAAAATAAACAAGAAAAGTAAAAGGAGGGTTTTGATGAAGAATGAAATCAAAATAAAGATCAAAATAATTAAATAAAGCAGTAATCAAAAGAGAATAAAATCAATGCAAATAAATTCTAGTTGAAGATTAGGATCCATTTCAGTTTTGAGAATTGATCATAGAAATAAAAATACTTTTATTCATTTCAATAAATTAGTTATAGTTATAGAAGACACTTCACTTAACCAATCTCTCCATAGGTTTAAATTAATTAGGAAACGTTCGCTAACTAACCCTAGTCAATAAATCACCCAAAGAACGTCTATGGGATTTTAATTTATCAACTGTCTTAAGAATTAGAGAAACCCAATTCTAACCAACAAACTAAACCGTATGGTGAGTTCAAGCTAGATTATGCAATTTCTTAGTGGGTTACACTAATTGTTACTTGTTGTTGAATAACTCAAGCAATTACAGACTTCAAGCATCCAAACTAACAATTTATTACTTTGAAAATATGAACAATGGGCCCTAGTGATCAAATAACAAAGCAATAATAACTAAATTTGCATAAATATTGGAAGAATGAAATATGAACAATTATGTTTAGATCTCACAATTCATGGATAAACTGAAATTTCAACCTAACTCCAACTAGAAATAAAGAGTTTAGCCATTCTTGGCTTGAAAGAGCGTACAAAAGAGAATAGAAGAAATTCGACTGAAGAGATGGTGCTGAAGCTTTCGTGCGGCTGTTCAGAAAAACAAGATTAAATAGGTATTGAACCCTAGTAGAATCATTCTCAAAATAGGAAATCCTTCGTGCTTCAATTGAGGAATCCTTCTTTAATATGTTTCCTTTCGAAAGACGACTCTTTAATTTTAGGAGGATATGATGTCGTGCTTAAGAAGGAAAAATCTCGTGAGATCTCGCGCTTTAAATTAGGAGATATGATCTCTTAATTCAAATCTAAATTAATTTTCCGCTCATTGTCATGTCTTTGTGCTGACTATTGATTTGCCTAGTGGTTTGAGCAAATCGCTGCTCCAATCTTTCAACTGGAATATGGTCAACTCAACTCAAGAATCTGGACAATTCTTAATTTTGTGAAATACGATCATTTGGTAGGTTTGCCCAAATCGTTAGTCAAGTCAATTTTATCTCTTTTTACCCCTTTTCATCAATTTCACCAATCCTTTTCTTTTTTTGTGAAATATCACCAAAAAATATATAATTAATTAGAAAAATAATTGATTCAATGCTGAGAATAGTATGAAATATGTGTTGAAAATGTGTTCGATTAGAAAACAAAATAAACCCTAATTAAAATAGGAAAATAAGGTAAATCTTAGTTAAAATAGGAAAACATAAGGTAATCTTATTTGAACAAGGAAAACTATATCTAATCCTACTAAATTGACTCCTAATTCATATAGAAATATAAAATACATCAAAACACACTAAAATATCTCAAATATGACCTTCCAAAATTGAATTAATTATAGCTAAAACTGGACCTACGAATTTTAATAAAAAAAAGCCCATTTTTTTTTCTTGTCTTCCAAATATGGTATTCAATATGAATAATTTGTATTCTCTTTGAGTCTTGATGATTTCTTTCTTTCCTAGTCCAATACTTGAAGAATATCATAATGTTCTTATATTTCAAGTTGTTGAAAAGCATTTACCCACTTTGCATGCATCAACCACTTTTGTAAAGATAAACATTTATCATCATTTGTGACACTTTTACAAATGATTTCAGCGTAAAAAATTGCGAGTGACTATTTTGGAATTTGCTAACATAAAAAAATTTCTTTAGTTCGCAAACTTATTTTGGATCTCTAGGATTTACTTTTGAAAAGATAAACATTTGTCATCATTTGGGGCACTTCCACAAATGATTTACGCATAAAATCTTACGAGTGACCATTTTGGAGCTAATTAATGTCAAATATATCCTTAGGTTTGAAACTTATTTCGGACTTCCAGAACCCACTTTTTTAAAGGCAAATATTTATTGTCATTTGGAAAACTTTCACAAATGGTTTATGTGTAAAAACTTGCAAGTGACCATTTTAGGGTTGGAGAATATTAAATATGTCCTTAGTTGGCAAAATTTTTTCAGAGCTCTGGGACCTACTTTCGTAAATGTTAACATTTATTATTATTTGGGACACTTTCACAAATTATTTTAGCATAAAAACTTGCGAGTGACAATTTTGGAGTTGAAGAATATTAAATATATCCTTCATTGGAAAATTTTTTCCAGTACTCCAGGAACCACTTTTGTAAAAATACACATTTATCGTCATTTGAAGTACTTTTACGAATAATTTGAGCTTAGAAACTTGCGAGTGATCATTTTGGGGTTGAAAAATATCAAATATGTTCTCAATTGGTAAATTTTTTCCTGAGTCCCAGAATCCACTTTTATAAAGGTACACATTTATTGTCATTTAGGATACTTTTTCAAGTGATTTTAGCGTAAAAACTTGCAAATGATTATTTTAGGTTGGAGAATATCAAATATGTCTTTAGTTGACAAAATTTTTTGGAATTTCAGGACCCACTTTTGTAAAGGTAAATATTTATTATCATTTGAAACACTTTCAAAAATGATTTGAACGTAAAAATATGCGAGTGACTATTTTGGTATTTGCTAACATAAAAAAAGTCTTTAGTTGGCAAATTTGTTCTGCAGCTCTGAGACTCATTTTTATAAAGATAATTTATCGTTATTTGGGGCACTTACACAAATGATATGTGCGTAAAAACTTACGAGTGACCATTTTGGGGTTAATTAATGTGAAATACGTTCTTAGGTGGGAAACTTGTTCCAGAGTTTCAGGACCCACTTTTGTAAAGGCAAATATTTATCGTCATTTGAGGCACTTTCTGAAATGTTGTGCTAGTAAAAACCTGCTATTAACTATTTTAGAGTTGTTTAATGTCAAATATATCTTTAGGTGAGAAACTTTTTCCAGAGTTCGAGGACCCATTTTTATAAAAGCAAACATTTATCGTCATTTGGGGGCACTTTTACAAGTGCTTTTAGCATAAAAAATTTGCAAGTGATTATTTTGGGGTTGGAGAATATCAAATATGTCCTTAGTTGTCAAAATTTTTTTTTGGAGCTCTGCAACCTACTACTGTTGTAAAGGTAAACATTTATCATCATTTGGGGCACTTTTACAAATGATTTAAGCGTAAAAACTTGCAAGTGATTATTTTAGGATTTGCTAACATCAAATATATCCTTAGTTGGTAAACTTGTTCTGCAACTTCAGGACCCGCTTCTTTAAAGATAAACATTTATCGCCATTTTGGGTACTTCCACATATGATTTGCGCATAAAAATTTACGAGTGACCATTTTGGCATTAATTAATGTCAAATATCTCCTTAGGTGGGAAAATTGTTTCAAAATTCCAGGATCCACTTCTCTGAAGGCAAATATTTATCATCATTTGAGAAATTTCACAAATGATTTGCGCGTAAAAACTTGTTATCGACTATTTTGGAGTTGTTCAATGTCAAATATGTCCTTAGCTGGGAAACTTTTTTGAAGTTTCGAGACTCACTTTTGTAAAGGTAAACATTTATCTTAATTTGGCATACTTTCACAAATGATTTTAGCGTAAAAACTTGCGAGTGACCATTTTGGGGTTGGAGAATATCAAATGTGTCCTTACTTGGCAAATTCTTTCCGGAGCTCCGAGACCCACAATTGTAAAGGTAAACATTTATCGTCATTTGTGGCACTTTCATAAATGATTTTAGCATAAAAACTTGCGAATGACTATTTTGGAATTTGCTAACATATAAAATGTCCTAAGTTGGCAAACTTATTCTGGATGTCGGGGACCCACTTTTGTAAAAGTAAACTTTATCATCATTTGGGGCATTTCAGTAAATTATTTGTATGTAAAAACTTACGAATTACCATTTTGGGGTACTTAATGTTAAATATATCTTTAGATGGGAAACTTGTTCCAGAGTTCTAGGATCTACTTTCGTAATTATAAATATTTGGCGTTATTTGGGGCACAATCATGAATGATTTGCATGTAAAAACTTGCGAGTGACAACTATGAGGTTAATTAATGTCAAATATGTCCTTAGGTGGGAAACTTGTTATGGAGTTTCGGGACTCCTTTTTTAGAGGCAAATATTTATCGTCATTTGGGAAACATTCACAAATAATTTGTGCGCAAAAACTTGCAACTGACCATTTTGGGATGGAAAATATCAAATATGTTCTTGGTTGGCAAAATTTTTTCAGAGCACTAGTGCCTACTTTTTAAAGTAAATATTTATCATCATTTGGGGTACTTTCACAAATGATTTGAGCGTAGAAACTTGCGAGTGACCATTTTGGGGTTAAAAAATATCAAATATATCTGATAGCGACTGTTGAAGCCGTAAAAAATAAACCTATTAAACAATCAACAATTAACTTGTAGATAGTGGCAATAGGGTCGAACCACATGGATTTGACACTAAAGATTTTCCTAATAATGACTAAGGCAAACAAATAACAAATAAATAAAAGAGGGAGTTTTGTTTTGATGGATTAAATCTAGAAAGCAAGAGAAAGCAATAATTTAAATAAGTGAGAATTTCAATGGGGGAAAGATTCTAGTTGAAATATGGATCTATTTCAGTTTGTTCAGAATTTATCATTGATTATTTAATACTCCTATTTTAATTCAATAAATTAGTTTTGGTTGTGGAAGACGCTTCTCACAACCAAATTCCTCCTTAGTTCTAGTAATTTGATTAGGAAACGTTCGCTAATCAAACACTAGTCAACAAGTTACCAAGGAATGTCCTTGGGGCTTTTAGCATCGAACAACTGTTGACTGCATTAAGACTTAGAGAAACCCAATTCTAACCTTGCCAACCGCGTGGTCAAGTTTAGATTATGCAACCGATTATACTTGTGTTTAAACAACCTAAGCAATTACGGACTTAAATCATTCAAACAATATATTACTCAAGCAATTAAAAGCAATAGGCCTAAATTGATTCCAAAAGCAAAGTAATAATTATAGAAAGATCAAGTTGTATAAATATTGAAAGCAAATATGAGTTTAATAATGGAGTTTTAAATCTCCCAATTCATCACAAATATGAATTTCCCCAATTTCAACTAGAAAGGAATGGAATTTAGCCACTCATGGTGGACAAAATCACAAAAGAAAGGAGAAAAGAAGAGAAGAAGGGACTGTCGCAGGCTTCCTGCTGAATTCTGTAGATTTTCGAAGGTGGAGAGATGCCCCTTTGCTGGTCTGGAGGCTGCCTTCTTATAGTTGGAGAGTCCAAGTTCAATTAGGATTTGGAATCCCTATTTTGACTTGGTCTTTGTGGTCTTTAATTCCTCTTTTGTCTTTGAATTTTGTTGTAGATGGAATTCTCTTGATAGAAGGATATCCTCGTGACTTTTGGAATTGAGCTGGTGGTGTTTGAGGTGGATTTAGACTTTTTTCTTTTTAAATCTGATTTTTCCCTTTTTCCCGCTCTGCTGTCAGTTTCTGCTGCCAATGTGATTGGGGCGGGTGATTTGGGCAAATCACTTGCCCCAATTGCTTTCTGTGAGTCAGTCTAGTTTTTAGCTTTCTGTCTCTGCGAGTGATTTGGCCAGTCTCTGCAAGTGATTTGGCCAAATCACTTTGACCCAATCACTTTTCTAGCCTTTTCTGCACTTTTTCTCCAATTTTCCAATTTCTTCCTTTTCTGTAAAAACAAGATAAAAACCATATATTAAGCTGAAAAATGTGTAAATAAGCAATGATAAATATAATAAAAATGTGGCTAAATTACGTTTGATCAAATACCCCCACACCTAGCTTTTTGCTTGTCCTCAAGCAACAAACAACTTAGTCAATCAAGCTCCTTTTTCTTTTGAGCCTAAGTACCACTTAATCAGCCCCCCCTAGATTCCTAGATTGAAGCAACACAGTGTAGAGTATATGCACCAAGGTTGTTCTCTCTTTTCCTTGTTTCCCTTCACCTACCATGGCCAAGAGAAAATTTTTTGATTCAATCATGCTTATTCTTGTTTCAAGCTCAATGCAACCCCTAAGAGTGACTTGCCCTTCTTTTTAATCACACTTTTTATTTGACAGCACTTATTCTTGCCTGAAAAAGACATTAACCTTTTTACGCAAAGGTGCATATTAGTGATACCCACCCCCGGTTACTCAGTTAGTCACTTGTTCAAGTGGCTACTAGCTCTGTTCATAGCTCATTTGACTATTGGAATAGGTTTATGATTTGTGCTTTGTGCTGGTTTTTCTTTTTCTTTTCTTTTCATAACAGTTTGGGCAAATAAGCTTTTAGGGAGTTACACCAAATTTTTTATTTGCATGTATTTATATTTTTATTTCCCTTGACCACAACAAATTTAAGGATTCAATTCAAGAAAAGAACTTCCAAAGTGAAGGTAGCACACTGTAATTGATTCAATTTAGGCTTAAAGGGGTGGAAAATCAATGGGGTCATGAGATAAGAAGCTTTTTTAACCTAGTTATCTATGTTGAGTAGAGCAATAGCTAAGACAAAATTTTCTGTGTGTGTGCAGGAAGTGAAAAATGTGAAAAGAAAAAATTTTGGTATGTGTCATAGGGCAAAAAGATGCAAAAAGAAACAAAAAGAAAGCAAAAAGATAATGTAATCAATGCAAAAATAACCTAACAGTACCCCCACACCTATTGCAAACATTGTCCTCAATGTGTAAACATATATATAAAAAAATTAAGAAGGAAAGGGAAAGGGACTTCCTGGCCTGGGGGTGATTTGGGCAGGTGATTTGGGTAGATCACCCGGCCAAATCACTAGCTGTCATGGTCTGTGGGCAGAAAGTGTTGAACCAGCAGCTGCAGCATGCTTTCCATGTGTTGCATCCTGTCTTCGATTCTAGTGAGATGAGCCTCCACCGAATGGTCTTGAGGTGCCTTTTATGTTCTCCAAGGTCCACCCAATTGCTTTCTTGTGTTTCCTCAACACCTTTAGGAGTTTTTCCTCTTCTTGCTGGCTGAATTGATTGGATACTATGACTGGAAGTGTATTTCCAGCCTCCAAGTAGGTATATTTGTGGTGCTCTGGTAAGGGTTTCAGATCTGGTGCAGTTGCTTGCTATCTACTCACTGATTTGGGCAGATTTTCTGGTGCTGGGTCTGGTGATTTGGGCAGATTTTCTAGTGCTGGGTCTGGTGATTTGGGCAGATCACTCTTTGTCATGTCTGTCTGTTCCAGTGATTTGGGCAAGTTGGGATCTGCCTGTACTGGTGATTTGGGCATATCGACTTCTGCCTTGTCTTGCTGTATGGGCAAACAATAATCTTCCTCATGGTCCTTTGCTAGCTGCTTGAGTGAACAGCATTTTGTCAAGGTTACTTGCCCGACTGATCTGGGCAAACTGTTTCCAGCTTGCTGAAGTGGTTTGGATGGGCTGCAATATTTTTGTGCTTGGTGCTGGACCTGTTCGGGCAAACAAGATTCTACCTTGACTTGCTGTTTGGGCAAATAAGCTTCTACCTTCTTTTCCTCTGCTGGTGGTTTGGTCAAACAGCAGCTCACTTGTGCTAGCAATCTGGTCTTGCTGGATTCTGCCCTCTCATACTGTTTGGGCAAACAACAATCTGCTTGTTGCTTCTCTGTTGGTTTTTCAGGTGAACAGTGTTTTGCCTTTGTTGTTTGCCCAACTGATTTGGGCAAACTAAGTTCTTCTTGCTGGAGTGATTTGGGCAGTTTGTCATTAGTCTCATTTGGTTGCTGAACCTGTTTGGGCAAACAGGGGCTTGCCTGTTCTGCCTTTACTGGCTGTTTGGGCAGACAACAGTCTGCCTGTGCTGCCTTTTGTTTGCTTGTTTGCCCAGTTTGTTTGGGCAAACAGCAGTCTGTCTGCTCTAGGCAGCAGTCCTTTACTGTCCGATTTAGCTCTTCTTGGCTTCTTTCATCTTCTTGGATGTCTTCCCTACAAATATAATAGGTTAGTATATCATTTTGATCCATATCAAAATTTTTTTTGCTCATATAATCAATGATATCTAAACTTTCAACAGGTTTTGGAATTTTTTGGGCAAAAATTTCTGGTTTTTAGGCTGGTTTGGTTGCAGCAGCTTGCATATTGTATTCTGCCATATCAGCGGTTGTTTGGACAAACACAGCAGTGGGTGAATTTGCTGGTACAAAAAATTTTACAGCAGGTGCAGCGGCAAAATCTGCTGGTGCAGAAAATTCTGCAGCAGGTGCAGCAGCAAAATCTGCTGGTGTAGAAAAATCTGCTGGTGCAGAAAATTTTGCAGCAGATGTAGCAGCAAAATCTGCTGGTGCAGAAAATTCTGCAGCAGGTGCAGCAGCAAAATCTGCTGGTGCAGAAAAATCTGCTAGTGCAGAAAAATCTGCTGGTGCAGTAGTGATTTGTGCAGCAGACTCAACAGCTCGTTCTGTTTCTTGGGAACTTTTGTCATCGTCCCATAGATCTTGAAGCTCTTCCTCTCTTCTTAATATGTGCGCGTTCACTGAGTTGACCGCTTGATCCACTTGCTGTTGGAGAATTTTTTCAGAAATTTCCAATTTCCTTATCATCTCTTCAAGTTCCATATTGGAGTTTTGAGGTGTTGCTTGGGCTTGATAGTTTTGGTAGTAGTTAGCCCTTGCATAGCCATAATTCGGGTGGTCCCTCTAACATGGATTGTAGGTATCAAGGTAGGGATCATGTCTTGGCTAGCTATTGAATCCTCCAAAGGCATGTACTTGCTGGTAATCCTCATAAAGTGTAGGACATCGATCAGTTGGGTGTCCTACATATGTGCAAATCCCACATGGTCTGATTTGCTGAAGTTGTTGAACTTGTTGAGCTTGACCTATACCATAATTTCTCACAATAGAGGTTAGTTCAGAAATTTGAGAAGAGAGAAAAGACATACTTACCGTAGCCATGCTTGTAAGGTCTTGGCAGTGCGTTCAATTTCTGGATCGTAAAAAGGAACTTCTTTACGATCAGCCCTGGTCATAAAAGGAAAATACGTTAGTTAGATCAAATCCCCGGCAACGGCTCCAATTTTTTATAGCGGTTGTCGAAGCAGTAAAAAATAAACCTATTAAACAATCAACAATTAACTTGTAGATAGTGGCAATAGGGTCGAACCACAGGGATTTAACACCAAAGATTTTCCTAATAATGACTAAGGCAAACAAATAACAAATAAATAAAAGAGGGGGTTTTGTTTTGATGGATTAAATCTAGAAAGCAAGAGAAAGCAATAATTTAAATAAGTGAGAATTTCAATAGGGGAAAGATTCTAGTTGAAATATGGATCTATTTTAGTTTGTTCAGAATTGATCATTGATTATTTAATACTCCTATTTTAATTCAATAAATTAGTTTTGGTTATGGAAGACGCTTCTCACAACCAAATTCCTCCTTAGTTCTAGTTTGATTAGGAAACGTTCGCTAATCAAACACTAGTCAACAACTTGCCAAGGAACGTCCTTGGGGCTTTTAGCATCGAACAACTATTGAGTGCATTAAGACATAGAGAAACCCAATTCTAATCTTGCCAACCGCGTGGTCAAGTTTAGATTATGCAACCGATTATACTTGTGTTTAAACAACCTAAGCAATTACGGACTTAAATCATTCAAACAATATATTACTCAAGCAATTAAAAGCAATTGGCCTAAATTGATTCCAAAAGGAAAGTAATAATTATAGAAAGATCAAGTTGCATAAATATTGAAAGCAAATAGGAGTTTAATAATGAAGTTTTAAATCTCCCAATTCATCACAAATCTGAATTTCCCCAATTTCAACTAGAAAAGAATTGTAACGACCCGGAAACCGGACCGCTACCGGCGCTAGGATCCAGATCGGCTTAAGGCCGCCGAGACCCGTAGCAAGCCAAACATACCTCCTATCACCTGGTCAAATCCCATACATGATCAAAACATTAACATAAAAACTTAAACATCTGATGTATAGACCGAGCTTGACCTGTATGCGACATAACTGGAAACATAAAAACCCCCATACTAGAGCCCTCAACAGAAACTCTAGCTGGGTCACCATAACATACATCAAGCTGGGATCACATCCAAAGAACTAGAACCTAACCTGTGCATGCATCAAACCACAAACATAAGACCTCCACTAGAGTCCTCATCAAATACTCTAGCGTGGTAAACAACACATGCCATAAGTTTAGTTCAAACACAACTCAACATTTAAAACATTACATACATCATGTACTAAACAGGGACTAACCAAGTCTTAGGGCCAAGCACAGTACTAATCCATAAACAAATCTCTACTTTATGTTACATTTCATTACATTATCTTACAATACATTATCTCAATTTACATTACATGTCCACACTAACACTAATCTATTACATAAGCATAACCTTAACTCTTGAGACTTCTCGATCGACCTCATACCTGCAACACTGGGGTTAGGGGAGAGGGGTGAGCTAAAAAGCCCAGTGAGTAGAAACAATAAAAACAGTTCATTAATTACATGCTTTTATGAAATGCGTCACAACACAAACAATTCACATCACGGATTGGACATGACCTCCAAAGCTCCCTCTGTCGGTGCCCGGCCCCCAAAGGAGCTCACACAGGACTTTTCACTTGGTGCCCGGCCCTCAAAGGAGCTCCACAGGACTTCTCTTATCATGACAGATCGTGGGCCATTGGGGTCGCCTTGGTCCATCCACATCAACAGTAAATAATGCAATGCGTCATATTCGTGTAACTAGTGCAATCAACCTATTACATATAAACATGATGCATGAACATGCTTTAGGCATTTGATTTCATAAAATAAAAGATTTAGTTCAGTTCTACTCACCTCTGGTAGACGCTAGACTGACTCTGCAACAGCTAATACTGATGGCCTCCTCGGTCCCTCGGGTCCAATCCTACACAGGTGGACTCGAATGAGGTGCCAAACACACTCTAAACAACTCATAAACAACTCCCTAAAAACTCCCTCAAACATCCTCAAAACATGCATAGAAGACAACCATGAAAGGGCTGGACAGGGCACTTTCGGCGGCACTTTCGGCGGCCGAAGGTCCCTTCCAGAGCTGAAAGCCATGTAGGTTCGGGGGCACTTTCGGCGGCCGAACCCTCTCTCCAGATCCAAAATTCAGGCACTTTCGGCAGCCGAACATCACCTTCAGCGGCCGAAAGTCTGCTCCAGATCCGAAACACAACTTTCGGGGGCAAGGTTAGGCGGCCAATCCATGCATCCATAGGCAGGTTCGGCGGCCAAAACTATCTTCGGCGGCCGAACCTGAGTTCATCAGAACTCAGCCTCTCGTGCATACCAGCCTCCAAAACCTTACCAAACACCCCAAACAAACACCCAACCTATTTAAAAACATGCATAAACCCTTAACCACGTACAAAGGAGCTTAAACAAGCTTAAACTCCAACAAAGAACATCATAAAGCATACATAAATAGCTTATGACCCACATAAGCCAAAACCATCAAAACTACTCAAAACCTCACTTGCTCTCTTCCAATCATGCATACACTCTCCCACATGCATAAAGGAGCATAAACTAACATAAACTCCTCAACACAAACATCACATAACATACATTGGGCATAAAACCCACATAAACCTAAACATGCATATCTACCCATACTCAACCATCAAAACATCATTAAACTTACTTAAAACTTCATTAAAATGCAAAGAAAGCAAGGATCTACACTTACCTCTTGAAGATCGAGGGGTGGTGCGATCCCTAACTCGGAGGTGTGGAGGAAACAAGCTCCTTGGGTCTCCAAGTTCCAAAACTTCTATTTAAGCTTCAAAACTTCAAAACAAGGGTAGAACTCATGAAAACTCGAGGGATGGGGAGAGAAAGCATGAAAACGACGAAAGGAGTACAAAAACTCACCTGAGCTCGAGAATGGGGAGAAAACTCGCCTATTTTCGATTTGAGGGCTCTTTATAGGTGGCCTCGTCAACGACCTTCGGCAGCCTAACGTGCCCCCTAAACTCATGCATGTTCGACCGCCGAACCTCAAGTTCGGCCACCTTGGTCTTTTCTTTTCAAAACTCAATTCTTTTTCATTTAAAACCATGAAATCAGTAAAAACATTTTAGAAAACACATTTCACCCCTCTAAAAGACTCTGGCATCTTCAAAATTCTAGATTCCAACGGAGATTCCGCCGGAAGGTAGGGATTCCGATGCCGAAATCTAGCCGGGTATTACAGGAATGGAATTTAGCCACTCATGGTGGACAAAATCACAAAAGAAAGGAGAAAAGAAGAGAAGAAGGGACTGTCGCAGGCTTCCTACTGAATTCTACAGATTTTTGAAGGTGGAGAGATGCCCCTTTGCTGGTCTGGAGGCTGCCTTCTTATAGTTGGAGAGTCCAAGTTCAATTAGGGTTTGGAATCCCTATTTTTACGTGGTCTTTGTGGTCTTTAATTCCTCTTTTGTCTTTGAATTTTGTTGTAGATGGAATTCTCTTGGTAGAAGGACATCCTCGTGACTTTTGGAATTGAGCTAGTGGTGTTTGAGGTGGATTTGGACTTCTTTTCTTTTTAAATCTGATTTTTCCCTTTTTCCCGCTCTGCTGTCAGTTTCTGCTGTCAATGTGATTGGGGCGGGTGATTTGGGCAAATCACTTGCCCCAATCGCTTTCTGTGAGTCAGTCTAGTTTTTAGCTTTCTGTCTCTGTGAGTGATTTGGCCAGTCTCTGCGAGTGATTTGGCCAAATCACTTTGACCCAATTACTTTTCCAGCCTTTTCTGCACTTTTTCTCTAATTTTCCAATTTCTTCCTTTTCTGTAAAAACAAGATAAAAACCATAAATTAAGCTGAAAAATATGTAAATAAGCAATGATAAATATAATAAAAATGTGGCTAAATTACGTTTGATCAATGTCCTTAGTTGGTGACCAAACATAATTTAGCCACATTTTTATTATCTTTATTACTGTTTAATTACACATTTTTCCAGCTTAATTTATTTTTTTGTGATGTTTTTACAAAAAAGGAAGAAAATGGAAAGTTGGAGAAAAGTTGCAAAAAAAAGCTGAAAAATTGAAGTGATTTGGCGAAATCGCCCGCAGAAAACTGAAGCAGAAGGCTGAAGCAGAAACCTGGAAGTGACTCACAGAAATAATTTGGGCAAGCGATTTGCCAAAATCAACGGCCCAAATCACACTTACGCCAGAAAATTCCAGCAGCGCGGGAAGAGAGAGAATTTCAAATTTCAAAAGCATTGAAGTCCTATCCTACTTCAAACACTACAAGATCAATCTTATGACAACTCCAAAAACCACACCAAAGAAAATCCTTCACCAAAGGAATTTTATTCATTATAAAATACAAAAGCAAGGAGGAATTAAAAGTCCATCAAGAGACTGATAGAGCATAATTTAGCCCATTTTATCATGATATTATTGATGTTAATTTACATATTTTCTATCTAATTTAGAGCTTTTGATATTATTTTGCAGAAAATGGTGTAAAGAGACATTTTGGAGAAAATACCCTAAAAACTGCCTTAATTGGAGCAAACGAGAGCAAGCTTGCCAAGTTGCAATCAAGTGAAGCCAAATAAGGAAAGTATTTTGAATTTTAAATCTTCAAGATTTATATTCAAATTTTGAATTTCAAAATCCAGCTTATTAAGGAAGCTAAATCCAAGATCACATGCTTGCCACCTCATGCTTTGCACATTCAAAATTCAAATTGCAAAGAGAGGCTCCACTTCCTTAATTAAGCATGGGCGGCAAAGAAGGTGTGAAGGGCAGCAATTTAACTCTTGGACAGCTTCTTGAAGACATATGGGCCGCAAAGACATCAACTTGGGCAGCAAGTGAGAGCTAGGGCCCACACCTTGCACATAAGGACCAAGCCACACGCCTCACTCTTCACATGAGTGCATGGGCGGCATGGAAGCACATGGGCAGCCACTTGAGATTCACGTGGGCAGCAACTTGAAGACCTAGGACAAGCACCTCAATTCCTATATAAGGGCTCCTTAAGTGGCCAGCCACACACACATATATCTCTCCCCAATTTCTTCAAGGTTCGACGCAAGGAAGTCCTCCATTCTCTCCATCTTTGGTCCATCTTTCTTTCCTCTTTTCTTTTTTATTTTCTTGTTTTGGTTCAGCCATGAGTGGTTGAAACCTTTTATTCTAGTTGAAGATTCGTTGAAACTAAACTTGTATAATGGATTGTGAGATCTGAATATAAACTGTTTGTCTTTGATTTGTTCAATATTCATACAATTTCATGCCTGATTCTATTATTACTTTGTTGTTTTGATCAAATTGGCCACTTGATTCTTAATTGCAAGGTAATATATTGTTGGTTTGGATAATTTTAAGTCCGTAATTGCTTGGATTGTTCAAACATAAGAACACTTGGTGTAAAAACTAAGGAAATTGTATGATCTAGCAACATCTCATGCGTTTGAGTAGCTAGGATTGGATCTCTCTATCTCTTCATGCAGTTAACAGTTGTTTTGATGCCTAAGGCCCAAGGACGTTCCTTGGCAATTTGTTAATTAGTAATTAATTAGAGGATGTTCCCTAATTGGTTTAATCTTAAAGAGAGACATGGTGGTGAGAAGCGTTTTCCATCTCCATAACTAATCTATTGAATCAATCAAAAGAACATAAGTTTCAATGATTAATCCAAACAACTGAAGTGGATCCAACTCTTCAACTAGACCTTTCTCATATTTGATTTCCCATTTATTTTTATTATTCGCTTATTTAATTGCTTTCAGTAGTTGTTTAATTGAATGAATCTCAAAATCTCCCCCCATTTTACTTTCAGTCTGTTTGCTTTCAGCTTTATCTCGTTTCAGTTTATTTTGCTTTCAGTTGCGCTTTCAGTTAATTCTCTTGGTCTTGTTGAGAAAAATAGATAAGTTTTCAATTCTCTGTCGATTCGATCCTTTATGATAGAGCATATTTTAGTCCACTTTATCATTATGTTCTTGATGTTTATTTGCATCTTTTCTACCTAATTTTGTGGTTTTAATCATGTTTTGCAGATATTAGGGGCAATAAGATTCAGCCAAGGCTTAAACTTCAAATTGAAAACTGTTCCAATGGTCATTGACTATGAACAGAGCTAATAGCCACTTGGACAGGTGATCAACTGAAAACATATGCTTTCACATCAATAGGTTGGTGACCTTTTCAAGGAAAACTTAAGTGCAAAAGGCTGAATAGAGTACTTCAAGGTAAGGGCAAATCACTCTAAAAGCTAGAAAGAGTCTTAATTGAACAAACAATATGTGCATGTGTAATCTCTCTCTTGAGTAAAATAAATACTAGCCATGGTAGGTAAAGGGAGACAAGGAAAGAAGGTGAGTAACCTTGATGCATATATTCTTCACTGCAATGATTCAAAATAGGTGTTTAGAGTAAGAGCTTAAGTGGAAATAAGGATCAAGTAGCAAAGAGAGCTTATTTGACTATGTTTATTTGCTTGAGGACAAGCAAAAGGCTAGGTGTGGGGGTATTTGATAGAGCATAATTTAATCCATTTTATCATAATATTATTGATGTTAATTTACATATTTTCTGCCTAATTTAGTGCTTTTGATATTATTTAGCAGAAAATGGTGTAAAGAGACATTTTGGAGAAAATACCCTAAAAACTGCCTTAATTGGAGCGAAGGAGAGCAAGCTTGCCAAGTTGCAATTAAGTGAAGCTAAATAAGGAAAGTATTTTGAATTTCAAATCTTCAAGATTCATATTCAAATTTTGAATTTCAAAATCTAGCTTATTAAGGAAGCTAAATCCAAAGATCACATGCTTGCCACCTCATGCTTTGCACATTCAAAATTCAAATTGCAAAGAGAGGCTCCACTTCCTTAATTAAGCATGGGCGGCAAAGAAGGTGTGAAGGGCAGCAACTTAACTCTTGGGCAGCTTCTTGAAGACATATGGGCTGCAAAGACATCAACTTGGGCAGCAAGTGAGAGCTAGGGCCCACACCTTGCACATAAGGACCAAGCCACATGCCTCACTCTTCACATGAGTGCATGGGCGGCATGGAAGCACATGGGCAGCATGGGCAGCCACTTGAGATTCACGTGGGCTACACACACATATATCTCTCCCCAATTTCTTCAAGGTTCGACGCAAGGAAGTCCTCCATTCTCTCCATCTTCGGTCCTCTTTCTTTCCTCTTTTCTTTTTTATTTTCTCGTTTTGGTTCAGCCATGAGTGGCTGAAATCTTTTATTCTAGTTGAAGATTGGTTGAAACTAAAGTTGTTTAATGGATTGTGAGATCTGAATATAAACTGTTTGTCTTTAGTTTGTTTAATATTCATACAATTTCATGCCTAATTCTATTATTACTTTGTTGTTTTGATCAAATTGGCCACTTGATTCTTAATTGCAAGGTAATATATTATTGGTTTAGATAATTTTAAGTCCATAATTGCTTGGATTGTTCAAACATAAGAACACTTGGTGTAAAAACTAAGGAAATTGTATGATCTAGCAACATCTCATACGTTTGAGTAGCTAGGATTGGATCTCTCTATCTCTTCATGTAGTTAACAGTTGTTTTGATGCCTAAGGCCCAAGGACGTTCCTTGGCAATTTGTTAATTAGTAATTAATTAGAGGACGTTCCCTAATTGGTTTAATCTGAAGGAGAGACATGGTGGTGAGAAGCGTTTTCCATCTCTATAACTAATCTATTGAATCAATCAAAAGAACATAAGTTTCAATGATCAATCCAAACAACTGAAGTGGATCCAACTCTTCAACTAGACCTTTCTCATATTTGATTTCGCATTTATTTTTATTATTCGCTTATTTAATTGCTTTCAGTAGTTGTTTAATTGAATCAATCTCAAAACCTTCCCCCATTTTACTTTCAGTCTATTTGCTTTCAGCTTTATCTCGTTTCAATTTATTTTGCTTTCAGTTGCACTTTTAGTTAATTCTCTTGGTCTTGTTGAGGAAAATAGATAAGTTTTCAATTCTCTATGGATTCGATCCTTTACCACTATCTGTAGTAGTAATATTGTTGATAACCGAAAAGGTTATTTTTGACGGGCTTCGATAACCGCGTGTCAAAAATTGGCGCCGTTGCCGAGGAGTCGATTTAACTAATCTATTTTTTTTTCTTTCATGACCAGATCTGGACACAAGGATACTCTGCCTTACAATCCAGAAATTGAACGCACAATCAGGAGACTAGGTAAGCAAGCATCTCGGTTGTGGGAGACAACGCAAGCCGAGACCACTCCTGAAGAAGCCCCAATCGCAGACCACTCTTCTGAAGCACCCGAACTTCACCAACAAGCCACACAAATGGCCGAACCTCATGCACAACCTACTGCCCAGAATGGACATGCTGTCCAAGACCAAATAATTCAAGAAAATCCAGTAATTAGGCCCCCAGAGCAAAGAGAAAGAACCATGAGAGAGTTGGCAGCACCTATAGGTGATCAAGCACCTCTATGCATGACTCGTGGTTGTCTTTTGCACTTAAGTTTTGCTTGAAAAATTCACCAACCTTTAGACGTGAAGGTACATATTTATGATACCCACCCCCAGTTACTCAGTTGGTCACCTGTCCAAGTGGCTACTAGCTTTGGTCATAGTCTTTCAACCATTGGAACAATTTTCAATTTGTGCTCATGAAGCCTAAGCCTTTGCTGAATTCCTTTAATCAATGCATTGGGCAAATCAACACCAATTGCTAAAATAAGTCATATTAAGTACATTCACACAACTTTCAATTCATTCTCTCTAATGAGTGTCATCAATATATTTTTCACCATGGCAAGCTCAAAGATTCAATTCAAAAGGTAATTCTCAAACATGAATACAACTCACTGCAATTGATTCAACATAAGTTTAAAGAGTCATCACATCAACAAGTTCTGTTTGACTGGTTCAGCAGTGTGTGTTTCAGCAGGCTGTGATTTTTGGACAGCAGCAGGGAATGCAGGCTGTGCTGTTTTTGCAGCCAGCGTTGCTGGTTCTGTTTGGAAAGAAACTTCTGATTTTGATGAGGTAATTTCAGTGTGTGCTGTCTCCTGGACAGCAGCTAATGCTTGTTCTGTAATTTCTGCAGATGCTGTTTTTGGACAGCAACAAATTCAGCAGGTGATGTTTGAGCAGCAGCAGCTTCGGCAGTGACTTGCTGGACAACAGGTGCTGTTTGGACAGCAGCAGGGGATGCAGAAGGTGGACGTCCATTACTGTCTCTATTTTCAACAGCTGTAACGACCCGGAAATCCGACCCGTTACCGGCGCTAGGATCCAGATCGGCTTAAGGCCGCCGGGACCCGTAGCAAGCCTACATACCTCCTGTAAACCTGTGGAATCCCATACATAACAACATATACATGATCTGTAAAAATTTTCTTTTCTCTTATCCAAGCAAAACCTGTGCAGGCACAAAATCATACATAAACCCCACACTGGAGTCCTCATCAAATACTCCAATGGGGTATCATCATCATACATATCAGCTTGGATAATCATGGTCATTAACATCATTACTCATTAAACACTCTGTACATAATGGGGATTCACACACCTCTAGGTCAAGCACTACTATAATCCTCAATACATCATCAAATCATTCATTACAGTACATAGTCATAAATACTCATTACATCATGTTCATGTCCACTACTATCTATTACAACATACAAGGCTTGACTTCACTCTAGCCGACTTCTTGATCTATCCTGTACCTGCAACTCTGGGGATAAAGGGAGTGGGGTGAGCTACTAGAGCCCAGTGAGCAGAAACTAAAAACATTTGTTTTAATTCCTCCATTTTTAGGTATATTATTATTCATTTTAATTATTATTATGATCATTTAACTTTTTCTTTCTTTTTCTTATTCATGCTTTCATGTATGCGCCATAACACAAACATTTCACAACAAGGATGAACTTGTCACCATTTAGCCCCAATCTTTCTTACTTATACATGCCGGGGGCGTAGAGCCGTAGCAGGCACACCCGGACTTCCATAATCCGTCATAGTGCCAGGGGCGTAGAGCCGTAGCAGGCACACCTGGACTCACATAGGCTATCATGACATACAAGGGCTAATGGATCATTCAACATTCATCCACATCAACAACAAAGTATGCAATGCAACATATTCGTGAATTCTAATGCAAACAACCTAATATTGCATGGCATAATGATGCATGGGCAATGCTTTATGATTCATTCATTTATTCATTTACTTTAAAGCTTAAGGGGTTGTTCCACTCACCTGGTAACTGAAGCTTTAACAATGAACTCTGAACGACTATCTCACAACCGGGGGTCTCGGTTCCTCGGGTCCGAACCTACACAGGTGGACTCAAATGAGGCACCAAACATACATGAACATGACTCCAAAATACTCCCCAAAGACCCCCTAAAACATCCTGAAAACATCACATGAAATCATGCAAGAAACGGCTAAACAGGGCACTTTCGGCGGTAGGTTCGGCGGCCGAAAGTCCCTCTGCAGCCGAAAGTCATGCAGGTTCGGCGGCACTTTCGGCGGCCGAACCTCCCAGACAGAGACGAAACTTGAGTTTCGGGGGCAGGCTTCGGCAGCCGAAACTGCCTCCACAAGGGGGTTCGGCGGCCGAAAGTTACTTCGGCGGCCGAACCTGAGTTTCTGCCAAAGGGCAGAAACTTGGCTCCCTTGTGTCCACAGCCTCCAAAACGCCTCAAAGCAAGCATAAACTTGATTTTACACATGCCTACACATCATACATCACACCTAGGGGTCTCAAGCTTCAATATACCCCAACTACAACACTTCAAACACACAAACATCAATATACATTGTTCATCAAAGCATCAAAACCCATAAACTCATCACTAAGCTTAAACATGCATTTCTACCCATAAATCAACCTAAAGCTTGTTTAAAACACATAACTAGGGTGGATCCGAGCTTACCTCTTGAAGAAACGAGAGGAAAGGCGATCCTAACTTGGAGATGGGGAGATTGAACTTTTTGAACCTCCAAATACCCAAAACTTGCTCTTTACTCACAAATCTTCAAAACAGTAGTTAAAACCCGTTAAAACCATGAAAGATCTAAAGAAAACACTCAAGATCGAGGGAGGAGCGGCAGAGACTCACCTTGGCCGACAACGAAGGAGAAAAAGCTCGCTCGTGCGGACCTAAGGGACCCTTTTATAGTGGCTGGCCAGGCCACGTTCGGGGGCCGAATGTGCCTCCGCATGCATGCCATGTTCGGCGGCCGAACTTGAACTTCGGCGGCCGAACCTGGACTTCCCTCACTCATGCTTTCGGGGGCCTAACGTGCCTCCTAATCACATGCATGTTCGGCGGCCGAACTTGTCTTTCGGCGGCCGAACCTGGGTTTTCCTTTAAAGAATTTTCATGCAAAAATTCATTAAATTTTCATACTTAAAAACATGAAATACATGAAAACATTTCATAAAATCATAGTTTTACCCTTCTAGAGGTTTCCGACATCCGAGGTCCCACCGGACGGTAGGGATTCCGATACCGGAGTCTAGCCGGGTATTATAACAGCTTGGACAGCAACAAATTCTGGACGTTTGACAGCAGGTGCTGTAGAATTTTCTTCAGCAAAAATGTGTTGTGCAGTAGTGTTTATGGCTACCTTTTGGACAGCAGCTGGTTCTGTTTCTCGGAACAACAAGTTTGACAGCAGATTCAGCTTTAATTTCAGCAGCAGGTGGACAAAATTGTTCTGTTTCTTAGACAGGAGTCTTGACAGTAGGTGCAGAAGGTGATTGTTAAGCAGCATTGTTGAGGGTGGCTTTCGGGCTTGGTTCCTCGGATTGACTTGCTTCCCAAGTCGCTTGATTGTTTGCTCAATTTCTGGATCGTAAGGTAGAGTTTTATTGCGTTCAGATCTGGTCATGAAAGAAAAACAAATTAGTCAAATCAATTCCCCGGCAACGGCGCCAATTTTTGACTCGCGGTTGTCGAAGCCGGTCAAAAATAACCTTTCTGGTTATCAACAATTTTACAACTGTAGATAGTGGTGAAAGGATCGAATCCATAGGGAATTGAGAACTTACCCATTTTCCTTATCAAGACTGAGAGAATTAACTGAAAGAAAAATAAACTGAAAGGGAAATAAACTGAAACGAGATAAACTGAAAGCAAATAAACTGAAAGTAAAATGGGGGGGGGTTTGAGATTGATTTAATTGATCTAATTCTAAAAGCAATAAAAGAAGCAAATAGTAAAAAAAATAAAGAGAAATCAAATATGAGAAAGATCTAGTTGAAGAGTTGGATCCACTTCAGTTGTTGGGATTGATCATTGACACTTAGTTTCCCTTGATAGATTCAATAGATTAGTTATGGAGATGGAAAATGCTTCTCACCACCATGTCTCGCCTTAATCATAAACCAATTAGAGAACATCCTCTAATTAATTACTAATCAACAAGTTGCCAAGAAACGTCTTTGGGCCTAAGGCATCAAAACAACTGTTAATTGCATGAAGAGATAGAGAGATCCAATCCAATTACCCAAACGCATGGAGATGTTGCTAGATCATACAATTTCCTTAATTTTTACACCAAGTGTTCTTGTGTTTGAACAATTCAAGCAATTACGGACTCAAAATTATTCAAACTAACAATATATTACCTTGCAATAAAAAATCAAGTGGCCACATTGATCATAATAACAAAGCAATAATGGAATCAAGCATGAAATTGTATAAATATTGAATAACCAAAAGATAAATAACTTATGTTCATATCTCACTATCCATAAAACAACCAAAGTTTCAACCAATCTTCAACTAGAATAAAAGGTTTCAGCCGCTCATGGCTAAAACAAAAACCAAAAAATAAAGAAAGGTAGAAGAAGAGATGGTATCACTTGCAATCCCGTAGGTGTGTCCAAGGGGGTCTAGAAAAAGTTGTGGGGAGGCTCCTTATGTGTCTTTTTATAGTTGAAAGTATTGCCCTAGGTCCTTACATGCTTCCCTTGCTGCCTAAGAGGTGCTTGCTGCCCAAGTTGTGTCTAAAAAGGAAAGAATCGCATTGCAAGCTCTTCAGAAGGCAAGAGGCGCGCGCGGATGGATGTGCAGAAGGGAAAGTGAATCTGTCCAGTCTTTCCTTTTTAGGTGGAGCCTTCATTTGAATTTTGAATGCTGAATGCAGAAGAGACAAGTGCGTCTTCATGAAATCTTGCTGCCTAAATAGGAAGATATGACTGCTGCAGTGTGTGCACATCTTTGAACAAGGAAAGAAAGATCTGCGATTTGAATTTCAAATAATCTTTTGACTGAGCTTTCCTTGTTTGCTTTTGCTTCTGAACTTTCCTTATTTGAAAACTTTCCTTTTCTGAAAAGTTTTCTTATTTGAAAACTTTTCTTTTTTAGCACTTTTCATATTTGACACTTTTTGGCAGTTTTAAGAGCATTTTCTCCATATTGTCTCTTTACACCTAATATCTGCAAAATATGATTAAAACCACAAAATTAGGCAGAAAATGTTGGGAAATTCTAGAGATTATTGCAATCCAGTTGCGCAGCGAAAAAATAAAATCTCTGTTGATTTCCTTTTTCAGAATCCGAGTGCTTCATTTAATTCAAAGGATGGATATGAGACTAACCTGTTAATCTCGTCAAGAAGATATATTGTCGGACTGATGTTGCTGCTTTTTCAAACAAACACCCTCTGTAGTATCCACACGAACGTCTTCTATCCTTCTAGAGTGCTAGCTCTCTCAAAAATGGATAGATTATGTGCTCCACAATCTGCAGCTATTAGACTGAGTTTTCTCAAAACGTCATCCACCCCCATAATTCGTAGTAGGAGTATTTATGTATTTCAGTCTTTTGTTTTCCACCAACTCTTTTCTTAAAAGAGTTGTGCTCAGAACCCACTATCACAATCTCGCAGATACTCAAATATCTTATGTGATAGAGTCTTTTATCTGTAACACTTATAGATACACTGCAGATCTTTTAAATATTATTATCTCATAATAATAAATAATTAATAATAATAACACTTTATTATTATTAACTATATTAATAATTAATATCAATAATAATAGTAACACTTTATTATTATTATTAATTATATTAATGATTAATAATAATAACACTTTATTATTATTAATTATATTAATGGGCTTTGGGCTTTTAGCCCATTAATATGACATAGCTCATCAACAACGTTCTTTTGTGTGTGACCCAATAGGCTCACATTAATTGGCAATAGGCCCAGTCCCACAAGGCCCATAAGTCATAAGTGGCCTCTAGCAAGACATTATGACTACCCAACTAATATGAGGATCAATAGTCCAATAAAGCCTAATAAATAGAACATGAATTAATCCCTTTGTCACACAATATCTAGTTTGAATATAAGTCATGGTCAATGTCAAACTTATAATGTTCAAACTTATGATTTCTCGATCTCTAAGTAAACTGATAAATTCAAATGATATTGATCACACTATCAATTCATTTGAGCACGACCATGCATTTCTCAGTCTCACTTATCGAGGGGCCCAGAAGATATCTCTCTCATAGAGAGGGACAAATCCTATCTTGATTGTTCATTATCCTCTATATAATTTCTATTATGCTCAATCATAACCTTTACGATTGTCCGATTAAAGACAACGTTTGGTTATGTCAAAACATAATAGTCCTTATGTTGGAAACTATGACAATCTCAAGTCAAAGGATTAAGACATAACTACTTTTGAGATTTACTTATGACAATGACCCATGTAGTGATCTCAATGCGGGTCCATCCAATACTTTGTTCTCTAACAAGTATTTATGATTATTGAATTATATCAACATATACATAATCATCTCATGATTATCAATCAATAATCATACCAGTTATATTTTATTATTATCAACATAATAATAAGTAACCAGGGATGATAATCATTATTATGTAACATGCAAACAAATAATAATGATAAAAACCTCTTCATTAATAACCAAAACGACATACAAAAAGGTCCAAGATAATGGCCTAGGGCATATACACTAACAATCTCCCACTTGCATTAGGCCTAATCATATAAGTATCTAATACCTATAGACCTAGTGTGCTGATCATGCTTGACCTGTGAAAGAGGCTTGGTCAGTGGATTTGCAATGTTGTCATTTGTGTCTACTTTGCATATTTTGATATCTCCTCTTATCAATGATCTCTCGAATAAGGTGATATCGCCTGAGTATATGTTTAGATCTCTGGTGAGATCTGGGCTCCTTTGCCTGTGCTATGGCACTATTATTACCATAATAAAGGTCCATAGGATTTGCAATGCTGGGAACCATTCCTAACTCTGAGATGAATTCCTTCAACCAGACTGCCCTTTTAGCTGCATCTGATGCTGCTATATACTCAGCTTCTATTGTAGAATCTGCTATAGTGCTCTGCTTGGAACTCTTCCAACTAACAACTCCACCATTTAAATTGAATACGAATCCTGACTGCGATCTGAAGTCATCTTTGTCGGTTTGAAAACTAGCATCTGTGTAACCACTTACAACTAGCTCGTCTTCCAAACCTCCATAAACTAGGAATGCATCCTTAGTCCTTCTAAGGTACTTTAGGATATTCTTAATAGCTGTCCAGTGACTTTCACTGGGATCTGCTTGATATCTGCTTGTTGTGCTTAATGCATATGAGACGTTTGATCTAGTACATAACATGACATACATGATAGATCCAATAGCAGAAGCATAAGGAATCTTATTCATTCTTTCTCGCTCATCAGATGTCATAGGACATTGATTCTTGCTGAGATGAATACCATGAGACATGGGCAAGAATCCTCTTTTGGAATCTTGCATGCTGAACCTTTTCAGCACCTTGTCAATATAAGTACTTTGACTCAAACCGATTATCCTCTTGGATCTATCCCTATAGATCTTAATACCAAGGATATATGCAGCCTCACCTAAGTCCTTCATTGAAAAAGAATTCTCTAACCAAGTCTTAACCTTTTGCAAGGTAGAGATATCATTTCCAATGAGTAATATGTCATCCACATATAGGACTAGAAACACAATTGCACTCACACTAACCATCTTGTAAACAAAAGGTTCATCTTCATTTTTGATGAATCCAAAGTCTTTGACTGTCTCATTAAAACGAAGATTCCAACTCTGAGAAGCTTGCTTCAATCCATAAATGGATCTCTGAAGCTTGCAAATCTTTCCAGAATTCTCAAGGATTACAAAACCCTGAGGTTGTGTCATGTACACATCCTCGAGCAAAAGTTCACGACTGTCAGTCATGAGAAATCCATATCTCTCAGGCTGATGACGTGTCCTATCAGATCTGCGAGGGACTTGTGTCACCCTTTCAGTTTCCACAATTGTTTGTGGTTTTGAAAGTGGTTCTACCAGCGGTTCAATGCTCTCTTGTGGTACTTGAGTTTCTTCAAGTCGCAATGTACTCCCACTGAATCTCTGAGAGATAAATTCCTTTTCTAAAAAGGTACCATTTCGAGCAACAAACACTTTGTTCTCTGAGGGAATATAGAAATAGTATCCTTTGGTTTCCTTATAATACCCCACAAAATTGCACTTGATAGATTTTAGAGCTAGCTTATTTGAGCGTTTCACATAAGCCTCACAACCCCAAATCTTAAGGAAAGACAAACTGGACATTTTGCCAGTCCATAACTCATATGGTGTCTTTTCAACCGCTTTCGATGGTACTCGGTTTAGAATGAATGCAGCTGTTTCCAAGGCATAACCCCAAAATGATAAAGGGAGATTTGTTTGACTCATCATAGATCGAACCATATCTAATAAAGTTCGATTTCTCCTTTCAGAAACACCATTCCATTGTGGAGTTCCTAGAGGAGTCAATTGTGAAACAATTTCACAGTTTCTAAGATGTTCATCAAACTCTTGGCTCAAATATTCACCACCTCGATCAGATCGAAGCATCTTAATAGTTCTACCAAGTTGATTTTGTACTTCATTTTGAAAAGTTCTAGACATTTCAAAAGATTCATGCTTATGTTTCGTTAGGTAGACATAGCCATACCTACTAAAATCATCAGTGAATGTAATGAAGTACTGATAACCTCCCCTGGCACTAATGCTTAGTGGGCCACATACATCTGTATGTATTAAGCCCAATAAGTCTGAAGCCCTTTGACCTTGTCTAGTAAAAGGGTCCTTTGTCATCTTACCAAGCAAATAAGATTCACAATTTTCAAATGATTCAAAATCAAAAGAATCTAATAAACCATCCTTATGGAGCTTAGATATGCGATTCTCATTTATATGGCTAAGACGATAGTGCCATAAATATGTTGGGTTTAACTCATTTGACTTAGTTTTCTTAGAAGTTATGTTTATAGATATTGTTGTCTCTAGAATCATCTAGATTAAGGATATAAAGGCCGTCATATGAATTTGCAATACAATAAAGCAAATCATCTTTATTGATGGAGCATTTCTTATTCTTAATAAGAAATGAAAAACCTTCATCGTCCAAAACAGAAACTGAAATAATATTCCTACTCAAAGTAGGAACATAGAAGCAATTGTTCAAAACTAACAAAAACCCATTGGGCAACTCAAGTTCATAAGTCCCTATAGCTAAGGCAGCAACTCTTGCTCCATTGCCTACACGTAGGTCCACATCGCCCTTTTTCAGTTTTCTACTCCTTTTGAGACCCTTCACATTTGTACAAATGTGAGAACCACATTCGGTATCTAATACCCATGAAGTAGAAATAGATAAATTAATATCTATAACATAAATACCTGAAGTCATAGTCTCACTACTCTTCTTCTTCTTGCACTCATCCAAATAGAGTTTGCAATTTCTATTCCAATGCCCTGGTTCCTTGCAATGGAAGCAGATTCCTTCCTTAGGAACTATTTCCTTAGGAATTTTTGTCTTGGATTGCCATTTAGGCTTGCCTCGTCCCTTAGGCCCATTAACTTTCAGTTTATCCTTCTCAAGGATGGATCGCAGTGATAAGGTGGAATTGTTATTAGCAGCCATAATTATCTACAAAAATATGCAAACATAATTAATTTAGTAAATTAATATTGAGGCGATAATAATCTCCCACTAAAATACAACCCTCAAAATAATAATAATATTTTAGTGGGCTAAGATCCATATTTCACCTAATTCTAAGTCAGCTTTGGCATGATGCTTAGAATTAAGTTATTTAGGTAGGTAACCGCTTACCAATTACATCTAATGTAACTCTTAGATTATGAGGTGCTGACATCATATGTCAAATGCATGTTATACCCCATCTAATGCCTTAGGCCCAAAACCGTTTTGATAGCCTAATTAAGCTCAACCAAAATTAAATAAATGAGTAACTATTACTCATCCTATCTTACTAGGATAACCTAATGCACTTTGCTTTGGCAAAACCTGCATTTGGGTGATCTTAGTCTTGATAGGTGTTTAATATATGGGTGGCATTAAAACTTAAAATTTTAGAGTGAGGGTTCATCTTTTAATTTTAATTATTTTGTCTTGCATATATATATTATAGCTATATGCATACACAATAATGCATAGTATCTCATACTAACATATAATAAAATAATAAAATATAGTCATTTAAATCTGATTTAAAGACTAAAAGAAAATAATTTAAAATTTATTTTCTTATAATTATTTTGTCTTGCATATATATATTATAGCATCCTATATGCATATATATACATATAAACAATAATGCATAGTATCTCATACTAATATATGACAAAATAATAAAATATAGTCATTTAAATCTGATTTAAAGACTAAAAGAAAATAATAAAATATAGTCATTTAAATCTGATTTAAAGACTAAAAGAAAATAATTTATTTTCTCAAATTTATTATTATTATTATTTTTATTCCAGGGGCAGAATTGTAATTAGGGCATCTTCTTCCTAAGGAGAAACCCTAGCCGCCGCCCCACTGTTGCCCAACCCGTCGGCGCGCAGCCCGCTGGCGCGCGACACGCCGGCGCACGAAGCGAGCCACGCCAGTGCGCGACCCACGTCGAGTGACCCCTCGGGCGCGCGACCCACGGGTGTGCGATCCACTGGTCGCGCGACCCATTGGGCGCGCGACCTGCCGGGCGCGCGACTCCTGTGGGCGCGCAATCCTCCGTGCGCGCGACACTCTCGGGCAGGCCTTCTCAGTCACTGCGTTCTAGGCAGCGACGCCGGCCAGGCTCGTGACGGTCGAAGAACCCGTCGTTCCTCGCCGGCGGCAGTAAAGACACTCTCTGCAGGTGGTCGCGATGATGGAAGGAGCGTCACACGCCCTCCACATCCGCCTATCAGCTTCGCCAATTTCTAGGTTCACGATGACTGCTCATCGTGGATCCAGTTGCAATTTTTCTTTTAAATTAATTTAATTTTTCTAACAAAAATTAAAATTATCTAAATGATCTAATCATTCATCCATAATTATCATGTCTTTCTAATAAACATATATCGCATATATAATATCAATCATGGCATAATTAATTTAAACGAAAAGCACAGGTTGGCTCTGATACCATTGTTGGGAAATTCCAGAGATTATTGCAAACCAGTTGCGCAGCGGAAAAATAAAATCTCTGTTGATTTCCTTTCCCATAATCCGAGTGCTTCGTTTAATTCAAAGGATGGATATGAGACTAACCTGTTAATCTCGTCAAGAAGATACAATGCCGGACTGATGGTGCTGCTTTTTGAAACGAACACCCTCTATGGTATCCACACGAATGTCTCCTATCCTTCTAGAGTGGTAGCTCTCTCAAATATGGATAGATTATGTGCTCCACAATCTGCAACTATTAGACTGAGTTTTCTCAAAACGTCGTCCACCCCCACAATTCGTAGTAGGAGTATTTATATATTTCAGTCTTTTGTTTTCCACCAACTCTTTTCCTAAAAGAGTTGTGCTCAGAACCCACTATCACAATCTCGTAGATACTCAAATATCTTATGTGATAGAGTCCTTTATCTGTAACACTTACAGATAGACTGCAGATCTTTTAAATATTATTATCTCATAATAATAAATAATTAATAATAATAACACTTTATTATTATTAACTATATTAATAATTAATATCAATAATAATAATAACACTTTATTATTATTATTAATTATATTAATGATTAATAATAATAACACTTTATTATTATTAATTATATTAATGATTAATAATAATAACACTTTATTATTATTAATTATATTAATGGGCTTTGGGCTTTTAGCCCATTAATATGACATAGCACATCAACAACGTTCTTTTATGTGTGACCCAATAGGCTCACATTAATTAGCAATAGGCCCAGTCCCACAAGGCCCATAAGTCATAAGTGGCCTCTAGCAAGACATTATGACTACCCAACTAATATGAGGATCAATAGTCCAATAAAGCCTAATAAATAGAACATGAATTAATCCCTTTGTCACACGATATCTAGTTTGAACATAAGTCATGGTCAATGTCAAACTTATAATGTTTAAACTTATGATTTCTCGATCTCTAAGTAGACTGATAAATTCAAATGATATTGATCACACTATCAATTCATTTGAGCACAGTCATGCATTTCTCAGTCTCACTTATCGAGGGGCCTAGAAGATATCTCTCTCATAGAGAGGGACAAATCCTATCTTGATTGTTCATTATCCTCTACATAATTTCTATTATGCTCAATCATAACCTTTATGATTGTCCGATTAAAGACAACGTTTGGTTATGTCAAAACATAATAGTCCTTATGTTGGAAACTATGACAATCTCAAGTCAAAGGATTAAGACATAACTACTTTGAGATTCACTTATGACAATGACCCATGTAGTGATCTCAATGCGGGTCCATCCAATACTTTGTTCTCTAACAAGTATTTATGATTATTGAATTATATCAACATATACATAATCATCTCATGATTATCAATCAATAATCATACCAGTTATATTTTATTATTATCAACATAATAATAAGTAACCAGGGATGATAGTCATTATTATGTAACATGCAAATAAATAATAATGATAAAAACCTCTTTCATTAATAACCAAAACGACATACAAAAAGGTCCAAGATAATGGCCTAGGGCATATACACTAACAGAAATAGTGTAAATAAACAGCAAGAATATCATGGTAAAATGGGCTAAAATATGCTCTATCAAATACCCCCACACTTAGCCTTTTGCTTGTCCTCAAGAAAATAAACACAGTCAAACAAGCTTTCTTTGCTACTTGATCCTTCTTTCCATTTAAGCTCTTACTCAAGACACTTATTTTGAATCATTGCAGTGAAGAATATATGCATGAAGATTACTCACCTTCTTTCCTTGTTTTCCTTTACTTACCATGGCTAGGATTTGTTTTACTCAAGAGAGAGATTATACATGCACATGTTCTGTTCAGTTAAGACTCTTTCTAGCTTTCAGAGTGATTTGCCCTTATCTTGAAGTACTTTATTCAGCCTTTTGCACATTAATCTTGCTTGAAAAAGTCACCAACCTTTTGACGTGAAGGTACATATTTGTGATACCCACCCCCAGTTACTCAGTTGGTCACCTGTCCAAGTGGCTACTAGCTCTGTTCATAGTCTTTCAACCATTGGAACAATTTTCAATTTGTGCTCATGAAGTCTAGGCCATTGCCGAATTTCTTATATCAATGCATTGGGCAAATCAACACCAATTGCTAAAACAAGTCATATTGAGTTCATTCACATAACTTTCAATTCATTCTCTCTAATGAGTGTCATCAATATATTTTTCACCATGGTAAGCTTAAAGATTCAATTCAAAAGGTAATTCTCAAACATGAATATAGCTCACTGCAATTGATTCAACATAAGTTTAAAGAGTCATCACATCAATGGGGTCATGGAAAGAAAAGCTCATCCAACATAGTTCATCAGTTTGAGTAGAGCATATAAAAAAGAAGAAGATTGTGGTTGCGTGTGTTATTGAAAGCATAAATGAAAACAAATTGAAAGAAAACTAAGTAAAAAAAATCGCATGAACTGAAAGGAAAAGAAGAAAAATTTCGCAAATCTGAAAGGGAAATAAAAATTTTTCGCAAACTAAAAGGAATGTAAAATCGCAAGACTGAAAGGAGAAGAAGAAGAAGAAGAAATTATTCAGAGATATGCACCCCCACACCTAAATCATGCATTGTCCTCAATGTGTAAGAAAAATAAAAGAGCAAAGGAAACTGAGTACTCCCCTGGGTGTGGTGTGCATGGTGCGATCCACTTAAGCAGAATGAGTGAGATGGTGTAGTGGAATTTCTTCCACTACTTGCATTGTGAACCCTTCATAGTATGGTTTCAGATATGGTTCCTCCCAAACATCATGTTTTGCATTCTTTTTTATTTTGTCTTTTGTGTGCTTGGGCCTATCAAAGGGAAAGTTGCTTTCTACACATTCAGGAGGTTGCCACATTGAGAGCTTCTATTTGGGCAAACAAGATTCTGCCTTATCTGGTGGCTTGGGCAGAAAGTGTTACTCATGCCCCTTTGCTTTAGGCGATTGGAAGTCAATTTGTTCCTTGTGTGCATGGGCTATTTGCGTTGGCTGTCTGGCTGAACTGGATTCTCCCTTTTCCTTCTGCGCATGGACTGTCTGAAAGAGGTGAATTGCAGGACTTACCTGAAGTGGGAGCTGAAGAGGCACGCCTGAACTGCTTTCTGTTTGCGCAAGACTGATCTACGCATCAAGCTGAAAGGGTGCAGTCTACTTCTGTTCTTCCTGCGATTGTTTGCAGCTCACCTGTTGGATGCTGCAGACTGTTTCCTTTGATTCTGGCTCTTTCTAGCTCTCTATCTTTACCTGGTTTGTCTCCTTGGGAATCTGCTTAACAGCATCTAGCAGAGGTATGTTGATTTCCACTTTTCTGAAGGTCTCAAGGATCTCCTTTTCTTCTTTTTCTTTCTGTGTTCTTTCAAATCTTTTTGGAAAAGGAGGTGGAATCTGAAAACGTACCTGGTGGTCAGCTTTCTACGCAGGAGTGGTGTCAGATGGATTTCGGCTAGCTGGCTCAGGGAGATGGTGTGCAGGAATGGTTTCAGTTTGCGCAGGCTCCTGTGCAACTTGCTTCTCTTCCTCATATCTGGCATCTTGAAGCTCTTTCCCACTTCTCAAAGTAATGGCACTCACATTCTGTCTAGGAATAATTTCAGTTTGAGAAGGGAGCTTACCTTGGGATTCAGACTTGTTCATGGATGCGATCAGCTGTCCTAGGTGCTGTTGGATGCTTTGCATAGAACTCACCATTGTCTCCATCATCTTTTCAAGGTGCTGGTTGGGATTTGGAGGTGCTGGTTGGGCTTGATTCCTTTGATAGTTCTGATAGTTCTGGTTGTTGTTGGCCCTTCCATAGCTGAAATTGGGGTGGTCTCTCCAACCTGGGTTGTAAGTGTTAGAATATGGATCATGTCTTACCTGGCTGTTGTATCCTCCAATGGCATTCACTTGCTGGTTGTCTTCTTGAAGTGTAGGACATTGATCAGTTAGATGTCCTACATATGCACAGATCCCACATGGGCGAGGTGGCTGGGATGCTTGAACATATTGAACTAGTCCTATGGCAAAATCTTTCATAAAAGATGTCAGTTCAGAAAGCTGAGAAGAAATAGGAGGTTAACTTACCTCATTGACTACTCTCTGCAGTTGCTTTTCTTCTCCATATTGCCTAGATGAGGCTGCAAGTGATGAAATCAACTTTTTGATTGCTTGAGGTGAGCTTTCTTTAATTGAACCTCCACATGCTACATCAATGCATGTCCTTTCGGATGGTAGCAAACCTCCATAGAAGAATTCTATGAGTGATTTTTCTGAAATGTCATGTTGAGGACAGCTTGTGCACAATCTATTAAATCTTTCCCAATAATCATACAAATCTTCAGTTTCTTTTTGCTTAATGCCACTAATCTCTCTTCTTATGCTTATGACTTTAGAAGTTGGGAAATATTTATTCAGAAAAGCTCTTACCATTCCATCCCAATAAGTGATTGATCCAGGTGGTAAGTAAAATAACCAATCTTTGGCATAATCATCAAGTGAGAATGGGAATGCTCTCAGTTTAACATGCTCTTCAGTTATGCCTTGCGGCCTCATGGATGAACATACAATGTGAAATTCTTTCAAGTGCTTATGTGAATTTTCATTCTCCAAACCTCTAAATTTAGGTAGTAGATGTATCAAGCCTGTTTTGAGCTCAAAAGGGGCTGTCAAAGGTGGGTAAGTGATGCACCATAGTGCTTGATCATCCACAGAGGCTGCCATCTCTTTCAGTGTTCTTTCCCTTGGTATTGGTGCTCTCATGGCTGGATTTTCTGGTTCAATATCAGCATATACAGTAGGTCCAGCTGGTCTTTGAATAGGGGCAGCAGATTGCACATGAAATTCGGCCATCTCAGCGGCTGTTTGGGCAATTTCTACAGCTGTGTTTGCAAGGGCTGGTTCTGCAGATTCTGGTGCAACAGATTCTGGTGTGGCAAATTTTGGTACAACAAATTCTGGTTCAGCAGTGTGTGTTTCAGCAGGCTGTGATTTTTAGACAACAGCAGGGAATGCAGGCTGTGCTATTTTTGTAGCTAGCGTTGCTGGTTCTGTTTGGAAAGCAACTTTTGATTTTGTTGAGGTAATTTCAGTGTGTGTTGTCTCCTGGACAGTAGCTAATGCTTGTTCTGTAATTTCTGCAGATGCTATTTTTTGGACAGCAACAAATTCAGCAGGTGATGTTTGAGCAGCAGCAGCTTCGGCAGTGACTTGTTGGACAACAGGTGCTGTTTGGACAGCAGCAGGGGATGCAGAAGGTGGACGTCCATTGCTGTCTCTGTTTTCAGCAGCTTGGACAGCAACAAATTCTGGACGTTTGACAGCAGGTGCTGTAGAATTTTCTTCAGCAAAAGTGTATTGTGCAGCAGTGTTTATGGCTTCCTTTTGGACAGTAGCTGGTTCTATTTCTCGGAACAGCAAGTTTGACAGCGGATTCAGCTTTAATTTCAGCAGCAGGTGGACAAAATTATTTTGTTTCTTAGACAGCAGTCTTGACAGTAGGTGCAAAAGGTGATTGTTCAGCAGCATTGTTGAGGGTGGCTTTGGGGCTTGGTTCCTCGGATTGACTTGCTTCCCAAGTCGCTTGATTGTTCGCACAATTTCTGGATCGTAAGGTGGAGTTTCCTTGTGTTTAGATCTGGTCATGAAAGAAAAATAAATTAGTTAAATCAATTCCCCGGCAACGGCGCTAATTTTTGACTCGCGGTTGTCGAAGCCGGTCAAAAATAACCTTTCTGGTTATCAATAATTTTACAACTGTAGATAGTGGTGAAAGGATCGAATCCACAGGGAATTGAGAACTTGCCTATTTTCCTTATCAAGACCGAGAGAATTAACTGAAAGAAAAATAAACTGAAAGAGAAATAAACTGAAACGAGATAAACTGAAAGCAAATAAACTGAAAGTAAAATGGGGGGGTTTGAGATTGATTTAATTGATCTAATTCTAAAAGCAATAAAAGAAGCAAATAGTAAAAAAAATAAAGAGAAATCAAATATGAGAAAGATCTAGTTGAAGAGTTGGATCCACTTCAGTTGTTGGGATTGATCATTGACACTTAGTTTCCCTTGATAGATTCAATAGATTAGTTATAGAGATGGAAGACGCTTCTCACCACCATGTCTCGCCTTAATCATAAACCAATTAGAGAACGTCCTCTAATTAATTACTAATCAACAAGTTGTCACGGAACGTCCTTGGACCTAAGGCATCAAAATAACTGTTAATTGCATGAAGAGATAGAGAGATCCAATCCTAGCTACCCAAACGCATGGAGATGTTGCTAGATCATACAATTTCCTTAGTTTTTATACCAAGTGTTCTTGTGTTTGAACAATCCAAGCAATTACGGACTCAAAATTATTCAAACTAACAATATATTACCTTGCAATCAAGAATCAAGTGGCCACATTGATCATAATAACAAAGCAATAATGGAATCAAGCATGAAATTGTATAAATATTGAATAACCAAAAGATAAATAACTTATGTTCAGATATCACAATCCATAAAACAACCAAAGTTTCAACTAATCTTTAACTAGAATAAAAGGTTTCAGCCCCTCATGGCTGAAACAAAAACCAAAAAATAAAGAAAGGAAGAAGAAGAGATGGTATCACTTGCAATCCCGTATGTGTGTCCAAGGGGTCTAGAAAAAGCTGTGGGGAGGCTCCTTATGTGTCTTTTTATAGTTGAAAGTGTTTCCCTAGGTCCTTACATGCTGCCCTTGCTGCCCAAGAGGTGCTTGCTGCCCAAGTTGTGTCTGAAAAGGAAAGAATCGCGTTGCAATCTCTTCAGAAGGCAAGAGGCGCGCACGGATGCTCTGCAGAGGGAAGTTGGCGCGCGCGGATGGATGTGCAGAAGGGAAAGTGAATCTGTCCAGTCTTTCCTTTTTAGGTGGAGCCTTCGTTTGAATTTTGAATGCTGAATGCAGAAGAGGCAAATGCGTCTTCATGAAATCTTGCTGCCTAAATAGGAAGATATGCCTGCTGCAGTGTGTGCACATCTTTGAACAAGGAAAGAAAGATCTGTGATTTGAATTTCAAATAATCTTCTGACTGAGCTTTCCTTGTTTGCTTTTGCTTCTGTACTTTCCTTATTTGAAAACTTTCCTTTTCTGAAAACTTTCCTTATTTGAAAACTTTCCTTTTTTGGCACTTTCCATATTTGACACTTTTTGGTAGTTTTAAGAGCATTTTCTACAGATTGTCTCTTTACACCTAATATCTGCAAAACATGAATAAAATCACAAAATTAGGCAGAAATAGTGTAAATAAACAGCAAGAATATCATGATAAAATGGGCTAAAATATGCTCTATCACTTTGCACAGAAATTGCCAATGTCTCTACCATTTCTTCAAAGTGCATATTGGAACTTGGAGGTGCTTCTTGGGCTTGATATCCTTGATAGTCCTAGTAGTCATTAGCCCTTGCATAACTGAAGTCTGAATAGTCTCCCCAACCTGGATTGTATGTGTCATGGTAGGGATCATGTCTTGCCTGTTCATAGAATCCTCCAAATGTATGTCTAGGCTGACTATTGAATCTTTCAAACTCATGCACTGATTGGTCATACTCATAAAGTGTAGGACATTGATCAGTTGGGTGTCCCACATATGCACGGATCCTACATGGACTTGGTGGCTGAAATTGTTGAGCTCGACCTATGACAATACTTTTCACAACAGATGTGAGTTCTGAAAGTTAAGAATAGAGAACAGATGTACTTACCTCATCCATGAATCAGTTCTGCGATGGTGACTTGCTTTCGTGAGAGGATGGGTAATCCGAATGGTGAAGAGAAGGTGAGATGTGCGATTGGGATGTTTCAGAGGTGGGATCTGCGATGGTGGCTTCTTCAGAGGCAGATTCAGTGGTGTTTTGTTCCTGATTTGGTTCTGAAAGAAAAAATAGATTAGTTGAATCAATTCCCCGGCAACAACGCCAACTTTTCACTCGCGGTTGTTGAAGCCGGTTAAAAATAACCTTCCAGTTATCAACAATATTACTACTGCAGATAGTGGTAAATGATCGAATCCACAGAGAATTGAAAACTTATCTATTTTTTTTCTTAACAAGACTAAGAGAATTAACTGAATGAAAACTGAAAGCAATTAACTGAAAGCAAAATAAAAATAAAGTGCAATAAAAGTAAAAAGGGGGGTTTTGAGATTGATTCAGTTGAACTAATTAAGAAAGCAATAAAAGAAGTGAATAGTAAAAATAAAGAGAAATCAAATATGAGAAAGGTCTAGTTAAAGAGTTGGATCCACTTCAGTTATTTGGAGTGATCATTGAAACTTATGTTCTTTTGATTGATTCAATAGATTAGTTATGGAGATGGAAGACGCTTCTCACCACCATGTCTCTCCTTAAGATTAAACCAATTAGGGAACGCCCTCTAATTAATTACTAATTAACAAGTTACCAAGGAACGTCCTTAGGCCTTAGGCATCAAAACAACTGTTAATTGCATGAAGAGATAGAGAGATCCAATCCTAGCTACTCAAATGCATGAGATGTTGCTAGATCATACAATTTCCTTAGTTTTTACACCAAGTGTTCTTATGTTTGAACAATTCAAGCAATTATGGACCTAAAATTATCCAAATTAACAATTAATTACCTTGCAATCAAGATTCAAGTGGCCAATTTGATCAAAACAACAAAGTAATAATAGATTCAAGCATCAAATTGTATGAATATTGAACAAACCAAAGACAAACAGTTTATGTTCAGATCTCACAATCCATTAAACAACCTTAATTTCAACCAATCTTCAACTAGATTAAAAGGTTTCAGCCACTCAAGGCTAAACCAAAACCAAAAATAAAAGAAAAGAAGAAAGGCAGAAGAAGAGAAGAGTGGAGGCCGAAGCCTTGTCTTGCAATCCGAAGAGGTGAGGTGTGGAGAAGAGTTCTGAAGGTGATCCAAAAAATCAAGAAGTGGTTCTCGGCTGGTTAAGAGCTTCTTAAATAGGATTAGAGGCTGACCTTGCTGCCCTAGAGGTACTTGCTGCCCAAGTTGTGCCTGAAAAGGAAAGAATCGCGTTGCAAATTATTCAAAAGGAAAAAGGTGCGCGGGATGCACTGCAGAAGGAAGTTGTGCGCGCGGCAAGCTCTTCAGAGGGAAAGTGAGGCACGCGCGGATGCTCTGCAGAAGAGGAAAGATATCTGTCTAGTCTTTCCTTTTTAGGGGGAGCCTTCGTTTGAATTTTGAATGCTGAATGCAGATGAGGCAAGTGCGTCTTCTTGAAATCTTGCTACCTAAATAGGAAGATCTGACTGCTACAGTGTGTGCACATCTTGAACAAGGAAAGAAAGATCTGCAATTTGAATTTCAAATAATCTTCTGACTGAGCTTTCCTTATTTGCTTTTGCTTCTGCACTTTCCTTAATTGAAAACTTTCCTTTTCTGAAAACTTTCCTTATTTGAAAACTTTCCTTTTTTGGCACTTTCCATATTTGACACTTTTTGGCAGTTTTAAGAGCATTTTATCCAGATTGTCTCTTTACACCTAATATCTGCAAAACATGATTAAAACCACAAAATTAAGCAGAAAAGATGTAAATAATCATCAAGAACATAATGATAAAATGGACTAAAATATAATATATCAGTGCATCACTTATCCACCTCTGATAGTTCCCTTTAAACTCAAAACAGGTTTGATTCATCTTCTGCCTAAATTTAGAGGTCTTGAGAATGAAAATCCACACAAGCACTTAAAGGAATTTAACATTTTCTGTTCATCCATGAGGCCGCAAGGCATAACTGAAGACTATGTTAAGTTAAGAGCTTTTCCTTTTTCACTTGATAATTATGCTAAGGATTGATTATTTTATTTGCCATCTGGATCTATTATTTCTTGGGATGACATGGTAGTAGCTTTTTTGAATAAATACTTCCCAACTTCTAAAGCCATTAGCATAAGAAGAGAGATCAGTAGTATAAGACAAAAACCTTATGAGGATTTATATGACTATTGGGAAAGGTTTAAAAGACTGTGTACAGGTTGTCCCCAACATGATATCTTAGACAAGTCACTCATAGAATTCTTCTATGGAGGTTTGCTACCCTCTGAAAGGAAATTCATTAATGTAGCTTGTGGAGGTTCCATTATAGATAAGACACCTAGGGAGATGAGAGAATTGATCTCCACCCTTGCAGCCTCATCTAGGCAATATGGAGAAGAAAAGCAACTGCAGAGAGAAGCCAATGAGGTAAGTACATCTACTCTTTCCTCTCAGATTTCTGCACTAACCTCTGCCATGACAAATTTCTTCATAGGCCAACCTCAACAAGCCCAGCCAACTAGGCCATGTGGGATTTGTGCATATGTAGGAAACCCAACTGATCAATGTCCTACACTGCAAGAGGATAGCCAGCAAGTGAATGCTGTTGGAGGATACAACAACCAGCCTAGACATGATCCATATTCCAACACATACAATCCAGGCTAGAGAGACCATCCCAATTTCAACTATGGAAGGGCTAACAATTATCAGAACTACCAAAAGAATCAAGCCCAACCAGCACCTTCAAGTTCCAACCAGCACCCTGAAAAGATGATGGAGACACTTGCAAACACTGTGCAGACTCTCCAATAACAGGTGGGACAGATAGCCATATTAGTGAGCAAGCTTGAATCACAAGGTAAGCTCCCTTCTCAAACTGAAACTAACCACAGATAGAATGTCAGTGCCATCACATTGAGAAATGGAAAAGAGCTTCAGGAGGTCGGGACCGATCAAGAAAAGCCACCTGCGCAAGAGCCCCTTGTTTCAGAGGCACCTCCAATGCATCACTTGAGCAAGCCGAATGCTCCATCTGAAACACCTCCAGCGCAGAAGCCTAATCAACAGTTAAGTATTCAAATTCCACCCCCTTTTCCAAAAAGATTTGAAAGAACGCAAAAAGAAAAAGAAGAAAAGGAGATTCTTGAGACTTTTAGAAAGGTGGAAATCAACATACCCCTGCTAGATGCTGTTAAGCAGATTCCCAGGTACGCAAAATTTCTGAAAGAACTTTGCACTAATAGGAGGAAGCTTGTTGAAAGAGAAAAAGTTAGTGTAGGTGAGGTTGTTACTGCTGTGATAAAAAGAGAACTCCCCACCAAGTGCAAAGACAAAGGCATGTTTGCTATGGCTTGCAAAATAGGGAATGTTGGGATTAAGAAAGCCATGTGTGATCTTGGTGCATCTAGTAACGTTATGCCCCTTGCCATTTATAATTCTTTGAATGCAGGTGCACTAAAAGACACAAGAGTATTCATTCAGTTGGCTGACAAATCTGTGGTACACCCCATAGGTGTTCTAGAAGATGTTCTAGTTCAAGTAGATGAACTTGTCTTTCCTGCAGACTTTTATGTGATTGATACAAAGGAAGACAGTTGCAACACTACTTCTGACATCCTTCTTGGACGTCCTTTCTTGAGTACCGCTAGGACTAAGATTGATGTGCATGATGGCACATTGACTATGGAGTTTGAAGGGGAAGTCATTAAATTTAATGTTTATGATGCCATGAAATATCCCCATGATATGTCCCCTATTTATGGTCTTAATATTATTGATTGCTTGAGCCAGGAAATTTTTGATAAGAATCAAGATGATATTCTGAACATTGACCTTTGTAGGGAAGAGAGTCAGGAAGAGCCAAAACTGAAGGAAACTGTCTGTTGCATCCAACAGGTGGTCTGCAGTCAAGCACAGAATGAAGGAAGCTCAACCACACCTCTTCATATGAGATCGCAGAAGAGTCTTGCGCAGACAGAGACCACTCCCATCGCAACTCCCCAGCTTCCATTGCAGATCAGTCCTTCCAGCCCCCCCCCCCCCCTTTCAGTCAGATCTTGCGCAGAAGGAGATCCCTGAATCCAGTTCCGCTAGACAGTTAATGCAGACACCCTTGCAACACCTTTTAGAGTCTAAAGAAAGCGAGAATGGCCTCTTTGAACAGATCTTCCATGCCTAAACTGATGAGCCATGGTACACAGACATGGTGAACTACCTAGCCATAGGTAAGTTGCCTTTTGACATGCCCAAGCACACCAAAGACAAGATAAAGAAAGATGCCTGATACTATGTTTGGGATGAGCCATATTTGTGGAAACACTGTGCTAACCAAATGATAAGGAGATGTATTCCAGACCAAGAAATAGCTTCAGTACTTACTTTTTGTCATTCATATAGTTGTGGTGGACACTTTGGTCCAAGAAAGACTGCTCACAAAATACTTGAAAGTGGCCTGTTTTGGCCCACCATTTTTCGAGATGCCTTTTTGTTTTGCAGATCATGCGCAAGATGCCAACAGACTGGAAATTTGAGCCATAGAAATCAAATGCCACAGAATCCCATCATGGTCTGTGAGGTATTTGATGTGTGGGGCATAGACTTCATGGGCCCATTCCCACCATCCTTTGGATATACCTACATCATCCTTGCAGTGGATTATGTATCCAAGTGGGTGGAAGCTAGAGCAACCAAGACTGATGATGCAAAGGCAGTAGTGGACTTTGTGAAGACCAACATCTTTGCCAGACATGGAGTACCAAAGGCAATCATCAGTGATAGAGGGACTCACTTTTGCAATAAGGTGGTGGAAAGCCTTCTCAGAAAGCACAATGTGATACATAGAACATCCATAGCCTATCATCCTCAAACAAATGGGCAAACTGAAGTATCCAACAGAGAAATCAAGGCCATCCTAGAAAAGACAGTATCCCCTAATAGGAAGGAATGGAGTGCAAGATTGGAAGATGCTTTATGGGACTATAGGACAGCCTACAAGACCCCCATAGGTATGTCTCCTTACAGATTGGTCTATGGAAAAGCTTGCCATCTTCCAGTTGAACTTGAACACAAGGCCTACTAGGCAGTCAAGAATTGCAACATGGATCTCACAAAGGTTGGCCACAATCGTAAACTGCAACTGCAAGAGCTAGAAGAGATAAGACGAGACGCATATGAGACTTCCTAGAACTACAAAGCCAAAACCAAAGCTTTTCATGACAATCATATTTCAAGAAAACACTTTGAGGTTGGTGATAAAGTCTTACTCTTTGATTCTCATTTGAAATTGTTTCCAGGAAAGCTAAGCTCTAGGTGGATTGGGCCATTCATTGTGGAACATGCCCATCCCCATGGGGCTGTAGACATCCGAAGCATAGAGACTGGAAAAATCTTCAAGGTGAATGGGCATCGTCTGAAATCTTTCTACGAAGGATTCGCAGTGCAAGTAGTGGAAGAAATTCCACTACATCATCCATCTCAGTCTACCTAGTGGATCACCCCATGCACACCACATCCAAAGGAGTACTCAGTTTCCTTTGCTCTTTTATTTTTCTTATACATTGAGGACAATGCATGATTTAGGTGTGGGGGTGCATATTTCTTCTTCTTCTTCTTTTTCTTTCTTTCCCTTCTCCTTCTTCTTCCCCTTTCAGTTTGAGATTTTTTTTCTTTTTTTTTTTTCCTTTCAGATTTGCAATTTCTCTTTCTTTTCTTTCAGTTTATGCGATTTTTTTTTCTTTCAGTTTGTTTTCGTTTTTGCTTTCAATAACACACACAACCACAATCTTCTTTTTTTGATTTGCTCTACTCAAACTAATAGACTATGTTGGATGAGCTTTTCTTTCCATGACCCCATTAATGTGATGACTCTTTAAACTTATGTTGAATCAATTGCAGTGAGTTGTATTCATGTTTGGGAATTACCTTTTGAATTCAATCTTTGAGCTTGCCTTGGTGAAAAATATATATTGCTCATTAGAGAGAATGAATTGAAAGATGTGTGAATGAACTTAACATGACTTATTTTAGCAATTGGTGTTGATTTGCCCAATTCTTTGAGATAATGAGATTCGGCCAAGGCTTAAACTTCAAATTGAAAACTGTTCCAATGCTCATTGACTATGAATAGAGCTAGTAGCCACTTGGACAGGTGACCAACTGAAAACATATACTTTCACATCAATAGGTTGGTGACCTTTTCAAGCAAAACTTAAGTGCAAAAAGGTGAATAGAGTACTTCAAGGTAAGGGCAAATCACTCTGAAAGCAAGAAAGAGTCTTAATTGAACAAACAATATGTGCATGTGTAATCTCTCTCTTGAGTAAAACAAATACTAGCCATGGTAGGTAAAGGGAGACAAGGAAAGAAGGTGAGTAACCTTGATGCATATATTCTTCACTGCAATGATTCAAAATAGGTGTTTAGAGTAAGAGCTTAAGTGGAAATAAGGATCAAGTAGCAAAAAGAGCTTGTTTGACTATGTTTATTTGCTTGAGGACAAGCAAAAGGCTAGGTGTGGGGGTATTTGATAGAGCATAATTTAGCCCATTTTATCATGATATTATTGATGTTAATTTACATATTTTCTGCCTAATTTAGTGTTTTTGATATTATTTTGCAGAAAATGGTGTAAAGAGACATTTTGGAGAAAATACCCTAAAAATTGCCTTAATTGGAGCAAAGGAGAGCAAGCTTGCCAAGTTTCAAATAAAGAAAGTATTTTGAATTTCAAATCTTCAAGATTCATATTCAAATTTTGAATTTCAAATTCCAGCTTATTAAGGAAGCTAAATCCAAAGATCACATGCTTGCCACCTGATGCTTTGCACATTCAAAATTCAAATTGCAAAGAGAGGCTCCACTTCCTTAATTAAGCATGGGCGGCAAAGAAGGTGTGAAGGGCAGCAACTTAACTCTTGGGCAGCTTCTTGAAGACATATGGGCAGCAAAGACATCAACTTGGGCAGCAAGTGAGAGCTAGGGCCCACACCTTGCACATAAGGACCAAGCCACATGCCTCACTCTTCACATGAGTGCATGGGCGGCATGGAAGCATATGGGCAGCATGGGCAGCCACTTGAGATTCACGTGGGCAGCAACTTGAAGACCTAGGACAAGCACCTCAATTCCTATATAAGGGCTCCTTAAGTGGCCGGCTACACACACATATATCTCTCCCCAATTTCTTCAAGGTTTGGCGCAAGGAAGTCCTCCATTCTCTCCATCTTCGGTCCATCTTTCTTTCCTCTTTTCTTTTTTATTTTCTTGTCTTGGTTCAGCCATGAGTGGCTGAAACCATTTATTCTAGTTGAAGATTGGTTGACACTAAAGTTGTTTAATGGATTGTGAGATCTGAATATAAACTGTTTGTCTTTGGTTTGTTCAATATTCATACAATTTCATGCCTGATTCTATTATTACTTTGTTGTTTTGATCAAATTGGCCACTTGATTCTTAATTGCAAGGTAATATATTGTTGGTTTGGATAATTTGAAGTCCGTAATTGCGTGGATTGTTCAAACATAAGAACACTTGGTGTAAAAACTAAGGAAATTATATGATCTAGCAACATCTCATGCGTTTGAGTAGCTAAGATTGGATCTCTCTATCTCTTCATGCAGTTAACAGTTGTTTTGATGCCTAAGGCCCAAGGACGTTCCTTGGCAATTTGTTAATTAGTAATTAATTAGAGGACGTTCCCTAATTGGTTTAATCTTAAGGAGAGACATGGTGGTGAAAAGCGTTTTCCATCTCCATAACTAATCTATTGAATCAATTAAAAGAACATAAGTTTCAATGATCAATCCAAACAACTGAAGTGGATCAAACTCTTCAACTAGACCTTTCTCATATTTGATTTCCCATTTATTTTTATTATTCGCTTATTTAATTGCTTTCAGTAGTTGTTTAATTGAATTAATCTCAAACCCCTCATTTTACTTTCAGTCTGTTTGCTTTCAGCTTTATCTCGTTTAAATTTATTTTGCTTTCAGTTGCGCTTTCAGTTAATTCTCTTGGTCTTGTTGAGAAAAATAGATAAGTTTTCAATTCTCTATGGATTCGATCCTTTATGATAGAGCATATTTTAGTCCACTTTATCATTCTTGATGTTTATTTGCATCTTTTCTGCCTAATTTTGTGGTTTTAATCATATTTTGCAGATATTAGGGGCAAAGAGACAATCTGGAGAAAATACCCTTAAAACTGCCTTAAATGGAGCAAAGGAGAGCAAGTTTGCCAAGTTGAAATCAAGTGAAGCTAAATAAGAAAAGTTCTAAATAAGAAAAGTGGCAAATAAGGAAAGAACATTCAGCCAAAGGAATTTGAAATTCAAATTTCAAATCTCCAAGTAGCCATCTCCTTATTCAAGAAGCCAAATCTCAAGTTGCCATAAATGAAGAGCCAAATAAGGAAAGTATTTTGAATTTCAAATCTTCAAGATTCATATTCAAATTTTGAATTTCAAAATTCAACTTATTAAGGAAGCTAAATCCAAAGATCACATGCTTGCCACCTCATGCTTTGCACATTCAAAATTCAAATTGGAAAGAGAGGCTCCACCTTCCTTATTTATGCATGGGTGGCAAAGAATGTGTGAAGGGCAGCAACTTAATTATTGGGCAGCCTTTTGAAAGCATATGGGCAACCAAGAGACACTTGGGCAGCAAGTAAGTGAAGGGCAGCCCACACTTTGCACATATGGACCAAGCCACATGCCTCACTCTTCACATGTGCATAGGTGGCATGGAGACTCATGTGCATGGGCAGCCACTCAAGACGCACGTGGACAGCAACTTGAAGACCTAGGGCAAACACTTAAACTCATATATAAGAGCCCCTTAAGTGGCTGGCCAAGACACAACTTCCTATTCTCCATTGAAGGTTCGGTGCACAAAGGCTCTTCACCACTCCATCTTCGGTGCGCACAAAGGCTCTCCACCACTCCATCTTCGGTCCATCTTCCCCCTTTCTTTTTCTTTTTATTTTCTGTTTTGTTTCAGCCATGAGAGGCTGAAACCTTTTATTCTAGTTCAAGATTGGTTGAAACTTTGGTTGTTTTATGGATTGTGAGATCTGAACATAAGTTGTTTATCTTTTGGTTATTCAATATTTGTAAAATTTCATGCTTTATTCCATTATTGCTTTGTTATTATGATCAATGTGGCCACTTGATTTTTGATTGTAAGGTAATATATTGTTAGTTTGAATAATTTTAAGTCCGTAATTGCTTGGATTGTTCAAACACAAGAATAGTTGGTGTAAAAACTAAGGAAATTGTATGATCTAACAACATCTCCATGCGTTTGGGTAGCTAGGATTGGATCTCTCTATTTCTTAATGCAATTGATAGTTGTTTTGATTCCTAAGGTCCAAGGACGTTCCTTGGCAACTCGTTGATTAGTAATTGATTAGAGGACGTTCCCTAATTGGTTTATGATTAAGGAGAGACATGGTGGTGAGAAGCGTCTTCTATCTCTATAACTAATCTATTGAATCTATCAAGGGAAACCAAGTGTCAATGATCAATCCCAACAACTGAAGTGGATCCAACTCTTCAACTAGGACTTTCTCATATTTGATTTCTCTTTATTTCTTTTTACTATTTGCTTCTTTTATTGCTTTCAGTTTTAGATCTCTTGAATCAATCTCAAAATCCCCCCCCCCATTTTACTTTTAGTTTATTTGCTTTCAGTTTATCTCGTTTCAGTTTATTTCTCTTTCAGTTTATTTTTGTTTCAGTTAATTCTCTTGGCCTTGACAAGGAAAATAGGTAAATTCTCAATTCCCTGTGGATTCGATCCTTTCACCACTATCTACAGTTGTAAGATTGTTGATAACCAGAAAGGTTATTTTTGACCCGCTTCGACAACCGCTAGTCAAAAATTGGCGCCGTTGCCAGGTAGTTGATTTAACTAATCTTTTCTTTTTTTCATGACCAGATCTGAACGTAGGGACACTCTGCCTTACGACCCGGAAATTGAACGCACCATCAGAAGGTTAGGAAAGCAAGTCACCATCAGCTCTGCGCCTGAAACACATTTTTGCGCAGAACCATCACCTGAAGAGCCTTCTTGCGCAGAACCATGATCTGAAACAAGTCCAACGCACCACTCAACTCCTGAAATGGCAGAAAACGTGGCACAACCTGCTGTCCACAATGAACATGCTGTCCGTGATGAGATTATACACCAAAATCCAGCTATAAGAGCTCCAATGCCAAGAGAAAGAACCATGAGAGAATTGGCAACACCTGTACGCGATCAAGCACCTCTTTGCATCACCTACCCACCCTGACAGTTCCATTTGAACTGAAAACAGGTTTGATCCATCTTCTCCCTAAATTTAGAGGTCTAGAAAATGAAAGTCCACACAAGCACTTGAAAGAATTCAATATTGTCTGTTCATCTATGAGACCTCAAGATATTTCTGAAAATCATGTTAAGTTAAGAGCTTTTCCTTTTTCACTTGATGATTATGCTAAGGATTGGCTATTTTACATACCATTTGGATCTATTACTTCTTGGGATGACATGGTAATAACCTTCTTAAATAAATATTTCCCAACTCATAAGGCTATTGGTGTAAGCAGAGAAATCTCAAGTATTAGACAGAAACCATCTGAGGATTTATATGATTATTGGAAAAGATTTAAAAGGTTGTGTACAGGTTGTCCTCAACATGAGATTTTAGATAAGGCACTCATAGAATTCTTCTATGGAGGCCTGCTTTCTTCAGAAAGGAGATTCATTGATGTAGCTTGTGGAGGATCCATTGTAGACAAGACACCTAGGGAGATGAGAGAGTTAATCTCAATACTTGCAGCGTCATCTAGGCAATATGGAGAACAAAAGCAACTGCAAAGAGAAGCCAATGAGGTAAGTACATCTAATCTCTCCTTTCAGATTTCTGCACTAACCTCTGCCATGACAAATTTCTTCATACGCCAGCCTCAACAAGCCCAGCCACCCAGGCCATGTGGTATTTGTGCATATGTAGGACACCCAACTGATCAATGTCCTACTCTTCAAGAAGACAACCAGCAAGTCAATGCCATTGGAGGATACAACAACCAGCCTAGACATGATCCATATTCCAACACATACAATCCAAGCTGGAGAGACCATCCAAATTTGAGCTATTGAAGGGTTAACAATTATCAGAACTACCAAAGAAATCAAGCCCAACCAGCACCTCCAAGTTCCAACCAGCACCTTGAAAAGATAGTGGAGGCACTGTCAAACTCCGTACAAGCTCTGCAGCAACAGGTGGGACAGATAGCCACATCAGTGAACAAGCTTGAATCCCAAGGTAAGCTCCCTTCTCAAACTGAAACTAATCCTAGACAGAATGTGAGTGCCATTACTTTGAGAAATGGGAAAGAGCTTCAAGACAACAGATATGAGGAAGAGAAGCAAGTGGCACAAGAGCCTGCACAAGCTGAAACAAAGCTTACGCAAACTGAAACATCTGTGCAACATTCATCCAAGCCAGCCAGCCGAACTCCATCTGAAGCACCTCCTACGCAGAAAGCTGATCACCAGGTACGTTTTTAGATTCCACCTCCTTTTCCAAAGAGATTTGAAAGAACACAAAAAGAAAAAGAAGAAAAGGAGATCCTTGAGACTTTCAAAAAGGTAGAAATCAACATACCTCTGCTAGATGCTGTTAAGCAGATTCCCAGGTACGCAAAATTTTTGAAAGAACTGTGTACCAGTAGGAGAAAGCTAGCTGAGAGAGAGAAAGTAAGTGTAGGTGAAGTTGTTACTGCTGTGATTAAAAGAGAACTCCCAACTAAATGTAAAGATAAAGGTATATTTGCAATTTCTTGTAAGATTGGGAATGTTGGAATTAAGAAAGCCATGTGTGATCTTGGTGCATCCATAAATGTTATGCCTCTTTCCATCTATAATTCTTTGAATGCATGTGCACTAAAAGACACAAGAGTTGTGATACAATTAGCTGATAGATCTGTGGTTTACCCCATAGGTGTTCTAGAAGATGTTTTAGTTCAACTAGATGAACTTGTCTTTCCTGCAGATTTTTATGTGATTGATACTAAGGAAGACAGTTGCAATACTAGTTCTGACATCCTTCTTGGACGTCCTTTCTTGAGTACTGCTAAGACTAAGATTGATGTACATGATGGTACATTGACTATGGAGTTTGAAGGGGAAGTCATTAAATTTAATGTTTATGATGCTATGAAATATCCACATGATATGTCCCCTGTTTATGGTCTTGATATTGTTGACTGCTTGAGCCAGGAGCTTTTTGATAAAAACCAAGATGATATTCTGAACAATGATTTTTGCAGGGATACTGACCAGGTACAGATAGAGAGCCAGAAAGAGCCAAAACTGAAGGAAACAATCTGCACCATCCAGCAGGTGAACTGCAGACAACTACAGGAAGTACAGAAACCAGTTGCACCACTTCAGAATGGTGCGGAGACCACTCATGTGCAAGAAGAGGCACCTGAAAGCCTCTCAAGCGCATCCTTTCAGCTTCCAACTCAAATCAGCTCTCTTCAGCTTCCCTTTCAGTCAGATCCTGCGCAGAAAGATGTTCCTGAAACTAGTTATGCCAGACAGTCAACACAGACACCTTCTTGCTCACGTAAACCACAGACTGCAGATTAGAAAATTTCAGAATCAGATCTGAAGCATCTTCCAGGCCATCTGAAATACATGTACTTGGGAGTTGACAAGACACTACCAGTAATAGTGTCCAACGAATTAAGCCAACATGAAGAAGAAAGCCTCCTAAAAGTACTGAAGAAACACAAAGGAGCCATAGGATGGACCATAGATGACATAAAAGGTATTTCTCCTTCCACATGCATGCATACAATACACATGGAAGAAGAATGCAAACTAGTCAGAGATGCTCAAAGAAGACTGAATCCACCTATGATGGAGGTAGTGAAGAAAGAAATAGTCAAGCTTCTGGATGCAGGTATCATTTACCCAATCTCTTATAGCAAATGGGTAAGTCCTGTACATGTAGTCCCCAAAAAGACTGGGATCACTATTGTCCCAAATGCTGAAGGAGAACTTGTTCCCACTAGAGTTCAGAATGGATGGAGAGTATGCATGGATTATAGAAAGCTAAATGCAGCCACAAGGAAAGTCCATTTCCCACTACCTTTCATTGATCAGATGCTAGAAAGGCTTGCAGGTAAGTCCCATTACTGTTGTCTTGATGGTTATTCAGGTTTTTATCAGATTCCATTTGCTCCAGAGAACCAAGAAAAGACCACCTTCACTTGTCCTTTTGGCTCTTTTGCCTTTAGAAGAATGCCATTTGGACTATGCAATGCACCTGCCACCTTTCAGCGGTGCATGATGAGCATATTCTCTGACTATGTGGGTAAGACAATTGAAGTGTTCATGGATGATTTCACAGTGCATGGCAACTCCTTTGAAGAATGCCTTGCCAACTTAGAAAAGATCCTACAGAGATGCCTTGAGTCTAACCTTGTACTTAATTATGAAAAATGTCATTTTATGGTTAATCAAGGTATGATTTTGGGACATGTTGTTTCAACTAAAGAAATTGAAGTAGACAAGGCTAAGGTAGACACAATTAAAAATCTGCCTTATCCTACAAATGTTAAAGAAATCTGTTCTTTCCTTGGTCATGCAGGATTCTATAGGAGATTCATAAAAGATTTCTCCAAAATCACACAGCTCTTATGTAAATTGCTCCAACAAGATGTGACATTTGATTTTGATGCAGGTTGCAAAACAGCATTTGTTCTGATAAAGAAATTGCTTGTGATTGCCCCAATTATTCAAGCACCTGATTGGAACTTACCCTTTGAAATCATGTGTGATGCAAGCAATTATGCAGTGGGAGCAGTCTTGGGACAACGTGTGGGAAACTCACCCCACGTCATTCACTATGCCTCTCGCACACTGGATGCTGCACAAAACAACTACTCAACAACAGAAAAGAAGCTCTTGGCTATTTTATTTGCTTTAGAGAAATTCAGACCATATCTCTTAGGGACCAAAGTCATTGTCTATTCTGACCATGCAGCTCTGCGATATCTGATCAAGAAAAAGGAAGCAAAATCAAGACTCATTCGGTGGATTCTGTTGCTATAAGAATTCGATCTGGAAATAAGAGACAAGAAAGGAAAGGAGAATCTAGTTGCTGATCACTTGAGCTGTCTTCCATCTAGCTCTGCGCCATGCCTAGTCAAGGAAGACTTCCCAAATGAACATCTGTTCGTCACTCATTCAGCCTAAGTGGATCACACCATGCACATCACACCCCAGGGGAGTACTCAGTTTCATTTGTTCTTTTATTTTTTATACATTGAGGACAATGCATGATTTAGGTGTTGGGGTGCATATCTCTTTCTTTTCTTCTTCTCCTTCTCCCTCTTCTTCTCCTTCTTCTTTTCTTCTTCTTTCAGTTTTTGCGCAAGACTCCTTTCAGTTTGCGAAAATTTTTGATTTTTTTTCCTTTCAGAATCGCAAATTTTTTTCCTTTCTCTTTTCAGTTTATGTGATTTTTGTTTTCTTTCAGTTGTTTTAGTTTATGCTTTCAATAACACACACAACCACAACCTTCTTCTTCTTGATTTGCTCTACTCAAACTTCTGAACTATGTTGGATGAGCCTTTCTTTCCATGACCCCATTGATGTGATAACTCTTTAAACTTATGTTGAATCAATTGCAGTGAGTTATATTCATGTTTGACAATTACCTTTTGAATTGAATCTTTGACCTTGCCATGGTGAAAAATGTATTAATGACACTCATTAGAGAGGATGAATTGAAAATTATGTGAATGAACTTAACATGACTTGATTTAGCAATTGGTGTTAATTTGCCCAATGCATTGATTAAAGAAATTCAGCAAAGGCTTAGACTTCATGAGCATAAATTTTAAATTGTTCCAATAGTCATTGACTATGAACAGAGCTAGTAGCCACTTGGATAGGTGACCAACTGAGTAACTGGGGGTGGGTATCACCAATATGTACCTTCACGTCAAAAGGTTGGTGACTTTTTCAAGCAAGATTAATGTGCAAAAGGCTGAATAGAGTACTTCAAGGTAAGGGCAAATGACTCTGAAAGTTAGAAAAAGTCTTAACTGAACAAAACATGTGCATGTATTGTAACGACCCAAAAATCGGACCGCTACCGGTGCTAGGATCCAGATCGGCTTAAGGCCGCCGGGACCCATAGCAAGCCTAACATACATCCTGTATACCTGTTTAATCCCATACATGATCAACAATTACATAAAAATTTAAAACTTTCTCATTTATTCATTCATTCATTCCTTCACCAAGCTTAACCTGTGCATGCACAAGTCATAACATAAAACCTCTCACTGGAGTCCTCATCAAATACTCCAATGGGGTATCATAACATACATTAAGCTTGGTTTACATAATCATCATCATTAAACATTTAAGATCATGTACTAAAAGGGATTAACAACATACTATGGTCAAGCTCAACTTTAAACTTCCATATGCATCATTACATTACATTTCTATACTATACTTTTACATTACATCAAATTCATGTCCACATCTATTTATTACATAAAACATGACTCTACTCCTGCTGACTTCCTGGTCTACCCTGTACCTGCAAACCTGGGGGTTAAGAGAGAGGGGTGAGCTATAAAGTCCAGTGAGCAGAATAATAAAACATTTTAAAACATATGCTATAATGGAATGCATCACATCACAGACAAATCACATCAAGGATGGACTTGTCACCAGTAGTCCTCTACATAGTCCAACTGTGCCAAGGGCGTAGAATGGGCCTCACTGGTCTTTCTCTTACATAAAATAACATAACATAACATTCCAACTATGCCAGGGGCCTAGAATGGGCCTCACTGGTCTTTCTCTGACATTGTGCCAGGGGCGTAGAATGGGCCTCACTGGTCTTCCATACCGTATCATCATCATATCATATCATACGAGGACTAAAGGATCATCCAACATCCATCCACATCAACATCAAATAATGCAATGCAACATATTCGTGAATTCTAATGCAAACAACCTAGAATATCACGTGGCATTCATGCTGCGTGAATCATGCTAAAACTTTCATTATTTTACTTTAAAACATAAGGAGTTATTCTACTCACCTCTAGTTGAAGCTCTAATGACTCTGAAGCAGCTATCTCACTGCTGAGGTCCTTGGATCCTCTGGTCCGAACCTACATAGGTGGACTCAAATGAGGGACCAAACAAACATGAACATGACTCTAAAATACTCCCCAAAAACCCCCCAAAACACCTTAAAACAATCATAGAAAACATGCAAAGGAAGGCTGGACAGGGCACTTTCGGCGGCAGGTTCGGCAACCGAAAGTCCTTCCAGAGCCGAAACTCAGCCACTTTCAGCGGCACCTTCGGCGGCTGAAAGTGGGTTCCAGAGCCGAAACTCATGCATGTTCGGCGGCACCTTCGGCGGTCGAAACTCCCTTCCAGAGCCGAAAGTCCACTTTCAGGGACAGGGTTTGGCAGCCGAAAGTTGGCCTCCACAGGCAGGTTCGGCGGCCGAAAGTTCCTTCGGCTGCCGAACCTGAGTTCTTCCAAAGGGCAGAACTCAGCCTCTTTCATGCACAAATGCCTCCCAATCCATTCCATCATGCATTTACCTAGTCTACAACATGCAAACTCAAGCCAACAAGCACATAGGGGTCTCAAACTAACTTAAACCCCAACCAAAACACATCAAACAACCCACATTGCTCATAAGCATAATATAAACCCATAAACTCAATAATAACCTAAACATGCATTTCTACCCCATAGATCTTCATAAAACTTGTTTAAAACATACAAGGAAGGTTGAATCTAAGCTTACCTCTTGAAGATCGAGAGGAAAGACGATCCTAGCTTGGAGATGGGGAGAAATCAACTCTTTGGTCTCAAAGCTTCAAAACTTCAATCTAAGCTCAAAATCTTCAAAAACCAAGTGAAAACCCATAAGAAAATCATGAAGATTCAAAGGAAGAAGCTCAAAATCGATGAGGGACGGCGGAGAACTCACCTTGGCCAAAAACGGGGAGAAAAGCTCACCCGTTCGGACATGGGGACCCCTTTATAGGTGGCTGGCCAGGCCACTTTCAGGGGCCTAATGTGTCTCCGCATGCATGCCATGTTCGACAGCCAAACCTGGACTTCCCTCTCTCATGCCTTCGGGGGCCTAAAGCACTCCCGAAATGCATGCATGTTCGGCAGCCGAACTTGAGGTTCGGCGGCCGAACCTGGGTCTTCCTCCAAGGTTATTTTCATACAAAACTCATTTCCTTTCTTGCTTAAAACCATAAAATACATTAAAACATTTTATGAAAACATGGTTTTACCCTTCTAGAGGTTTTCGACATCCGAGATTCCACCGGACGGTAGGAATTCCGATACCGGAGTCTAGCCGGGTATTACATGTATAATCTCTCTTTTGAGTAAAACAAATCCTAGCCATGGTAAGTAAAGAGAAACAAGGAAAGAAGGTGAGTAATCTTCATGCATATATGCTTCACTGCAATGATTCAAAATAGGTGTCTTGAGTAAGAGCTTAAGTGGAAATAAGGATCAAGTAACAAAGAAAGCTTGTTTGACTAAGTTTATTTGCTTGAGGACAAGCAAAAGGCTAGGTGTGGGGGTATTTGATAGAGCATATTTTAGTCCACTTTATCATTATGTTCTTGATGTTTATTTGCATCTTTTCTGCCTAATTTTGTGGTTTTAATCATGTTTTGCAGATAATATGTGTAAAGAGACAATCTGGAGAAAATGCTCTCAAAACTGCCAAAAAGTGCTAAATATGGAAAGTGCCAAAAAAGGAAAGTTTTCAAATAAGGAAAGTTTTCAAATAAGGAAATTTTTTAGAAAAGGAAAGTTTTCAATTAAGGAAAGTGCAGAAGCAAAAGCAAATAAGGAAGGCTCAGTCAGAAGATTATTTGAAATTCAAATCGCAGATCTTTCTTTCCTTATTCAAAGATGTGCACACACTGCAGCAGTCATATCTTCCTATTTAGGCAGCAAGATTTCATGAAGACGCACTTGCCTCTTCTGCATTTAGCATTCAAAATTCAAACGAAGGCTCCACCTAAAAAGGAAAGACTGGACAGATTCACTTTCCCTTCTGCATTCAATGACCGCGTGCCACCTTCCTTCTGCAGTCTATTTCGCGCGCCACCTTCCATCTGAAGAGCAAGTGCACGCCTCTTTCCTTCTAAATAATTTTGGAACGCGAATCTTTCCTTTTCAGACACAACTTGGGTAGCAAGTACCTCTAGGGCAGCAAGGTCAGCATCTAAAACCTATTTAAAGACTCCTTAAAGGCCAGCCGATCCTCTCTCCATGTTTTTGGCAACACATTCTGCTAAAGCCACTCATCCGGCTCCATCTTCTCTTCATCTCACCTAGTTGAAGATTGGTTGAAACTAAGATTGTTTTATGGATTGTGAGATCTGAACACGCATTGTTTGTCTTTTGGTTATTCAATATTCATACAGTTCATGCTTGAAATCTATTATTACTTTATTGTTTTGATCAAATTGGCCACTTGATTCTTGATTGCAAGGTAATTAATTGTTAGTTTGGATAATTTTAAGTCTGTAATTGCTTGAATTGTTCAGACATAAGAACACTTGGTGTAACAACTAAGGAATTGTATGATGTAGCAACATCTCATGCATTTGAGTAGTTAGGATTAGATCTCTCTTTTTCTTCATGCAATTAACAATTGTTTTAATGCCTTAGGCCCAAGGACGTTCCTTGGCAATTTGTTAATTAGTAATTAATTAGAGGACGTTCCCTAATTGATTTAATCATAAGGAGAGACATGGTGGTGAGAAGCATTTTCTATTTCCATAACTGATCTATTGAATTAAACTAAAGAACATAAGTTTCAATGATCAATCCAAACAACCGAAGTGGATCCATCTCTTCAACTAGACCTTTCTTATATTGATTTCTCTTTTATTTTAATTATTTGCTCATTTAATTGCTTTCAGTAGTTTGCTAATCAAATCAATTTCAAACCCCCCCAATTTACTTTTACTGCAATTTATTTTTATTCCGCTTTCAGTTACTTGCTTTCAATTTCTCATCCAGTTAAGTTTCTTGGTCTTGTTGAGAAGAATTGATAATTATTCAACTCTCTGTGGATACGATCTTTTACCACTATCTGCAGTAGTGATATTGTTGATAACCGGAAATGTTATTTTTTACCAGTTTCGACAACCGCTCGTCAAAAAGTGTTCATATCTCTGAACTTCTTCTTCTTCTTCTTCTTCTTTTCTTTTCTTTTTCTTTCAGTTTGCGAAATTTTTTTTCTTTTTTTCCTTTCTGATAAAGCATAATTTAGCCACATTTTTATTATATTTATCATTGCTTATTTACACATTTTTTAGCTTAATTTATGGTTTTTACTTTATTTTTACAAAAAAGAAAGAAATTGGAAAACTAGAGAAAAAAGTGCAGAAAATGACAGAAAAGTGATTGGGTCAGTGATTTGCCCAAATCACTGCCCAAATCAAGCAGAAACAAAGAGCTGAAAACTGGACTGATTCACAAGAAGCGATCGGGGCAGCGATCTGCCCAACTCACCGCCCCGATCACACTGACAGCAGGAATTGACAGCAGAAGCGGAAAAAGAGCAGAAAATCCAAATTCAAAGAAAAGAAGTCGAAATCCACTTCAAACACCACAAGATCAGTCCCAAAAGCCACGCCCTTAACTTAGAGAGTTCCATTCTCAATAAAATACAAAGTCCAAAGACGAATCAAAGACTACAAAGAAGACTAAATCAAATTAAGATTTCAAAACCCTAATCAAATTGGAATTGGAATTCTCCAGCTATATAAGGGCAGCATCCAAACCAGCAAAGGGGCATCACATCTTCTCTGCACTGCAGAATCACAGCAGCAAGTCTGCAACAGCCTCTCCATCTTCCTTCTTTCTTTTGTGATTTTGTCCATCATGAGTGGCTAAATTCCACCTTTTCTAGTTGAAATTGGGGAAATTCAGATTTGTGATGAATTGGGAGATTTAAAACTCCATTATTAAACTCTTATTTGCTTTCAATATTTATGCAACTAGATCTTTCTATAATTATTGCTTTGCTTTTAGAATCAATTAAGGCCTGTTGCTTTTAATTTCTTGAGTAATATATTGTTTGAATAATTTAGGTCCGTAATTGCTTAGATTGTTTAAATACAAGTATAATCAGTTGCACAATCTAAACTTGACCACGCGGTTGGCAAGGTTAGAGTTGGGTTTCTCTAAGTCCTAATGCAGTTAACAGTTGTTCGATGCTAAAAGCCCCAAGGACATTCCTTGGCAACTTATTAACTAGAGTTTGATTAACGAATGTTTCCTAATCAAACTAAAACTAAGGAGGAATTTGGATTGTGAGAAGCATCTTCCACATCCTAAACTAACTTATTGAAATAAATAAGAGTATCAAAAAGATCAATGATAAATTCTAAACAAACTGAAATAGATCCATTATTCAACTAGAATTCTTCTCCTATTGAAATTCTCATCTATTTAAATTATTGCTTTCTCTTGCTATTTAGTTTTAATCATCAAAACAAAACCCCCCTCTTTTAATTTCTTGTTATTTACTTGTCCAAGTCATTATTAGGAAAATTCGTAGTGTCAAATCTCTATGGTTCGACCCTATTGCCACTATCTACAAGTTAATTGTTGATTGTTTAATAGGTTTATTTTTTACGGCTTCGACAACCGCTATCACTTTCAGTTTTTTTTAACGATTTTTTCTCCTTATTTCTTTCAGTTTTTGCATTTTTCTCCTTTCAGTTTTCATTCAGTTTTTGCTTTCAATAACACACACAACCACAATCTTCTTCTTTTTGATTTACTCTACTCAAACTGATAGACTATGTTGGATGAGCTTTCTTTCCATGACTCCATTGATGTGATGACTCTTTAAACTTATGTTGAATCAATTGCAGTGAGTTAAATTCATGTTTGAGAATTACCTTTTGAATTGAATCTTTGAGCTTGCCATGGTGAAAAATGTATTGATGACACTCATTAGAGAGAATGAACTAAAATTTGTGTGAATGAACTTAACATGACTTGATTTAGCAATTGGTGTTGATTTGTCCAATGCATTGATTAAAGAAATTCAACAAAGGCTTAGACTTCATAAGCACAATTGAAAACTATTCCAATGGTTGAAAGACTATGAACAGAGCTAGTAGCCACTTGGACAGGTGACCAACTGAGTAACTGGGGGTGGGTATCACCAATATATACCTTCACGTCAAAAGGTTGGTGACTTTTTCAAGCAAGATTAAAGTGCAAAAGGCTGAATAAAGAACTTCAAGGTAAGGGCAAATCACTCTAAAAGCTAGAAAAAGTCTTAACTAAACAGAACATATGCATGTGTAATCTCTCTCTTGAGTAAAACAAATCCTAGCCATGCTAAGTAAAGGAAAACAAGGAAAGAAGGTGAGTAATCTTCATGCATATATTCTTCACTGCAATGATTCAAAATAGGTGTCTTGAGTAAGAGCTTAAGTGGAAATAAGGATCAAGTAGCAAAGAGAGCTTGTTTGACTATGTTTATTTGCTTGGGGACAAGCAAAAGGCTAGGTGTGAGGGTATTTAATAGAGCATATTTTAGTCCACTTTATCATTATGTTCTTGATGTTTATTTGCATCTTTTCTGCCTAATTTTGTGGTTGTAATCATGTTTTGCAGATATTAGGGGCAAAGAGACAATCTGGAGAAAATACCCTTAAAACTGCCTCAAATGGATCAAAGGAGAGCAAGTCTGCCAAGTTGAAATCAAGTGAAGCTAAATAAGGAAAGTTCTAAATAAGGAAAGTGGCAAATAAGGAAAGAACATTCAGCCAAAGTAATTTGAAATTCAAATTTCAAATCTTCAAGTAGCCACCTCCTTATTCAACAAGCCAAATCTCAAGTTGCCATAAATGAAGTGCCAAATAAGAAAAGTATTTTGAATTTCAAATCTTCAAGATTCATATTCAAATTTTGAATTTCAAAATCCAGCTTATTAAGGAAGCTAAATCCAAAGATCACATGCTTGCCACCTCATGCTTTGCACATTCAAAATTCAAATTGCAAAGAGAGGCTCCACCTTCCTTATTTGTGCATGGGCGGCAAAGAATGTGTGAAGGGCAGCAACTTAATTCTTGGGCAGCCTTTTGAAAGCATATGGGCAGCCAAGAGACACTTGGGCAGCAAGTAAGTGAAGGGCAGCCTCACACTTTGCACATATGGACTAAGCCACACGCCTCACTCTTCACATGTGCATAGGTGGCATGGAGACTCATGTGCATGGGCAGCCACTCAAGATGCACGTGGATAGCAACTTGAAGACCTAGGGCAAACGCTTAAACTCACATATAAGAGCCCCTTAAGTGGCCGGCCAAGACACAACTTCCCATTCTCCATTGAAGGTTCGGCGCACAAAGGCTCTCCACCACTCCATCTTCGGTTCCTCTTCTTCTTTTGCTCTTTTCTTTTTATTTTTTGGTTTTTGTTTCAGCCATGAGTGGCTGAAACCTTTTATTCTAGTTTAAAATTGATTGAAACTAAGGTTGTTTTATGGATTGTGAGATCTGAACACACATTGTTTGTCTTTTGGTTATTCAATATTCATACAGTTCATGCTTGAAATCTATTATTACTTTGTTGTTTTGATGAAATTGGCCACTTGATTCTTGATTGCAAGGTAATTAATTGTTAGTTTGGATAATTTTAAGTCCATAATTGCTTGAATTGCTCAAACATAAGAACACTTGGTGTAACAACTAAGGAATTGTATGATCCAGCAACATCTCATGCGTTTGAGTAGTTAGGATTAGATCTCTCTCTTTCTTCATGCAATTAACAATTATTTGATGCCTAAGGCCCAAGGACGTTCCTTGGTAATTTGTTAATTAGTAATTAATTAGAGGACGTTCCCTAATTGGTTTAATCATAAGGAGAGACATGGTGGTGAGCAGTGTTTTCCATCTCCATAACTAATCTATTGAATCAATCAAATGAATATAAGTTTCAATGATAAATCCAAACAACCGAAGTGGATCCAACTCTTCAACTAGACCTATCTCATATTGAATTTTCCTTTTATTTTTCATATTCTGCTTATTTAATTGTTTTCAGTAGTTACTAATCAAATCAATCTCAAAACCCCCCATTTTACTTTTACTGCACTTTATTTTTATTATGCTTTCAGTTACTTGCTTTCAGTTGCACTTTTAGTTAATTCTCTTGGTCTTGTTGAGAAAAATAGATAAATTTTCAATTCTCTGTGGATTCGATCCTTTACCACTATCTGCAGTAGTAACATTGTAGATAACCGGAAAGGTTATTTTTGACTCGCTTCGACAACCGCGAGTCAAAAATTTATTTGATAGAGTATAATTTAGTCCATATTATCATGATGCTATTAATGTTAATTTATATTATTTCTGCCTAATTTTGTGATTTTAATCTTATTTTGTAGAAAATGGTGTAAAGAGACATTTTGGAGAAAATACCCTTAAAACTGCCTTAATTGGAGCAAAGGAGAGCAAGTTTGCCAAGTTGAAATCAAGTGAAGCTAAATAAGGAAAGTGCTAAATAAGGAAAGTGGAAAATAAGGAAAGTACATTCAGCCAAAGCAATTTGAAATTCAAATTTCAAACATTCAAGAAGCCTTTTCCTTATTCAAGAAGCCAAATCTCAAGTTGCCATGAATGAAGAGCCAAATAAGGAAAGTATTTTGAATTTCAAATCTTCAAGATTCATATTCAAATTTTGAATTTCAAAATCCAGCTTATTAAGGAAGCTAAATCCAAAGATCACATGCTTGCCACCTCATGCTTTGCACATTCAAAATTCAAATTGCAAAGAGAGGCTCCACTTCCTTATTTGTGCATGGGCGGCAAAGAATGTGTGAGGGGCAGCAACTTGATTCTTGGGCAGCCTTTTGAAAGCATATGGGCAGCCAAGAGACACTTGGGCAGCAAGTAAGTGAAGGGCAGCCCCACACTTTGCACAAAAGGACCAAGCCACACGCCTCACTCTTCACATGTGCATAGGTGGCGTGGAGACACATGCACATGGGCAGCAGCTCAAGAATCACGTGGACAGCAACTTGAAGACCTAGGGCAAACACCTAAACTCCTATATAAGAGCCCCTTAAGTGGCCGGCCACAAAGAGACAACTCTCTCCAATTATCTTCAAGGTTCGGTACAAGGAAGACTTCAATTCTACATATCTTCGGTCCATCCTTTCTTCTTTCTTTTCTTTTATTTTCTGTTTTGGTTCAGCCATGAGAGGCTAAAACCTTTTATTCTAGTTGAAGATTGGTTGAAACTTTGGTTGTTTTATGGATTGTGAGATCTGAACATAAGTTGTTTATCTTTTGGTTATTCAATATGTTGTCCCTTGAGGCAACCCAAGAGGGGGGGGTGAATTGGGTTTATAAAAAATTTAATGGCAAAGACAAGAAATTAGAAGAGAATAGGGAAGAGAAAAATCAACACAATGATTTATAGAGGTTCAGCTATCCAAGCCTACGTCCTCTCCTCAAGGTCCACTTGAGAGTTCAACTCCACTATCAAATCTTCTTTGGGTGAAGATCAAAACCCTTACAATCTTAGAGCAAGCCTTTGCTCTTTACAAATCTCTTTTTCCACTCAAGAGCAAATCTTTGCTCAATGCCACACTCACAACAACAGAATCTCTCAATCAACCTTTACTCACTCAGAAAAGCCAATCAATTACAACTCAAAACAAGCTTTCAAGAAATCAATGCTTTGGCTCAAGGTTTTGAGAGAGAGAGAATGAAAAATGCTGTAATCTCAATAAATATTTGCTTAGATGGTTGTTGTAACCTCTTCACATCAAAAGCAAGTTGTATTTATAGTTCTATCATAAATATGGCCGTTGGGGATGCATTAAATGCAAATAGAGCCGTTTTTGTTCAGAAATAACCGTTATACCATGCCCAGAAAAACTCAGGTTCGGCGGCCTAAGCTTAGAGTTCGGCGGCCGAACCATTTGAGGTGAAGAAACTATTCCTTTAAAAAAGAACATTCGGCGGCCTAAAGTCAGAGTTCGGCGGCCGAACTTGGGTGACTTTCGTCTCTGTTCCTCTCTTTCGGAAGCCGAACTTTAGGCTTCGGAGGCAGACCCAAAACACACTTTCGGCGGCCAAAGGTTAAATGTTCGGCGGCCGAAAGTGTGGGACTTTCGTCTCTGTCCCTCACTTTCGGAAGCCGAAGGTTACACTTTGGGGGCTGGTAGAAGAACCCACTTTCGGCGGCCGAAAGTCAATGTTCGGCGGCCGAACATAGGGGACTTTCGTTTCTGTCCCTGACTTTCGGAAGCCGAAGGTTGTGTTTAGGGGGCATAAAAAATCCTTCTTTAAAACTTTGAAAAAACATAACTTAGGCTACAAAAATCCATTTTTCAATCCGTTTGAATTTTTATAACCTATATTTTTAGAACTTTCATTTTGATGAAAAATAATTTCAAAATCACTTCTTTTGGAAAATTTCATTTTGATCCCTGAAAGTCAAGTACTTAGAAAAATTGGCCATATCTAAAAGAACTTTTAGAAAAGAAGGAACCTTGAGCCATCACAATCAATTACTTGAAATTCACAATGAATAGAATATAACAAAGCATAAACAAAAATAATTTATTATCCCTTTCTTGTGGTATGCTTCCATATTTGGCACTTTTCACTTTTGTGACTGAAGCAATATCATTTGTTTCAATAAGGGACCTGCAAGCTCAATACAAACACTCTTGGAAATAATTAGTAGCACACCAATTGTTTATTAATCATCAAAACAAGGATTAGGACATTTAGGTCCAACAATCTCCCCCTTTTTGATGATGACAAACAATTGGTAATCAATAAAATAATAATCATAGGTGTAGTGTGTGCATTTTAAAAATTACTCCCCCTTAATGTGCTCCCCTTGTCAAAAATACTTTATGCCATATTTAAAATGTGAGAAGGCACATAAGGGAGGTTTTGACTCAATGCAATGAGATGCAATGGATGGATCCTATATGAATGAATGAGTTCCAACAAAAAATGCATCTCAAGAAGAGTTATAGTTATACACAATAATCATGAGTCAAATAGATATCACAATGTATCAAAATCCATAAAACCAAAAGAGTTAAACTAATATAGCCAATATCCAAATCCAAAACATCAAATATATACATATATGATACCATTATACCTATTCTCCCCCTTTTGACATCATCAAAAACAAAAAATATCACAATAACAAAAAAGGGGAAAACAGAAGATCACTGAGGAGGCTGAGGAGGTGGCACTCCAGATGACTGCTGAATAAGGTGCAAAATCTGGCTCTGCTGCTCGATCAGGGTCTGCTGCTGGTCTGTAAGTCGTGCTAGCTGCTGCTCCATCTGAGTCTGGCGATCAGATATCTGAGTCTGGTGATCAGACATCTGAGCCTAGCGATCAAACATCTGAGCAACCTGCAACTCCAGACGACCCATGGCATCATACAGATCAGATGCAGTCCGAGAAGATGTACCCTGCTCGGTGGACCGCCCGGTACTAGTATCGCCTCTGGGAGCTCACTCTGTCTCAAGGTCAGCAGGGGAAACATCATCTGACTCCTCATCAGAACCATCATGTGCCTGTGCTGCTGCATGTGCTGCTCTGCGAGCTGCAAAATCTCTCCTAGAATTATAAAATTCATTGCCTCTCCTAGTCAAACCCATGTGGTGGAGGGTAGCCTCAGTATAGGGGATGTACTCACTAGACAATGGTAAGGCAGACTCTGTGCCTGGGTCAACCCCTAGGGCTCGGAGGAGAAGAGTAAGATGACGGCCAAAGGGGAGACAACCTCGACTCAGCCTAAGGGAGTCTGCTATAGAGTGAATCATAATATGTGGCAGGTTAAGGGTTCGACCCTCTAGCAGACAAGACACTACAAACATGTCAGAGTAGGAGAGTGCAGTCCTATGACCCGATCTAGGGAGAACCTCATAGGTGACTATGTGGTGAACAACTTTAGGGAGAGTGTTGAGGTCACAGGCCTTAAGCCTAGAGGGCTCCTCACGATCTACGTCTCCTGAAATGACCCTAGTCTGGTGAAGGGAAGAGACCTCACCAGTGATCCACTTATGAGTGGTGGATACAACAGCCCCAGAGTTGGGGATACCTAGGTGACGAGCAATGATGTCAGGAGTGAGGTAAACCCTCTGACCATTTACAAAACTGACTAGGTGAGGGGGAGTGTGATGGGTGAAGGTGTGTAGGTTTGCATAGAACTCCCTAACAATCCTAGGATGGGTGTCAGATGGAGTGATAAGAAGGTGCTCCCATCCCTGAACAATGAAGGGCTGTAGGAAACCCTGAGTACGAAAAAGCTGAATGCTGTTGGGATGAACTGTTCTCCCAGGATGAACAAACCTGAGAGAAAAAGGCTGAAAAGCAGGATCACCCTCTCGAACTACAGGGAACTCAAAGGGTGGAGAATCAGGAGGGTCTGGGGAGGGAGACCTAGGAGGCTCAGACTGCCTACTAGACTGACCTCTAAAGTACGGGTGTCTACGGGCTGTGGTTTTTCTACCCATTTTACCCAACCAACAGCTACAGAGGCAAATGATAAAAACAGAAAAGATACCCATAAGCAACACACTACCACAAACTCAACCCATAATCACAATCACAACCAATAAGCATCATAGTCTCATATTCAAAAACCAGTATATATATATATACCCAGCTAACAAAGAGCAACAAAAAAATGGGCAGAGTATATGTATATAACCAGCTACTTGTTGTCCAGCTGACAGAGAGGAAAAGATAGGCAGTTTAAAATAAATATAAACACAGCTATCAATAACCCAGCTAATCAGTTACTGCAAAATGCCCACATTCAAAAATAGAAATAATAATCAGTTACTGCACCATGACCATTAACAAAATCAAACAAATCAACCCAGCTAACAGCATGTATAAGAAAATATACTCAGCAGAATTTTTTTTTTTTTTTTAAAAAATACCAACAGAGTTTATATTCACCCAGATATCAAAAAGGAATATAAAGAGAGCTAACAGAAAATTAATCAGGCAGTGTGTATACAAATACCCAGCTAACAGAGAGAAACAAAACAAACAGAAAAAAAAATCCAGCAGATTTTAAATACTCATATCAACAAAACTCAATAAAATCACAACCCTAAAGATCAAATCAACAGAAAATAATAAACAAAAATAAAGAAAAATAGAGAGAGAAAACAAAACTTACCCAAATGGAAAAAGCTTGAAATGGGTTCTTTGTGGAGAAAAGAAACTGTTTTTGTGCGTTTGAGTGAAGAGAAGGAAGAAAAATGGAGGTTTTGGGGGGAAAAGAGGCTCAAAAAGGCAGGTTTTTGAGAAGGAGACGAAGGGAGCGTCGGGGAGAGAGAGAGAGCTTCGGCGAGAGGGAGAGGGCGCGCGAGGAAGACGATGAGCTGTCGCGGGGGCTTTTAAGGCACGCGCAGTTTCGGCGGCCGAACTAATCTTCGGCGGCCGAATCTGGGAAGGTTTAGGAGGCCGAAATTAATCTTCGGCGGCCGAACTTCATAATGTTCGGCGGTCGAATAAAATGTTAGGCGGCCGAAAAGAAAGAAAAGAAAACAGACAAAAAAAAATAAAATTCCCGCTTTTCATATTGCCCTTGAAATTGAAGGTTAGGGGGCCGAAAGTGCCTCCGAACCTAGAATTTTTGGGCTTCCCCTCCCCCTTTGTGTTTAAAAAGAAATAAAACTATATCAAACAATTTTGACAGCTTTAAAAAATACACAAAAACATACACTCAACAACCACCATCTAGCATTCCCAATTCCCTTTTAATGAAGTTAAATCTTTCTTCATTTAAAGGTTTAGTGAAAATATCAGCTAGTTGGTTGTTTGTATCCACAAACTCAAGAACAACATCACCATTTAACACATGATCACGAATGAAATGATGTCTAATGTCAATATGCTTAGTTCTAGAATATTGAATGGGGTTCTTGGTTAGATTGATTGCACTTGTATTATCACATTTAATAGGAATGTGATCAAGAGATACTTCAAAATCTCTTAATTGTTGTTTAATCCAAAGGACTTGACTACAACAGAGACCCGCCGCCACATATTCGGCTTCGGCGGTTGATAGTGCAACCGAATTTTGTTTCTTGCTACACCAAGAAACAAGAGATTGTCCTAGAAGTTGACAAGTACCCGAGGTACTCTTCCTATCAAGAATGCTTCCGGCAAAGTCGGCATCCGAGTAGGAACATAAACTAAAGGATGAACTTCTAGGATACCATAACTCCAAATGCAATGTGCCATGTAAATATCTAAGAATGCGTTTAACGGCATGCAAATGAGACTCTTTAGGACATGATTGAAAACGTGCACATAAACATACGGAAAACATGATATCCGATCTAGATGCGGTGAGATATAAAAGGCTTCCGATCATACCTCTATAGAGCTTTTCATCAATAGACTTACCCTTTTCATCCTTGTCAAGCTTGGTGTTTGTGCTCATTGGAGTTCTACTTGGCTTGCTACTCTCCATTCCAAACCTTTTGATTAGCTCCTTTGTGTATTTGGCTTGGTTGATGAAGATGCCATCCTTAGCTTGTTTGATTTGAAGCCCAAGGAAGAATTTGAGTTCTCCCATCATGCTCATCTCAAACTCACTTTTCATAACTTTTGAAAACTCTTCACACAAACACACATTAGTAGCACCAAATATAATATCATCAACATATATTTGCACTACAAGGATGTCATTTTCATGATTTTTGACAAAAAGAGTTGTATCCACTTTGCCTTTTGAAAAACCATTTTGCAAAAGAAAATTACTTAGTCTTTCATACCAAGCTCTAGGAGCTTGTTTTAAACCATATAAAGCTCTAGACAATTTAAAAACATGATTTGGAAAGGCATGATTTTCAAACCCCGGAGGTTGCTCAATATAAACCTCCTCCTCAATAAAACCATTTAAAAAGGCACTTTTCACATCCATTTGAAAGAGATTAAAATTCATGTATGATGCATATGCAAGCAAGATTCTAATGGCTTCTAATCTAGCTACGGGAGCAAAAGTTTCATCATAGTCTATGCCCTCCTCTTGGTTATAGCCTTTAGCTACCAACCTAGCTTTGTTTCTAATGATATTGCCATCTTCATCAAGCTTATTTCTAAACACCCATTTGGTGCCTATGGTGGGGTGATGTTTTGGTCTAGACACTAAGGTCCAAACCTTGTTCCTTTCAAATTGGTTGAGTTCTTCTTGCATAGCAAGAACCCAACTCTCATCACCAATAGCCTCATCTATAGATTTAGGCTCTATATGAGATATGAATGCAATGTTATTACATACATGTCTAAGAGAGGATCTAGTAGTTACCCCTTGTGATGTATCACCAATTATTTGATCCTTGGGGTGATCCTTCTTGTATGCCCAATCCTTTGGCAAGTCATGTTGGACTCCTTGACTTTGTGTAATTTGCATTTGTTGCTCTTGAAGTCCAACTTCATCTTCCTTTGCCTCTATTGAAACCTCCTTGGGTTGATTTTGATCTCCATGAGGTTGAGGATCTTCAATGGTCAACTCATCAAGGTTACCTACAAGATCATCATCACAAGATACCTCCTTTCTAGGAGCAAAGGGATTAGATTCATCAAAAACAACATGCATTGACTCTTCAACTATCAAGGTTCTTTTATTGAATACTCTATATGATTTACTAGATATAGAGTATCCTAAGAAGATACCTTCATCGGTTTTGGAGTCAAATTTGCCTAGATTATCCTTATTGTTTAATATGAAGCATTTACAACCAAAAACTCTAAAATGACTAACTCTAGGTTTCCTTCCATTCCAAAGCTCATAAGGAGTCTTATTTAAGAGAGGTCTAATTAAAACTCTATTTGAAACATAACAAGCCGTATTTATGGCTTCCGCCCAAAAATAAGTAGGTAAATTGTACTCTCTTAACATAGTCCTCCCCATATCTAAAAGAGTTCTATTTTTTCTTTCAACAACACCATTTTGTTGGGGAGTCCTAGGAGATGAAAAATTATGAGTGATCCCTAACTTATTGCAAAAAGTTTCAAATTTTTCATTTTCAAATTCTCTACCATGATCACTCCTTATAGAAGAAATTTGAAAACCCTTTTCATTTTGAACTTTCTTTGTAAAACTTTTAAAAGCATCAAAACAATCATCCTTATGAGCAAGGAACACAACCCAAGTATATCTAGAGTAGTCATCAACTATAACAAACCCATAATGCATGCCACCAAGACTAGCTACTCTAGTTGGACCAAATAAATCCATATGCAAGAGTTGCAAAGGTCTAGAAGAGATTACCTTATTAATAGTTTTAAAGGAACTCTTAACTTGCTTACCCATTTGACATGCATCACATACTTTGTCCTTTTCATATTTGATCTTTGGAAGACCATCAACTAGCTCATCTTTGCTCAAATTTTTGAGGAGATCCATGCTAGCATGAGAAAGCCTTCTATGCCAAATCCAAGAGTTATCACTAATAGACACAAAGCACTTCATATCTTGGTTAGTCATAGCTTGTAAGTCAATAAGATAAATATTCTCAACTCTTTCACCAACAAACAATATTTTGTTATCCGACATTCTAGACACAAAACATGATTTTGGTTCAAAGATAACTCTAGAACCTTTATCACATAATTGACTCACACTTAACAAATTATGCTTCAAACCATCAACTAATAGAACTTTATCAAGAATAGGAGAGTTTTCCTTACCGACTTTACCTATACCAACAATTTTACCTTTTCCATTGTCTCCAAAGGTTACTTGTCCACTTCCGTCTTTCTTTTCAAGAGAGATGAAGTGATTTGAGTTTCCGGTCATGTGCCTTGAACATCCACTATCTAGATACCATTTGCTTTCAATTTTTGAGGATTTCAAGCACACCTAAAAGAAAGAATTCAAACACTTTTAGGTACCCAAATGTACTTGGGTCCTTGGGGGTTAGTCATTCCACTATCCAATTTCCATATGCTACCATATCCAAGATGCAATTTTCTAATAGAGCACTTATAGTTGGTATGACCAAACTTGCCACAATAGTGACAATGACCATTGAACCTTCTTACTCTAGGTCCATAGGTGAGTGAGTATGTTTGAGTTCTCATGTGGCCATTTCTTCTTTGCTTATTAAAAGCATGTGAGCAAGAGATATGATTGGAGTGGTGATTTTGTGAACTATAAGTGTGTGTTCTATAATGATCATTTCTCTTATATGCAACTTGCCTAGGTGTGTGTCTTATATGAGTGTTATAACTAGTGGATTGGTGTACATGTGCATTCCTTGTAGGTGCATTCCTCATAGACATATCACTACTAGAAACTTTAGGCATATTTCCATTTGAGCTAGAAACCTTAGGTTCATGTGAGTTGGTAGCTTTAACAAAAACGGTTTTAGAAAAGTTTGCTTGAGTTGATTTATCATAGCCAAGGCCATACTTGATGCTAGGAGACCTTTGAGAGTCTAAAATCTCATCAAGCTTGTCCTTGCCTTTTAAAAATTTTGAAAGAGAATTTTTTAACTCAAGGATTTCATTTTTCAAATTTTTATTTTCTAGTGAGAGCTCATCTAAGGATTTTTGTAAAGAATCATTTGAGGGTAAAAGTTCCTTAGGTGAGTTCTCACTTTCCTTTTTAAAGCTAGCTAACTCACATTTCAAAATTTTATTTTTCCTATGACTCTTTTCAAGCTCATCATTCATCAATTTTAAAGCACCTACAAGTTCATCATATGAAAACTCAACATCATCATCATTTAAAGTAAAGTCATCAAGAGTAGTTACCTCATCGGAGCTTTCCTCTAGAGCCATGAAGCACATGTTGGCAATTTCATCACCAACCTCCTCTTCTTCGGAATCACTTGACTCATCCCATGTTGCTTTGAAGGCCTTCTTCTTGAACTTCTTGATAGGCTTCTTCAACTTGGGACAATCCACTTTGTAGTGACCCGGCTTATTACATTCATAGCAAATGACTACTTCCTTTTTGCTTGATTCACCCTTTTCCTTTCTAAAATTCTTCCTTGGGATGAACCTTTTATTTTGGAGAAGCAACTTCCTTATTCTCCTAGTTACCAAAGCCAATTCTTCCTCACTTATCTCTTCTTCTTCCTCACTAGTATCTTCGGAGGCTACCCTTAGAGCAATGTTCTTTTTCATCTTGCTAGGTTCCTCCACTTGCTCTCTCTTTAGAGTCATCTCATAGTCAATGAGATTCCCCAAGAGTTCATCCAATTGCACTTTGGTCAAGTCTTTGGCATCCTTTAAGGAAGTTACCTTTGGTAGCCATTCTTTAGGTAGACATCTAAGGATTTTCTTCACCAACTCTTCATTTGTGAATGTCTTCCCAAGAGATTTCATCCCTCCTATGATCTCAATGAACCTATCATACATTTGGCTAATAGTTTCATCGGATTTCATCTTGAACAACTCATATTGATAGATGAGGGATTCCATCTTGTTTTCCTTGACTTGATTGGTACCTTCATGAGTGACAACCAAAGCATCCCAAATTTCCTTGGCGGTGGACTTCATGCATACTTTGTTGTACTCACTTCTACTAAGAGCACAAAACAAGATGTGAATGGCTTTGTCATTGAGAGCTACCCTTCTCTTCTCTAGCTCACTCCATTCACTCTTAGGTTTTTGCTCTTGGTTTCCATCAATGAATCTTGTGGGAAAGAAAGGCCCATTCTCTACAATGTCCCACAAATCAACTCCTTCCGATTTAAGGAAATAATACATTCTATTTTTCCAATATAGAAAGTCATTTCCATCAAAGAAAGGTGGTCTCACAACCGATTGACCTTCTTGAGAATTGAGGGCTGCCATTTGATCTTTACTCCAAGATAATTATATCTTCAAGAAAGGGAGACTTAGCTCTGATACCACTTGTTGTCCCTTGAGGCAACCCAAGAGGGGGGGGGTGAATTGGGTTTATAAAAAATTTAATGGCAAAGACAAGAAATTAGAAGAGAATAGGGAAGAGAAAAATCAACACAATGATTTATAGAGGTTCAGCTATCCAAGCCTACGTCCTCTCCTCAAGGTCCACTTGAGAGTTCAACTCCACTATCAAATCTTCTTTGGGTGAAGATCAAAACCCTTACAATCTTAGAGCAAGCCTTTGCTCTTTACAAATCTCTTTTTCCACTCAAGAGCAAATCTTTGCTCAATGCCACACTCACAACAATAGAATCTCTCAATCAACCTTTACTCACTCAGAAAAGCCAATCAATTACAACTCAAAACAAGCTTTCAAGAAATCAATGCTTTGGCTCAAGGTTTTGAGAGAGAGAGAATGAAAAATGCTGTAATCTCAATAAATATTTGCTTAGATGGTTGTTGTAACCTCTTCACATCAAAAGCAAGTTGTATTTATAGTTCTATCATAAATATGGCCGTTGGGGATGCATTAAATGCAAATAGAGCCGTTTTTGTTCAGAAATAACCGTTATACCGTGCCCAGAAAAACTCAGGTTCGGCGGCCTAAGCTTAGAGTTCGGCGGCCGAACCATTTGAGGTGAAGAAACTATTCCTTTAAAAAAGAACTTTCGGCGGCCTAAAGTCAGAGTTCGGCGGCCGAACTTGGGTGACTTTCGTCTTTGTTCCTCTCTTTCGGAAGCCAAACTTTAGGCTTCGGAGGCAGACCCAAAACACACTTTCGGCGGCCGAAGGTTAAATGTTCGGCGGCTGAAAGTGTGGGACTTTCGTCTCTGTCCCTCACTTTCGGAAGCCGAAGGTTACACTTTGGGGGCTGGTTGAAGAACCCACTTTCGGCGGCCAAAAGTCAATGTTCGGCGGTCGAACATAGGGGACTTTCGTTTCTGTCCCTGACTTTCGGAAGCCGAAGGTTGTGTTTAGGGGGCACAAAAAATCATTCTTTAAAACTTTGAAAAAACATAACTTAGGCTACAAAAATCCATTTTTCAATCCGTTTGAATTTTTATAACCTATATTTTTAGAACTTTCATTTTGATGAAAAATAATTTCAAAATCACTTCTTTTGGAAAATTTCATTTTGATCCCTGAAAGTCAAGTACTTAGAAAAATTGGCCATATCTAAAAGAACTTTTAGAAAAGAAGGAACCTTGAGCCATCACAATCACTTACTTGAAATTCACAATGAATAGAATATAACAAAGCATAAACAAAAATAATTTATTATCCCTTTCTTGTGGTATGCTTCCATATTTGGCACTTTTCACTTTTGTGACTGAAGCAATATCATTTGTTTCAATAAGGGACCTGCAAGCTCAATACAAACACTCTTGGAAATAATTAGTAGCACACCAATTGTTTATTAATCATCAAAACAAGGATTAGGACATTTAGGTCCAACACAATATTTATACAATTTCATGCTTGATTCCATTATTGCTTTGTTATTATGATCAATGTGGCCACTTGATTTTTGATTGCAAGGTAATATATTGTTAGTTTGAATAATTTTGAGTCCGTAATTGCTTGGATTGTTCAAACACAATAACACTTGGTGTAAAAACTAAGGAAATTATATGATCTAGCAACATCTCCATGCGTTTGGGTAGCTAGGATTGGATCTCTCTATTTCTTAATGCAATTGACAGTTGTTTTGAAGCCTAAGGCCCAAGGACGTTCCTTGGCAACTTGTTGATTAGTAATTAATTAAAGGATGTTCCCTAATTGGTTTATGATTAAGGAGAGACATGGTGGTGAGAAGCGTCTTCCATCTCCATAACTAATCTATTGAATCTATCAAGGGAAACTCAGTATCAATGATCAATCCCAACAACTGAAGTGGATCCAACTCTTCAACTAGAACTTTCTCATATTTGATTTCTCTTTATTTCTTTTTACTATTTGCTTCTTTTATTGCTTTCAGTTTTAGGTCTCTTAAATCAATCTCAAAAGCCCCCCCATTTTACTTTCAGTTTATTTACTTTCAGTTTATCTCGTTTTCAGTTTATTTCTCTTTCAGTTTATTTTTCTTTCAGTTTATTCTCTTGGCCTTGACAAGGAAAATAGGTAAGTTCTCAATTCCATGTGGATTCGATCCTTTCACCACTATCTACAGTTGTAAGATTGTTGATAACCAGAAAGGTTACACTATTTCTGCTTAATTTTGTAGTTTTAATCATGTTTTGCATATATTAGGTGTAAAGAGACAATATGGAGAAAATGCCCCTAAAACTGCCTTAATTGGAGCAAAGGAGAGCAAGCCTGCTAAGTTGAAATCAAGTGAAACTAAATAAGGAAAGTGCTAAATAAGGAAAGTAGCAAATAAGGAAAGTGGCAAATAAGGAAAGTACATTTAGCCAAAGCAATTTGAAATTCAAATTTCAAACATTCAAGAAGCCTTTGCCGTATTCAAGAAGCCAAATCTCAAGTTGCCATAAATCAAGAGCCAAATAAGGTATTTTGAATTTCAAATCTTCAAGATTCATATTCAAATTTTGAATTTCAAAATCCAGCTTATTAAGGAAGCTAAATCCAAAGATCACATGCTTGCCAACTCATGCTTTGCACATTCAAAATTCAAATTGCAAAGAGAGGCTCCACCTTCCTTATTTGTGCATGGATGGCAAAGAATGTGTGAAGGGCAGCAACTTGATTCTTGGGCAGCCTTTTGAAAGCATATGGGCAGCCAAGAGACACTTGGACAGCAAGTAAGAAAAGGGCAGCCCCACACTTTGCACATAAGGACCAAGTCACACGCATCACTCTTCACATGTGCATAGGTGGCATGGAGACACATGCACATGGGCAGCAGCTCAAGAACCACATGGACAGTAACTTGAAGACCTAGGGCAAACAACTAAATTCCTATATAAGAGCTCCTTAAGTGGCCGACCACAACTCTCTCCAATTATCTTCAAGGTTCGGCGCAAGGAAGACTTCAATTCTTCATATCTTTGGTCCATCTTCCCTTTTTCTTTTTCTTTTTATTTTCTGTTTTGTTTCAGCCATGAGAGGCTGAAACCTTTTATTCTAGTTGAAGATTGGTTGAAACTTTGGTTGTTTTATGGATTGTGAGATCTAAACATAAGTTGTCTATCTTTTGGTTATTCAATATTTATATAATTTCATGCTTGATTCCATTATTGCTTTGTTATTATGATCAATGTGGCCACTTAATTTTTGATTGCAAGGTAATATATTGTTAGTTTGAATAATTTTGAGTCCGTAATTGCTTGGATTGTTCAAACACAAGAACACTTGGTGTAAAAACTAAGGAAATTGTATGATCTAGCAACATCTCCATGTGTTTGGATAGCTAGGATTGGATCTCTCTATTTCTTAATGCAATTGATAGTTGTTTTGATGCCTAAGGCCCAAGGACGTTCCTCGGCAACTTGTTGATTAGTAATTAATTAGAGGACGTTCCTTAATTGGTTTATGATTAAGGAGAGACATGGTGGTGAGAAGCGTCTTCCATCTCCATAACTAATCTATTGAATTTATCAAGGGAAACCAAGTGTCAATGATCAATCCCAACAACTGAAGTGGATCCAACTCTTCAACTAAGACTTTCTCATATTTGATTTCTCTTTATTTCTTTTTACTATTTGCTTCTTTTATTGCTTTCAGTTTTAGATCTCTTGAATCAATCTCAAAAGTCCCCCCCATTTTACTTTCAGTTTATTTGCTTTCAGTTTATCTCGTTTTCAGTTTATTTCTCTTTCAGTTTATTTTTCTTTCAGTTTATTCTCTTGGCCTTGACAAGGAAAATAGGTAAATTCTCAATTCTCTGTGGATTAGATCCTTTACCACTATCTGCAATAGTAATATTGTTGATAACCGGAAAGGTTATTTTTTACCGGTTTCGACAACCGCAAGTCAGAGACCAAGTTAAAGTAGGATTCCAAGTCCTAATTGAATTAGGACTCTCCACCTATAAAAGGGACAACACCAAAACCAGCAAGGGGGAATGGAATTAACTGCAGAAATTCAGCAAGCAACACAGCAGCTCTCTTCTTCTACTTTTCTTCTTTCTTTTTTGTGTATTTTTGTCCACCATAAGTGGCTAAACATCTTCTTTTCTAATTGAAGTTGGGAAATTTCAGTTTTGTGATGAATTGGGAGATTTAAAACTCCATTGTTAAGTTTCTATTTTTCAATATTTATGCAACTTGTTCTTCATGCTATTATTGCTTTGTTATTAGAATCAATTAAGGCCAATTGCTTTTAATTGTACAAGTGATAAATTGTTAGTTTAAATAATTTAGGTCCATAATTGCTTAGATTGTTTGAACACAAGCATACTTGATTGCGTAATCTAAACTTGACTACGCGGTTGTGATAGAGCCATTTTTAGACCCATTTTCTATATTGATATTTATGCTAATTTACACATTTTTTGCCTAATTTTGTGGTTTTGATCTTATTTTGCAGAAAATGGAGTAAAATAGTAATTTGGCAAAAATGGTCTTAAATCTGCCCAAAAGAGAGCAAAACTGCACAAGCATGGTTTACCCAAATTGTTTGCCCAAACCAGAGTTGAAACTGAAATGGAAGAGGAATAATCTGCTGTTTGACCAGACTGTTTGCCCAAATAGACTGGACAAACGAGCCAACAGGGCGGAAGCAGTGCGCAGGCAACAGGGAAAACAGACTGTTTACCCGAGCTGTTTGCCCAAACAACGTCGGGCAAATAGCACCAGCAACCAGAAAACCAGCAGATCTGCAGAATTTGAAGACCAAGTCAACACGAGTCTTTTTGCACTCCACTCACGTGGGACAGCTCAGAAACACCTAATTATACCTCAGCACTCTCTCCTACATATTTAGGAAGCCAAGAATCAAAAAGACAGAATTGCCTTCCAAGAATTCAAGACTAAATAGGAAAAAGAGTCCATCTCATTAAGAAACCCTAAGGCAGCCTCTTCAGCTATAAAAGGGCATGCAAACCAACAAAGAGATTATCCTTGGATCATCTTTGGATCAAGAACCACTTCGGGAGAAGCTGCACCAGCAGCGGCCCCACACCAGCAGGCCCCCCGGCCATTCTTTCTTTGTTTTCTTGATTTATTTCTTTTCTTTTATGTTAGTTTCAGCCATGAGTGGCTGAAACCCTTTTTCTAGTTGAAGAATAAGGTGAAACTTTAGTTGTTTATGGATTGGGAGATCTGAATCTATATGTTCTTCTTTTATTAGTCAGCATTTATGCAATTTTATGCTTAAAGTTATTATTGCTTTGTTGTTTTGATCAAATTGGCCACTTGATTCTTGATTGCAAGGTAATTGATTGTTAGTTGGGATTATTTTTAGTCCGTAATTGCTGAAAATATTCTGACCTAAGAATACTTGGTGTAAAAATCAAGGAATTGCATAATCTAGCAATATCGCCAAGCTTTTGGGTAGCAAGAATTAGGTCTCTCTATCTCTTAATGCAATTGACAGTTGTTTGTTGCCTAAGGCCCAAGGACGTTCCTTGACAACTTGTCGATTAGTGATTAATTAGAGGACGTTCCCTAATTAATCTATGCTTAAGGAGGGATTTTGTTGGTGAGAAGCGTCTTCCACTTCCATAACTAATTTATTGAATCAAATAAAAGAATCTTTGTGTCAATGATCAATCCCAACAACTAAAGTGGATCCAACTCTTCAACTAGGCTTTTCTTATTATTGATTTCCCTTTATTTTATTATTTGATTTACACTATTGCTTTTAATCCTAGTTTAGACACTAAACCTCAAAACCGCCCTTTTTATATTATTGTCTTTTATTTACTTGGTCTTAACAAGAAAAATAAGTAAGTATCAATTCCATGTGGATTCGATCCTTTTGCCACTATCTACAGTTGTAAAATTGTTGATAACCAAAAAGGTTATTTTTGACCGGCCTCGACAACCGCGAGTCAGGTTGGCAAGGTTAGAATTAGGTTTCTCTAAGTCTTAATGCAGTTAATAGTTGAAAGTAAAAAACCCCAAGGACGTTCCTTTGGCAACTTGTTAACTAGTGTTTGATTAGCGAATGTTTCCTAATCGAACTAAAACTAAGGAGGAATTTGGTTGTGAGAAGCGTCTTCCACAACCTAAACTAATTTATTGAAATAAATAAGGGTATCAAAGAATTAATGATCAATTCTAAAGAACTGAAATAGAACCATACTTCAACTAGAGTCTTTCTCCCATTGATTTACTCATCTTTTTAATTATTGCTTTCTTTTACTTAGTTTTAATTCTAATCTACTATCATCTCAAACAAACCTCCCTCTTTTTATTTTTATTATTTATTTGTCCAAGTCATTATTAGGAAGATCCGTAGTGTCAAATCCCTGTGGTTCGACCCTATTGCCACTATCTACAGTTTTTAATTGTTGATTGAAAATAGGTTTATTTTTTACGGCTTCGACAACCGCTATCAAAAATTGGCACCGTTGCCGGGGATTTGATTTAAACTAACGTATTTTTCCTTTATGACCAGGGCTAGCCGTAAAGAAACTCTTCTTTACGATCCGGAGATAGAACACACTGCCAAGAGCTTAAGGAAGCAAGCAAACTTGAGGAACCAAGCCTCCAAACCATCTTCATCAGCAACAGCAACGAATCTGGTGTCTACCATTCGATCTGCCGCTGAGCCATCTGATAAAACTGCTACTGCCCCTGCTGCAGAATTTATTGCACCAGCTGGTACACCTACTGCTGCACCTGCTACTGCTGCATTTGAACCAGAAAAAGAATTCGAGGTTGCTGCAGAAAATCAAACAATGGTAGAACCACTTGCTGCATATGAAGAAGTTGAAGCAGAAGCTGAAAACGTGCCCATCCGTGCACCACAACCACGGGAGAGAACACTCCGCGAGCTAGCTGTACCAGCAGGAGATCAAGCACCCTTTTGCATTGCCTATCCCCCATTGACAGCACCCTTTGAATTAAAGACAGGCCTGATCCATCTCCTTCCCAAATTTAGAGGCCTAGAAAATAAGGATCCCCACAAGCATTTGAAGGAATTCCACATTGTATGCTCAACCATGAGACCCCAAGGTATTTCAGAATAGCATGTTAAACTTAGAGCCTTCCCTTTTTCCCTTGATGACTATGCCAAAGATTGGCTATTCTACTTGCCACCCGGATCCATCACATCATGGGCTGGTATGGTAAGAGCATTTTCTTAAGCAAATTCTTTCCAACATCAAAAGCCATTGGCATCCGTCGAGAAATAAGTGGTATAAGGCAAAAGCATTCTGAATGCTTATATGAGTACTGGGAGAGGTTCAAAAGGTTATGCACAAGCTGCCCTCAGCATGATATTTCTGACAAATCTCTCATTGAATATTTCTATGGAGGTTTGCTACCTTCAGAAAGAAAATTTATTAATGCAGCATGTAGAGGATCAATTGAAGACAAATCACCTCAGGAAATAAGGAATTTAATTTCCACCATGGCAGTAGCCTCTCAGCAATTTGGAAACCAAGAACAGCCACAAAGAAGGGTGAATGAGGTGAGTACATCCACTTTAGCATCTCAAATCTATGATCTCACCAATGTTGTCCGTAGCCTTATTGTGGGTCAAGTCCAGCAAATTCAGCATCCCAAGCCATATGGAATATGTGCAAACATAAACCATCCAACTGATCTATGTCCTTTCCTCCAAGAAGAGGACTGATATAGCCAAATTTAGACCCATTTTCTATATTGTTATTTATGTTAATTTACATATTTTCTGTCTAATTTTGTGGTTTTGATCTTATTTTGCAGAAAATAGAGTAAAATGGTAATTTGGCAAAAATGGCCTTAAATCTGCCCAAAAGAGGGCAAAAGGGAACAAGCATGGTTTGCCCAATTTGTTTGCCCAAACCAAAGTGAAGTTGAAATGAAGAGAAGAATGAATTGCTGACTGACCAGGTTGTTTGCCCAAGCAAACTTGGAAACAGTGGAGCAAGGCAGAAACAGTGCACAGACAGCAGGCAAGACAGCCTATCAGCCCGTGCCGTTTGCCCGCACAACCTAGGCAAACAAAGGAACAACACGCAGACAACAGAGATGACATACAGCTTGCCCAGTCTGTTTGCCCACACAACTCGGGCAAACAGCACCAGCAACCAGCAGACAGCAGATTCGCCAAACTTGGAGACCAAGTCATCAAGAGTCCTTTTTCACTCCAACCATGTGGGACAGCTCAGCAACTCATTAATACACCTCAGCAGTCTCTCCTACATAATTAGGAAGCCAAATATCAAAAAGACACAAATGCCCTCCATGAGTTCAAATAGGAAAAGGATTCCCATCTCAACAAGGAAACCTAGGGCAGCCTCTTCAAGCTATAAAAGGGCATGCAAACCAGCAAAGAAATTATCTTTGGAGCATCTTTTGATCATCGACATCTTTGGCAGGAACTTCTCCAGCAGTCGTGCGCCCCTAGCCGGCCCTTCCTCTTCTTTTCTTGCTTTCTTTCTTCTCTTTTATGTTTATTTCAGCCATGAGTGGCTGAAACCCTAATTTCTAATTGAAGATTAGGTAAAACTATAGTTGTTTATGGATTGGGAGATCTGAATATATTATGTTAATCTTTTATTTATTAATATTTATGCAATTTGGTGCTTAATTCTATTGTTGCTTTGTTATTTCTATCAATAGGGCCCATTGATTCTTGATTGCAAAGTGATAATTTGTTAGTTTGGATAGTTTGAAGTCTGTAATTGCTTGAATTATTCAAACACAAGTAACCCTTGGTGTAAAAACCTAGGAAATTGCATAATCTAGCAATATCACCATACGTTTGGGTAGCTAGAATTAGGTCTCTCTATTTCTTAATGCAATTAACAGTTGTTAGATGCCAAAGGCCCAAGGACATTCCTTGGCAACTTGTTGATTAGTGGTTAATTAGAGGACATTCCCTAATTAACCTATGCTTAAGGAGGGATATGGAGGTGAGAAGCGTCTTCCACCTTAATAACTAATTTATTGAGTCAAATAAAAGGATATAAGCATCAATGATCAATCCCAACAACCAAAGTGGATCCAACTCTTCAACTAGGCTTTTTCTCATTATTGAATTCTCTTTACTTAATTATTTGCTTTACTTTGCTATTTTTAATTCTAGTTTAGTCATCAAACCTCAAAACCCCCCAATTTACTTTTATTGTCTATTGGGAAAATAAGTAAGTATCAATTCCCTGTGGATTCGATCCTTTTGCCACTATCTACAGTTGTAAAATTGTGGATAACCAAAAAGGATATTTTTGATCGACTTCGACAACCGCACAGTCAAAAAATTGGCACCGTTGTCGGGGAACTGATTTAACTAATTTATTTTTCTTTCATGACCAGGTCTGGACGCAAAGATACTCTACTTTACGATCCATAAATTGAGCGTACAGCCAAGCAACTAAGGAAGCAAGCCAATCTGAGGAGCTAAGCCTCAAGGCCATCCTCATCAACAGTTGCTGTTGTCCAAGAGACAGCAACTACTGTCAGAAATCCAGAAATTGCTGCTGAAATGCCTTTTGCCCCAACTGAACCAGAACCTGCTGAAATTGCTGAACCAGCACAGCCCCCTGCTGAAACAGAATCACCAACTGCAAACACAACACAGCCCACTGCTGTGTTTGCCCAAACAGCTGCTGATATGGCAGATTACAACATGCAACATGCTGCCCCTCACCAAAGACCAGCAGAACCTGCTGTATATGCCGAAATTCAACCAGAAAATCAAGCATTAAGGGCACCAATTCCAAGGGAAAGAACTCTAAGGGAGTTGGCAGCCCCTATAGGTGACCAAGCACCTCTTTGCATAGCCTATCCGCACTTGACAACCCCTTTCGAGTTGAAAATAGGTTTGATACACCTCCTACCCAAATTCAGAGCTTTGAAGAATGAAGATCCTCATAAACACTTGAAGGAATTTCACATAGTATGTTCTACCATGAGGCCGCAAGGCATATCCGAAGAACATGTGAAATTAAGAGCATTCTCATTCTCCCTTGATGATTATGCCAAAGATTGGCTATTCTACCTACCACCTGGATCAATCACATCTTGGGATGGTATGGTAAGAGCTTTTCTGAATAAATATTTTCTAGCCTCTAAAGCATAAGAAGGGAGATTAGTGGCATCAAGCAAAAAGAGACTGAAGATTTGTATGACTATTGGGAAAGATTCAAGAGACTATGCACAAGCTGTCCACAACATGACATCTCAGATAAATCACTCATAGAATACTTCTATGGTGGTTTGCTACCATCCGAAAGAAAATTCATTGATGTACATGTGGAGGTTCAATTGAAGATAGAACACCTCAAGCAATTAGAGATATGATTTCAACACTTGCAGTCGCATCTAGACAATATGGAGATGAAAGGCAACTGTCAAAGAGAGTTAATGAGGTAAGTACATCTTCTCTCACTTCTCAAATTTCTGAACTAACCTCTGCTGTGAGAAGTCTTGTTATAGGTCAATCCCAACAAGCTCAACAAATTCAGCAAATTAGGCCATGTGGGATATGTGCACATGTGGGAGACCCAACTTATCAATGTCCCACTCTTCAAGAGGATGACCAGCAAGTAAATGCCATTGGAGGATTCACTGGACAGCCAAGACATAATCCATACTCCAACACTTACAATCCAGGTTGGAGGGACCATCCCAACTTCAACTATGCTAGGGCTAACAACTACCAAAATTATCAAAGGAATCCAGCCCAAGCAGCACCTCAAAGCTCCAACATGCACCTTGAGGAGATGATGAAGTCATTGGCGAACACTGTGCAAAGTCTCCAACAGCAAATGGGTCAAATTGCCACCTCCGTGAGCAAACTTGAATCTCGAGGAAAATTGCCATCCCAGACCGAGGCAAATCCCAAGCAAAATGTAAGTGCCATAATGCTAAGAAGTGGGAAAGAACTTCAAGATGTCAAGGCTGATGATAGAGGTTCAGAATTGCCAAGGAATCTAGCTAAAGAAAAACTACCAGAAACCAAGATAAAGTGTTGTTTGCCCAGACAGACTGGGCAAACAAGCAGACAGAATGCAAAAAGGGACAATCTGCCCCAGCAGACAGAGCATTGTTTGCCCAGACAGACTGGGCAAACAAGCAGACAGAATGCAGAAAGGGACAATCTGCCCCAGCAGACAGAGCATTGTTTGCCCAGACAGACTGGGCAACCAACACCAACATACCAGCAGCAGAATATGAACCAGCAGTCAAGCTTCAAAATTCCTCCTCCCTTTCCAAAAAGGTTTGAAAAATCACAAAAATAAAAGGAAGAAAAAGAGATCCTTGATACCTTTAGGAAAGTGGAAATTAACATACCCTTGCTTGATGCGGTTAAACAAATACCAAGTATGCAAAATTCTTGAAAGAGTTGTGTACAAACCGAAGGAAGCTTGCTGAAAAAGAAAAAGTGAGCGTGGGAAAGGTAGTTACTACTGTCATTAAGAGAAAACTACCAGCCAAGTGCAAAGATCGAGGGACGTTTGCCATTTCTTGCAAAATTGGCAATGTTGGCATCAAGAAAGCCATGTGTGACTTAGGTGCATCAATTAATGTTATGCCTCTTTCTATTTATAACTCTTTGAATGCAGGTGCACTTAAGGACACTAGAGTGGTGATCCAATTGGCTGATAGATCCGTGGTATATCCCAAAGGCGTTCTTGAAGACGTTCTTGTCCAAGTAGATCAACTTGTCTTCCTAGCAGATTTTTATGTGATTGATATGGAGGAAGACAATAGCAACACCACCTCTGACATATTGCTTGGACGACCCTTCTTGAGCACGGCCAGAACTAAAATTGATGTGCATGATGGCACATTAACCATGGAATTTGAGGGGGAAGTAATAAAATTCAATGTTTATGATCCGTGGGGGTATTTGATAGAGCATAATTTAGGCCATTTTATCATGATGTTATTGAGGTTAATTTACACTTTTTCTGCCTAATTTTGTAATTTTGATATTATCTTGCAGAAAATGGTGTCAAGAGACAATTTGGAGAAAATACCCCTAAAACTGCCTTAAATGGAGCAAAGGAGAGCAAGCTTGCCAAGTTGCATTCAAGTGAAGCTAAATAAGGAAAGTACATTCAGCCAAAGCAATTTGAAATTCAAATTTCAAATCCTCAAGGAGCATTTTCCTTATTCAAGAAGCCAAATCTCAAGTTGCCATAAAAGGAGAGCCAAATAAGGAAAGTATTTTGAAGATTCAATTCTCCAAGATTCACATTCAAATTTTGAATTTCAAAATCCAGCTTATTAAAGAAGCTAAATCCAAAGATCACATGCTTGCCACCTCATTCCTTGCACATTCAAATTTCAAATTTCAAATTGCAAAGAAAGGTTTCACCTCATTGATTGCAAAGATATGGGCGGCAAGAATAATGTGAAGGGCAACTTGGGCAGCATCTTGAAGACACTTGGGCAGCAAGTAAAGGCTAGGGCAGCAAGCAACTTGAAGACACGCCACTCCTTGCACATGAAGACCAAGCCACACGCCTCCCACCTCATCACTTCACATAGGCGGCAAGACATGGGCAGCACTTGGGCAGCCACTTGAAGACCTAGGGCAGCACCTCAATTCTATTTAAACATCTCTTCAATTGCCGCACATCCGCTCTCCAGATTGAATACATCATTCGGCCACACCAAGGGCGCAAGACCACTCTTCTTCGGTTCCTTCTCTCTTCTTTTCTTTCCTTTTATTTTTGATTTTTGTTTCAGCCATAAGAGGCTGAAACCTTTTATTCTAGTTGAAGATTAGGTGATACTTTGGTTGTTTTATGGATTGTGAGATCTGAACATAAGTTGTTTGTCTTTAGTTTATTCAATATTCATACAATTTCATGCTTGATTCCATTATTGCTTTGTTATTTTAATCAATGTGGCCACTTGATTCTTGATTGCAAGGTAATATATTGTTAGTTTGAATAGTTTTAAGTCCGTAATTGCTTGGATTGTTCAAACATAAGAATACTTGGTGTAAAAACTAAGAAAATTGTATGATCTAGCAACATCTCATGTGTTTGGGTAGCTAGGATTGGATCTCTCTTTTTCTTAATGCAATTGACAGTTGTTTGTTGCCTGAGGCCCAAGGACGCTCCTTGGCAACTTGTTGATTAGTGATTAATTAGAGGATGTTCCCTAATTGGTAATTAGAGGACTCCTCATTTCTGCAACAAGGTAGTTGATTTCTTTTATTTTAATTATTTGCCTTCTTTTACTACTTTCAGTTTTAGATCTCTTGAATCAATCTCAAAACCCTCCCCATTTTACTTTCAGTTTATTTGCTTTCAGTTTATTTCATTTCAATTTACTTCTCTTTCGGTTTATTTTTGTTTCAGTTAATTCTCTTGGGCTTGATAAGGAAGATAAGTAAGTTTTCAATTCCCTATGGATTCAATCCTTTACCACTATCTGTAGTAGTAATATTGTTGATAACCGAAAAGGTTATTTTTTACTGGCTTCGACAACCGCGAGTCACCTAGGTTTTCCTTGCTGCCCAAGAGTGCTTTGATTGCTGCCCAAGTCTTGCCTTGCCGCCCATGCACATATTGATGAGGTGAAGCCTCCTTTTGAATTTTGAATTTTGAATATGCAAGACTTGAGGTGGCATGTGTGTCTTCTTGGCTTTCTTGACAAGCTGAATTTGAATGTGCATCTTCTAGAGATTTGGCTTCTTCAATAAGGGAAAGAGATTCTTGAAGCTTTGAATTTCAAATTGCTCTGCTGAATGCACTTTCCTTAATGAGTTGAATCTTGTTTTTGAATTTTGAATGCTCTTGAGGATTTGAAATTCGAATTTCAAATTACTTTCTTTATTTGGCTCCTTTCAAGTTGCACTTGGCATGCTTGCTCTCCTTTGCTCCATTTGAGGCAGTTTTATGGGCATTTTCACCAAATTGTCTCTTTACACCATTTTCTGCAGAATAAGATCAAAATCACAAAATTAGGCAGAAAAAGTGTAAATTAACATCAATATCATCATGATAAAATGGTCTAAATTATGCTATATTACTCCAGTTTCTATAGTGTCAAATAGGGGACCCCAATTTACCTCCAGATTTTGGTGGAGTCTGTAAAATGCTATGGGCACGAGGCTGGATTTTAGCATTGCCTTCCATCCGCAAACTGATGGACAGTCGGATAGGACCATCCAAACTATAGAAGACATGCTAAGGATGTGTGTGCTAGACTTTGGTGGTTCTTGGAGGCAACATCTACCTTGTAGAGTTTGCTTACAATAATAATTACCATGTTAGCATTGGGATGGCCCCTTATGAAGCTTTATATGGGAGGAAGTGCAAGTCACCTGTCTGCTGGGAAGAAGTAGGAGAAAGGGCTTTAGCAGGATTGAAAATAGTAGAGATCACCAGCAGGGTAGTGCCTATCATTAGAGAGAAAATCAAAATAGTAGTGACTAGACAGAAGAGCTATACAGACATTCGCAGAAAGCAAGTTGTTTTCCAGGAGGGAGATATGGTGTTGCTTAAGGTGTCTCCTATGAAGGGGGTGATTTGTTTTGGAAAGAAAGGTAAACTAGTTCCAAGGTACATCGGGCCCTTTAAAATCTTGCAAAAGATTGGGAATGTATCCTACAAGTTAGATCTACCTGCTTCTATGGAGAGGATCCATCTGGTTTTCCATATTTCTATGTTACGAAAATTCATGTCAGATCCAGGCAAGGTTCTTAGTGAACCTGATATGGAGATCCTAGGAGATCTAACTTATGTTGAGCAGCCAGTACGGATCATAGACATACAGATTAGGAAGTTGAGGAACAAGAAAATCGTGATGGTGAAAGTTTTATGGAATCACCACAATATAGAAGAGTGCACCTGGGAGATATGAGAATCGATGCTTCAGCAGTACCCCCATCTCTTTTAAAGTAACTTTATATGTTTTCTTGTGTCTTCTTGATGTATATGTTTTGCTTGTTTGCTATGTTGAATATTCAAGGACGAATGTTCTTAAGGGGAGAAGAATGTAATACCCAGCTAAACTCCGGCGTCAGAATTTCCACTTTTCAATGGAATCTTCATCAGAATCTAGAATCTCAAATCTAGAATCTTTAGAAGGGTAAAATAGGATTTCATAAAATGAATTTGAGTTTTTTAAAAAGGTTTTAAGATTCGGCCGTCAAACCTTAAGGTTCGGCCGCTGAAGGTGGTTTCTCTAGCCGCTGAAGGTGGTTTCTCTAGCCACCTATAAAAGGCCTTCAACCTGAAAATTGAGAGAGCTTTTTCTCCATCTTCGGGCGCAGGTAAGTCCATGCCCTTTTTCCAGATATTCTTGCTAAAATTTCTTAATTTTCTTGGAGAAATCATGAGTTTTTACTTTGTTTTTTGAAGACTCGAGTTTGGACTTCAAGTTTTAGCCATTGGAGACCTTTGGAAAACGATATCCCCCTCTTCCTTCAAGTTTTAATTGTTGTGTGTTCCGTTTTCTTCAAGAGGTGAGTTGATCTTTACTTCTCCTATGTTTTTTGAAGATTTTAAAACCTAAGTTTTACAAGTCTTTAGGGCATGCATGATCGTTTATCCAAAAAGTTTAAGGTTTATGTTAGTTTTGATGTGAGATGCTTTTCTGTTGGGTATTTGTTGATGCATGTTAAGTTCAGAGCAAGTTTTAAGGTCTCTTGTGTGTGTTAAATGTTTATGGTAGCTGTTAGACTATTGCATGAGAGAAAGGGAGCTTTTAGGTGGTTGTGAGTATAGGGAAGAATCAGGTTCTGCCTTGCTGGAGAACCCAAGTTCGGCCGCCGAAGAAAAGTTCAGCCACCGAACCTACCTGTGGAGGCAGCCATCTGGCCGCCGAACTTGCCCCCGAAGGCTTGATCTTCGGATCTATGAAGGAATTTATGCCACTAAACCTGCCCGCGAAAGTTTTGACCTTCGGATCTGTGAAGAGCTTTAGGCTACTGAACTTGCCCCCGAAAGTTTTGACTTTCGGATCTGTGAGGGACCTTCGGCCGCCGAACCTGCCACCAAAAGTCTCTTGTCCAGCCTTTTTCTGCTTGTTTTCTATGCATATTTTGGTATGTTTTTAGGGTTTTCTTGGGGAGTTGTTTAGAGTCTTGTAAAAGTTATGTTGGGTCCCTCATTTGAGTCCATCTGTGTAGGATCGGACTTGGGAGACCATAGAGGCCTGCAGTGAGATAACTGCGTTAGTTTTAGGCAAGGTCAGCCAGAGGTGGGTAGAACTGAACTGATCTATTATTTTAAAGAAATCAAACATTTTAAGCATACTCATGCATCATGAATGCCATGTATATATAATAGGTTGTTTGCATTAGAATTCGCGAATATGATGCATTGTATAATTTATTTGTTGTTGTGGATGGATGTTGGATGACCCACTAGCCCTCGAGTATGATATGATATGCTATGATGGATATGAAAAGATCAGGGCTGCCCATTCTATGCCCCTGGCACTATGTAAGGGAAAGACCAAGGCTGCCCATTCTATGCTCCTAGAATTATGGATATGTTATGATATGTTTTAGAGGAAGTTCTGAGGAGCACCCATCGTAGGTCGAGCACTATTGGAATTGTAAAGGGTTACTGGTGACAAATCCATCTTGATGTGAATTGTTTGTATTGTGACGCATTCATACGATCATATGGTTATTGGATTGTTTTTATGTTCTACTCACTAGGCTCTCATAACTTATTCCTTTTCCCTAACCCCATGTTTGCAAGATCAGAGTTAGCTCGGGGAAGTCGACTAAGTTGCTGGTATAGTCTACTGTAATAGTATAGATGTGGACATGTATTGTTTTATGGTTTTAGAATTTTGCTTTACCTTAGTGTTTGTCCTTGTAATCCCTGTTTTCATGATCCTTATGTAAAAGTTTTAGGTATGAGTTTATGTTTGAACTGAGCTTGAGGCATGTTTTGTTGACATACTAGAGCATTTGATGAGGGCTCTAGTATGGGTTTTATGATTTCAGTTATGATGCATGCACAGGTCGAGCCTTGGTTCATGAAATGTATAGGTTTTTGTTATATCGTTTGATCATGTATGAGATTTTATCAGGTGTAATAGGATGTATAGTAGGCTTACTACGGGTTCTAGTGACCTTAAGTCGTTCTGAACCCTAGCGCCGGTAGCAGTCCGATGTTTGGATCATTACATTCTTTGCACGAGTCCTTGTGATAGGTCCACTAAGGAGCACGAACGGATCTTCCATGCTCCCTTGAGCTCCATGAATGAGTGATGGCTGATCCATATCATTCCCTCCTTCCTCAAAAAGATTTGTCCTCAAATCTGCATCATATTCAAAAGGAGACAAGTCACTAACATTGGAAGCAGCTGAAACACCATACTCTCCTGTCAAGTCTATCTTGTAGGCATTGTAATTAATGCATTCCAAGACTTGAAAAGGACCATCCCCACGTGCATCAAGCTTGTTCTGCCTTAGGTTAGGAAATCTCACCTTTCTGAAGTGCACCCAAACCTAATCTCCAGGAGCAAACACCACTTCCTTCTGCTATTGATTTAACCTATCTACATATATCTTGTTCTTCTTCTCTATGTTATCCTGAGCCGTCTCATGTAAAGACTTCACCACTTTTGTTTTTTTGTCTCCATTTAAACTAGTAAGCTCATGTAAAGGCAAAGAAACAAGATCCAAAATAGTAAGTGGATTAAAACCATAAATAATTTCAAATAGAGTGTAACCTATAGAAGAGTGTTTGCTACGGTTATAAGCAAACTCAATGAATGGAAAACAATCTTTCTAAGATTTCAAGACCTTGCCCATAATAGCACGGAGCAAAGTACCTAATGTCCTATTCACAAGCTTGACCATCAGTTTGTGGATAACAAGTAGTAGAATACAGCAACTTAGTACCTAACTTACCCCATAAAACCCTTAAAAAATATGAAAGGAACTTTGCATCCCTATTAGAAATAATAGTCTGTGGTACCCCATGTAATCGTACCACTTCACTAAATAATAGGTCAACAACATTACTAGCATCATCAGTTTTATGACATGGAATGAAATGTACCATCTTGCTAAACCTATCAACCACAACAAATATACTATCTCTACCATGCCTAGTCTTAGGTAAACTAAGCAAAAAATCCATAGATATATCAATCCAAGGTGAACTAGGAACAAGTAAAAACATATAAAATCCATGAGGCATAGCCTAAGATTTGGCCCGCCTACAAGCAATACTCGCATTACACAATTTTTCCAAATCTTTGCGCATATGAGACCAATAAAAATGTTCAAATAGAATATCACAAGTCTTATGTACCCCAAAGTGACCCACCAATCCCTACAATGAGATTCAAGCACAAGCAACCCAGGCATAGAGTATTTGGGAATGCACAACTTTCGGCCTCTAACATCATGTCCATAGAAGTTATCAAAAGCTCCATGCTCACATGCCATACATACATTGCCAAAATCAGAATCATCAACATACAATTCTTTAATATGCTCAAAACCAAGCAACTTAGAATTAAGCGCATTAATCAAATCATATATTCTTGACAAAGCATCAGCATCAACATTATCCTTCCCATGCTTGTATTTAATCACATAAGGGAATTTCTCAATAAACTCAACCTACTTACCATGTCGCTTTTTCAACTTACCTTGCCCTTTCAAATGCTTAAGGGACTCATGATCAGTGTGTATGATAAACTCCTTAGGTAGAAGGTAATGCTTCCACACATCTAAAGTTCTAACCAAGACATATAGCTCTTTGTCATAGGTTGAGTAATTGAGTTGTTCTCCATTCAACTTCTCATTAAAGTAGACAATTGGCTTCTTCTCTTGGATCAACACAGCTCCAATACCTACACCAGAAGCATCACACTCAATTTCAAAAGTTATATCAAAGTTAGGTAAAAAAAGGATAGGGGCAGATGTCAACTTTCCTTTAATGGTATCAAAAGCCTTATGCTGCTCCTCTACCCACTTAAACCCAACTTCTTTCTTGATTATTCTTATGAGTGGTATTGTGATAGATGAGAAATCCTGAACAAACCTCCTATAAAAGCTTGTCAAGCCATGAAAGCTCCTCACATCCAAAATGGACTTGTGAGTAGGCCACTCTTGAATTGCTTTCACTTTCTCTTCATCAACCTCAATTTCCTGTGCACTCACAACAAATCCAAGAAACATGAGCGTGATCTATACAAAAAATGCATTTCTTAAGCTTAGTATACAAATGTTCAAACCTTAAAGATTGTAACATTAGCTTAACATGCTCAATATGTTCATCTATAGACTTACTATAAATTAGAATATCATCAAAATAAACAACCACAAACTTTCCTAAATAAGCATGCAGAACATGGTTCATAAGCCTCATAACTAACTATTCGTACAACCCATACTTAGTTTTCAAAGCAATTTTCCATTTATACCCAGGTTTCATCCTAATTTGATGATATCCACTCATTAGATAATTTTAGTAAAGTATTTAGCACCATGCAATTCATCAAGTATATCATTAAGTCTAGGAATAGGGTGTCTATACTTTATAGTGATCTTATTAACTACCCTGCAATCAACGCACATGCGCCATGAGCCATCCTTCTTAGGAACAAGCAGCACTGGAATGGCATAAGGGCTCAAGCTCTCTCTCACTAAATCCTTCTCCATAAGTTCATCCACTTGCCTTTTCATCTATTTTGTCTCCGATGCGGAATCCTATGGATCAAGTCCAAGAACTCTATAACAAGATCGAATAGCTCCAAAGGTCAACAATAAATTTCCCTCTATGGCACCCAATGCAAAGGACAATAAGAACACCAATAATTGAGTATTAGAGAAACAAGACAAACACCACAATTTTGAATTGATAATTTTACATTTCTTGATGCAATTGGAAGAATGCAATCTCACACTCTTAAAATAACAAAGGCACGCAAAATAGTATGAATAATTCTGAATTTTAATAAAAAGTTCCCCACGCAAAGGACGGCTGGAGTTTATAAAGAGAAAAATAAACCTAACCTTAAAAGACTAAGAATAAACTAAATTCTAAAGTGCCAAACTAGGCTGGCTAAATTAAAAGCCTATGGTAAAAGGGGCGACACACTAAGGCCCAATTCAGGTCTTAAAATATCAAACTATCTAGTTAAACAAGGCTAAACACAAATAAACTAATATATGAAGTATGGCCCATCAATCAAATAGCCCATACCCCTTACACAATATCTAAACTAAATAAAGCAATAAAGAATAGATTATGGATAGTAACAAACAAGCCTATAAATGGAAAACTAGGCAACAACATCTTCAACACACACCTCAAGTAATGAAAGTAGCTTAAGTGTGCCTTCAAACTCTATATAGCACTTGTTAAAAGCAAGTTCATTAAGCTCTTATGTAACTTGTTCTTGAATGAATAAGGACATGACTGCTCCAAACTTCTTTGCAAGAGATCATGTAATACCCGGCTAGACTCCGGTATCGGAATTCCTACCGTCCGGTGGAATCTCGGATGTCGGAAACCTCTAGAAGGGTAAGATCATGTTTTTATAAAATGTTTTAATGTATTTTATGATTTTAAGCAAGAAAGAAATTGAGTTTTGAATGAAAAAGACTATGGAGGCATTTCCAGGTTCGGCCGCCGAACCTCAAGTTTAGCTGCCGAACATTAGATTGTTTAGAGGGGCAAGTTAGGCTTCCGAAAGAGGCAATGGTTCGGCCGCCGAACCTCATGTTCGGCTGCCGAACTTGCATGAGTTTTGGAGGCACTTTAGGCTGCCGAAAGGTGGTCTGGCAGCCCCTATAAAAGGGCTCCATGGCCGAAATGGGCGAGCTTTCTCCCCATTTTCGGCCAACGGTGAGTCCATGCCCTCTCATGGTCGTTTTTGATGTTTTTCCTTCAATCTTTCATGTATTAACAAGTTTTATCTCGGTTTGAAGATATTTGAGCAAGTTTTGAAGCTTAGAGACCAAAGAGTGGATTTCTCCCCATCTCCAAGTTAGTATCATCTTCCCTCTCGATCTTCAAAAGGTAAGCTTAGATCCTACCCCTCTTGTATGTTTTAAACGAGTTTTATGAAGTTTTATGGGGTAGAAATGCATGTTTAGGTTATTGTTGGTTTTATGGTTAATGTTATGTTTTGAGCAATGTGGGTTGTTTGATGTGTTGTAGTTGGGGTTTAGGATAGTTTGAAGCCCCTAGGAGCTTATATACTTGAGTTTGCATGTTGTAGAATAGGTAAATGCATGTTGAATGAGTTGGGAGGCTTTTGTGCATGTTAGAGGCTGAGCTTCTGCCCTTTGGAAGAACTCAGGTTTAGCAGCCAAAGGCTCTTTCGACCGCCGAACCTGCCTGTGGTAGCATGTATCGGTTGCCGAACCCTGCCCCTGAAAGTGGACTTTCGGCTCTGGAAGGGAGTTTCAGCCGCCGAAGGTGCCGCCGAACATGCATGAGTTTCATCTCTGGAGAGAACCTTTGGCCGCCGAAAGTGCCACCGAAGGTGCATGACTTTTGGCTCTGGAGGGACTTTCGGCCGCCGAACCTACCGCCGAAAGTGCCCTGTTCAGCCTTCCTTTGCATGATTTATGTGATTGTTTTAAGGTGTTTTAAGGGGTTTTTGGGGAGTATTTTAGAGTCATGTTCTTGGATGTTTGGTCCCTCATTTGAGTCCACCTGTGTAGGTTCGGACCCGAGGAACCGAGGACCCCAGCAGTGAGTCAGCTGCTTCAGTGTCTTGTCAGAGCTAGCCTAAGGTGGGTGAAATAACTCTTTATGCTTTTAAGTAAATAAATCAGTTCTTAACATGATTCACGCATCATGAATGCCATGAGATATACTACGGTTCTTGCATTAGAACTCACGAATATGTTGCATTGCATATTATGTTGTTGATGTGGATGAATGTTGGATGATCCTTTAGCCCGCACTATGATATGATATGATATGGTATGGTATGGAAGACCAGTGAGGCCCATTCTACACCCCTGGCACTATGTAAGAGAAAGACCAGTGAGGCTCATTCTATGCCCCTGGCATATTGGAATGTTATGTTATGTAATGTAAGGGAAAGACCAGTGAGGCCCAGTCTACGCCCCTGGCACTATTGGAATGTGTAGTGGGATATAGGTGACAAATTCATCCTTGATGTGATTTGTTTGTGATGTGATGCATTCCATGATATCATATGTTTTAAATATAATGTTTTATTATTCTGCTCACTGGGCTCTAGTAGCTCACCCCACTCCCTTAATCCCCCAGGTTTGCAGGTACGGGATACACTAGGAGGCCAGCTAGAGTAAAGTGATGTCTTGTAATAGCTAGTTGTAGACATGAGAATATTGTAATGTAATGTATCGAATAGTTATGAAATGTTAAGGATTTTATTGAGGATAGAATTGTGCTTGACTCTAGTATGTTAGTTAATCCCTTTATACATGGTCTTTAATAATGTTTTATCATTGTTTATGTAAACCAAACTTAAGTTATGATATGTTACCCCATTGGAGCAATTGATGAGGACTCCAGTGTGGAGTTAATGTTTATGTTTATGAATAGTGCATGCACAGGTTGAGTTTGGTGATTGAATGAAAAGAAAAGTTCAAAAATTTTATGTTTGTGTTGACCATGTATGGGATTAAACAGGTTTACAGGATGAATGTTTGGCTTGCTACGGGTCCCGGCGGCCTTAAGCCAATCTGGATCCTAGCGCCGGTAGCGGTCCGATTTTCAGATAGTTACAGATTGGTATCAGAGCCCTAGGTTCATATGGTCGGACCTAGAGTGTCAGGCTCATAAATGTTCTAGAGGGTCAAGCACAATAGGAAAGTCATGTCCACTAGGATAGGATGTAGAGTCCTGTCTTGAATGATAATGTGAAATGCCATGATTATATGCATGTGCATTAATGATATGCTATGTATGTGATGTATGTGAATGTGGGTTCATGTGTTTGCACATGAACCATTTGATGCTAATGTTCATGTGATGAGTGTTGTTTTTCAGTAAGCAAGATGAGAGGAACTCGTCGATCTGCACGATTGACTGGAGTGCCACCCTAGGACGAAGGCATGGATGCCCGTCCTCCCGCATTGCCTAGGGCAATGTTGTAATACCCGGCTAGAGTCTGACATCGGAATTCCTGTCGTCCGGTGGAATCCAAAATGTCAGAATCCTCTAGAAGGGTAAGATTTATGTTTTTCTAAAGTAATATAGTATGTTTTAATGATTTAAAGGTAACATGAAAAGAGTTTTGCAAGAAAAGAATCAAGGCAGAAAAGCCAGGTTCGGCCGCCGAAGTTGAGGTTCGACCGCCGGACATGCATGGCTTTCGGTTTCACGATAGGCCACCGAAGGTGGTCTGGCCAGCCACCTATAAAAAGGCCCTCAGTCGGTTGAAAGGATAAGGATTGCCTTTTTCTTTCTCTTTCTGAGGTGAGACCCGGTCCTTCTTAGGTTTTCTTCATGTTTTCATCAAATCATGCAAAGGTTTGATTGATTTTCATGTTATTTTGAAGGTTTTGACCTAAAAACTCAAGTTTTGGAAGTTTGGAGAGTTTGAAGGAGAGTTGCTCCAAAACTCCACGTTAGGATCGTTCATATTCTTGGTTACAAAAGGTAAGTGAAGATCCTGAACTTGTTTTGATGATTTCTGAAGGTGTTATGAGGTTTTGGGAGAGAGTTGCATGTTTTAGGGTAAAAGAGAGGTTTTTGATGATTTTGTGAGAAAAGCTTGTATATGTGTTATATGTTTTGTGTTGTTGGGGTTTTAAGGTAGTTTCTGATGCCTTTGAGCATATACTTGGGTGTATGCATGTTGAGGAGTTGAGGTGTTTGAGTTGGAGGAAGATTGGTGCATTTTGGCGTGAGGCAGAGCAAGGTTCTGCCGTGCTGATGAACCCAGTTTCGGCCGCCGAAGAATGGTTCGGCCGCCGAATGTGCTGAGGAGGTGGCTTCAGTTGCCTAAGCTTGCCCCCGAGCCTTTGGACTTTTGGCTCTGGAGGGGAGTTTCGGCCGCCGAAGATGCCCCCGAAGGTTAGAGACTTTCGTCTCTGGAGTGCCTTTCAGCCCCCGAAACTTGCCCCCGAAAGGGTTCGGCTGCCGAAAGTAGAGATTCGGCCGCCGAAGGTGCATGAGTTTCGGCTCTGTAGAGGACTTTCGGCCGCCGAACCTGCCACCGAAAGTGTTCTGTCCAGCTTTCCTTTGCATACTTTTCAGGGATGTTTGAGTGAGTTTAAGGGGATTCTTGGGGAGTATAATAGAGTTGTTCTTGAGTTAGTTTGGTCCCTCATTTGAGTTTATCTGTGCCTACATAGACTAGAGGAACCAGAGAGAGCAGCAGTGAGTACTGCTCCAGAGTTTACAGAGCCTGCAGAGTCAGTCCAGATAGCCAGAGGTGAGTGGAACTAACCTTAATACTCGTTTGAATTGAGACATTGAATGCTTTTAGCATATTTCATGCACCATGATTATGCAATAGGTTGATTGCATTAGAAGCCACAAAGATGTTGCATTGCATACTTATTTGTTGATGTGGGTGAATGCTGAATGATCCAATAGTTCCAGACAGGAAGTCCAGGATCCCAGTCTACGGCCTGGCAGGTATAGGAAAGTCCAGGTGTCCAGTCTACGCCCTGGCAGGTATAGTAAAGACCAGGTGCCCAGTCTACGCCCTGGCAAATGGTAAGTACAAGTGTTATATACACGTATACATATACAGTACAGGAAGACCAGGACCCCATTCTATGGCCTGGCACGGCACAGTTACTGGGACTATGTGGTGACAGAGTTACTCTTGATGTGGATTGTCTGTGATATGATGCATTCCATAAGATCATGTTTTAATGACTTGTTTTACTGTTCTACTCACTGGGCTATAGAGCTCATCCCACTCCCTTAACCCCAGTCTTGCAGGTTCAGTGTACAGTGTACAGGGGAGATCAGCAGAGTACAGGAAGAGAGAAGAGTTTTGTAATAACTTAGAGTGGACATGTAATATTAAAGAGATGTACTAGTTGTGTATACAGTTCAAGTTGTGCTTGACTTAGTGATTTTGTGTTGTAAATCTTTTGTTATGTACATGATCTGTATATGTATATGTTTTACAGCGTATGTGAAAAACCAGGCTTAACAGGTATGAGTTAACCCATCTAGAGCAAGCTCTAATCAGGGGGACAGAGTACAGAGTACAGAGTACAGAGTACAGAGATAGTGCATGCACAGGTTAAGCCTTGGTTCAGAAAAGAGTTTTTATTTTCACAGAAAATGTATGATCATGTATGAGATTTACAGGTACATAGAGAGTATAGCAGGCTTGCTACGGGTTCTGGCGGCCTTAAGCCGACCTGAATCCTAGCGCCGATGACGGTCCATTTTGGGGTCATTACAGATTGGTATCAGAGCCCTAGGTTCACATGATCGGACCTATAGAGAGAGTGTCGGGCTCATAGAGGTTAGAGGAAGTCAAGCACAATAGGAAATCATGTCCACTAGGATAGGATGTTGAGTCCTATCTATTTGATGCTATGAAATGCCATGATATGCATGTGCAGAATTGAGATATATGAGTTACATTTATGCTGATATGTTATGGTATGTGTTGTTTTCCAGAGGTAAAATGCGAGGAACTCATCGATCAGCTCGATTGACTGGAGTCCCACCAGATAGTGAGAGAACAGCTGCTCGTCCTCCTGCATTGCCAAGGGCAAGGTCTCAGAGATCTAGCAGGGAAGGTACGTCAATAGACCCTAGAAGGTCTGTAGACGAGAGCAAAAGAGGTACAGTGAGAGGAGGAAGATCAGAGGAAGTCAGGGAGGCTATGGAGATTGACCAGTCTATAGATGAAAGCATGAGAGTAGGCAGATCTGAAGAAGGTATGGGAGAGTCTCAGGGAGGAGCTCAGACCTCAGGGTTTAGTTATCCAACCTTTCCTCAGGACCCAGGGTATCCGATGGGAGGTATGTCGGAGTACTCTAGTTTTGTCTCATATCCTACTTACATGCCATATATGCCTTATCCTCAGTATTACCCACCATATCCTATGTATCCATCTTCCCCTACTCATCCAAGTGCAGCACACCCAGAGCTAAATGACCCAGTACCTCCACCATCACAACCAGAACTAGTAGCCCCTGTTGTTGCAGCACAACAACCTAGCTCATCTGGAAGTAAGGTGCAAATGATAGAGTACTTGAAATTGGATGCTCCTAAACTCAATCCAGGAGATGATCCATTTGAGTATCTTAGAACTGTGAAGATGATCATTGATGAGTTGGGAGCAGATGATAGTAGAGCCATAGAAATGGCAGGGTTTACACTTAAGTGTAAGAAAGCTCGAGAATGGTTCAAGAACTATATGGAGCCCAGAATGGACAGTATGTCATGGGGAGAGTTCGCCAATGAGTTTGCAGGGTGGGCTTTTCCTGACAGTTCTAGGGAGATGAAAGTAATAGAATTTGAGCAGTTGAGACAGACAGACGAGATGAGTGTTGATGAGTTTACAGATAAGTTCCTGGATTTGCTTCAGTATGTGGGTCAAGCCTATGATACTGATCGAAAGAAGGCAAGGAGATATACTATGAGATTGCATCCCAGGTATTCTTCCTTGATTCTTCCAGCAGAAAAGGAGAGTTTCCACACTATAGTGGATGCAGCCAGGAAAATGGAAGCAAGTGCCAATATTCAGAGACAGTCAAAGGCACAGGCTTCGGGTTCTAAGGCCCCCAATATAGCAACTTCAGGCAGCAAAAGATGGGAAAAGGCAAAAGGAACAAAGAATAAGTTCTGGAGTAAAGTCAAGTCTGGTCTGGGAATAGGTAGTGGCTCAAGCTCTGGCGCAAGCAGTCCAGTGTGTAGGAGATGTGGGAGACCACACAAGGGAGCTTGTCAGTTGGGATCTTCAGCCTGTTATAAATGTGGACAGGAAGGGCATTTTGCTCGGGAATGTCCTCAGGTGACTTTTGCACCATCCCAGCAGATGAGTTCAGGCAGTGTGGTACAGCCAGTAGTACAGCCAGCAGCTCCAGTCATGCCTCAGAGTAGTGGCAGAGGTAGAGGGAGAGGGGCAGCCTCTACTTCAGCAGCAGGTTCCCGAGGTGGAAATCCGGTAGCCCCAGCACAGATTTTCACTGTGACACAGGAGGAGGCTAACACGTCGAACACAGTGGTGTCAGGTAATCTCATCATTGGGTGTTCAGATGTGTATGCTTTGATGGACCCCGGTGCTTCTCATTCCTTTATTGCTTTGAGAGCCATAGAGAGATTGGGTTTGATCATTTCTGAGTTAGAGTATCCTCTCTGGGTCAGTGGACCCAAGTGTGACCCATCATTGGACCCAAGTGTGACCCATCAGTGGCAGCGTCAGTCTGTATTTCAGTCCAGTATTCATAGAGGGTAGATGCCTTCCAGCTGACCTTGTGGTTCTAGACTTGACAGATTTTGATGTCATTCTAGGGATGGATTGGTTATCTGCATATGGTGCGACCTTGGACTGTAGAGAGAAGATAGTTAGTCTCAGAGATCAGGATGGGTCAGAGTGTGTCTTCAGAGGAGACAGGAGAGGTACACCCAGAGGTTTGATTTCAGCCCTGCAGGCTCGTCGTTTGCTTAGGAGGGGTTGTCAGGGGTTTCTAGCTCATGTGAGAGAGCTAGACAGACAGGTTAGGGAACCAGCCGCAGTACCAGTAGTCCGAGAGTTTCCAGATGTGTTCCCAGATGAACTTCCAGGACTACCACCTGGTAGGGAGATAGAGTTTGAAATAGACTTGCTGCCAGATACCAGACCTATCTCTATTCCTCCCTACAGGATGGCGTCAGCAGAGTTAAAGGAGTTGAAAGAACAGTTGCAGGATTTGGTAGATAAGGGTTTCATCCACCCTAGTACCTCACCTTGGGGTGCTCCAGTGCTCTTTGTCAGAAAGAAGGATGGATCCCTCAGACTTTGTATCGACTACAAACAGTTGAACAAGGTCACTACCAAGAATAGGTATCCTTTACCTAGGATTGATGATCTATTTGACCAGCTAGCTGGAGCAGGTTATTTTTCTAAAATAGATCTGAGATCCGGGTATCATCAGTTGAGAGTCAAAGAGGCAGATGTGCCAAAGACAGCTTTCAGGACCAGATATGGGCATTATGAGTTCTTAGTGATGCCGTTCGGGTTGACTAATGCCCCTGCAGCATTCATGGATCTCATGAATAGAGTTTTCAGCGAGTATCTGGATCACTTTGTTATTGTATTTATTGACGATATATTAGTGTATTCCAGAGATGCAGAGGAGCATGCCCAACATCTGCGAATAGTTCTGCAGACACTGAGAGAGCATGGTTTGTATGCCAAGTTCTCTAAGTGTGAGTTTTGGTTAAGGAGCATTTCCTTCTTGGGACACGTAGTATCAGCAGAAGGGATTGAGGTAGACCCCAAGAAGATAGAGGCTGTAGCTAACTGGCCCAGACCCACTACAGTGACTGAGATTAAAAGCTTTTTGGGACTGGCAGGTTACTACAGGAGGTTTGTTCAGGACTTCTCAAAGATAGCCGCTCCTATGACCAAACTGACTCAGAAGAACCAGAAGTTTGTCTGGTCAAACCAGTGTGAAGAGAGCTTCGAGGAGCTCAAGAGGAGATTGACATCAGCACCAGTGTTAGCTCTGCCTGTCAGTAACGAGGATTTCACAGTGTTCTGTGATGCATCTCGAGTGGGATTGGGTTGTGTTTTGATGCAGAGTGATAGGGTGATTGCTTATGCTTCTAGACAATTGAAGAAGCACGAGTTGAATTACCCCACCCATGACCTAGAGATGGCAGCAGTTATATCTTTGCACTCAAGGTACGGAGGCATTACCTCTACGGGGTTAAATGCGAGATCTTCACTGATCACAAAAGTTTACAGTACATCTTGAGCCAGAGAGAGCTGAATTTGAGGCAGAGAAGATGGGTAGAATTGCTCAGTGATTATGATTGTAAGATCCAGTATCATCCGGGTAAGGCGAATGTTGTGGCAGACGCCCTAAGCCGGAAGTCACTAGGCAGTTTATCCCATATAGCAGTAGAGCGGAGACCAATAGTGATGGAGCTTTACAAGCTCATAGAGGAAGGGTTACAGCTAGAGTTGTCTGGTACAGGTACGTTGATAGCACAGATGAGAGTGACACTTGTGTATCTGGAGCAGATAGCTCAGAAGCAGCATGAGGACCCAGAATTGATGAAAATTGCCAGGACTGTTCAGTCAGGCAACAGTGCAGAGTTCAGATTTGATAGTAAAGGGATCCTTCGCTATGGGAGTCGACTTTGTGTACCAAATAGTAGTGGTCTGAAGGAAGACATTATGAGGGAAGCTCATAATGCAAGGTATAGTGTTCACCCAGGAGCCACCAAGATGTATCAGGATCTAAAGAGGGTCTATTGGTGGCCAGCCATGAAGAAAGAAGTGGTGCAGTTCGTGACAGCCTGTGAGGTTTGTCAGAAGGTGAAACTGGAACATCAGAAGCCGGCTGGAATGCTTAACCCACTGTCGATTCCAGAGTGGAAATGGGAGAACATAGCTATGGATTTTGTAGTGGGCTTACCGGCAGCATCCAATAGGATAGACTCCATATGGGTGATTGTGGATAGACTCACGAAATCTGCTCATTTCATTCCAGTTAGGAGTAACTATTCTGTGGATAAGTTGGCACAGGTATATCTGGATGAGATAGTGAGATTACATGGAGTTCCAGTGTCTATAGTTTCAGACAGAGGACCTCAGTTCACCTCCAAATTTTGGCAAAGTCTGCAGAGTGCGATGGGCACAAGGTTGGATTTTAGCACTGCTTTCCATCCGCAGACTGATGGACAGTCAGAGAGGACCATCCAGACCATTGAGGATATGCTCAGAATGTGTGTGTTAGACTTTGGCGGTTCGTGGAGGCAGCATCTACCTCTGGTGGAGTTTGCCTACAATAACAGCCATCATGCTAGCATCAGGATGGCGCCTTATGAAGCGTTGTATGGGAGGAAGTGCAGATCACCTGTTTGCTGGGAAGAGGTAGGAGAGAAAGCTCTTGCAGGACCAGAATTAGTAGAGATTACCAGTAGAACAGTGCCTGTGATCAGAGAGAGGATCAGAACTGCTCAGAGCAGACAGAAAAGCTATGCAGACGTGTGTAGAAAGCAGATAGAGTTTCAGGAGGGTAGTATGGTATTGCTGAAGGTGTCTCCAATGAAAGGAGTGGTTCGTTTTGGAAGAAAGGGTAAGTTAGCTCCACGATACAGTGGACCCTTTAAGATCTTACAGAGGATTGGGAATGTGTCGTATAAGCTGGATTTACCTGTTTCTATGGAGAGGATTCACCCGGTATTTCATGTTTCTATGCTACGGCAGTTTGTGTCAGATCCGAATCAGGTTCTGAGTGAGCCTGATGTGGAGATTCTGAGAGATCTCACCTATATAGAGCAGCCAGTATGGATTCTGGACACGCAGATCAGACAGCTAAAGAACAAGGAAATTCCGATGGTGAAAGTTCTGTGGAACCACCATAATCTAGAAGAGTGCACCTAGGAGACGCGGGAGTCTATGCTCCAGCAGTATCCATATCTGTTTTGAGGTTAGTTTTCCTCCTTTTTATATGTTTCTATGTCTGTTTTAGGAACATTCTAGGATGAATGGTCTTAAGGGGGGAGAATGTAATACCCGGCTAGAGTCTGACATCGGAATTCCTGTCTTCCGGTGGAATCCAAAATGTCGGAATCCTCTAGAAGGGTAAGATTTATGTTTTTCTAAAGTAATATAGTATGTTTTAATGTTTTAAAGGTAACATCAAAAGATTTTTGTAAGAAAAGAATCAAGGCAGAAAAGCCAGGTTCGGCCGCCGAAGTTGAGGTTCGGCCGCCGAACATGCATGGCTTTCGGTTTCACGATAGGCCGCCGAAGGTGGTCTGGCCAGCCACCTATAAAAGGCCCTCAGTCGGTTGAAAGGATAAGGATTGCCTTTTTCTTTCTCTTTCTGAGGTGAGACCCTGTCCTTCTTAGGTTTTCTTCATGTTTTCATCAAATCATGCAAAGGTTTGATTGATTTTCATGTTATTTTGAAGGTTTTGACCTAAAAACTCAAGTTTTGGAAGTTTGGAGATTTTGAAGGAGAGTTGCTCCAAAACTCCACGTTAGGATCGTTCATATTCTTGGTTACAAGAGGTAAGTGAAGATCCTGAACTTGTTTTGATGATTTCTGAAGGTGTTATGAGGTTTTGGGAGAGAGTTGCATGTTTTAGGGTAAAAGAGAGGTTTTTGATGATTTTGTGAGAAAAGCTTGTATATGTGTTATATGTTTTGTGTTGTTGGGGTTTTAAGGTAGTTTCTGACCCCTTTGAGCATATACTTGGGTGTATGCATGTTGAGGAGTTGAGGTGTTTGAGTTGGAGGAAGATTGGTGCATTTTGGCGTGAGGCAGAGCAAGGTTTTGCCTTGCTGATGAACCCAGTTTCGGCCGCCGAAGAATGGTTCAGCCGCCGAATGTGCTGAGGAGGTGGCTTCGGTTGCCTAAGCTTGCCCCCGAGCCTTTGGACTTTCGGCTCTGGAGGGGAGTTTCGGCCGCCGAAGATGCCCCCGAAGGTTAGAGACTTTCGTCTCTGGAGTGCCTTTCAGCCCCCGAAACTTGCCCCCGAAAGGGTTCGGCTGCCGAAAGTAGAGATTCGGCCGCCGAAGGTGCATGAGTTTCGGCTCTGGAGAGGACTTTCGGCCGCCGAACCTGCCACCGAAAGTGTTCTGTCCAGCTTTCCTTTGCATACTTTTTAGGGATGTTTGAGTGAGTTTAAGGGGATTCTTGGGGAGTATAATAGAGTTGTTCTTAAGTTAGTTTGGTCCTTCATTTGAGTTTATCTGTGCCTACACAGACCAGAGGAACCAGAGAGAGCAGCAGTGAGTACTGCTCTAGAGTTTACAGAGCCTGCAGAGTCAGTCCAGATAGCCAGAGGTGAGTGGAACTAACCTTAATACTCGTTTGAATTGAGACATTGAATGCTTTGAGCATATTTCATGCACCATGATTATGCAATAGGTTGATTGCATTAGAAGCCATAAAGATGTTGCATTGCATACTTATTTGTTGATGTGGGTGAATTCTGAATGATCCAATAGTTCCAGACAGGAAGTCCAGGACCCCAGTCTACGACCTGGCAGGTATAGGAAAGTCCAGGTGCCCAGTCTACGCCCTGGCAGGTATAGTAAAGACCAGGTGCCCAGTCTACGCCCTGGCAAATGGTAAGTACAGGTGTTATATACACGTATACATATACAGTACAGGAAGACCAGGACTCCATTCTACGGCCTGGCACGGTACAGTTACTGGGACTATGTGGTGACAGAGTTACCCTTGATGTGGATTGTCTGTGATATGATGCATTCCATAAGATCATGTTTTAATGACTTGTTTTACTGTTCTACTCACTAGGCTATAGAGCTCATCCCACTCCCTTAACCTCAGTCTTGCAGGTTCAGTGTACAGTGTACAAGGGAGATCAGCAGAGTACTGGAAGAGAGAAGAGTTTTGTAATAACTTAGAGTGGACATGTAATATTAAAGAGATGTACTAGTTGTGTATACAGTTCAAGTTGTGCTTGACTTAGTGATTTTGTGTTGTAAATCTTTTGTTATGTACATGATCTGTATATGTATATGTTTTACAGCGTATGTGAAAAACCAGGCTTAACAGGTATGAGTTAACCTATCTAGAGCAAGCTCTAGTCAGGGGGACAGAGTACAGAGTACAGAGATAGTGCATGCACAGGTTAAGCCTTGGTTCAGAAAAGAGTTTTTATTTTCACAAAAAATGTATGATCATGTATGAGATTTACAGGTACACAAAGAGTATAGCAGGCTTCCTAAGGGTTCTGGCGGCCTTAAGCCGACCTGAATCCTAGCGCCGGTGATGGTCCATTTTGGGGTCGTTACAAATGTCCTGCAGGTTAAGTAGGGAGAGAACATCGAGGGACCCTAGAAGGTCTTTTGATGTGAGCAAAAGAGGGACAGTGCAAGGAGGAATGTCAGTGGATGTGGGGGATGAAATGGATGTGGATTAGAGGAGGGATGGCAGTCTTGGAGTGAGTATGTCGGAAGAGGGCATGGGAGAGTCCCAAGGAGGCACTCAGGCCTCGGGATTTGTTCAGCCACCCCAGTACCCACCCTTTTCTCAGAATCTCGGTTATTCGATGGGAGGTACATCAGATTACCCCAGCTTTAGCCCTTACCACTCACACATGCCATACCCACCTTTCTACCCACCATACCCACAGTACCCTATGTACCCACCCCCATCTTTCTACCCAGGTACAGCAAACCCTACCCTAGGGGATGTTGCACCTCCTCCACCACCAGCAGCACCTACTGTCCCAAAAACCTAAGTACCAAAGCCTAGCTCATCTGGAGGGAGCAAGGTCAAGATGACCGATTACATGAAGTTGGGTGCTCCCCAGTTTGAAACAGGTGATGACCCATTTGTGTACCTGGAGAGGGTCAAGATGATTACAGATAAGATAGGGGCTGATGACAGTAGAGCCATTCAGATGGCTGGGTTCACACTAAAATGCAAGAAGGCCCGAGAGTGGTTTAAAAACTATGTGAACCCGAGGTTGGACAACCTATCATGGGAGGAGTTTGCAAATGAGTTTGCAGAATGGGCTTTCCCTGACAGTTCAAGGGAGTTGAAGATGATTGAATTTGAGAAGTTGAGGCAGTCAGATGAGATGAGTGTGGATGAGTATACAGACAGATTCTTGGAGCTGTTGCCGTTTGCTGGGCAGAATCTGGACACAGATCAGAAGAAGTCAATGAGGTATATCATGAAGCTCCATTCTAGGTATTCCTCCTTAATCCAGTCAGCAGAGAGGGAGAGTTTTCATGCCATACTGGATATGGCTCGGAGGATGGAGGCTAGTGCAATCATCGAAGGGAAAGTTAAGCAGTCAGTAGCACAACCTTCTGGTTCCAAAACCCCAGGTGGGGGAAGGTTAGACCCTTCTTCTCTGAGTTCAGGTAGTAAGAGGTGGAGCAGTACCACCAAGAAGTTAAAGAAGAACAAGTTCTGGAATAAGATCAAGTCAGGTCTGGGATTAGAAAGTGGCTCAAGCTCAGGTGCAGATAATGCAGCATGTATGAAGTGTGGGAAGTCGCACAAAGGAGTATGTCGGTTTGGGACAACAGCCTGCTTCAGATGTGGGCAGGAGGGACACATGGCACGGGAGTGTCCTAGAGCAGCTTTTGTAGCACCGTCTCAGTAGACAGCTTCTGGTAGTGTGGCTCAGCCAGCAGCTCCAGCCGTGACTCAGGCTAGTGGCAGAGGCAGAGGGAGAGGGGCAGCCTCTTCTTCAGCAGGCTTCAGAGGTGAATGTCCATCAGCTCCAGCACGGATCTTCACTATGACTCAGTATGAGGCAAATGCATCAAACATAGTGGTGTCAGGTAATCTCATCATCGGTTGTTCTAATGTTTATGCCTTAATGGACCCTGGTGCATCGCATTCTTTTATTGCTCCGAGGGCCGTCGAGAGGTTGGGGTTGATGGTCTCTGGGTTAGAGTGTCCCCTATGGGTCAGTGGACCCAAGTGTGACCCGTCAGTGGCAGAGTCAGTCTGCCAGTGTAGTCTAGTTTTTGTGGAGGGAAGATGCCTTTCTGCCGACCTTGTGGTTCTAGATTTGACAGATTTTGACGTCATTCTAGGGATGGATTGGCTATCTACCCATGGTGCTACCTTGGATTGCAGAGACAAAGTAGTCAGGTTCAGATGTCAGGATGGGTCAGAGGTTGTCTTCAGAGGAGATAGGAGGGGTACACCTATAGGTTTGATATCAGCCCTACAGGCTCGTAGGCTGCTCAGGAGGGGTTGTCAGGGTTGTCAGGGTTTTCTAGCTCATGTGAGAGAGCTGGATAGTCATGTCAGAGAGCCCGCCTCAGTGCCCGTGGTCAGAGAGTTTTTAGATGTCTTCCCAGACGAGCTGCCTGGTTTACCACCTACTAGGGAGATAGAGTTCGAAATTGAGTTGATGCCTGGAACCAGACCGATCTCTATCCCTCCCTACAGGATGGCACCAGCAGAATTGAAGGAGTTTAAGGAGCAGTTGCAAGAGTTGGTAGATAAGGGCTTCATCCGACCGAGTACCTCACCTTGGGGTGCTCCAGTGCTGTTTGTGAAAAAGAAAGATGGATCCCTTAGACTTTGTATCGACTACAGGCAGTTGAACAAAGTCACTACCAAGAATAAGTACCCGTTGCCAAGGATCGACGATCTATTCGACCAGCTAGCAAGAGCAGGTTGTTTCTCTAAGATAGATCTGAGATCCGGGTACCATCAGCTGAGGATAAGAGAAGAGGATGTGCCGAAGACAGCATTCAGGACCAGATATGGGCACTATGAGTTCCTTGTGATGCCATTCGGGCTAACCAATGCCCCTGCAGCATTCATGGATCTCATGAACAGAGTTTTCAGTCAATACCTGGATCACTTTGTTATTGTCTTCATAGATGATATCTTAGTATATTCCAGGAATGTAGAGGAGCATGCCCATCATTTGAGGTTAGTTCTGCAGACCTTGAGGGGACATGGCTTGTATGCCAAGTTCTCCAAGTGTGAATTCTGGCTGAGGAGCATTTCATTCTTGGGGCATGTGGTGTCAGAAAATGGAATAGAGGTGGACCCCAAGAAGGTGGAAGCCATAGGTAACTGGCCTAGACCCACTACAGTAACAGAGATCAAGAGCTTCTTGGGTTTGGCAGGTTACTACAGGAGATTTGTCCAGGACTTCTCTAAGATTGCGGCTCCTATGACCAGACTGACTAAGAAGAACCAGAGGTTTGTGTGGACCGACCAGTGTGAGGAGAGCTTTGAGGAGCTAAAGAAGAGGTTGACTTCAGCACCGGTGTTAGCTCTGCCAACTAGTAATGAAGACTTCTCAGTGTATGGTGACGCGTCCCGTGTGGGACTGGGTTGTGTGCTAATGCAGAATGAAAGGGTGATTGCTTATGCTTCTAGACAGCTGAAGAAGCACAAGTTGAATTACCCTACACATGACCTAGAAATGGCAGCGGTGATCTTTGCACTCAAGATGTGGAGGCATTACCTTTATGGGGTAAAATGTGAGATCTTCACAAATCATAAGAGCCTGCAGTACATCCTGAGTCAGAGAGAGCTGAATTTGAGGCAGAGAAGATGGGTAAAACTGCTCAGTTGTAACGCCCCGGAAATCCGGACCGCTACCGGCGCTAGGATCCGGGTCGACTTAAGGCCGCCGGGACCCGTAGCAAGCCTGACATATAACCTGTAAACCTGTATAATCCCATACATGATCAACAACATGCATAAAATTAAAAACTTTTCTTCATACATACTGTCATCAACTAACTCAACCTGTGCATGCTCTGAACATATACATAACATAGTCCCTCTGTGGGATCTCATCAAGCCTTAAAGGCAAAACGACCTGTGTTGAGTTAGTTTACATAAACATCATAACATAAGATCATGTATATACAAAAGGGATTAACAATATATTATGGTCAAGCACAACTCTAACCTCAATAACCTCATTACATAACATTCTGAATATTTTTACATTTCATCATAATACAATTGTCATGTCCACACACTAACTATTACATACATATGACTTTTTCTTCTTGCCTTCTCTATCTATCCCGTACCTGCAAACCTGGGGGTTAGGGGAGAGGGGTGAGCTACAAAGCCCAGTGAGTAGAACTATAAAAAGAATATTTAAAACATGCTATCATGAAATGCGTCACTGCACAAACAAATCACATCACGGATGGACTGATTCAAAAATCCCTCAACTCCATGCCCGGCCCTATTATGGGCACCACAGGACTTCGTATTGCCCGGCCCTATTATGGGCACCACAGGACTTCGTACTCGGAGTTATTGCCCGGCCCTATTATGGGCACCACAGGACTTCGTATTGCCCGGCCCTATTATGGGCACCACAGGACTTCGTATTCAGAAGGCTAATGAATCATCCTAATGTCCATCCACTATCATTTATCACAACAATACAATGCGGCATAGTCGTGAATTCTAATGCAAACAACCTATAATATGATCATGATGCATGAAGCATGATAAAAGCATTTCATTTCTTAATTTAAAAGGTTAAGTTTAGTTCCACTCACCTCTGGCTGACTCTGACAAACTCTGTAGCAGCTGGCTCACTGCTGGGGTCCTTGGTTCCTCGGGTCCGAACCTACACAGGTGGACTCCAATGAGGGACCAACATACATAGACATAACTCTAATATATCCCCCAAAAACCCCCTAAAACATCCTGAAAACATCACATGAGAATATGCATGAAATGGCTGAACAGGGCACTTTCGGCGGCACCTTCGGCGGCCGAAAGTCCTGGACAGAGACGAAACTCAGGTAGGTTCGGCGGCACCTTTGGCGGCCGAAAGTGCCAGACAGAGACGAAAGTCTCTTTTCGGGGGCAACTTCGACAGCCGAAAGGCCTGCCTCCCCAGCCATGTTCGGCGGCCGAAAGTACCTTCGGCTGCCGAACCTGGTTTCTGCCAAAGGGCAGAAACTTGGCTCCTTTGGCACATTTTGCCTCCAAACCTTCCAAACATGCATATTTTTCAACCAAAGCATGCATACAAGTTCCTAGGGGCCTCAAACATGCATATACCCCATCTACAACACTTCAATCATACACAATCAAGCTACATTGTTCAAAAAGTCATCAAAAACCCATAGGTTCAACATACACCCTAACATGCATTCTACCCCTTAAAACTTCATAAAACTTGTTTAAATCATACATTGAGCTTAAGATCGGCTCTTACCTCTTGAAGATCGAGAGGGAGACGACCTAAACTTGGAGATCCACGAAAATGAGCTCCTGAGTTCCCAAAGCTCCAAAACTTGGTTTAAAAGCTCAAAACCTTCAATGCAAGCTTAAAACTCAAGAAAAATGGTAGAGATTTGGAAAAAGAACACAAGAGTTGCAAAGGGAAGGGCGGAAGCTTGCTGTGGCCGAAAATGGGAGAAAGCTCGCCCATTTCGGCTAAGTGCCCCTTTTATAGGTGGCTGGCCAGGCCACGTTCGGGGGCCGAATGTGCCTCCGCATCCATGCAATGTTCGGCGGCCGAACTTGACTTTCGGCGGCCGAACCTGAACTTCCCTAACTCATGCTTTCGGGGGCCTAACGTGCCTCCAAAACGCATGCATGTTCGGCGGCCGAACTTGACTTTCGGCGGCCGAACCTGGGTTTTCCTCCAATGCTATTTTCATGCAAAAACTCATTTAGTTTCATACTTTAAAACCATTAAAAACATGAAAACATTTTTTATAAAACATGGTTCTACCCTTCTAGAGGTCTCCGACATCCGAGATTCCACCGGACGGTAGGAATTCCGATACCGGAGTCTAGCCGGGTATTACATTCTCCCCCCCTTAAGAACATTCGTCCCCGAATGTTCCTCACTAGCACACATAGCATGGCAAAGAACATAACTCACATACAAGGCACATAAACACGTAGGGATCTAACCTTAAAAGAGATGAGGGTACTGCTGGAGCATAGACTCCCGTGTCTCCCAAGTGCATTCTTCCAAGTTGTGGTGGTTCCACAGGACTTTCACCATCGGGATTTCCTTGTTTCTTAACTTTCTGATCTGGGTGTCTATGATCCGCACTGGCTGTTCAACATAGGTGAGATCCTCTTGGACCTCCACATCAGGCTCACTAAGAACCTTGCTCGGATCTGACACAAACTTCCTCAACATTGAAACATGGAAAACCGGATGGATTCTTTCCATCGAAGCAGGTAAATCCAGCTTGTACGACACATTCCCAATCTTTTGCAAGATTTCAAAGGGTCCGATGTATCGTGGGGCTAGTTTACCTTTCTTCCTGAAGCGAACCACTCCCTTCATTGGAGACACCTTGAGCAATACCAGATCCCCCTCCTGAAACTCTAACTGTCTTCTGCGGACATCTGCATAACTCTTCTGTCTGCTTGCAGCAGTCTTGATTCTCTCTCTGATTATGGGTACCACCCTGCTGGTGATCTCTACTAACTCAGGCCCTGCCAAGGCCTTTTCTCCAACTTTCTCCCAGCAAACAGGTGATCTGCACTTCCTTCCATACAAAGCTTCATATGGAGCCATCCCGATGCTAGCATGATGGCTGTTGTTGTAGGCAAACTCCACCAAAGGTAGATGCTGCTTCCAAGAACCGCCAAAGTCTAGCACACACATTCTGAGCATATCCTCGATAGTCTGGATGGTCCTTTCTGACTGTCCATCAGTCTGGGGGTGGAAGGCAGTACTGAAGTCCAACCTAGTACCCATGGCATTCTGCAGACTCCGCCAAAACCTGGAGGTGAACTGGGGCCCTCTATCTGACACTATCGAAACAGGAACCCCATGCAGTCTGACTATCTCATCTACATACACTTGCGCCAACTTGTCCACAGAATAACCACTCCTGACAGGGATGAAGTGAGCAGATTTGGTGAGTCTGTCCACAATCACCCATATGGAGTCCAATCTGTTGGATGCCGCCGGTAACCCCACTACGAAGTCCATAGCTATATTCTCCCATTTCCACTCTGGAATAGGTAGCGGGTTAAGCATTCCAGCCGGCTTCTGATGTTCCAGCTTCACCCTCTGACATACTTCGCAGGCGGACACAAACTGTGCCACTTCTTTCTTCATCGCTGGCCACCAATAAACTTTCTTCAAATCTTGATACATCTTGGTGGCTCCGGGGTGAATGTTGTATCTTGCATTATGAGCCTCTCTCATAATGTCTCCTTTTAGCCCAATGTCATCTGGTACACATAGTCTGCTCCCATAGCGGAGGATCCCCTTGCTGTCGAATCTGTACTCGCTATCATTGCCTGACTGAACAGTCCTGGCAACCTTCACTAACTCCGGGTCCTCATGCTGTTTCTGAGCCACCTGCTCCAGAAACACGGGTGCTACTCTCATCTGGGCCACTAAGGCACCTGTACCAGACAACTCCAACTGTAGACCTTCCTCAATAAGCTTGTAGAACTCCTTCACCACTGGTCTCCTCTCTGCTGCGATGTGGGATAGACTACCGAGCGATTTCCGGCTTAAGGCGTCTGCCACAACATTCGCCTTACCCGGATGGTACTGAATCTTGCAATCATAGTCACTCAGCAGCTCTACCCACCTCCTCTGCCTCAGATTCAGATCCCTCTGACTCAAGATGTACTGCAGGCTCTTATGATCTGTAAAGATCTCACATTTCACCCCATAGAGGTAATGCCTCCACATCTTGAGTGCAAAGATTACTGCTGCCATCTCAAGGTCATGTGTGGGGTAATTCAACTCATGCTTCTTCAGTTGCCTAGAAGCATAAGCGATCACCCTCTCATTCTGCATCAGTACACAACCCAGTCCCACACGGGACGCATCACAAAAGACTGTAAAGTCCTCATCATTAGATGGCAGAGCTAAAACTGGTGCTGAAGTCAACCTCTTCTTAAGCTCTTCAAAACTCTCTTCGCACTGGTCGGTCCACAGAAACTTCTGATTCTTCCTGGTCAGTCTGGTCAGAGGAGCTGCTATCTTTGAGAAGTCCTGGACGAACCTCCTGTAGTAACCTGCCAAACCCAAGAAACTCCTGATCTCCGTCACTGAAGTGGGTCTAGGCCAGTTAGCCACAGTTTCTGTCTTCTTGGGGTCTACCTCAATACCATTCTCTGACACTACATGCCCCAAGAACGAAATGCTCCTCAGCCAAAACTCACATTTTGAGAACTTGGCATACAAGCCATGTTCCCTCAAAGTCTGCAAGACCAACCGCAGATGATGGGCATGCTCCTCTGCATTCCTGGAATACACCAAGATATCATCTATGAAGACAATAACAAAGTGATCCAGGTACTGGCTAAACACTCTGTTCATGAGATCCATGAATGCTGCAGGGGCGTTGGTTAACCCGAACGGCATTACAAGGAACTCAAAATGCCCATATCTGGTCCTGAAAGCCGTCTTTGGCACATCCTCATCCCTTATCCTTAGCTGATGGTACCCCGATCTTAGATCTATTTTGGAGAAACAACCCGCTCCGGCTAGCTGGTCGAATAGATCATCGATCCTAGGCAATGGGTACCTATTCTTGGTAGTGACTTTGTTCAACTGCCTGTAGTCGATACAAAGTCTAAGGGATCCATCCTTCTTCCTCACGAACAAGACCGGAGCACCCCAAGGTGAGGTACTCTGTCGGATGAAACCCTTTTCTACCAGCTCTTGCAATTGCTCTTTCAATTCCTTTAACTCGGCTGGAGCCATCCTGTAGGGAGGGATAGAGATCGGTCTAGCTCCAGGCACCAACTCTATCTCGAACTCTATCTCCCTAGCAGGTGGTAAACCTGAAAGCTCATCAGGAAAGACATCCTGAAACTCTCTGACAACTGGCACCGAGGCCGGCTCCCTGACCTGACTGTCTAGCTCTCTCACATGAGCTAAGTACCCCTGACATCCCTTCCTAAGCAACTTACGAGCCTGAAGAGCTGATATCAGACCTCTAGGTGTGCCCCTCTTGTCTCCTCTGAAGACGACCTCTGACCCGTTCTGATCTCTGAACCTGACTACCTTGTCCCTGCAGTCCAAGGTAGCACCATGGGTAGATAGCCAATCCATCCCTAGAATGACGTCAAAGTCTGTCAAATCTAGAACCACAAGGTCGGCGGAGAGGCATCTTCCCTCAATAAAAACTGGACTGTACTGGCAGACTGACACTGCCACTGACGGGTCACACTTGGGTCCACTGACCCATAGGGGACACTCTAACCCAGAGACTATCAGACCCAACCTCTCAACGGCTCTCGGAGCAATAAATGAATGAGATGCACCCGGGTCCATTAATGCATACACATCAGAACACCCAATGACGAGATTACCTGACACCACGATGTTGGATGTGTTAGCCTCCTGCTGTGTCATGGTGAAGATCCTGGCTGGAGCTGATGGACCTTCACCTCGGGAACCAGAAGAAGAGGCTGCCCCTCTCCCTCTACCTCTGCCACTGCCCTGAGTTGTGGCTGGAATTGCTGGCTGTGCCACACTACCAGAAACTGTCTGCTGGGGCTGGCCCATAAAAGGCGCTCTAGGACAATCCCGAGCTATGTGTCCCTCCTGTCCACATCTGAAACATGCATTAGTCCCAGCTCGACACACTCCCCTGTGTGGTCTTCCACATCTCTGGCATTCTGTACCATCTGAGCCTGAGCTCGAGCCACCGCCAAATCCCAGACCGGATTTCAACTTGTTCCAAAACTTATTCTTCTTCGGCTTCTTGGTGGTGCTATCCCACCTCTTCTTACCTGAGCTCTGAGAAGAGAAACCTGGTCCTCCTCTGCTTGGGGTCTTAACCCCTGAAGACTGGGTCACTGACTGCTTCACTGACCCCTCAACTATAGCACTTGCTTCCATTCTTCGAGCCATATCCACCACAGTGTGGAAACTTTCTCTCTCAGCTGACTGAACCAACGAGGAGTACCTGGAATGCAGCTTCATAACATATTTCTTGGCTTTCTTCGTATCTGAATCTAGAGCTTGCCCTGAAAAAGGCAATAGCTCCAAGAATTTATCCGTGAACTCCTCTACACTCATGTGCTCTGACTGCCTCAGTTGCTCAAACTCAATCATCTTCAGTTCTCTAGAACTGTCTGGAAAGGCCCATCCTGCGAACTCATTCGCAAATTCCTCCCATGTCATACCGTCTAGTCTCGGGTCCACATAACACTTGAACCATTCCCGTGCCTTCTTGCACTTTAAAGTGAACCCTACCATCTTAATGGCCCTGCTGTCACTTGCCCCTAGCTCATCAGTTATTGTCTTCACTACTCTCAGATACTCAAAGGGTCATCCCCTGACTTGTATTTGGGAGCATCTAGCTTGAGGTAGTCTGTCATCTTTACCTTGCTCCCATCGACTGAGCTAGGTCTAGGAGGTTGAGTAACTGGGGCTGCTGGTTCTGTAGGTGGTGGAGGTGGAGGTGCAGCATTCCCCGAGGTGGGGTTTGCCGGGTTTGGATAGAAGGGTGAGGGTGGATAAGCTGGGTACTGTGTATAGGGTGGATAGAAAGGTGGATAAGGCATGTAGGTAGGGTAGGGGTTAAAGCTGGAGTAATCCGATGTGCCTCCCATCGGATACCCTGAACCCTGTGGGAAGGGTGGATAATGGGGTGGAAAACCATACCCCGAAACCTGAACGCCTCCCTGAGACTCCCCTGTCCCTTCTTCCTGCATGCTCACATCCAGGTTCCCATCCCTCCTCTGATCCTCTTCCATAACCTCCCTCATATCTGAAGAACTTCCTCCTCTATTTGTCCCCCTTCTGCTAGCATCAAAAGACCTTCTAGGGTCCCTTGACACTCTCTCTCTGTTGGCTCTACAAGACATTGCCCTAGGCAATGTAGGAGGACGGGCGCTCGTGCCCTCATCCTCAGGTGGCACTCCAGTCAATCGCGCAGATCGACGAGTTTCTCTCATCCTATTCTCTGAAAAACAGCTCATCACAAGCAAACATTAGCATCATATGGTTCATGTGGGCACACATGAACCCTCATCACATACATCACATAGCATAGCATATCATCCATGCACATGTACAAAATCATGGCATTTCACATCATCATACAAGACAGGACTCAACATCCTATCCTAGTGGACATGACCTTCCTATTGTGCTTGACCTTCTATAACTTCTATGAGCCCGACACTCTAGGTCCGACCATATGAACCTAGGGCTCTGATACCATTCTGTAACGCCCCGGAAATCCGGACCGCTACCGGCGCTAGGATCCGGGTCGACTTAAGGCCGCCGGGACCCGTAGCAAGCCTGACATATAACCTGTAAACCTGTATAATCCCATACATGATCAACAACATGCATAAAATTAAAAACTTTTCTTCATACATACTGTCATCAACTAACTCAACCTGTGCATGCTCTGAACATATACATAACATAGTCCCTCTGTGGGATCTCATCAAGCCTTAAAGGCAAAACGACCTGTGTTGAGTTAGTTTACATAAACATCATAACATAAGATCATGTATATACAAAAGGGATTAACAATATATTATGGTCAAGCACAACTCTAACCTCAATAACCTCATTACATAACATTCTGAATATTTTTACATTTCATCATAATACAATTGTCATGTCCACACACTAACTATTACATACATATGACTTTTTCTTCTTGCCTTCTCTATCTATCCCGTACCTGCAAACCTGGGGGTTAGGGGAGAGGGGTGAGCTACAAAGCCCAGTGAGTAGAACTATAAAAAGAATATTTAAAACATGCTATCATGAAATGCGTCACTGCACAAACAAATCACATCACGGATGGACTGATTCAAAAATCCCTCAACTCCATGCCCGGCCCTATTATGGGCACCACAGGACTTCGTATTGCCCGGCCCTATTATGGGCACCACAGGACTTCGTACTCGGAGTTATTGCCCGGCCCTATTATGGGCACCACAGGACTTCGTATTGCCCGGCCCTATTATGGGCACCACAGGACTTCGTATTCAGAAGGCTAATGAATCATCCTAATGTCCATCCACTATCATTTATCACAACAATACAATGCGGCATAGTCGTGAATTCTAATGCAAACAACCTATAATATGATCATGATGCATGAAGCATGATAAAAGCATTTCATTTCTTAATTTAAAAGGTTAAGTTTAGTTCCACTCACCTCTGGCTGACTCTGACAAACTCTGTAGCAGCTGGCTCACTGCTGGGGTCCTTGGTTCCTCGGGTCCGAACCTACACAGGTGGACTCCAATGAGGGACCAACATACATAGACATAACTCTAATATATCCCCCAAAAACCCCCTAAAACATCCTGAAAACATCACATGAGAATATGCATGAAATGGCTGAACAGGGCACTTTCGGCGGCACCTTCGGCGGCCGAAAGTCCTGGACAGAGACGAAACTCAGGTAGGTTCGGCGGCACCTTCGGCGGCCGAAAGTGCCAGACAGAGACGAAAGTCTCTTTTCGGGGGCAACTTCGGCAGCCGAAAGGCCTGCCTCCCCAGCCATGTTCGGCGGCCGAAAGTACCTTCGGCTGCCGAACCTGGTTTCTGCCAAAGGGCAGAAACTTGGCTCCTTTGGCACATTTTGCCTCCAAACCTTCCAAACATGCATATTTTTCAACCAAAGCATGCATACAAGTTCCTAGGGGCCTCAAACATGCATATACCCCATCTACAACACTTCAATCATACACAATCAAGCTACATTGTTCAAAAAGTCATCAAAAACCCATAGGTTCAACATACACCCTAACATGCATTCTACCCCTTAAAACTTCATAAAACTTGTTTAAATCATACATTGAGCTTAAGATCGGCTCTTACCTCTTGAAGATCGAGAGGGAGACGACCTAAACTTGGAGATCCACGAAAATGAGCTCCTGAGTTCCCAAAGCTCCAAAACTTGGTTTAAAAGCTCAAAACCTTCAATGCAAGCTTAAAACTCAAGAAAAATGGTAGAGATTTGGAAAAAGAACACAAGAGTTGCAAAGGGAAGGGCGGAAGCTTGCTGTGGCCGAAAATGGGAGAAAGCTCGCGCATTTCAGCTAAGTGCCCCTTTTATAGGTGGCTGGCCAGGCCACGTTCGGGGGCCGAATGTGCCTCCGCATCCATGCAATGTTCGGCGGCCGAACTTGACTTTCGGCGGCCGAACCTGAACTTCCCTAACTCATGCTTTCGGGGGCCTAACGTGCCTCCAAAACGCATGCATGTTCGGCGGCCGAACTTGACTTTCGGCGGCCGAACCTGGGTTTTCCTCCAATGCTATTTTCATGCAAAAACTCATTTAGTTTCATACTTTAAAACCATTAAAAACATGAAAACATTTTTTATAAAACATGGTTCTACCCTTCTAGAGGTCTCCGACATCCGAGATTCCACCGGACGGTAGGAATTCCGATACCGGAGTCTAGCCGGGTATTACATCAGTGACTATGATTGCAAGATTCAGTACCATCCAGGTAAGGCGAATATTGTGGTAGACGCCTTAAGCCGGAAATCACTTGACAGTTTGTCCCATATTTCAGCAGAGAGAAGACTAGTGGTGAGGCAGTTCTTCGAGCTCATTAATGAAGGTCTACAGTTGGAGTTGTCTGGTACAGGTGCTTTGATAGCCCAGATGAGAGTGGCACCCATGTTTCTGGAGCAGGTGGCTCAGAAACAGCATGAGGACCCAGAGTTAGTGAAGATTGCCAGGACTGTTCAGTCAGGCAAGAATGAAGAGTTCAGATTTGACAACAAAGGGATCCTTCGTTATGGGAACAGATTGTGTGTACCAGATGACGTAGGTTTAAAGGGAGACATTATGAGGGAGGCTCATAATGCCAGATACAGTGTTCACCCTGGAGCCACCAAGATGTATCAAGATCTGAAGAGAGTTTATTGGTGGCCAGCTATGAAGAGAGAAGTGGCACAGTTCGTGTCAGCCTGCGAAGTATGTCAGAGGGTGAAGCTGGAACATCAAAAGCCGGCTGGAATGCTTAACCCGCTACCTATTCCATAGTGGAAATAGGAGAATATAGCTATGGACTTCGTAGTGGGGTTACCTGTATCGTCCAACAGATTGGACTCCATATGGGTGATTGTGGATAGACTGACCAAATCTGCTCACTTCATCCCTGTCAGGAGTGGCTATTCTGTGGACAAGTTGGCACAGGTGTATGTAGATGAGGTTGTCAGGTTGCATGGGGTTCCTGTTTCAATAGTGTCTGATAGAGGGCCCCAGTTCACCTCCAGGTTTTGGCGGAGTCTGCAGAACGCTATGGGTACCAGGTTGGATTTTAGCACTGCTTTTCATCCACAGACGGACGGACAGTCAGAGAGGACCATCCAGACAGTAGAGGATATGCTCAGAATGTGTGTGCTAGATTTTGGCTGTTCTTGGAGGCAACATCTACCCTTGGTGGAGTTTGCCTACAATAACAGCCATCATGCTAGCATAGGGATGGCTCCATATGAAGCTTTGTATGGAAGGAAGTGCAGGTCGCCTGTTTGCTGGGAGGAAGTTGGAGAAAGGGCCTTGGCAGGGCCTGAGCTTGTAGAGATCACCAGTAGAGTGGTTGTAACGACCCCAAAATGGACCGTCACCGGCGCTAGGATTCAGGTCAGCTTAAGGCCGCCAGAACCCGTAGCAAGCCTGCTCTACTCTCCGTGTACCTGTAAAACTCATACATGATCATACATTTTCTGTGAAAATAAAAACTCTTTGTTCTAAACCAAGGCTTAACCTGTGCATGCACTATCTCTGTACTCTGTACTCTGTACTCTGTACTCTGTACTCTGTACTCTGTACACTAGAGCTTGCTCTAGCTGGGTTAACTCATACCTGTTAAGCCTGGTTTTTCACATACAGTAAAACAGATATACATATACAGATCATGTTATGAACAACATCACTAAGTCAAGCACATCTCTAACTTTATACACAACTATTACATCTCTTTAATATTACATGTCCACTCTAAGCTATTACAAGTCTCTTTACTCTTTACTCTTTTGGCATTCTGCTGCTTTCCTCGCTATACTGTACACTGAACCTGCAAAACTGGGGTTAAGGGAGTGGGATGAGCTCTATAGCCCAGTGAGTAGGACAGGAAAACATCTCATTAAAATATGATCTCATGGAATGCGTCATAACACAGACAAACCACATTAAGAGTAAACCTGTCACCACATAGTTCCAGTAACTCTGTGCCAGGGCGTAGAATCGAGCACCTGGTCTTCCTGTCATATATATATATGTGTATATAACACCGTTGTATTTACCATTGCCAGGGCGTAGTCAAAGGCTCCTGGTCTTTAATATAACTGCCAGGGCGTAGTCAAAGGCTCCTGGTCTTTACTATACCTGCCAGGGCGTAGTCAAAGGCTCCTAGACTTCCTGTCTGAGACTATTAGATCATTCAGCATTCACTCACATCATCAAAGAACTATGCAATGCAACATATTCATGAATGCTAATGCAAACAACCTATGGCATAATCATGATGCATGATATATGCTAAAACATTCCATTGTGCAAGTAAAAGAGTTATGTTTAGTTCCACTCACCTCTGGCTAACTGGACTGACTCTACAGGCTCTGAACACTCTGGAGCAGTACTCACTGCTGCTCTCTCTAGTTCCTCTGGTCTGTACCTATACAAATAGACTCCAATGAGGGACCAAACTAGCGTATGAACAACTCTATTAAATTCCCCAAGAATCCCCTTAAACTCACTCTATCATCCATGCAAAGGAAAACTGGACAGAACACTTTCAGCGGCAGATTCGGCGGCCGAAAGTCCTCTCCAGAGATGAAATTCAAGCACCTTCGGCGGCCGAACTTCCAGTTTTGGCAGCCGAACCCTTTCGGGGGCAAGTTTCGGAGGCCAAAAGGCATTCCAGAGACGAAAGTCTCTAACCTTCGGCAGCACCTTCGGCGGCCGAACTGCCCTCCAAAGCCGAAAGTCCAAAAACTCGGGGGCAAGCTTGGGCAGCCGAAGCCACCTCCTCATGGGTTCGGCGGCCGAATGTACCTTCGGCGGCCGAACCTGAGTTCATCAGCAGGGTAGAAACTTGCCCTGCCTCTCGCCAAATGCACCAAACTCCTCTCCAACTTCACACCACACTTCCTCAACTTGCATATACTCATGTATATGCTCAAAGGGGTCAAAAACTACCTAAAAACCCCAAACATACAACACAAACAACACAGAAACAAGCTCTATGCACAAAATCATCAAAACCTCTCTTTTTAACCTATTCATGTAACTCTCTCCATAAACCCCATAAAACCTTCAGAAAACATAAAAACAAGCTCAGGATCTTCACTTACCTCGTGAAAACAAGTAGATGAAGGATCCTAACGTGGAGTTTTGAAGCAACTCTTCTTCAAACTCTCCAAACTTCACACCTTTGAGTTTTTAGCTTAAAACCTTCAAATAATCATGAAAACTAATCAAATCTTTGCATGATTTAATGAAAACATGAAAGAATACTCACAAAGGACAGAGTTTCACCTCAGCAAGTGAAAGAAACGGTGCTCTTACCGCTTCAACCGACTGAGGGCCATTTATAGGTGGCTGGCCAGACCACCTTCGGCGGCCACACGTGAAACCGAAAGCCATGCATGTTCGGCAGCCAAACCTCAACTTCGGCGGTCGAACCTGGCTTTTCTGCCTTGGTTCATTTCACTCAAAAACTCAGTTCCTTATGCTTTAAAGTGATGAAACATAGTAAAACATGTTAGAAAAACATCAATCGAACCCTGCTAGAGACTTCCGACATCCCGGACGCCACCGGAAAGTAGAATTCCGATGCCGGACTCTAGCCGGGTAGTACAGTGGTGCCCATAATCAGAGAAAGGATCGAGACTACTACGAGCAGATAGAAGAGTTATGCAGACATCCGCAGAAGGCAAGTAGAGTTTCAGGAGGGGGATTTGGTATTGCTCAAGGTGTCTCCAATGAAAGGGGTGATTCGGTTTGGGAAGAAAGGTAAGCTAGCTCCGCGGTACATTGGACCCTTTGAAATCTTACAAAAGATAGGAAATGTATCGTATAAGCTAGATTTACCTGCTTCAATGGAGAGAATCCATCTGGTTTTCCATGTTTCTATATTAAGGAAGTTCGTGTCAAATCCAGGAAAGGTTCTTAGTGAGCCTGATGTGGAGATCCAAAAGGATCTCACCTATGTGGAGCAAGCGGATCCTAGACACCCAGATCAGAAAGTTGAGAAACAAGGAGATCCCGATGGTGAAAGTCCTTTGGAATCACCACAACATCGAAGAGTGTACCTGGGAGACACGGGAGTCTATGCTCCAGCAATATCCTCATCTCTTCTAAGGTGAGTTTTATGTGCTTTGTATGTTATGTTTATGTTTTATGAATAGTGCATGCACAAGTTGAGTTTGGTGATTGAATGAAAAGAAATGTTCAAAATTTTTATGTATGTGTTGACCATGTATGGGATTAAACAGGTTTACAGGATGAATGTTTGGCTTGCTATGGGTCCCGGCGGCCTTAAGCCGATCTGGATCCTAGCGCCGGTAGCGGTCCGGTTTTCGGGTCGTTACAGATCACTACATGGGTTATTGTCATAAGTGAATCTCAAAATAGTTATGTCTTAATCCTTTGACTTGAGATAGTCATAGTTTCCAACATGAGGACTATTATGTTTTGACATAACCAAATATTGTTTTTAATCGGATAATCATAAAGGTTATGATTGAGCATAATAGAAATTATATAGAGAATATTGAATAATCAAGATAGAATTTGTCCCTCTCTTTGAGAGAAATATCTTCTGGACCCCTCAATAAGTAAGACTGAGAAATGCATGGCCGTGCTCAAATGAATTGATAGTGTGATCAATATCATTTGGTTTTATCAGTCTACTTAGAGATCAAGAAATCATAAGTTTGAACATTATAAGTTTGATATTGACCATGACTTATGTTCAAACTAGATATCGAGTGACAAAGGGATTTTTTTATTAGGCTTTATCGGACTATCGATCCTCATATTAATTGGATAGTCATAATATCTTGCTAGAGGCCACTAATGATTTATGGGTCTTGTGGGACTGGACCTATTGTCAATTAATGTGAGCCTGTTGGGTCACACACAAAAGAACGTCGTTGATATGCTATGTCATATTAATGGGCTAAAAGCCCATTAATATGATTAATAATAATAAAGATATTATTATTATTAATATTAATTATTTATTATGATAGGATAATAATATTTAAAAGATCTGCGGTCTATCTGTAACTGTTACAGATAAAGGATTTTTTCATTTTTATTTTTTGAAAAAAGACTTATCACATAGATATTTGAGTATCTGCGAGATTGTGATATTTGGTTATGAACACAACTCTTTTACGAAAAGAAGTGTGGGAAATCAAAAGGCTGAAAAACGAATAAAACTTCTTCTGCGAATTGTAGGAGTGAGGTTTTTGGAGTGATTATTTTTCTGGGCTGCAAATTGGGGAGCACATAGCTTATCCTTCCGTTGAGAGAGATAACACTCTAGACGGAAAGCGTTCGTGTGGATACCATTGAGGGTTTCGTTTCAGAAGCAGCACCATCAATCCAGAACTGTATCTTCTCGTCGAGTCTAATAGGTTAGTCTCTTATCCTTCCTTTCAAAATAAATGAAGTACTCGGATCCTATAAGAAAAACATAGATTTTTTTTCCACTACGTGTTTTGGATTGCAGTAATCTCTGGGTTTCTAACAAACAGCACTTTCCTCCTCCCTCGGTTTGCCTTATCTTCATACATCTTGTTTCTCTTCTATATGTTAGCCCGAGTCCTCTCATGTAAAGACTTTACCAATTCTGCCTTTTTATCTCCATTTAAAGTAGTAAGCTCATGTAAAGGCAAACGAACAAGATCCAAAATAGTTTGTGGGTTAAAACCATAAACAATTTCAAATGGATTGTAACCTGTAGAAGAGTGTATGTTACGGTTATAAGCAAACTCAATGAATGGCAAATAATCTTCCCAAGTTTTCAAGTTCCTACCCGCAATAGCACAAAGCAAAGTATCTAATGTCCTATTCACAACCTCAGTTTGACCATCAGTTTGTGAATGACAAGTAGTAAAATACAACAACTTAGTACCTAACTTACCCCACAAAACCCTCTAAAAATGTGAAAGAAACTTTGTATCCCTATCAGAAATAATAGTTTGTCGTACTCCATGTAATCATACCACCTCGCTAAAGAATAGGTCAGCAACATTACTAGCATCATCAGATTTATAACAAGGAATGAAATGTGTCATATTGCTAAATCTATCAACCACAACAAACATGCTATCTCTACCACGCCTTGTCCTAGGTAAACCAAGTATAAAATCCATAGATATATAAACCCAAGGTAAACTAGGAATAGGTAAAGGTATATATGATCCATGAGGCATAGACTTAGATTTGGCCCGCCTACAAGCAATACAAGCATTACACAAATTTTCCACATCTTTGCGCATATAAAGCCAATAAAAATATTCAAACAGAATATCAATAAATCTTATGTACCCAAAAATGACCCACCAATCCCCCACAATGAGATTCAAGCACAAGCAACCCACACATAGAGCATTTGGAAAAGCACAACATTTAGCCTCCAAAGAGAAAACCATCATGGCTATAGAAGTTATCAAAAGCTCCACACTCACATGCCTTAAATACATTGCCAAAATCAGAATCATCAACATACAATTCTTTAATATGCTCAAAACCAAGCAACTTAGAACTAAGCGCATTAACCAAAGCATATCTTCTTGACAAAGCATTAGTAACAACATTATTCTTTCCATGCTTGTATTTAATCACATAAGGGAATTATTCAATGAACTCAACCCACTCACTATGTTGTTTGTTCAACATACCTTGCCCTTTTAAATGTTTAAGGGACTCATGATCAGTGTGTATGATGAACTCCTTAGGTAGAAGGTAATGCTGCCACACATCTAAAGCTCTCACCAAGGCATATAGCTCTTTGTCATAGGTTGAGTAATTGAGTTGTGCTCCATTCAACTTCTCACGAAGTAGGCAATTGGCTTACTTTATTACATCAACACAGATCCAATACCTACACTAGAAGCATCACACTCAATTTCAAAATTTTTATTAAAGTTAGGTCAAGAAAGAATAAGGGCAGATGTCAACTTCTTTCTTGATGATTCCTGTGAGTGGTGCTGTGATGGATGAGAAATCTTAAACAAACCTACTATAAAAACTTGCTAAGCTATGAAAGCTCCTCACATCCAAAATGGACTTGAGAGTCGCCCATTCTTGAATTGCTTTCACTTTCTCTTTATCAACCTCAATTCCCCGTGCACTCACAATAAATCTAAGAAAAACAAGCCTATCTATACAAAAAGTGCATTTCTTAAGCTTAGCATACAAATGTTTAGACCTTAAACGTTGTAACACTAGCTTAACATGCTCAATATGTTAATCTAGAGACTTGCTATAAATTAGAATATCATCAAAATGAACAACCACAAACTTTCCTAAGTAAGCATGCAGAACATGGTGCATAAGCCTCATAAATGTGCTAAGTGTATTAGACAATCCGAAAGGCATAAGTAACTGTTCATACAATCCATACTTAATTTTAAAAGTAGTTTTCCATTCATCCCCATATTTCATCCTAATATGATGATATCCCTCATTAGATCAATTTTAGTAAAATATTTAGCACCATGAAATTCATCAAACATATCATCAAGTTTAGGAATACAGTGTCTGTAACGACCCCAAAAAGGACCGTCACCGGCGCTAGGATTCAGGTCGGCTTAAGGCCGCCAGAACCCGTAGCAAGCCTACTATACTCTCTGTGTACCTGTAAACCTCATACCTGATCATACATTTTCTGTGAAAATAAAACTCTTTTCTGAACCAAGGCTGAACCTGTGCATGCACTATCTCTGTACTCTGTACTCATGTACTCTGTATCCCTGACTAGAGCTTGCTCTAGATGGGTAACTCATACCTGTTAAGCCTGGTTTTCACATACAGGAAAACATATATACATATACAGATCATGTACAAAACATACATCACTAGGTCAAGCAACAACTATTACATCTCTTTAACAGTACATGTCCACTCTAAGCTATTACAGATCTCTTTACTCTTTCTGTACTCTGCTGGACTGTCCCTGTACACTGTACACTGAACCTGCAAAACTGGGGTTAAGGGAGTGGGATGAGCTCTATAGCCCAGTGAGTAGAACAGTAAACCATCTCAGTAAAATATGATCTCATGGAATGCACCATATCACAGACAAGCCACATCAAGAGTAAACCTGTCACCACATAGTCCCAGTAACTCTGTGCCAGGGCGTAGAATCGAGCACCTGGTCTTCCTGTCATATATGTATATGTGTATATAACACCACTGTACTTACCATTGCCAGGGCGTAGTCAAAGGCTCCTGGACTTTGCTATACCTGCCAGGGCGTAGTCAAAGGCTCCTGGACTTTGCTATACCTGCCAGGGCGTAGACTTTACTATACCTGCCAGGGCGTAGTCAAAGGCTCCTGGACTTCCTGTCTGAGACTATTGGATCATTCAGCATTCACTCACATCACCAAATAACGATGCAATGCAACAGATTCGTGAATACTAATGCAATCACCCTATGGCATAAACATGATGCATGAGATATGCTAAAAGCAGTTTGTGGTTCAATTAAAAGTCATAATTTTAGTTCCACTCACCTCTGGCTATCTGGACTGACTGACTCTGCAGGCTCTGAAACTCTGGAGCAGTACTCACTGCTGCTCTCTCTGGTTCCTCTGGTCTGTACCTATATAGATAGACTCACATGAGGGACCAAACTAACTGATCAATACCTCTATTAAACTCCCCAAGAATCCCCCTACACTCACTCAACTATCCATGCAAAGCATGCAAAAGAAAGCTGGACAGGACACTTTCGGCGGCAGGTTCAGCGGCCGAATGTCCTCTCCAGAGACGAAACTCAAGCACCTTCGGCGGCACCTTCGGCGGTCGAATCCCCCAAACAGAGCCGAACATGCAAAACACTCGGGGGCAAGCTGTGGCAACCAAGTCACCATGCAGGAGGTTCGGCGGCCGAATGCACCTTCGGCTGCCGAACCTGAGTTCATCCAGAACTCAGCTTCAACGGCAAACCATCTTCTCCTTCCCTTCAATAACTCCAAACATGCATATACCAACTCCTCAACACACATATACATAAGTATATGATCACAGGGGTCCAAAACTATCTCATAACCCCAAACAACAAATCAAACATAACACATAAACATGTATACATGCATAACTCATCAAAACTATCATTAAGAACCTAAACATGCATCTCCTTCCACAAATCCCCCTAAAACCTTCAGAAAACATATTCAAGAACATCACTTACCTCCTGTAGTAAGAAGCTACACACTCTGAACAAGGGAAAACGGATCACCTCCTCTCACACTCTCAAACTCTCTCAAACTCACTTTTTGCTTCACAACCTTCAAAACTTAGTAAACGAGCAAACTCCTGCATGAGCTGCTCAAACTCAGCAAATAAACCAAGGGAGACGTGGCCAACTTCTAGCAACAAGTTGGACATAACACCTGTCCACAATGCTGACTAAGGATGGCTCAAAAGCTGGCTGACCAACACAGCTTCGGCTGCCGAATCGCATGCAAAACCATGCAACATTCGGGGGCCGAACCTGAACTTCGGAAGCCAAACATTGAGCACTTTCGGCGGCCGAACTTATCTTCGGCGGCCGAACTTGGCTCCTCTGCCTTGGTTCATTTCAACTCAAAACTATCACACTGTAAACCCAGAAAACACATCATAACATTTAGAAAACATCATTCCTACCCTTAGATAGAATCCCAACACCCCGGAGTCCACCAGATAATAGGAATTCCGGTGCCGGATTCTAGCCGGGTATTACATTCTCCCCTCCTTAAGAACATTCGTCCTCGGATGTTCCTAAAACATAAAACAAAAAAACACAAAACACAAGGAGGAAACTAACCTCAAAACAAATATGGATACTGCTGGAGCATAGACTCCCGCGTCTCCCAGGTGCACTCTTCTAGATTATGGTGGTTCCATAGAACTTTTACCATCGGAATCTCCTTGTTCCTTAGCTGTCTGATCTGCGTGTCCAGAATCCGCACTAGGTGAGATCCGTATGAATCTCCACCTCAGGCTCACTCAGAACCTGATTCGGATCTGACACAAACTGTCGAAGCATAGAAACATGAAATACCGGGTGAATCCTCTCCATCGAAGCAGGTAAATCCAGCTTATACGACACATTTCCGATCCTCTGCAACACCTCAAAGGGTCCAATGTACCGTGGAGCTAATTTACCTTTCTTTCCAAACCGAACCACTCCTTTCATTGGAGACACTTTCAGCAATACCCAATTACCCTCTTGAAACTCTAACTGCTTCCTGCGAACGTCTGCATAACTTTTCTGTCTACTCTGAGCTGTTCTGATTCTCTCTCTGATCATGGGCACCATTCTACTGGTAATGTCTACTAACTCTGGCCCTGCAAGAGCCTTCTCTCCTACCTCTTCCCAGCAAATAGGTGATCTGCACTTCCTCCCATACAAAGCTTCATAAGGAGCCATTCCAATGCTAGCATGATGACTGTTATTGTAGGCAAATTCCACCAAAGGTAGATGCTGCCTCCAAGAACCGCCAAAGTCTAATACACATAGGCGAAGCATATCTTCTATGGTTTGGATGGTCCTTTCTGACTGTCCATCAGTCTGTGGGTGGAAAGCAGTACTAAAATCTAATCTCGTGCCCATCGCACTTTGCAGACTCCGCCAAAAGCGGGAGGTAAACTGAGGTCCTCTGTCTGAAACTATAGACACTGGAACTCCATGTAATCTCACTATCTCATCCAGATAGACCTGTGCCAACTTATCCACAGAATAGTTACTCCGTACTGGAAGAAAATGAGCAGATTTCGTGAGTCTGTCCACAATCACCCATATCGAGTCTATCCTGTTGGACGCTACTGGTAAACCCACTACAAAATCCATGGCTATGTTCTCCCATTTCCATTCTGGAATCGGTAATGGGTTAAGCAGTCCTGCTGGTTTCTGATGCTCTAATTTCACCCTCTGACAAACCTCACAGGCTGTCACGAACTGCGCCACTTCTTTCTTCATGGCTGGCCACCAATAGACCCTTTTCAGATCCTGATACATCTTGGTAGCTCCTGGGTGAACACTATACCTCGCATTATGAGCTTCCCTCATAATGTCTTCCTTCACACTGCCCCGATCTGGTACACACAGTCGACTCCCATAGCGAAGGATCCCTTTGCTGTCAAATCTGAACTCTACACTATTGCCTGACTGAACAGTCCTGGCAATTTTCATCAACTCAGGGTCCTCATGCTGTCTCTGAGCTATCTACTCCAGAAACACAGGTGTCACTCTCATCTGTGCTATCAACGCACCTGTACCAGACAACTCTAGCTGTAATCCCGCGTCAAAGAGCTTATAAAGCTCCATCACAACTGGTCTCCGCTCTGCTGCTATATGGGATAAACTGCCTAGTGATTTCCGGCTTAGGGCGTCTGCGACAACATTCGCCTTACCCGGATGATACTGGATCTTACAATCATAATCACTGAGCAATTCTACCCATCTCCGCTGCCTCAAATTCAGCTCTCTCTGACTTAAGATGTACTGTAAACTCTTGTGATCAGTGAAGATCTCACATTTAACCCCGTAGAGGTAATGCCGCCACATCTTAAGGGCAAAGATAACTGCTGCCATCTCTAGGTCATGGGTAGGGTAATTCAACTCGTGCTTCTTCAATTGTCTAGAAGCATAAGCTATTACTCTATCACTCTGCATCAATACACAACCCAATCCCACTCGAGATGCATCACAGAATACTGTGAATTCCTCATTACTGACAGGCAGAGCTAACACTGGTGCTGTTGTCAGTCTCCTCTTGAGCTCCTCAAAGCTCTCTTCACATTGGTCTGACCAGATAAATTTCTGGTTCTTCTGAGTCAATTTGGTCATAGGAGCTGCTATCTTTGAGAAGTTTTGAACGAACCTCCTGTAGTAACCTGCCAGTCCCAGAAAGCTTTTAATCTCAGTCACTGTCATGGGTCTGGGCCAGTTAGCTACAGCCTCTATCTTCTTGGGGTCTACCTCAATACCCTCTGCTGATACCACATGTCCCAAGAAGGCAATGCTCCGTAACCAAAACTCACACTTCGAGAACTTGGCATATAAACCATGCTCTCTCAGTGTCTGCAAAACGGTCCTCAGATGCTGGGCATGCTCCTCTGCATTTCTGGAATACACTAAGATATCATCGATAAACACAATGACAAAGTGATCCAGAAACTCACTGAATACCCTGTTCATGAGATCCATAAATGCTGCAGGGGCGTTAGTCAACCCGAACGGCATCACTAAGAACTCATAATGCCCATACCTGGTCCGAAAAGCTGTCTTAGGCACATCTGCCTCTCTGACTCTCAACTGATGATACCCAGATCTCAGATCTATTTTCGAAAAATAACCTGCTCCAGCTAGCTGGTCAAATAGATCATCAATCCTAGGTAAGGGATACCTATTCTTGATAGTGACCTTGTTCAACTGTCTATAGTCGATACAAAGTCTGAGGGATCCATCCTTCTTTCTGACAAAGAGCACTGGAGCACCCCAAGGTGAGGTACTAGGGCGGATGAAACCCTTATCTACCAAGTCCTGCAACTGTTCTTTCAACTCTGTTAACTCAGCTGGCGCCATCCTGTAGGGAGGAATAGAGATAGGTCTAGTACCTGGCAGTAATTCAATTTCAAACCCTATCTCCCTATCAGGTGGTAGTCCTGGCAACTCGTCTGGGAACACATCGAGAAACTCTCGGACTACTGGTACTGTGGCTGGTTCCCTCACCTGACTGTCTAGCTCTCTCACATGAGCTAGAAACCCCTGACAACCCCTCCTAAGCAAACGACGAGCCTGAAGGGCTGAAATCATACCTCTGGGTATACCTCTCCTGTCTCCTCTGAAGACACACTCTGACCCATCCTGGTCTCTGAGACTCACTAGCTTCTCTCGACAGTCCAACGTAGCACTATATGTAGATAACCAATCCATCCCTAGAATGACATCAAAATCTGTCAAGTCTAGAACCACAAGGTCAACTGGAAGGTATCTACCCTCAATAAACACTGGACTGAAACGACAGACTGACACTGCCACTGATGGGTCACATCTAGGTCCACTGACCCAGAGAGGATACTCTAACTCAGAACTGATCAAACCCAATCGCTCTATGGCTCTCGAAGCAATAAAGGAATGAGAAGCACCGGGGTCCATCAAAGCATACACATCTGAACATCCAATGATGAGATTACCTGACACCACTGTGTTCGACGTGTTCGCCTCCTCCTGTGTCACTGTGAAAATCCGTGCTGGGGCTACCGGATTTCCACCTCGGGAACCTGCTGCTGAAGTAGAGGCTACCCCTCTCCCTCTACCTCTGCCACTAGTCTGAGGCATGACTGGAGCTACTGGCCGTACAACTGGCTGTACCACACTGCCTGAACTCATCTGCTGGGATGGTGCAAAAGTCATCTGCGGACAATCCCGAGCAATATGCCCTTCCTGTCCACATCGAAAACAAGCTGTAGATCCCAACCGACAAACTCCTCCATGTGGTTTTCCGCATCGTCTGCAGATTGGAGCTGTGCCAGAGCTTGAGCCACTACCTATTCCCAGACCTGACTTGACTTTACTCCAGAACTTACTCTTTGTTCCTTTTGCTCTCTCCCATCTTTTACTGCTTGGTGTGGGGGCTTTAGACCCCGAAGCCTGTGCCTTTGACTGTTTCTGAATATTGGCACTAGCTTCCATTTTCCTGGCTGCATCTACGATAGTATGGAAACTCTCATTTTCTGCTGGAAGAATCAAGGAAGCATACCTGGGATGCAGTCTCATAGTATATCTCCTTGCTTTCTTCTGATCAGTATCATAGGCTTGACCCACGTACTGAAGCAGATCCAGGAACTTATCTGTGAATTCATCAACACTCATCTCATATGTCTGTCTCAACTGTTCAAATTCAATTACTTTCATCTCCCTCGAACTGTCAGGAAAAGCCCACCCTGCAAACTCATTGGCGAACTCTCCCCATGACATGCTGTCCATTCTAGGCTCCACATAATTCTTAAACCATTCTCTGGCTTTCTTGCATTTTATTGTGAAACCTGCCATCTCAATGGCTCTCCTATCATCTGCTCCCAATTCACCGGTTATCATCCGAACTGCTCTAAGGTAATCAAATGGATCATCTCCTGTGTTGTATTTAGGAGCATCCAATTCAAATACTCCGTCATTTGGACTTTACCTCCAGATGAGCTAGGTTCATGTCTGTCAACAACAGGGACTACTGGTTCTGGTGGTAGTACTGGTTCATTTGGCTCTAGGTGTGCTGCACTTGGATGGGTAGGGGAAGATGGATACATAGGATATGGTGGATAGTAAGGATAAGGCATATAAGGCATATAAGGAGGATATGGCACAAAACTCGAGTACTCCGACATACCTCCCATCGGATACTCTGGATAGCCAAAACCTGAGGTCTGAGCACCTCCCTGCGACTCTCCCATACCTTCCTCAAAACTGCCTATACCCATGCTCTCATCTCTAGACTGATCAATCTCCATAGCTTCCCTCCTTTCCTCTGATCTTCCTCCCCTAACTGTTCCTCTTCTGCTCTCGTCGACAGACCTTCTAGGGTCTATTGACGTACCTTCCCTGCTAGATCTCTGCGACCTTGCCCTTGGCAATGCAGGAGGACGAGCAGCTGATCTCTCATTCTCTGGTGGGACTCCAGTCAATCGAGCTGATCGACGAGTTCCTCGCATTTTTACTCTGGAAACACAACATATAACATACCACTTTAGCACATAAACATCACATATCAAACATACACATACGACACTCATGGCATATCATAGCAGATAGGACTCAAGACCCTATCCTAGTGGACATGATTTCCTATTGTGCTTGACCATTTCTAACCTGTCTGAGCCCAACACTGTCTCTATAGGTCCGATCATGTGAACCTAGGGCTCTGATACCAAACTGTAACGACCCCAAAAAGGACCGTCACCGGCGCTAGGATTCAGGTCGGCTTAAGGCCGCCAGAACCCGTAGCAAGCCTACTATACTCTCTGTGTACCTGTAAACCTCATACCTGATCATACATTTTCTGTGAAAATAAAACTCTTTTCTGAACCAAGGCTGAACCTGTGCATGCACTATCTCTGTACTCTGTACTCATGTACTCTGTACTCTGTATCCCTGACTAGAGCTTGCTCTAGATGGGTAACTCATACCTGTTAAGCCTGGTTTTCACATACAGGAAAACATATATACATATACAGATCATGTACAAAACATACATCACTAGGTCAAGCAACAACTATTACATCTCTTTAACAGTACATGTCCACTCTAAGCTATTACAGATCTCTTTACTCTTTCTGTACTCTGCTGGACTGTCCCTGTACACTGTACACTGAACCTGCAAAACTGGGGTTAAGGGAGTGGGATGAGCTCTATAGCCCAGTGAGTAGAACAGTAAACCATCTCAGTAAAATATGATCTCATGGAATGCACCATATCACAGACAAGCCACATCAAGAGTAAACCTGTCACCACATAGTCCCAGTAACTCTGTGCCAGGGCGTAGAATCGAGCACCTGGTCTTCCTGTCATATATGTATATGTGTATATAACACCACTGTACTTACCATTGCCAGGGCGTAGTCAAAGGCTCCTGGACTTTGCTATACCTGCCAGGGCGTAGTCAAAGGCTCCTGGACTTTACTATACCTGCCAGGGCGTAGTCAAAGGCTCCTGGACTTCCTGTCTGAGACTATTGGATCATTCAGCATTCACTCACATCACCAAATAACGATGCAATGCAACAGATTCGTGAATACTAATGCAATCACCCTATGGCATAAACATGATGCATGAGATATGCTAAAAGCAGTTTGTGGTTCAATTAAAAGTCATAATTTTAGTTCCACTCACCTCTGGCTATCTGGACTGACTGACTCTGCAGGCTCTGAAACTCTGGAGCAGTACTCACTGCTGCTCTCTCTGGTTCCTCTGGTCTGTACCTATATAGATAGACTCACATGAGGGACCAAACTAACTGATCAATACCTCTATTAAACTCCCCAAGAATCCCCCTACACTCACTCAACTATCCATGCAAAGCATGCAAAAGAAAGCTGGACAGGACACTTTCGGCGGCAGGTTCGGCGGCCGAATGTCCTCTCCAGAGACGAAACTCAAGCACCTTCGGCGGCACCTTCGGCGGTCGAATCCCCCAAACAGAGCCGAACATGCAAAACACTCGGGGGCAAGCTGTGGCAACCAAGTCACCATGCAGGAGGTTCGGCGGCCGAATGCACCTTCGGCTGCCGAACCTGAGTTCATCCAGAACTCAGCTTCAACGGCAAACCATCTTCTCCTTCCCTTCAATAACTCCAAACATGCATATACCAACTCCTCAACACACATATACATAAGTATATGATCACAGGGGTCCAAAACTATCTCATAACCCCAAACAACAAATCAAACATAACACATAAACATGTATACATGCATAACTCATCAAAACTATCATTAAGAACCTAAACATGCATCTCCTTCCACAAATCCCCCTAAAACCTTCAGAAAACATATTCAAGAACATCACTTACCTCCTGTAGTAAGAAGCTACACACTCTGAACAAGGGAAAACGGATCACCTCCTCTCACACTCTCAAACTCTCTCAAACTCACTTTTTGCTTCACAACCTTCAAAACTTAGTAAACGAGCAAACTCCTGCATGAGCTGCTCAAACTCAGCAAATAAACCAAGGGAGACGTGGCCAACTTCTAGCAACAAGTTGGACATAACACCTGTCCACAATGCTGACTAAGGATGGCTCAAAAGCTGGCTGACCAACACAGCTTCGGCTGCCGAATCGCATGCAAAACCATGCAACATTCGGGGGCCGAACCTGAACTTCGGAAGCCAAACATTGAGCACTTTCGGCGGCCGAACTTATCTTCGGCGGCCGAACTTGGCTCCTCTGCCTTGGTTCATTTCAACTCAAAACTATCACACTGTAAACCCAGAAAACACATCATAACATTTAGAAAACATCATTCCTACCCTTAGATAGAATCCCAACACCCCGGAGTCCACCAGATAATAGGAATTCCGGTGCCGGATTCTAGCCGGGTATTACAGTGTCTGTACTTTAAAGTGATCTTGTTGAGTGCCCTGCAATCAATGCACATGTGCTATGAGCCATCCTTCTTAGGAACAAGCAGCAATGGGACGGCACAGGGCTCAAGCTTTCTCTCACCAAACCTTTCTCCATAAGTTCATCACTTGCCTTTGCATCTCCTTTGTCTCCAATGGATTGCTTCGATAAGCTGTTCTATTTGGAATGGTGGAGCTAAGTATGAAGTTATTCTGATGCTCAATCCCTCTCAAAGGTGGTAAACCAATTGGTAGCTCATCTAAAAAGACATTAGAAAACTCCTGCAATATAGTGACAAAGCCAGAGAGCAAACAAGAGAGATCAATGTCAATATCAGAAAAAAAAAACCTTTATATCTTATGAGCAATAGTGGCTGCCCTAAAGAGATAACACTCTTAATCTCTCTTGCTCTCACATAGAATGTTTGTTTTGCCCTTCCCTCTCTCAATTTTTCACTCACAATTGGGCCATTAATCTATTTTTTTACTTTTGTGGCCTTTTTCTCAACATACTCTTCACTCTTTATGTCTCTCAAGCTCGAAACCTTACCCCTCTTTTTACCTAAGGTCGAAGCCTCTCCCTCTCAAGCATCTTCTTTTGATTAGAATACAATTCTTGAGGCGATAATGGAGCAAGAACCACCTTTTTACCATCATGAGAAAAAGAATATTGGTTGTTGTCCCCATCATGTAGTACTCTTCTATAATATTGCCATGGCCTTCTCAATAACAAATGGCCTACCTATATAGGTACCACATCACTCACAATCTCATCTTTGTATCACCCAATAAAGAATGGCACTCTCACTCGACGTGTCACCTTCACCACACCACATTCATTCAACCATTTCTACTTGTAAGTTTAGGACGCTTAGTACAAGCCAAGTTAAATTTCTTCACCACACTCACACTAGCCATATTAGTGCAACTACCCCCATTAATAATGCGAGTACACACCTTTCCATTAACAAAACACCTAATGTGAAATATATTTTCAGATTGCTCCAGGCTTTCTTCCTTAACCTGCATATTCAAAGCACGTCTAGCAACTCAAATCTCACCAAATTCAGTGAGCAACAAATTATTATTATCCATATCTAAGTCATCAACATTATCATTAGCATCAATTAAATGAGGCATATCAGCATATTCATCAATTTCCTCATCACTACAATCAGAATCAGTTATGATATTCCTATCAGGAATAGCAATCATAACTCTTTTATTAGGACATTAGGAAGCAATATGCCCTTTCTCCAAGCATTTAAAACATTTAATCTCTTTACTAGGGGTTGAAGAGTTAGACTTACTTTTGTCTAGCTTGACATTACCTTGGCCAACACCTTAGCATTAGAACCCAAATCAGCCCCTCTAGGAAAAGAGCTCTTAAACTCTTTCTTTTCTCCTCCTTTGGACCATTGAGAACCTCTCACTATTGGTATTGTACTTGTTGTTGTACTTGTAGGTGGTTTTATTCTTGCTATGGCTTTCAATCTTCATGGCCATGTCTACCATCTCCTCTATGGTGTTATAATGGTACATCTCCAATCCTTCAGCAATATAGTGGTTAAGACCACCAAGAAACCGAGACATAGTCATCTCCTCTTCTTCTTCAATGTTTGCTCTTGTCATGCACATCTCTATCTATCTCTTTATGGTATTCTTCCACACTCTTTCCTCCTTGCACCAATCTTGCTAATTTGTTGTATAAGTCCCTAAAATAATGAGTAGGAAAAAATCTTTGGCGCATCAACTCCTTCATATTCTCTCATTGGGGAATAGGTCGCATCCCTTTCTTCCTTCTATTGGAAAGTAATTGATCTCACCAAAATATGGCATACCCTTTGAACTCAATAGTTGCAAAGTGGGACTTCTTCTACTCATAATAGTTGTGGCATTCAAAGATTTTCTCTACCTTTCTCTCCCACTCAAGGTATTCTTCAACAATATTGTTACCTTTAAATTTTGGAACCTTCATTTTGATTAATCCCAAATAATCTTCAACTTCAAGAACATTATTAGTTTCGGCCTCTTCTTCTTCTTGGGCATAATGAATAGTTTCACCTCTTCCTCTTCCACCTCTACCTCTACCTCCACGGTTAGCATAGCCTCTCCCCCTTCCTTGTCTGAAACCCTCTTCAAAAGAATCATCTTCTTGGACTTGAAGTCTAGATGGGGTAGGAGTATAATGAGGTGCTCTTGTTGAACTAGAGCTTTATGAAGCCTTTATCTCCTGCAACTCCTCCCTCATGTATTGGAGGAAGTTATTGAATACTTAAAATTGCCCTTGAACCGTATGCATGAAGCTCTTCAACTAGGTATCTTTAATCTGCTCTTCCTCCTCATGTCCATCTCTATGCTTATCCTTACTCATGGTTAGTTCAACAAAATAGAAATCACAAAAAAAAAAAAATAGAGGTAGTAGTAAAGCACTCCCTCATGTGTTTGCACTATTTTACCACTCTTTGCAATTCCTCCAATTGAACTTCAGAACTTAGGCCAATCCAACAACTCAAAAGAATACTTAGAAATAAAGATTAAAATCTTATCAGTCCAAATTTAGACCATTTTATTATGATGTTATTAATGTTAATTTACACTTTTTCTGCCTAATTTTATAGTTTTGATCTTATTTTGCAGAATATGGTGTAAAGAGGTAATTTGGTGAAAATGCTCTTAAAACTGCCTAAAAAGGGATAAAGGAGAACAAGCTTGTTGCCCAAGTCTAGTTGCAGCTGAAGTGAAGATAAATAAGGAAAGTGCTAAATAAGGAAAATGGTAAATAAGAAAAGTACATTCAGCAGAGTAATTTGAAATTCAAATTTTAAATCTCCAAGAAGTCTTTCCCTTATTTAAGAAACCAAATCTCAAGAAGATGCACATTCAAAATTCAAAATTCAGCTTGTTTAGGAAGCCAAATCTCAAGAAGACATACTTCCCACCTAAGTAATCAAGATTCAAAATTCAAAATTCAAAAGAAGGCTCCGCCTCATCAAGGAGACCTAGGGCAACACTTTCAACTATAAAAACACACATAAGAAGCCGCCCCATCCTTTTTCTACTCTCCCTTGGACACACATACAGGATTGCAAGGGGCCACATCTCTTCTTCATCTCTTTCTTTATTTTTGGTTTTGTTTCAGCCATGAGTGGCTGAAACCTTTTTTTTCTAGTTGAAGATTAGGTGAAACTTTAGTTGTTTTATGGATTGGGAGATCTGAACATACATTATTTATCTTTTGTTTTTCAATATTTATGCAATTTCATGCTTAATTCCATTGTTACTTTGTGGTTTAGATCAATAGGGCCAATTGATTCTTGATTGCAAGGTAATAATTTGTTATTTTGGATAATTTTAAGTTTGTAATTGCTTGGATTATTCAAACATAAGTAACTCTTGGTGTAAAAACTAAGGAAATTGCAAGATCTAGCAATATCACCATGCATTTGGGTAGCTAGAATTAGGTCTCTCTATTTCTTAATGCAATTGATAGTTGTTAGATGCCAAAGGCCCAAGGACGTTCCTTGGCAACTTATTGATTAGTGATTAATTAGAGGACGTTCCCTAATTGATTTATGCCTAAAGAGGATATGGTGGTGAGAAGCGTCTTCCATCTCCATAACTAATTTATTGAATCAAACAAAGGAACCTAAGTATTAATGATCAATCCCAACAACTGAAATGGATCCAATTCTTCAACTAGAGCTTTTCTCATTATTTGAATTACTTTACTTTATTATTTGCTTTACTTTATTGCTTTCGGTATTAGTTTAATTCATCAATCTCAAACCCCCCTTTTATTTTACTTTCAATTTATTTTACTTTCAGTTTATTTACTTTCAGTTTATTTACTTTCAGTTTATTTACTTTCAGTTTGTTTACTTTCAGTTTGTTTGCTTGGTCTTGATAAGGAAAATAGGTAAGTATCAATTCCTTGTAGATTCGATCCTTTTGCCACTATCTCCAGTTGTAAAATTGTTGATAACTAAAAAGGTTATTTTTTATCGGCTTCGACAACCGCACAGTCAAAATCCTAAGAAAAATAAGCTCAAACGCACTAAAAAGAAGACACAAGACAAAAATGGATTGTAGCATAAAGACAAGATTATGTGCTACTTGATTATATCAATTTAGAGTGTAATCACAATCAAATAACATTCTAATAGTGTAAAGGAAACAAAGATAGAAAGACTCAAAAAAATCAGCAAATAAAAATTGAGAAATAGACAATTTATGCCAAAATATAAGAACTTGAATTACTATAAAACAAATCAAATATAAAACCTAAAATATTTCTACCCAATAAAGCAAGAAAGCAATAATATTTAAACTAATTCAAAATTCTCAAGTATAATTAATTTTTAGAGCCAAATTAATTATTTTGTTCATATAAATTTGTTTAAAGCTTGAAATATGTACAAGTATGTGGGTGATCAAATATGGTATCAAATTGATTAAAACAAGAGAGTCAAACCAAACAGCCCTCAAAACAACAGGAATCCAAAAATTAGGCCAAAGGGAGCAATTTTTTTTCCTTTTTAGACACATGGAAAGTAAACCCTACTTCAACAAGGATAAGGAAAGTAAATCCAACAAGATACATCAAGCATTATGTTTCTTCTTCTTCCTTTCTTTCACTTTTCGATTTTCTTTCTTCTTCTTCTTTTAATTTTCTATATTTTTTTTACCAAATTGATCAAGAACGAAACTCCAAAAATAAAAAAAGAACTCAAATTTAAAACCCTAAACTAAGATAAATAAGAATTTATCTTAACCTTTAACTCTGATACCAACTGACGCGGAACTCTATAGATTAAGTCCAAGAACTCTATGACAAGATGGAATAGATCCAAAGATCAATAATAAACTCCCCTCTAGAGCACCCAATGCAAAGGACAGCAAGAACACTAATAATTGAGGATTAGAGAAACAAGACAAACTCCACATTTGAATTGATAAGTTTACCTTGATTCTTGATACAATTGAAAAAAAATACAATCTCACACTCTCATAATAACAAAGGCACGCAAATAGCATGAATAATTCTAAATTTTGATAAAAATAAATTCTCCCACGCAAAGGACAACTGGAGTTTATATAAAGAAAACTAAACCTAACCCTAAAAGACTAAGAATAAACTAAAATCTAAAGTTCCAAACAAGGATGGCCAAATTAAAAGCCCATAGTAAAGGGGGCTATACACTAAGGTCCAATATAGGCCCCAAAACATCAAACTATCTAGTTAAACAAGCCTAAACAAAAATAAACTAACCTATGAAGTATGACCTATCAATCAAATAGCGCATACCCCTTACAAAATATCTAAACTAGATAAAGCAACAAAGGATAGATTATGGGAAGTAACAAACAAGCCCACAAATGCCAAACTAGGCAATGACATCTTTAATACACATCTCAAACAATTAGACTAGTTTAGGTGTGCCTTCAGGCTCCACATAGCACTTGTTGAAAGCAACTTCGTTAAGCTCTTGTATAACTTGTTCTTGAATGAATCAGGAAATGGCTGCCCTAAACATCTTTGCACGACTCCTTGTGATAGGTCCACTAAGGAGCACCAATACATCTCCCATGCTCCCTTGAGCTCATGAATGAGTGATGGTTGATCCATATAATGGTGCAACACTTGCAATTATAGGTTTAAAGAATATAATCAAGCATATGGGCCAAAACTATACAAAGGGAAGCTTAATTTAAAGATTAAGGAAGGCTTTTATGAAGATTCAAGTCCAATGGGCCTAATTGGAAGGTGTATAGGTCCATCAAATCAAGTGGACAGATTTGAAGAAACATGTGCAATGCATGTGAAACTTAAGAAACATATGTAAGGCATATGCACAACTCATGGGCAGCCTTGGAGGACATATTATACATGTTATTTGGGCCCTAATGATGTATTTTATAAGCCTATTTACTTGGGTTAAGCTTATGCTATCTTAGTTGCTTTAATATTGCTTGTTTAGTTATTTAGGCCTAGTTTTTGGGCCTTAATGTGCCACCCCCTTGCTATTGGCTTTTTAATTCAGCCAGGCTTGTTTGGGAACTTTAGGGTTTAGTTTATCCTTATTCTCTTAGGGTTTGGTTTAATTTTCTCTATACAAACTCAAGTCATCCTTTACATAAGAGAAGAGGAGCAAAGGAAGAGCTAGCATTACCTCAAGGAATAATGTAACGACCCGGAAACTGGTACCACTCAGTAACGGTCCGAACCATCACTGGCACTAGGATCCAGATCGGCTTAAGGCCGCCGGGACCCGTAGCAAGCCGACTATACTCTCTGTGTACCTGATAAATCCCATACATGATACAAAGATACTTAACAATCCTGTAAAACTGTGTAGGCTTAACTACTGCTACTCAGATATAGCAATCTGAAATGGCCCTCAGGGCCTATACCAGGGACTACTATCTGCTGTGGACCAAGGGATTGAAACCCTTTTACTCTGTAACACAATCCACTGGTATCACATCAAAGCCATACATTAAGCCTAACTCACACATTTCTCATCAAGAAACGTAAAACAGGATTCATGTACAAGGGATTAATCATACATCACACTATAGCAAGGATACTAGGAAAAGCACAAGTCTATCCAGTATACGACAGTACATATCTATACATTACATTACAACTAATCTTTTAATTACATCATGTCCACTATGCTATTACAAACATACATTCATGCATAACTTTCCTCTGTACTCTTGCTGACTTTAACTTCCCATAGCTATCTCAGAACCTGCAAAACTGGGGTTAAGGGAGTGGGATGAGCTCTAGAGCCCAGTGAGGAGGAACAATAAAAACAGTTCATTCATTACATGCTCTCATGAAATGCATCACATCACAAACATATCATCTCAAGGATGAATTTGTCACCAATAACCCTTAACTACATGTTATAATAATGCCAACTGTGCCAAGGAGACTATGTCATCACCTGGTCTACACTTATCTCTCTGATATCATAACATGACCAACTGTGCCAAGGAGACGAGGTCTCACCTGGTCTACACTTAACTCTGATTTGACAGCCCAGCTGTCTCACTCATAGTACCAGGAGCGACCTGGACTATCCAGGGGCGACCTGGTATGGCTATCTCATGCCATAACTCTGTATCTGCTCTCTGTCAAGGGCTAAGGATCATCCAACATTCATCCACAGGAACAACAACATATGCAATGCATCATATTCGTGAATTCTAATGCAACACAACCTAATACATAACATGGCAGTTTATGATGCATGGATCATGCTAGAATCGTGTCATTTCAGATTAAATATTTAGTTTAGTTCCACTCACCTCTAGCCAATGCTGGCTAACTCTGGGCCAACTCTAACTCTGGAGCCTCCTCGGTTCCTCGGTCCAATCCTACACAGATGGACGTAAATGAGGTACCAAACATACTCTAACATAACTATGAACATCTCTCCAAAAACCCTCTAAAACATCACAAAACATGCATGCAAAACAAGCAAAGGAAGGCTGGACAGGGCACCTTCGGCAGCACCTTCGGCGGCCGAATGTCTCCTCCAGAGACGAAAGTCAGGCATGTTCGGCGGCCTAACTTGGACTTTCGGGGGCCGAACCTGAGTTTAGCCAGAACTCAGTTTCGTGCACAAGGACGCCTGCCAGTCCCTCCATCACCTGTTCAGACCTCAACACATGCATTTAACCCTTCTAAAACATGCATAAACACTTCAACAAGCCTAAGGGAGCTTCAAATAACTTTAAACTCCAACAAACAAGCTCACAAGACACACATCAAACATAGAGGATTCATAAACCCTATGATGCACATCTCATGCAAACTCATGCCTAGCTCCCTTTTCCCTTTACAAAACTCATAAAAACATCATAAGAACCATGGATCAACACTTACCTCTTGAAGAACAAAGGCTGAGATGATCCAAACTCAAAGATATGGAGAAACCAAGCTTCAAAAGCTTCAAACTCCAAAACCTTGTTTAAAGCTCACAACTCTTCAAAACAAGGGTAAAACTCATTACAACCGTGAAAGATTTGAAGAAAAACCATGAAAATACTTTAAGGAGATCAAGACCTCACCTAGGTCAGAAGGAGAGAAGAAACCTCCTCCTTTTTCTGCCACTCGGTGCCCTTATAGATGAGCAACCGCCTCAGGTTCGGCTGCCGAATCGCATGCAAAACCATGCAACCTTCGGGGGCCGAACTTAACCTTCGGGGGCCGAACATTGGGCACTTTCGGCGGCCGAACTTAACATTCGGGGGCCGAACCTGGCCTTTGTCTCCAAAGCCTTTTCTCTTCAAAAATCAATCCGGTTTGATTCAAAACCTTTCAAACACTTAAAAACATTTTCGAAAACCTTTCTCTTACCCTTCTAGAAACCTCTGACATCCTCGAATTCCACCGGATGGTAGAAATTCCGATGTCCAACTCTAGCCGGGTATTACATTCTTCCCCCCTTTAAAAACATTCGTCCTCGAATGTTAAAACAACAACAATAAACATACAGGGAAACAAGAAGAAAGTCTACCATCGGTCTCTACGAAGAGACACAGATACCCCTGGAGTAAAACTCCCGGGTTGGCTATACTGTCTGACTTTGCTGACCCTTCACTGCTTAAGCTGTGTCCACACTCTACACTGATTACTGATCACTCCTGTCTGTACACAGTCCATTAGATTCTCTTTGTTACCTACTGACTTTCCTTTCTCTTTCCCTTTTCTCAGTTCTATGCACACTACTCTGGGTACACTCACTTTTGCTTCTCTGTACTCACCCGATCAGAGGAGCAACAGCTCTCAGGAAAGGCTAAAGGACGTGATTATAGCTTTCTCTATGGTGACATACCACGAGTCACACAAACATGCCCCGAAACCGAACTCAGATTACAGAACTTGGCCTCTATGCCGTGTTCTCTTATCTACACCACTTAGTAGATAAGGGGCATGCTTCTCTATTCTAGTCTACACTTTTGCTGCGCCACTCTAATCCTTGCCCGCCTTTCTTCTTCGTTTCTATCCTGACTTGTTCTCTTTTGATCCTTTGAATTACACTGGACTAGCGCTTTAGCTCTTTAGCTCTTTAGCTCGTCTCTCTAGGATAAACTGATAAGTGACTTTTCCCTGAGGGCAGCTAACATCTCATCTGCCTTTCCCAGTAAATCGCTGAGCAGTGTTACCCCTTACCTCTGGTTTATTCATCTATTACACTGACTTTTCTCTCTTATTCGCAACATCTAGTTCCCACCCACCTCTTAGCTCTATCGTGGAGGCTAATCAGTTCCAACTAGCGGTCTCCACCGATCTGTGTGGGAACACCTATCCTTGGTAGTGACCTTGTGCACCTGTTCACAGCTGTGACAACATCTCAAGGTTTCATCCTTCGGTTCTCACAATGATACTGGACCATTCCAGGGTGTGTGGTACTAAGTCGGATAGAATCCTTCGCTACCAAGTGCACACTACTCTACTATCTCTCTCAACATGCTTTTCTAGAGGTCTTACAGGTTTTCCTCTATGCTATAGGTACCATTTCACAGGAAGAGCTGAAGTTAAGTCTAGGCTTTATCCTCACTTGACTTCCCGACTCTATTGGTAATCCTACTAACGTGGCTGGAATATATCACTCTCTTTCTCTTTTTCTGTCTATGAGTACTGAGGCTGGTTCCCGGACCTGACTGTTATGCGTTCACACAAGAACAAGAAAACCCCTGACTACCTTCCCAACGAAGTCACGAGCCTGTAGGGCTGATATCACACTTCTGGGAATACTATACTGTCCCCTCCTAAGGACTGCCTCTGATCCATCTTACCTTCTATACTTTCTTACCTTGTCTCTACAGACACAGGTAATACTATGAGTAGCTAGCCAATCCGCCCTAGAATGACATCACACAGTCAACTCTAGAACCATAAGGTCAGCTGGATCGCATCTACTCATAACGAACTATGACCTGCACTGACTGACTGACTCTGCCACAGATGGATCACACTCGGGTCTACCAACCCAAAGAGAGCACTCTAAGCCCAGAAGTTATCAACCCCCCTCTATCAACGGCTCTCAAAACAATAGGGAAAGAAACCTCAGGGTCCACGATAACCTACACATCTGAACACCCTCAAGTGCACGTCTCTGACGTCACTGTGTTCGATGTATTAGCCTCCTACTGAGTCACGAGAAAGATCCAAGCTAAAGCTCTTTCCTTGGGAACCGACCAAAGAAAAGGAGAACTCTCTCCTCCTGCCTCAACCACTGTCCTGTGACATGGCTAGAGCTACAGGCTGAGTTACACTACGAGCAGTCATCTGCTGGGACTGTGCCCATCAGGGCCGCAGTAGGATACTCACAGAAAATGAGTCCTTCCTGCTCGCATCTATACATGCCGTAGTCCCATATCAACAGACTACTTTTGTGTACACTCCACGCCTCACGTATCCAGAACTATCTGAACTAAAGCTCAATCGCCATCTAATCCCAGACGACCTGACATCTCTATCTGACCTTTCTTACTTTACCTTTCTTCTATTCTAGTCTTTCTCTGCTCTATCTTATTTCATTTACTCTTTTCTTTGCTTATTTTTCTCTTACTTCCTTTTATTCTTTTTCTTCCTCTTCACTTTCTTACGCTATTCTCTACTTGAGGTCAAGTATACTTGCGGTCTCTATTCCGGGATGAGAGATCACTCTCTCTCTAGCTAGATTGATAAAATCCACGGCTATAGCTCTCTAACTCTTTCCTGGCTCACTAAACTTTAACGATGCACTTGTTCTCTCTGACCATCTAACTCTCTTACACTTTACTATTATCATATCACCTGATCTTCTACTAGTGTCCAGAAACCCATACACACATCAGAACACTCAAAAGTGAGCTTACCTGGCACCACTGTGTTCGGTGTGTCTGTCTCTGGCTGAACCTGGGTGAAAATCCGAGCCGGAACTAACGGACTTCCACTTAAGGAACCTCCTGAAGAAGGGACTACTCCCCTTTCGCTATCTCTGGTTGGAGCTTCTGGTGGAATGATAGGGTCTGAGGATGTCTGTGGGAATTGTGCTGACACAAGTATAGTGGGACACTCTCGTGCCATGTGCCCCTCCTGTCCGCACCTGAAACATGCTGTTGTCCCAGCCCGACAGACTCCTTTGTGCCTCCTACCACACGTCGCACATCTAGCACTATCCCAACCAGAACTCGAACCCTCACGAAAACCCATGCCAAACTTTACCCTATTCCAGAACTCTCTTTTCTTTGACCCTTTCAGGCCTCTCACTTTCTTTTTATTCTTTGCAGCAGCCTCACCCAAAGGAAAACAGTCACTATTCTCTGGGTCTTTTTCTACACTCATGTTTTCTGTCTGCCCTGGCTGCTCACATGCACTCTCTTTATGTTCCTTTAAGCTATCTGGACAAGCCCATCCTGCAAACTCTGTAGTAAATTGCTCCCAGGATAAGCTTTCTACCCTCGGGTCCACATACTGGGTGAACCATTCCCTTGCCTGCGCACAATTCAATGTGCTCCCTGCCATCTGAATGGCTCTACTCTCACTGGCTCCCAACTCATCAGTTATCATCTTGACCAGTCGAAGATACTCAACAGGGTCATCACCAGTCTCAAATTTGGGAACATCCAACCTCAAATAAGCTGTCATCTGCACCATACTGTCCCCAGGTGAACTCGGCTTGGGTGTTTGGACACTTGGGGCTACTGGTTCTACTGGTGGTGGAGGAGATGCAACATGCCCTAGGTTAGGGTTTACTGACCCGGGGTAACAAAAGAAGGGTGGAAACATGGTATACTGTGGATATGACGGGTAAAAGGAAGGATAAGGTATAAAGGTGGGATATGGGTTATATCGAGGAAACTCTGATGTACCTCTCATCGGGTACTCTGCCCCCCACTGGTAGGGTGGATACTGAGGTGGAGCAAACCTCGAGGCCTGAGTGCCTCCTTGGGACTCACCCATATCTCTTCCCAACCTACTTCTACTAAAGCTATCATCTCTACTCTGCTCATTCTCCTCTATTTCTCTCATAAACCCTGACATACCACTCTGGACAACTCCCCTTCTACTCTCATCAATAGACCTTCTAGGGTCCCTTGATGTACCTTCTCTGCTTATACTATCTGATGTTGCCCTTTGCAGAACGGGGAGATGGACATCCCTGTCCTCATCCTCCAGCGGAGCTCCTGTCAATCTAGCAGATCGACGAGTTCCTCTCATCCTGCCGCTGAAAAGCACAACATCACACACAAAATCATCAAATGATCCATGTGAGAACACATGAATCCTCAGCACATATCAAACATATCAATAATGCACATGCAACTCATCATGGCATTTCACATCAGCATGCAAGACAGGACTCCACATCCTATCCTAGTGGACATGATTTTAACTTATTGTGCTTTCCTTCCTATACAAGACAACACCTCTTTCCGATGTGGGCTATCCCAACACACCGTACTCTTGAGGCCCTATGCTCTGATACCAATCTGTAACGACCCGGAAACCGGTACCACTCAGTAACGGTCCGAACCATCACTGGCACTAGGATCCAGATCGGCTTAAGGCCGCCGGGACCCGTAGCAAGCCGACTATACTCTCTGTGTACCTGATAAATCCCATACATGATACAAAGATACTTAACAATCCTGTAAAACTGTGTAGGCTTAACTACTGCTACTCAGATATAGCAATCTGAAATGGCCCTCAGGGCCTATACCAGGGACTACTATCTGCTGTGGACCAAGGGATTGAAACCCTTTTACTCTGTAACACAATCCACTGGTATCACATCAAAGCCATACATTAAGCCTAACTCACACATTTCTCATCAAGAAACGTAAAACAGGATTCATGTACAAGGGATTAATCATACATCACACTATAGCAAGGATACTAGGAAAAGCACAAGTCTATCCAGTATACGACAGTACATATCTATACATTACATTACAACTAATCTTTTAATTACATCATGTCCACTATGCTATTACAAACATACATTCATGCATAACTTTCCTCTGTACTCTTGCTGACTTTAACTTCCCATAGCTATCTCAGAACCTGCAAAACTGGGGTTAAGGGAGTGGGATGAGCTCTAGAGCCCAGTGAGGAGGAACAATAAAAACAGTTCATTCATTACATGCTCTCATGAAATGCATCACATCACAAACATATCATCTCAAGGATGAATTTGTCACCAATAACCCTTAACTACATGTTATAATAATGCCAACTGTGCCAAGGAGACTATGTCATCACCTGGTCTACACTTATCTCTCTGATATCATAACATGACCAACTGTGCCAAGGAGACGAGGTCTCACCTGGTCTACACTTAACTCTGATTTGACAGCCCAGCTGTCTCACTCATAGTACCAGGAGCGACCTGGACTATCCAGGGGCGACCTGGTATGGCTATCTCATGCCATAACTCTGTATCTGCTCTCTGTCAAGGGCTAAGGATCATCCAACATTCATCCACAGGAACAACAACATATGCAATGCATCATATTCGTGAATTCTAATGCAACACAACCTAATACATAACATGGCAGTTTATGATGCATGGATCATGCTAGAATCGTGTCATTTCAGATTAAATATTTAGTTTAGTTCCACTCACCTCTAGCCAATGCTGGCTAACTCTGGGCCAACTCTAACTCTGGAGCCTCCTCGGTTCCTCGGTCCAATCCTACACAGATGGACGTAAATGAGGTACCAAACATACTCTAACATAACTATGAACATCTCTCCAAAAACCCTCTAAAACATCACAAAACATGCATGCAAAACAAGCAAAGGAAGGCTGGACAGGGCACCTTCGGCAGCACCTTCGGCGGCCGAATGTCTCCTCCAGAGACGAAAGTCAGGCATGTTCGGCGGCCTAACTTGGACTTTCGGGGGCCGAACCTGAGTTTAGCCAGAACTCAGTTTCGTGCACAAGGACGCCTGCCAGTCCCTCCATCACCTGTTCAGACCTCAACACATGCATTTAACCCTTCTAAAACATGCATAAACACTTCAACAAGCCTAAGGGAGCTTCAAATAACTTTAAACTCCAACAAACAAGCTCACAAGACACACATCAAACATAGAGGATTCATAAACCCTATGATGCACATCTCATGCAAACTCATGCCTAGCTCCCTTTTCCCTTTACAAAACTCATAAAAACATCATAAGAACCATGGATCAACACTTACCTCTTGAAGAACAAAGGCTGAGATGATCCAAACTCAAAGATATGGAGAAACCAAGCTTCAAAAGCTTCAAACTCCAAAACCTTGTTTAAAGCTCACAACTCTTCAAAACAAGGGTAAAACTCATTACAACCGTGAAAGATTTGAAGAAAAACCATGAAAATACTTTAAGGAGATCAAGACCTCACCTAGGTCAGAAGGAGAGAAGAAACCTCCTCCTTTTTCTGCCACTCGGTGCCCTTATAGATGAGCAACCGCCTCAGGTTCGGCTGCCGAATCGCATGCAAAACCATGCAACCTTCGGGGGCCGAACTTAACCTTCGGGGGCCGAACATTGGGCACTTTCGGCGGCCGAACTTAACATTCGGGGGCCGAACCTGGCCTTTGTCTCCAAAGCCTTTTCTCTTCAAAAATCAATCCGGTTTGATTCAAAACCTTTCAAACACTTAAAAACATTTTCGAAAACCTTTCTCTTACCCTTCTAGAAACCTCTGACATCCTCGAATTCCACCGGATGGTAGAAATTCCGATGTCCAACTCTAGCCGGGTATTACAAATAATTACAAGATTGAGAGCCAAAAAATTTAAGAAATCACTTCAAATTTATATTGGCAGAATATTAGAGGGAATGGAAGCTCAAGATGCATTGAAGGCCAATAGAGTTTCATCTAATCAAATTGGGCTAAATATGCAAGAAGAATCCAACTCATATTTTATCAATTATTTCAAGTTGAAAGAGTAAACTTTTGGACATCCACTAAGTGTATTTTTACATATGGTCTGTTTTAATATTATTTAAGTATTGGGCTTGTTTATTTTGGTGTAAGGCTCAAGTTTAAGGCCTAATCTAATTGTCCAAGTTCAATGAACTTGAGAAAATATAATTATACTCTCCAAAAACATAATGGGGAATTATTTTCCTGAATGAAAAACTATTTGTTGAGTTTGAAACTCTTCTTCAAGGTTTGGCTTTGGCTTGAATCTCTATTACATCAAGAATTGATCTTCATCAATGTATTTGCATACTAATGAATTTCTGTTCTTGACTTCTTAATCAACCAATTACTTACATTTTCATTTGCATTAGTCATTTGGAGGTTCAATAGGTTGGGAATATGCATCTTCTTCATGTTCTCTATCACTTATGTGTTTGGGGTTTCGGGATTTGATATCCTTGAGGTTTCGCATCACTTATCAATTTAGTTGTGGTATTTGTCTTATTTCTCTAATCCTCAATTATTGGTGTTCTTGTTGTCCTTTGTGTGAGGTGCCATAGAGGGGAGTTTATTGTTGATCTTTAGAGCTATTCCATCTTGTCATAAAGTTCTTAGACTAGATCTATAGGATTTTGTGTCATTGCGTGTCCACATGTGTTGAATAGCATGTTGCTTGTTTTCTTATTTTTCCATACTTTTCAAATATATTTCTCATCTCATAAGTCTTAAATTACTCAATAGTAACTTGATTTCTCAAAATTCAGGAGTTGAATATGAATTTTGGAGCTTGTATTCTTAAAGAATGATTGAGTTCTCTTATACTCCAAATTGTTGAAAAGTGTTGCCGCCTTATGAATGCATAATTCCTCCCTCCTTACAAAGTTTCGTCCTAAAATCTAGAATCATATGGATAAGAAAAGGATCGATGTACATGTACTCATCTTCCTTATCATCTTGAGCAACAACCACATAAGTAACTTGATTGTCATGGCTTTCATCTATTAAAGGATTTTATACTTCAACTATTTGGATTTCTTCAACAAAATAATCCTTGAATATACTCTCCAAATCTTCATAATTTTTTGTCTCAATTATGATTTCTTCCTTAAATGATTTCTTCTCAAATATGGTTGAAACTTCTTCATTATCAACATGTTGTAATGGTAATTCAGATTGCTTTGTTCATTGCAGTAGAATCTTCTCTAAGACTTTTGCTTCTTTATAGAATTCTTTGATATATGCTTTTATGAGGTTATATTTTCACTTAAAGATTTAAGAATCTCTAATTATTACCTTAGATGGAATTTCTTAGATCTTGATGTATGCATAAGGGGGCATTACTTTTCAATAAACTGAGGCACACAAGAGCTCAAAGAATCTTCAAACTTGCAAGCAATGAAACTCGAAACCAACTTCTGAATCATTTAATATCACATTATCATATATGGAAGAAAGGTATTCGAGATGAGAACTATATTTGAAAAGTATGGGAGAATAAAAAAAATAAGTAACACACTTTTCAATACATGTGGATGCACAATACAATTTCCGATCACGTAATGAATGTATGGCCAAATTGATTTAGGCCACTTTTATTATTTTGATACTTTAGTATTTTGTGGATTTATTTTAAATTAATTTGGCCTAAATTAGAAGCCAAATTCGTGCAACCCATTTAGGAATGAGATTTCTTTAAGAAAATTTAGGAAAAGAATCTTTAATATAATATAGGTTTGACTATTTAACTAGATACCCTTTCTATATTATAATTTCACCTTTCTACACTAGAATTAGGGTTTCAAAGCTATAAAAGCACCCTTAAGGTGTCAACCACGAATTAATTAATGGAGATGATGTTATAAATAATAATTTGGATTTCTTAATATAAAGATGAGTCTTTATGTACTTCTATGTTTAGGAAACTTATCAAGGTTTTCTTGTGGCATTTTAAACTAGTTTATCACTTATTTTTCTAATCACATTGGTTGATTAGGGATGTAGTAGAGCAACATTCTAGAAGATATCCAAACCTCGTTCGATGTTAAGTGTGTATTTGGGATTCTTGATCACGAGCTGATCATGAGTTCCGCATCAGTTGGTATCAGAGCATGGTGATAGATAAATTCCTGATTATCTATATTTATTTGTTTCATAAGTTTTTTTTTATTTTTTTATTTTTATTTTTATTTTTATCTCATTATTTCAGTTTGCAAAACAAAAAGAGAAAAAAAAAAAGAGTGAAAAAAAAAGTATGGCATATAGAAGATCTAAGAAATTCCATCCAAGGGACCAATCAGAGATCCTTAAATTCTTAAGTGAAAATTGTGATGTCATAAAAGCGTAGATCAAAGAATTCTAACAAAAAGCAAAAGTTTTAGAGAATTGTTTACTACAATGTGCAAAGCAATCTCAATTATCACCATAACATATTGATAATGAAGAGATTTCAACCATATTTAAGGAGAAATCTTTTGAGGAAGAAATCATAATTGAGACCAAACATGATGAAGAGGATTATTCTGTTGAAGAAATCTATGCAGTTGATATAGAAGCTCCTTCAATAGGTCAAAGTCACGATGATTAAGTTACTTGTGAGATTGTTGCTGAAGAACACAAGTCCGAAGATGAGTATGTGGACACCGATCCTTTTCTCACTATTATGCTTATTGATTCGAGGATGTATTTTCTTAAGGGAGGAATTGATGTGTACACAAGGGGGTATTACTTTTCAACAAACTAAGGCACACAAGAGCATAAAGAATCTCCAAACATGCCAGCTATGAAATTCGAAACTAACTTCTGAATCATTCAATATCACATTATCATATGTGGAAGAAAGGTATTTGATATGAGAACTATATTTGAAAAGCATAGGAGAATGAGAAAATAAGTAACACACTCTTCAATACATGTGCACGTACAATACAATTTCAGATCGCATAATGCATGTATGACCGAATTGACTTAGGCCAATTTTGTTATTTTGATATTTTAATATTTCTTTGATTTTTTTTAAAATTAATTTGGCCTAAATTAGAAGCTAAATTCGTGCAACCCATTTAAAAAAGAGATTTCTCCAAGACAATTTAGAAAAATGATCTTTAATATAATCTAAATTTGACTATTTGACTAGATATCTTTCTTATATTGTAATTACACCTTCCTACCCTAGAATTAGGGTTTAAAAGGTATAAAAATACCCTTAAGGTGGCAGCCACAAATTAATTAATGGAAATGATGTTATGAATAATAGTTTGATTTTCTTAATACAAAGATGAGTCTTTTTTGTGTACTTCCATATTTAGATAACTTATCAAGATTTTCTTATAGCTTTTCTAACTAGTTTATCGCTTGATTATCAATCATATTGATTGATTAGGGGTGTAGTAGAGTAACCTTCTAGAAAATATCTAAATCTCATTCAATGTTAAGTGTGTTTGGGGTTCTTCATCACGAGTTGATCTTGGGTTCCGCATCAGACCTTCTACAACCATCCTTTCTTTCTTTGCTTTCCATCCTGAAACAAATTCAAAGACACAAGTAAAAGAAAACAAATTTTATCCTTATATGCATCCTCTTGTGCTTCTCTCAAAAATTTATTTATGTTCATGTTTCACCCATAAGTTGGCTTTTACCCTCTTATGAACTTGCCTCTCAATCTTTTTTACTTCTCGATATTCAACTTAAGAGTGTTGCACTTCATAAATAACACAACATGAAATTAATAAGATTGCATAAATATAAATTAAACAATGATATCCTAAACAATAAAGAAACGTAAACACAAAATCTAGAGGCAAAAACACACAATAAAATATTAGCACAAGGTGGCAATAAGTATGCTAAATATGCAATTTAATGAGTAACATGAAGTAACCATGTCACCCTATGTTTATAGAATGCCAACAAATGAAATGAAACAAAGGTGCCAAAGTTTAAAAGAAAATGTTAATCCGAAAATAAAATAAATCTCGCACTCCCCTAATGAAAGCTGAAACTGAACCTAGACTATTATCCAATAATCGAAAGCTCTAAATCAGCATAACCCACTCAAAACCAATAAATTTAGGCATGTGATACTACTAAACTCAAACCAGCAATTTCATTAAAAATATGTCTTAAATAGATTGTAAAGTAGACCTTTTCTTGCTTTTAACTTCAAACACGAATTTTCAAGAAAAGCAATTTTTTGTGTTTTTTTTCATAAAATTTTCAAATCTAAATATATATTTTTTTTTTTTGCTAAAACTTGTGATAATATAAAATTGAGAAGCAAACATAGCAAAAAAAAATAATAATAATAACAAGCTATCAAAATAAGAAAACAAATTAACAACAACTATAACTATGTAATTAAAATTCAACAAGATAACTCTGAAGATAAATAAATTGAAATTTATTTATGATCTATGCTCTGAGAACAATTGATGCAGAACTCCAGATTAACAATGCAATCTAAAATCCCAATACATAATAATATTAAGTCACATGTTAAGATTAATTTCCAAGCATTCTACTACACCTTTCAATAATGAATAAATAAGAACATACATAGTCGAATAAGAAAACAAGAACGAAATCACCATGAAATTACTAACCTTGATAAGTGTCAATTCTTGATACAACACAAAATTAAACAAAATTATCTCTAGAATTTTATTAATCAAGGAAAATAATATTATTCACAAAATAAGTCTTCCATTCGTGGCTGCCACTTAGAGGGGTATAGCCTTCTAAATACCCTAATCCTTGTGGTTAAAAGATTAATTTCAATGTAAGAAGGATTCTTGGTCAAATAGTCAAACATTCCTCTATAAGGATTATAATAAAGATCCTTTTCCTAGTTAGACTAGAAGAATTCTTTCTCCTTTTGGGTTGCATAAATTTAGCCACTTAAATTGAGACTAATTAATTTGAAATAAGTTCAATAAAATATTAAAATATCAAAATAACAAAATGTGCCTAAAATTTGACCATACATGCATTACGCGAGTTGAACTTATATTGCGCGTCTATATATTGAATAGCGTGTTACCTGTTTTCTTATTCTCCCATACTTTCCAAATATAGTTCTCATCTCATAAGCAGTAACTTAATTTCTCAGGATTCGAAAGTCGAACATAATTTTGGAGCTTGCGTTCTTGAAGAATGATCGAGTTCTCTTATACTTCCAATTGTTGAAAAGTATTGTTCCCCTTATGCATGCATCATTTGGGATCCACTTTTGTTATAAGGTAAACATTTGTCATCATTTGGGGCACTCTCATAAATAATTTGAGCGTAAAAACTTTCAAGTCACTATTTTGAGATTTGCTAATCAAATATATCCTTAGTTGGCGAACTTGTTTTGGAGCTCCGAGATCCACTTTTATAAAGATAAATATTTATCATTATTTGGGGCACCTTCACAAATGATTTGTACATAAAAACTTGCAAGTGGCCATTTTAGGGTTAAGTAATATCAAATATGTCCTTATGTGGGGAATCTTGTTCTAGAGTTCCAAGATTCGCTTTTGTAAAGGAAAATATTTATCGTCATTTGAGGCACTTTCACAAATGATTTGTGCGTAAAACCTTGCTATTGACTATTTTGAGATTGTTTAATGTCAAATATGTCCTTAGGTGGGAAAATTTTTTCCAAGTTTTGGGACCCACTTTTATAAGATAAACATTTATCATCATTTAAGGCACATTCACGAATTATTGCACGTAAAAACTTGCGAGTGACCATTTTGAGATTAATTAATATCCAATATCTTCTTAGGTGGAAACTTGTTCCGAAGTTCTAGGACCCACCTTTTTAAAGGCAAATATTTATTGTTATTTGGACCACTTTCACAAATGATGTTAACGTAAAAACTTGCGAGTGACCATTTTGGGGTTGGAGAATTTCAAATTGGCAAATTTTTCCTGAGTTTCGGGATCCACTTTTGTAAAGATAAACATTTATCGTCATTTGAGACACTTTCACAAATAATTTGAGCGTAGAAAGTTGCGAGTGAACATTTTGGGATTTGCTAACATCAAATATGTCCTTAGTTGGTAAACTTGTTATGGAGCTCTGGACCCACTTTTGTAAAGATAAACATTTATCATAATTTGGGATATTTCCATAGATGATTAGTGCAAAAAACTTACGAGTGACCATTTTAGGGTTAATTAATATCAAATATGTCCTTAGGTGGAAAACTTATTCTAGAGTTCCAGGACCCACTTTTGTAAAGACAAATATTTATCGTCATATCAAACACTTTCACAAATGATTTTAGCATAAATACTTGCTATTGATTATTTTGGGGTTTTTTAATGTCAAATATGTCTTTAAGTGGAAAATTTTTCTACGTTCGGGACTCACTTTTGTAAAGGTAAATATTTATCATCATTTGAGGCATATTCACGAATGATTTATGTGTAAAAACTTGTGAGTGACTACTTTGAATTTAATTAATGTCAAATATGTCTTTAGGTGGAAAACTTGTTGCGGAGTTTCGGGACCTACTTTTTTAAAGTCAAATATTTATCGTCATTTGGGGCACTTTCACAAATAATTTGTACGTAAAAACTTGCTTGTGATCATTTTGGGGTTTAAGAATATCAAATATGTTCTTAGTTAATAAATTTTTTTCAGAACTCCGAGACCCACTTTTATAAAGGCAAACATTTATCATCATTTGAGTCGCTTTTACAAATGATTTGAGCGTAAAAACTTGTGAGTCACTATTTTGGGGTGGGAGAATATCAAATATGTCCTCAGTTGGTATTTTTTTTTCTTGAGCTCCAAGACCCACTTTTGTAAAAGTAAACATTTATCGTCATTTAGGACACTTTCACAAATAATTTTAGCGTAAAAACTTGCAAGTGATCATTCTGAGGTTGAAGAATATCAAATATGTCCTTAGTTGACAAACTTTTTCGGATCTCTGGGATCCACTTTTATAAAGGTAGACATTTATAGTCATTTGGGACACTTTTACAAATGATTTGAGCGTAAAAACTTGCGAGTAACTATTTTAGGATTTGCTAATATTAAATATGTCCTTAATTGACAAATTTGTTCTAGAGTTCTTGGACCCACTTTGAAAAAATAAATATTTATCATAATTTGAGACATTTCCATAAATAATTTACGTATAAAAACGTGCGATTGACCATTTTACGGTTAATTAATTTCAAATATGTTCTTAAATGGGAAACTTGTCCCAAAGTTCCATAATCCACTTTTGTAAAGGCAAATACTTATTGTCATTTGAGACACTTTCACAAATGATTTGCACGTAAAAAACTTGCTATTGACTATTTTGGGGCTGTTTAATATCAAATATATTCTTAGGTAGAAAACTTTTTCCGGTGAGACTTGGTTCATAGTGCATTAAAACAAGGCTCAAAGGGTTGAACAATGGTGTAGGCCTATAAGGGACCAAAAGGAAAATAGGGAGCTAACCCGGCAAACCCTTACAAACAAGCTCAAACCATTCCACTCAAGCCCAAGGAAACCAGCTTATGCCAATCCATGGAAGACTCTGAAAAACTAATCCAGATCAACCAATAAACCGTAAACTGTCGGCTGCTTTCATCCCAACATCTCTGCCAAACTTGGTTAAAAGGTTGCATTCAGAGCTTTCCTAGAAAGCTTCAACACTCGAAGGATACAAGCGAAGAGCTCAAACAAACACTCAAACTGCAGCTTTCTAGATCCCAAAAAAGCAGTACAGCTCCAAGCGATGGAAGAGGTAAACTCATTGATTTCTCACTCTCATATAGTCTCAAGAGAAGTCAAACTCTTTAAAAATTGGTGACAAACTCCCTGTAGATCCCATTCCCCAAAATATGTATAAATTTCACCAAGCACAGGATTAGGACCACACTCAACACAATTAAATCAACAAATCGAAGAAAAACCCTCACCATGTATGTACACAATTTGAAAAAGCAAGAGAAACAAAACTAAGAAATTATATCTATACCATAAGCACAGGTGGGGAACACCGCTGAAAAATTAAGACAAAATAAATAAAAACAAAATTGATTTTGATGAAACGAAAACAAAACTCGACTAAAAGTTAGAGCAACTAGAAAAATCAACAGGTGGTTTAAAATTCAAAAATTAAGATATAAATATGAATTAAAAAAAATGGATTATTTTAGGTATAGTCGAATAAAAGATTTTTAAAAAATATATTTTTAGTTTTCGCATTTTATTTTCCTTATCCTATGTCGAGTTTTCCAAACATCGCATACAAGTGGAGTGTGATATGCACAGTCGCACACGACCCGCCGTTCAAAACCACTTAAATATTCAATAATAGAAAGTAAATAAATAAATAAATAAACTCTCTTAGTAGTCAGAATCGAGAAATCAATCCTCTCTGCTGAAATCCCAAAACCTAACCTAACTTAAACCTAAACCTAGATACAGAACCAGACCAGTCGTTGGTTCACCCGAAAATCCCATACTCTGCTGGTTTATACGGCGACCGAACCTGCCTTAATCTTGGGTTTAGCTTCTCGCAAAACTAATTCACAAGCAGATCACCGGTGAAACCAGAACCAATCGGGTTAATCCAAGAGAGTTGCAGCTACGGTAACCGGTCGGACCACTTATTATCATTTATTCTAATTTTTCATGAACCCATCTCCTCTACAAAAGCCAAGTATGATAGTTTTTCACTTTTATGCTAATTATTTGTGCAATTTTACTTCTTTTTCAATCTCCTTCATTTTAATTTCATTCATAATGTCACCATTGTTAAGGTTTAAAGGTAAGGAAATAAACCCAGAAGTTTAATGGCGCCACGAAGTGCAGACAAACAAGACTTGGGTTGGAAACATGGTGAGATGGTGAAGGAAGGGGAAAAGGTTTACATTAAGTGCATATATTGTGGTAAAATCTTTAAGGGTGGTGGGGTTTTTAGATTGAAAGAGCATCTTGCGGCTCGTAAGGGTGGAGGACCAATGTGTCAAAGGGTTCCACCAGATGTTCGACTTTTGATGCAACAGACTCTTGATAACCTTTCAGCGAGGAAGAGCCACCAGAACAAGGTGATTCAAGAACGACAACCTTTGCCAACTGAATTTGATAGTCCTGAACAAAATATGCCCAGTGCAGGAACCCGCCAAAAAAAGGACTTGGCATGGAAATATTGCCAAACGTTTAAGAATGATGGGAGGGTACAGATTAAGTGCAGATATTGCGCTAAACTATTTAAGGGTGGTGGCATTCATAGGTTCAAGGAGCATTTAGCTGGTCGAAAGGGTGCTGCATCTATTTGTGACCAAGTTCCAGCTGATGTTCGCCATTTGATGCTTCAGAGTTTAAATGATGTTGTTGGGAAGCAAAAGAAGAAACAAAAACAGACTCCGGAGGAAATGAACAATGTTGGTTCACCTCCTGCTTCTGGTGATATGGACAAGTTTGCCAATGATTTTGATGACGATAACGATGAAGAAAATGATGACGAACATGATGAGAATGGTAACGATGATGATGATCCTGATGATGATGATTATACTGGAGCCCTGAATTCAATTGAACGGAAATCAAACTTTTTGGTAGTTGGAGAAGATGGTGTCAATCATGGAAATTTGGATAAAAGGAAGAGGGGAAGAGGCAAAGCTTCTTTTGCAAATGCTGTCCCTTTAAATGTAGTAAATTTGCAAATGGTGGACAATCCAACTCAAATGACAATAGGCAGGTTCTTGTATGATATAGGAGCAAATTTAGATGCACTAGACTCAATTTATTACCAGCGGTTGATTGATATGATTTCTCCTCAAGCATCAGGGGTACTAGCACCATCAAATCATGATCTTCGTGGTTGGATATTGAAGAATTTAGTTGAAGAAATAAAGAATGATATTGAACAGTATAGGACAATATGGGCCAAGACTGGTTGTTCTATCTTGGTTGAAGAATGGAACACAGAAAGTGGTAGAACCTTGCTAAATTTTTTAGTGGATTGCTCTCAGGGAACTGTGTTCTTGAAATCTGTTGATGTGTCACACATCATATATTCTTCAGATGGTCTGTATCCATTGATTAAACAAGTAGTGGAAGAAGTTGGAGCCAGTCATGTTCTGCAGGTGATTTCTAATGGGGATGAGCATTATCATGTTGCTGGCAAAAAGTTGATGGATACTTTTCCTTCTTTGTATTGGGCTCCTTGTGCTGCTCGTTGCATTGATCTGATACTAGAGGATTTTGGAAAACTAGAGTGGATAAATGCGGTAATTGAACAGGCTAAGTCAGTAACAAGATTTATCTACAATCATAGCATAGTTTTGAATCTAATGAGAAAGTTTACTTTTGGAAAAGACATTGTGCAGCAGGGGATAACTCGTTCTGCTACTAACTTCACCATGTTGCAAAGAATGGCTGATTTTAAACTCAATTTGCAAACCATGATTACTTCACAGGAGTGGATGGATTGTCCATTTGCAAAGCAAGTAGGAGGATTAGCTACTTTAGATATTATAAGTAATCGGTCGTTTTGGTCTTCTTGCATCTTGATCATCCGTTTAACAAGCCCACTCTTGCGACTTTTAGGAATAGTTACTAGTAAAAAGAGAGCTGCAATGGGATATATTTTTGCAGGAATGTATCAAGCAAAAGAAACAATTAAGAGAGAACTTGTTAAGAGAGAGGATTATATGGTGTATTGGAACATCATGGATCAAAGGTGGGATCAACAGCAACATCCTCCTCTTCATGCTGCTGGTTTCTTCTTGAATCCCAAGTTCTTTTATAGCATTGAAGGAGATGTGCATAATGAGATTTTGTCAAGAGTGTTTGATTGCATAGAGAGATTGGTTCCTGAAATAGAAGTCCAAGATAAGATTGTGAAAGAACTAAACTTGTACAAGAGTGCTGTTGGAGATCTTGGGAGGAAGATGGCAATTAGAGCAAGAGAAACTATGCTTCCTGGTGAGGGGCCTTTTATGTGATTATTATTACGGTAGTTGCAATTTTATAGGTTGGACCTTTTGTTTCTTGTAACATTTTTGAAAAGTATGTTTATTTGAGGGAAACCTGTAAAGGCTGTAACTTATATTTCACACATGCTAAATTGGAATGTGAAGCAGCATATTCAATTTTGTTGGTGATATCTTAATCAAATATAGCTGATAAGTTTTTAAGTGCAACCAATACTGTTAGGAATATTTAGGAAGGTTGATATTGTGCATGGTGTGTTCAAAAGTTTGGTAGCATGTTGGACCTTGTTGGCTTGACTCATCACAAAGACAATGACATTACTCTTTTGAAAAGGTCTTACAATTTATATAAGACATTAGATTTGCAATTTTATTTCAGCGTTCAGATTGAAATAATTCTTTGATGTCATTAATTTTATATTTAGCTGATTTCTGTAAACATACTTTGTTTTAGCTGAATGGTGGTCTACATATGGTGGAAGCTGCCCAAATTTGGCACATTTGGCTCTTCGAATTATCAGTCAAACTTGTGGTTCAGTTGGGTGCAAGCACAATCATATTCCTTTTGAAAGGGTTCATGCCACTAGAAACTGCTTGGAGAGGCGGCGACTCAATGATGTGGTCTTTGTGCAGTACAATTTGCGTCTCAAAGAAATGTAAGCAGAAAACAATGTCCTCCAGTCATATTTACTATCCTGTGACCATATTCATTGTCGGTAATTGAATTCCTTGCAGGGTTGATGAAAGGCAAAAGCAGGTTTCTGCGGATCCTGTATCATTTGACAATATTAGTGTTGTTGAAGACTGGATCATGCAAAATGAATTTTGTTTAGAAGACTGTGAGAGCTCAGATTGGATGTCCCTGGTTCCCTCTTCTGTTAACAATATACCACTGGGACCCTCTGTTGATGAAGTTGAAGAATTGGGTACTGGTAATTGCCAGTTACTGGTCTTGAAAATATTCATTATTGTACCATTTACTTAATTATATTAAAGGCAAGGTTCAATGTGCAGGTTTTGATGATTTTGAGATTTTTGATGGATTGAAGAAATGAAGATGGTGTAGCAAATCAGTAAAGCTGCGAAAGGTATTGTAATGATTATGCTTGAAGCTACAACTTAGATCCAGATGTCACTAAGATGAAAAGGAACACGAAGGATTATCTTACTTTCCTGTAGGATATTTGTGTTTCAGGTTGTGAATGCAGATAGTTAGCCATGTGTTGTTGCAGTTTATTTATTTATTTATTTATTTTTTTGGGGGGGGGGGGGGGGGGGAGGGTTGTTTGGTTAGAACCTGTCATAGTCTAGTCCAGAACAGAACCAAACTGGTCCAACCCAAAATCAAAATGGTCAAAACCATTTATTTTTCCTTCTAGAAAATGGAAAATGAAAAGGGTTCAACTGTTGGATTTGTTGAACACCAGAAGAAACTCTGATAGGAAGCAATGAGAAACTTCAGAAAAGTCCTCGTCTCCTATACCTTGAAACAGAAAATGACCCAGTGGCCACCCCTAGTTGTGGGGGATGTGAAGGAAGCAGGTCTCTTCCCATCCATTTCGTTCTTTTGGTTATTGATGAATAGCTGCAATCAGTTTTATGTCATAGAAACTCGTTATAGTTTTATTAGCAGGATTTGAATAATGATCATGGGTTCCATATTGCTCGTAACGTAATTCTGGCTTGGCTGTGCAGGAGATTTTTTTATTATGGATTTCAGGTTATTTATTGTAGGAATAAATTTCGGGATAATATTTTATTTTGTGAGATTAATCCTTTTTCCCCTTGAGTGTTTTTGAGGTTCTATGTCAATTTGATATTATGGGTTTTGACTCAAACACCTCTAGCCCAAAATCTGTTGTCGTGAACCTCTTCAAATACAAGCTGCATGCTGACCGACATGTCAATGGATTTGAAGTCGGAGTAGGCATGCGCCCTTACACTTGAGTTAGATTCAACCATAAATCTAACAGAGTTTATGGTAATGTGCTTTATGCATGTCTGCACTTGTTCCTACCCCTTGCTCTTGTCATGTGATAGTGCCTCGTGAGCTACCTTCCATAAACAATTTATCAACAAGTTTATTATGTGCATCACTTCTGGTAATATTAGTTCATTGTTCACCATAACCAACAATAACCACCACATGGCACGACTAGTTCTTGTGGTAGAGCTCCTAATAGAAACCATGGAGATGCAATTATGAGGGATATCTTGATATTCATTTAATCTTAATGCTCCAAAAGATGACAGGAAACTGGATTCTAGTGCTTTTATTTGATTGGTTAGATTTGATGGAATAAAATTTAATTGGAGCTGCTAAAATCTGTTGGCAAAGTGTTCAGGATATGATACCTTTTACTTGAAACAAGACTGAAGGCGAGCCATCTAGTTAAGTAATTGACTTCTAGTAGAACTGATTGCTTAGATGTGAAATGATGGAGGATCACTTTACACGTAATAAGTTTATTAATAATGAAGAGAGCAGATATTCATGCGAGTCGGTCGAGGAGGCCTATCAAAAGGCTTTACAAATGGCTTCATGATCTGTAACAAAGACTTCAATATCAAGAGTAAAACATTTGTGATGAACAGGAGCATCATTTCCCTTGCCTTTGAGGATCAGCAAAACAAGAAAATAAGAATTTAGGAAAAACAAATTTTTTATCTAGAAAAATATGACGTTAATGCTACTATTGGTTGAACCGTTTAAATTTAGGAAAAATATTATTATATTATCTATTTAATTCACGCATCTAATTTTCGTAAATTATATATTTAAATCGGGACCGTTTAATTAAATTTATGTATCTGCCCTTCCTACTCTCGACAAACAGGTGAAAAAGAAGAGATATTTCTTTGGCAGAAAGAATATTCCGCTGATGGGAATAATGATTCTCTGAAGAAAGTCTCCTAAAGCCCAAAAAAGAAACAAATCCAATCCATCTACAGAAACTCTAAGAAGAAGTTGTGCTTGACTCATTTACAAGGCCCATGGATCTAAAACTCAAAAGCCTCAAAGCACCATCCACCACGGCTAGTGGATTTAGTCGCCAGCAACCAACAGAGTTAAGGTTTTAACATATGGATAATGGATACTCAGATAGGAGAAACTATGCATGGGTAAAGAGACTGACGGAAGATCACAGAAGCCCACTTCAAGGTCATCGACCAAGGTGGCCATCTCCAAACCAGAGGCAAGGATGAAAAACAAGCCGTCTTCAAAGATAGAGGTAAGTTGAGAGTCGATTACCACCTCCAGGGCTGGTTAAAGACCCAGGCCGTTTCTCTAACAGAGTTAGCAACAGCACCTCTTGAACTACCAAGAGCATTACAAAACAATAGCAAGGAGTAGCATATAATTAAGGAAAATTACTACTTAAGGCGAAATTCACTAATTGATCTCTCAATTTTGAAATATACATTAAAACGTTCTTTACGTTTTAAAAAGTGTACTAATTAATCTCTCCATTAGTTTTAACCGTTAAATATTGCAAAAAAGTCTAAAATATCCTTGATATAGAGGGACTAATTAGTAAACTTTTAAACAATATGAAGGACCAATTAATAAGTTTTTTAAAACTATAAGGACTAAATAATAAAATATTTAATGGTAAAATTACCAAAGGGACTAACTCGTAGACCTTTTAAAATGTCAGAAACGTTTTAATGCATTTTTTAAAACTGAAATACTAACTAATGAGTTTCTATATACTATAGAGACTAAAAAGTAACTTTTCTTATAATTAATATTTCCTCTTGAAACATCCATATGCACTTAAATTAAAAAAACTAACAACAAGAATAAAACTAGAGAATCAATCTTGTCTATTGTCGATTGCATCGATTACAAATTTATGTAAACTATCTCTTACCTCAACTATATTTTGAAAGTGACTAAACAAGGACAAATGATACTAGTATACAAATTGGTATTATTTGAACAAATGAAATAGTAAATTATAAAAAAGTAAGTGAAGGATTTCGAAAAAAGAGGAAGAGAGAAAAAAAAAATGTTAGTGAAGCGTTTTTAGGTTTGGGTTCGTATCGTTGTCCGTGTTTATCCTCTAATGGTCGCATTTATTTGGATATTTTATTTCCTACTCGTTCTGTTTATTTTTTTTATTGTAGTTGGCCATAATCTGGTCTTCCTTCACTGTGAGTGGTTGGTGCGGTATATTTTTATTTTATTTTATTTTTATTATTGTTTGTAGGTTCTTGGTGGTTCATTGAAAGAGATTTTGTCTAGACTTAACTGTCAAGGACTGTACCCTACTATATGACGCTAGAGAATATTCTTGCATGAGTAATGCCGGCAATCTAAAATATTACTACTATATCTAGTGTTTACCGCTCCTACGAGAGCTCTATTGCATCTTCTCCTTTGGTGGTGATTTAGTGTAGTTTTGAGTTTGTTTGCCATAGGCCTAGACTGGTTTGCTTCTTTGCATCCATCTATTTTGTTTCTCTGTTTGGCTTTGGATAGTGATACTATGGCTTAGTGGTGGGTCAATCTCTATCTGGGTAGGTGTTGGCTTATTTTATTTGGTTTGATTTGATTTGTTCTATTTTGGTTTTAAGTTTAATTGGTTCTGTTCAGTTTTAAATATAGTTTGATTTCCTTTTGTTAGATCTTTTGGCAAGTACCATTTTATATTTGTCCTCTAAGCCTTAATGCAATTTATTTGCATAGTAAAAAATAAACAATAGATTATAAATAGTTGCAAATGTCATAAGTTGGATAATTTCAGGTCAACTTTTGTTATTTTAGGTCAAAATATTAAACTTTTTTTATATTACACAAGAATCACCTAAAGTGAGTCATGAGTTATCTTCACAGAACAGGACCACGTGGCAAGCATCTAGTAAGCCGGTATCTGGTCTCACCCGAGAAAAGGAAGACTCGGACACAATTATACCCAGTTATTTACTAAGACTCGCCCTTCCCCAAAAAGGTCGAGCCTTAGCATAAAGTTACCATTAATAGGCACAAGCCAGCAAGTCCCCATTACGCTTGTAATCACAGGATCTCCAACCGGCTAGCTAGCAAAATCTCTTATCAAATAACCGGCCACATTCTCATCGAATTATCAGGAAATACTATATTAACTTCATCCTCTTACAATATAAAAGCGAACAATCACAGAGATAAAGGTATATAATTCTCTTACACAATTACTCTCAAGTTTTACATTCACCCTATTCTCCAGTTTAACTTGAGAGTTGGAGTGGTTGCTGTAGGCACCCACCATCTCACGTACTCTTTTTTGTAAGTTTAACTAATCACAGCACAACTATATTTTATGGCCGCATCATTTGTGTAACGACCCGAAAATCGGACCGCTACCGGCGCTAGGATCCGGGTCGACTTAAGGCCGCCGGGACCCGTAGCAAGCCTGACATATATCCTGTAAACCTGTATAATCCCATACATGATCACAACATGCATAAAAAAATTTAAAACCTTTCTTTCAAATATCCAACTCAACCTGAACATATACTGTGCATAGTCATAATCATAATCATGATCCCTCTGTGGGATCTCAATAATGCCTAAAAAGGCAATACAACATGAGATGAGTTGGCTTCCATAACATTATAAAATATTTTGATCATGTAATAAAAGGGATACCTCAATACATGATGTCAAGCACAATATCTAATCCTCAATATCATTACACATAACATAACTATAGTATACTGAAAACTCTTACATTACATCATAATACAACTGTCATGTCCACAACTAACTATTACATACACTCTTCATATCTCTGGCTAACCTCCTGGTCTACCCTGTACCTGCACATCTGGGGTTAGGGGAGAGGGGTGAGCTACAAAGCCCAGTGAGCAGAATAGTGAAAAACATATATTAAAATTTCATGCCATTATGTAATGCAACACATCACAACTAATCACATCTCGGATGGTATTGTCACCTATAGTCCTCTACATAGTCCAACTGTGCCGGGACGTAGAATGGGTACAACCGGACTTTCTCTTAACATAACATAACATATCATACAGTCCAACTGTGCCAGGGACGTAGAATGGGTACAACCTGGACTTCCTCTTACATCGTGCCAGGGACGTAGAATGGGTACAACCTGGACTTCCATACCATATCATGCCATAACATCATCATATCATATGAGGACTAAAGGATCATCCAATAACCAATCCACATCATCATCATAAATGCAATGCAACATATTCGTGAATACTAATGCAAGCAACCTACTATATCTCATGGCATTCATGATGCATGGATCATGCTCAAAATTCATATTTCATTTATTTTAAAACTTTAAGGTTTATTCCACTCACCTCTGGCTAGCTCTGACAAACTCTGTAGCAGCTGGCTCACTGCTGGGGTCCTCGGTTCCTTGGGTCCGAACCTACACAGGTGGACTCCAATGAGGGACCAAACATACATAAACATATCTCTAATATACTCCCCAAAAACCCCCTAAAACATCCTGAAAATAACACATAGAGATATGCATGAAGTGGCTGAACAGGGCACTTTCGGCGGCACCTTCGGCGGCCGAAAGTCCTGGACAGAGACGAAACTCAGGTAGGTTCGGCGGCACCTTCGGCGGCCAAAAGTCCCAGACAGAGACGAAAGTCTCCTTTCGGGGGCAACTTCGGCAGCCGAAAGGCCTGCCTGCACAAGGGGGTTCGGCGGCCGAAAGTCACTTCGGCGGCCGAACCTGAGTTTCTCCCGAAAGGCAGAAACTCAGCTCCCCTAAGCACACTTTGCCTCCCAAGCTCAAATCATGCCTAAACTAGTTCTAAAACATGCATATAAGTTCCTAGGGGCCTCAAACATGCATATACCCCATCTACAACACTTCAATCATACACAATCAAGCTACATTGTTCAAAAAGTCATAAAAAACCCATAGGTTCAACATATACCCTAACATGCATTCTACCCCTTAAAACTTCATAAAACTTACTTAAAACATGCATTGAGCTTAAGATCGGCTCTTACCTCTTGAAGATAGAGAGAGAGACGACCGAAACTTGGAGATCCAAGAAAATGAGCTCCTGAGTTCCCAAAGCTCCAAAACTTGTTTCAAAAGTTCAAAACCTTCAATGCAAGCTTAAAACTCAAGAAAAATGGTGGGGATTTGAAGGAAAAACACTAGATCTGGGGAGAGGGAGGTCGGAAGCTAGCTGTGGCCGAAAATGGGAGAAAGCTCGCCCATTTCGGCCAAGTGACCCTTTTATAGTGGCTGGCCAGGCCACGTTCGGAGGCCGAACTTGCCTCCGCATGCATGCCATGTTCGGCGGCCGAACTTGACTTTCGGCGGCCGAACCTGAACTTCCCTCACTCATGCTTTCGGGGGCCTAACGTGCCTCCAAAACGCATGCATGTTCGGCGGCCGAACTTGACTTTCGGCGGCCGAACCTGGGTTTTCCTCCAAAGACTTTTCATGCAAAAACTCATTTAATTTCATACTTAAAACCATTAAAAACATGAAAACATCTTATGAAAGCATGGTTCCACCCTTCTAGAGGTCTCCGACATCCGGGATTCCACCGGACGGTAGGAATTCCGATACCGGAGTCTAGCCGGGTATTACATTCTCCCCCCCTTAAGAACATTCGTCCCCGAATGTACCTCACTAGCACATATAGCATGGCAAAGAACATAACACATATACAAGGCACATAAACACATAGGGATCTAACCTTAAAAGAGATGAGGGTACTGCTGGAGCATAGACTCCCGTGTCTCCCAAGTGCATTCCTCTAAATTGTGGTGGTTCCACAGGACTTTCACCATCGGGATTTCCTTGTTCCTTAATTTTCTGATCTGGGTGTCTATGATCCGTACTGGCTGTTCAACATAGGTGAGATCCTCTTGGACCTCCACATCAGGCTCACTAAGAACCTTGCTCGGATCGGACACAAACTTCCTCAACATTGAAACATGGAAAACCGGATGGATTCTTTCCATTGAAGCAGGTAAATCCAGCTTGTACGACACATTCCCAATCTTTTGCAAGATTTCAAAGGGTCCAATGTATCGTGGGGCTAGTTTACCTTTCTTCCCGAAGCGAACCACTCCCTTCATTAGAGACACCTTATGCAATACCAGATCCCCCTCCTGAAACTCTAACTGTCTCCTGCGGACGTCTGCATAGCTCTTCTGTCTGCTTGCAGCAGTCTTGATTCTTTCTCTGATTATGGGTACCACCCTGCTGGTGATCTCTACTAACTCAGGCCCTGCCAAGGCCTTTTCTCCAACTTCCTCCCAGCAAACAGGTGACCTGCACTTCCTCCCATATAAAGCTTCATATGGAGCCATCCCGATGCTAGCATGATGGTTGTTGTTGTAGGCAAACTCCACCAAAGGTAGATGCTGCCTCCAAGAACCGCCAAAGTCCAGCACACACATTCTGAGCATATCTTCTATGGTCTGGATGGTCCTTTCTGACTGTCCATCAGTCTGGGGGTGGAAGGCAGTACTGAAATCCAACCTAGTACCCATGGCATTCTGCAGACTCCGCCAAAATCTGGAGGTGAATTGGGGCCCTCTATCTGACACTATCGAAACAGGAACCCCATGCAGTCTGACTATCTCATCCACGTACACCTGCGCCAACTTGTCCACAGAATAGCCACTCCTGACAGGGATGAAGTGAGCAGATTTGGTGAGTCTGTCCACAATCACCCATATGGAGTCCAATCTGTTGGACGTTGCCGGTAACCCCACTACGAAGTCCATAGCTATATTCTCCCATTTCCACTCTGGAATAGGTAGCGGGTTAAGCATTCCAGCCGGCTTCTGATGTTCCAGCTTCACCCTCTGACATACTTCGCAGGCTGACACAAACTGTGCCACTTCTTTCTTCATCGCTGGCCACCAATAAACTTTCTTCAAATCTTGATACATCTTGGTGGCTCCTGGGTGAATGCTGTATCTTGCATTATGAGCCTCTCTCATAATGTCTCCTTCTAGCATCAAAAGACCTTCTAGGGTCCCTTGACACTCTCTCTCTGTTGGCTCTACAAGACATTGCCCTAGGCAATGTAGGTGGACGGGCGCTCGTGCCCTCATCCTCAGGTGGCACTCCAGTCAAGCGTGCAGATCGACGAGTTCCTCTCATCCTGTTTTCTGAAAAACAGTACACATCATACAAGCATTAGCATCATATGGTTCATGTGGGCACACATGAACCCTCATCACATACATCACATAGCATAGCATATCATCAATGCGCATGTACAAAATCATGGCATTTCACATCATCATACAAGACAGGACTCCACATCCTATCCTAGTGGACATGACCTTTCCTATTGTGCTTGACCTTCTATAACATCTATGAGCCCGACACTCTAGGTCCGACCATATGAACCTAGGGCTCTGATACCATTCTGTAACGACCCGAAAATCGGACCGCTACCGGCGCTAGGATCCGGGTCGACTTAAGGCCGCCGGGACCCGTAGCAAGCCTGACATATATCCTGTAAACCTGTATAATCCCATACATGATCACAACATGCATAAAAAAATTTAAAACCTTTCTTTCAAATATCCAACTCAACCTGAACATATACTGTGCATAGTCATAATCATAATCATGATCCCTCTGTGGGATCTCAATAATGCCTAAAAAGGCAATACAACATGAGATGAGTTGGCTTCCATAACATTATAAAACATTTTGATCATGTAATAAAAGGGATACCTCAATACATGATGTCAAGCACAATATCTAATCCTCAATATCATTACACATAACATAACTATAGTATACTGAAAACTCTTACATTACATCATAATACAACTGTCATGTCCACAACTAACTATTACATACACTCTTCATATCTCTAGCTAACCCCCTGGTCTACCCTGTACCTGCACATCTGGGGTTAGGGGAGAGGGGTGAGCTACAAAGCCCAGTGAGCAGAATAGTGAAAAACATATATTAAAATTTCATGCCATTATGTAATGCAACACATCACAACTAATCACATCTCGGATGGTATTGTCACCTATAGTCCTCTACATAGTCCAACTGTGCCGGGACGTAGAATGGGTACAACCGGACTTTCTCTTAACATAACATAACATATCATACAGTCCAACTGTGCCAGGGACGTAGAATGGGTACAACCTGGACTTCCTCTTACATCGTGCCAGGGACGTAGAATGGGTACAACCTGGACTTCCATACCATATCATGCCATAACATCATCATATCATATGAGGACTAAAGGATCATCCAATAACCAATCCACATCATCATCATAAATGCAATGCAACATATTCGTGAATACTAATGCAAGCAACCTACTATATCTCATGGCATTCATGATGCATGGATCATGCTCAAAATTCATATTTCATTTATTTTAAAACTTTAAGGTTTATTCCACTCACCTCTGGCTAGCTCTGACAAACTCTGTAGCAGCTGGCTCACTGCTGGGGTCCTCGGTTCCTCGGGTCCGAACCTACACAGGTGGACTCCAATGAGGGACCAAACATACATAAACATATCTCTAATATACTCCCCAAAAACCCCCTAAAACATCCTGAAAATAACACATAGAGATATGCATGAAGTGGCTGAACAGGGCACTTTCGGCGGCACCTTCGGCGGCCGAAAGTCCTGGACAGAGACGAAACTCAGGTAGGTTCGGCGGCACCTTCGGCGGCCGAAAGTCCCAGACAGAGACGAAAGTCTCCTTTCGGGGGCAACTTCGGCAGCCGAAAGGCCTGCCTGCACAAGGGGGTTCGGCGGCCGAAAGTCACTTCGGCGGCCGAACCTGAGTTTCTCCCGAAAGGCAGAAACTCAGCTCCCCTAAGCACACTTCGCCTCCCAAGCTCAAATCATGCCTAAACTAGTTCTAAAACATGCATATAAGTTCCTAGGGGCCTCAAACATGCATATACCCCATCTACAACACTTCAATCATACACAATCAAGCTACATTGTTCAAAAAGTCATAAAAAACCCATAGGTTCAACATATACCCTAACATGCATTCTACCCCTTAAAACTTCATAAAACTTACTTAAAACATGCATTGAGCTTAAGATCGGCTCTTACCTCTTGAAGATAGAGAGAGAGACGACCGAAACTTGGAGATCCAAGAAAATGAGCTCCTGAGTTCCCAAAGCTCCAAAACTTGTTTCAAAAGTTCAAAACCTTTAATGCAAGCTTAAAACTCAAGAAAAATGGTGGGGATTTGAAGGAAAAACACTAGATCTGGGGAGAGGGAGGTCGGAAGCTAGCTGTGGCCGAAAATGGGAGAAAGCTCGCCCATTTCGGCCAAGTGACCCTTTTATAGTGGCTGGCCAGGCCACGTTCAGGGGCCGAACTTGCCTCCGCATGCATGCCATGTTCGGCGGCCGAACTTGACTTCGGCGGCCGAACCTGAACTTCCCTCACTCATGCTTTCGGGGGCCTAACGTGCCTCCAAAACGCATGCATGTTCGGCGGCCGAACTTGACTTTCGGCGGCCGAACCTGGGTTTTCCTCCAAAGACTTTTCATGCAAAAACTCATTTAATTTCATACTTAAAACCATTAAAAACATGAAAACATCTTATGAAAGCATGGTTCCACCCTTCTAGAGGTCTCCGACATCCGGGATTCCACCGGACGGTAGGAATTCTGATACCGGAGTCTAGCCGGGTATTACAATTTGGTTCTGCTGCTGAGAGATCCATTGAATCCTTTCTGTTCATTTGGATTAAAGCCGGACTCTTAATCCTTTTTTCATAGAAAGAAATATCTCTTTTCTTTCTTTCAAAATATTCAGTAGTTCATGAGCTGCTGCTAATGTCTCTACTAATGAGGGTGTTTTTATTTCTTCCACCCTTGGCAGTGGACAAAATACGCCCCCAGTGGTCAATAAAATAGATCTCAATAATCTAAACAACAAGCAAATGATCCAATATATCGAAAAGTTGTAGGCTACTCTCAAGCAATACAAATCTCGGGGAGAGGCGTTAGTCATGGCTCCTAGGGGAAGAGAGAAAGCCTCCGTTGACACCTCGACAACTCGGACAGAGGTGATCAAGAGGCGGTCCAAAGGAAAAGCTGAATTAGAGGAAGATGAATCAAATGATGCTCCAAAAGGTATAAACTAGAAGCTGGTACGGGTTGTTCAAAGGTACCATAAGGAGTAAGAGAAGGACTTTGATTTGGATGATGTCTTACCCTTTCAGAAGAAATATTTGCGGAAACATTCCCAACCAAGTCCAAACTGCCTAGTTTGGACAAGTATGACAGAACAACAAATCCCAGAAGCCACTTAGCGATCTTCAAAACAACCATGCAGCTTCAGGATGTCAATGACTTCGTGTTGTTTAGAGTGTTTCTGTCGATATTCATAGGTTTGGCTAAAAAATGGTACTAATATCTAAGTCTAGAATTAATTTATAACTTTACACAGTTCGCTACGTTATTTAAATCTAGATTTATTACTTGTATACCTCCTAAAGAACTCTTCTCTGACTTGCAAAAGATCCGTCAAGGAGAAGGCGAGTCTTTAAGAAGTTTTATCTCACAATTCAATGCCGAAACAATACAGGTGGAGGGGTTAAATAATGAGATAGTATGTGAAGCATTGAAGAAAGGAAACACACAACGTCAAGTTCATGGACTCCTTAATAAAAAATCTAGCCGCAATGTATCAACAGCTAATAGACAAAGCCCAAAAGTATATCAGGCTGGACAATGAAGTCCAAGCACTACGAGAAAATAAAAGGATGAACCAAAAGTAAAATCAAAAGCCGAAGTGGCAAGGACATGAAGACCATAGGGGTTACCCCATCTCCCGAAGGAGGGATGACCAAAATAAGTATAAGAATTATACCCATTAAATGACTCATGGACACTTATTTTAATATAGATCAAGAAAAACGATAATGATGTCAGGTGGCCCCCCAAACTTAATCCTAAGAAAGCAGAAAGGCAAGATAGGACTAAGTACTGTCATTTTCATGAAGACCACAAATATATGATGGAGGAATGTCAAAATTTGAAAGATGAGATTGAGAGACTAATAAGGGGCGGCACACTTCGGAAGTTTGCTAGAAACAATAGAGAAGAGATGAGCCCCGAACCTGAGGCAAAAACTCCTAAGAGTCCCCCTGACTAGGAGCCTGTAGGGGTTATACCTATAATTGTAGAAGGATCTAGCGATGAAATAAAGAAGTCGCAGAAGATGTCCTGAAGATTCATCAGTAGAGACATATACATGCCTTTAATGTAGGGGGACTTAGTCCTTAAAAGAACAGATGTAACCAGATGTCATGACGGGTTTGGTAAGTTAAGCAAAAACTAGAAAGGACCGTTCAAGGTCCAAAGGTCATTCACCCAGGATCCTATAAGTTGGCCAAGTTAGATGGCTGAGTCATTTCCCAGTCCTGAAATATTTGAAATCTAAGAAAATTTTATCAATAAGTAGTTGACAAGGTATTTTTTTTTCATATATTATGCTCTTTAGTGACAAAGAATGATAGAATTGCCTTCTTTGAGAAAGATTAAGGAGAATTCATTGAAGGTTACAAGGCGGGTTCCGCTAAGCCAAAAGATCGAGCGTTGATCCCACTAAACAAGTCCACAAGACGGGTTCTACCAGGCCAAAAGACTGGGCGTTGGTCTCACTAAACAAGACCACAAGGCGGGTTCTACCAGGCCAAAAGATCAGGCGTTGGTCCCACTAAACAAGGCCACAAGGCGAATTCTCGCAAGCCAGAAGACCGAACATTGGTCCCACTAAATAAAGCAACAAAGCGGGTTCCGCTAGGCCAGAAGACCAGGCGTTGGTCCAACTAAACAAGGCCACAAGGCAGGTTCCGCCATGCTAGAAGATCGAGCGTTGGTCCCACTAATCAAGGCACTCATACTAGGCCACAATGGGGGTCCCATTATGTCAAAAGACCAAGCATTGGTCCCACTAAGAAAGGCACACATACCAGGCCACAAGGCAATTTTCGCTAGGCTAGAAAACTGGGCATTGGCCTAACCAAAAAGGTACCCATGCTAGGCTAAGAGGTGAGCACAACCAGTGGGTGTTAATCCCATTTTCGAGGCATTCGAGACCCAAGCCACAAGATGGGTATTTGCGATCAGGTACTAGCCTCAAGATTATAAGAAATACTATAAGGTATCTCAGGCCCAAGGCAGGCACCCTCCAAGCCATATGTCCAGGTGTTAATCCCGTTGTTTAAAACTTTTCAAGTTATTTATGTAAGACCCCGCTCGTTCAGACATCGGAATTCCTACCGTCCGGTGGAATCTCGGGTGTCGGATCCTCTTTGGGGGGTAGAGCAAGGGTAAAGGAAAGGTTTTCTAAAATGTTTTTAAGTGTTTTATGGTTTTAAATAGAAAAGAGTTGAGTTTTTGAAGAGAAAGACCAAGGAGGCATTTGCCAGGTTCGGCCGCCGAAAGTGAAGTTCGGCCGCCGAACATGTGAAGGCTTCGGGAGCGCCTTTGGCCTCCGAAAGTCTTGTGGGAGCAAGCCAAGGTTCGGCCGCCGAAAGTGAGGTTCGGCCGCCGAACATGCATGAGTTTAGGGGGCACGTTAGGCTGCCGAAGGTTGATGACCAGGCCACCTATAAAGGGCCCTCAGATCGGAAATGGACGAGTTTTCTCCCCATTCTCGAACTCAGGTGAGTTTCTGCCCTCCCTTGGTTGCTTCTGTGTCTTCTCTTCAAAATCCCTCAAGTTTTCATAAGATCTACCCTTGGTTTGAAGTTTTGAAGCTAAAATAGAAGTTTTGGGAGCTTGGAGCTTTTGGAGCTTGGATTCTCCACACCTCCGAGTTAGGGATCGCACCAACCCTCGATCTTCAAGAGGTAAGTGTAGATCTTTGTTTCCCTTGAGTTTTTAAGAAGTTTTAAGTAAGTTTTATGGAGGTTATATGGTTGAGTATGGGTAGATATGCATGTTTAGGCTTTTGTGGGTTTTATGCCCAATGTATGTTATGTGATGATGTGTTGAGGAGTTTAAGTTAGTTTCTTTGCTCTCTTTGCTTGTGGGAGTGTGTATGCATGCTTGGGAGAGAGTATGTGAGGTTTGGGGTTGTTTTGGAAGGTTTTGGAGGCTGGTGTGCAAAGGCTGAGTTCTGATGAACTCAGGTTCGGCCGCCGAAGGAGGTTTCGGCCGCCGAACGTGCCTTTGGATGCATGGTTTGGCCGCCTAACCTTGCCCCCGAAAGTTGAGTTGTGGCTTGAAAGCAGACTTTCGGCCGCCGAAGGTAATGTTCGGCCGCCGAAAGTGCCTGACTTTCGTCTCTGGAGAGAGGGTTCGGCCGCCGAAGGTGCCGCCGAACCTACCCGAGTTTCGTCTCTGGAGGAGACTTTCGGCCGCCGAAGGTGCCGCCGAAAGTGCCTGTCCAGCCTTTTCATGGCTGTTTTCCATGCATGTTTAAGTGATGTTTAGAGGGGTTTTTGGGGAGTTTCTTATGAGTTGTTAGCATGTGTTTAGTACCTCATGTGAGTCCATCTGTGTAGGATTGGACCTGAGGAGAGGTGTCTAGCTTCAGTGCTAGTTGACCCTGAGTTTGTTGAGCAGTGGCTTCAGGTGAGTAGAACTAAACTTAATGTTTTACTTTAAGAAATTCTAATGCTTAAAGCATACTCATACATCATGTTATGTAATAGGATGTTTGCATTAGCTTCACCATGCCCATGCACCATGTTTATATGTTATAGGATGATTGCACTAGTTTCACGAAGGTGACGCATTGCATAATGTGCTATGTATATGATGTGATGGGTGGACCAAGGCGACCTCAATAGCCCGCAAGTCTGTCAATGAGTCTTTGTCAATCGGGCGAGTACATGTAGGAAAGCCCCATGAGAGCTCCTTCGGGGCTAAGTTTTGACAGAGGGAATGTTGGGGTCATGTCTAACCCTGAGGGGAAGGACGTTACGTGAACCCTCTAAAATCACCCGCAAGAGGAAGAGATTTGCTAGCATGAACTCAAGCGGGGGTGAGATGTTTGTTGTGATATAATTGTGATATGACGCATTTCATGAATGCATGAATAAGAAGAATAATTGAATTGAATAAAATGTCTTTATAATAAAATACATAAAAAGGGTGGAACAATAAAATAGATAATAATATACCTAAAAATGGAGGAACTAAAGCAAATGTTTTTCTCTGTTTCTACTCACTGGGCTCTTGTAGCTCACCCCATTCCCTTACCCCCAGTTTTGCAGGGCCAGAGTAAGTAAGCCAGAGTATGTCAAGCCAGAGTTCAGTCAGAGTAAGCTATGGGATAGAAGAGGTTCAAGCATGGGTTGCCATGTTTGGTTGTAATAGCTTAGTTATGTTTATGTTTATGTATAAGGAGAGATGCTTATTGTATATGTTTATTTGAGATAGTGATAGTTATGTAATGTAAGTTGCTAAAGAGATGATATGTTATGTAATGTTATGTATGTTTGTTGCTTGCATAGTTTAGTGGTGGACATGAGCATGATGATATATGGACATGATAGATGGACTTGATGTATGGTCCTTATGTATATAAAGAATATGATGAATGGAAAGAGTAAAGAGTAATGTTATAAAGAGATAGAGCCAAGTTAAGAAAAGTATAGATATGTCATGTGTTGTAGCATGAGATGTATAGAATTGTGCTTTGCCTAGAGTTTGGTAAATCCCTTTTTGTTATGCATGATCTTGAGAAAATGTTTTAAATGTTATGAGTTTTGAATGGCCCGTGAGGGAAGAAAGGGTTTCAATCCCTTGACCCAAAGCGGATATGTTTTAAAGCAAGCTTGATGACCCATCTGGTATGAGGTTCTATGTTTGCATGCATAGGTCAAGCTGAGGTAAGGAAAACAAGTTTAAAGGTTTTTTTTTTATGAGACCAAAGCTTAAGTTTTATGAAAAGTTTGATCATGTATGGGATTATACCTAGAGTTTCAGGATGTTTAGAGGCTTGCTACGGGTTCCGGCGGCCTTAAGCCGATCTGAATCCTAGCGCCGAGCAGGTCGGAGCCGCTACAGAGGGGTACCGGTTTCCGGGCTGTTACAGTTGGTATCAGAGCATAGGTTCCTCAAGAGTACGGTGTTTTGATGCGAAGATGCTCAGACATCGGAAAGAGGTTGTGCTAGATGTTAGGAGGGCAAGCACATTAAGAAAGATTGAGAGTAAGATCATGTCCACTAGGATAGGATGAGGAGTCCTGTCTTGCATGATGATGTGTAATGCCATGTGTGATGCATGTGCATTTATGTTGTATTATGGATGTTGATAGTCCCTTAGCTGCGAGATGGCATGATATGTACTGATATGAGATGAGCTGAGAGACCAGGTGTGGCCCTTGGCACAGTTGGTCATGGCATGTTCTGCTATGTTGAGGCTGTAGGTGACAGGTTCATCCATGATATATGTTGCTTGAGGGGTCATGTGTTTATCACATGGACCATATGATATGATGCTATGCTATGTGTTGTGCGTTCATGTGTTTGTCATGGACCACATGATATGATGTGATGCTTATGTGTGCTTGTGTGCCTGTTGTGTTTCAGACAAGCTGAGATGCAAGGTGCTAGGAGCTCTATGGAGTCAGATCCATCTGAGTGGGAAAGCGAGCCTTTTCCCCTTGCAAGGTCAGGTGGAGATGACAGAGCAAGCGACCCTGAAAGGTCTGTAGAAGTCTGCAGAGAAGTTATGGTGCAGAGGAGGGATGTTAGTTTGCAAGTGAACATGGATGAGGAAAGTATGGAAAAGTCTAAGGATTCTAAGAGTTCAAGTTCAGGAGAAGTTGATCCCTCCATGCTGAGTACAGCTACCAAGAGAGGTAGAAAGTGGGGAAGAGCCAGAGCCCCTAAGCAATGGGGCAGGACTAGGAAGGGTAGGCTGTGGAAGAGGTTTAGGCTTGATGCTGAAGATGGTTCGAGTTCTGGCCGAGGTCCTACAAGATGTTTGAGGTGCGGAAGGTTGCACAGAGGGCCTTGTCGAGTTGGGACAACGGCATGCTTCAGGTGCGGACAGGAAGGGCACTTCGCACGTGATTGTCCTACTGCGCCCAGGAGGGTGTGGTCCCAGCAGCGAGCTTTAGGTGATGTGGCTCAAGCCAGTGTTCCAGAAAGGGGAGCAGACACATCGAACGCAGTGATGCCAGGTACGCTCACTTGTTCATGTTCTGATGTGTGTGTTTGTGCTCTAGTGTGTTTCCCTTTTCTGTTGTTGCTCTAGGAGCCTTTGAGAGGTTGAGTTGATAGCTTCTGGGTGTAGAGTGTTCTCTTTGGGTTAGTAGACCGGGTAGGATCCATCTGTGGCTGAGATTCAGGCCAGTGTCCGATGAGGGTAGATGCCTTCCACCCGTGCATGAGGTCCTAGACTTGAGTGTCTGGATGTCAGCCGGGGGATGGATTGGTTTTCTACTTGTGGAGCTGGTAATACTTGCGTCTGCAGCGCAAGGTGGTCGGGATCGAAATGCAGAATGGGTCTGAGGTAGGCTTCAGAGGGGACCGTGTAGGATGCCTAGAAGTTTGATGTCAGCTGTCAGGCTCGTAGAGTGTATAGGAATGGTTAGTAGAGAGTTTTAGTTGAGTTTGAGAGGGCAGCAGGCAGGTCTAGGAACCAGCCCTGGTGCCATAGATAGAGCGAGTGTTCAGAGGTTTCAGGCTAGTGTCAGGTTGGCCATCAATCAGGGAGGTAGAGTTTGGTTCAGAGGTGGTGCTTGGTACCCATAACCATTTCTCTTTTTCCTCACGGGATGGTACCTGCAGAGAGTAAGAGTATAGCAGAGGAGAGTAAGAGTAGAATAGAAAGCAGAAGAGAAGAGTAAGATCAGTGAAGGAAGAAGAAGAGAAGGATCAGAGTAGCGCAGCAGAAGCTTGTGGCGTTCAAGCGCAAGTTTGAGGTTTTGATTGTTTGTTTGTGTTTTGTTTGAACATTCGGGGACGAATGTTCTGTAAGGGGGGAAGAATGTAAGACCCCGCTCGTTCAGACATCGGAATTCCTACCGTCCGGTGGAATCTCGGGTGTCGGATCCTCTTTGGGGGGTAGAGCAAGGGTAAAGGAAAGGTTTTCTAAAATGTTTTTAAGTGTTTTATGGTTTTAAATAGAAAAGAGTTGAGTTTTTGAAGAGAAAGACCAAGGAGGCATTTGCCAGGTTCGGCCGCCGAAAGTGAAGTTCGGCCGCCGAACATGTGAAGGCTTCGGGAGCGCCTTTGGCCTCCGAAAGTCTTGTGGGAGCAAGCCAAGGTTCGGCCGCCGAAAGTGAGGTTCGGCCGCCGAACATGCATGAGTTTAGGGGGCACGTTAGGCTGCCGAAGGTTGATGACCAGGCCACCTATAAAGAGCCCTCAGATCGGAAATGGGCGAGTTTTCTCCCCATTCTCGAACTCAGGTGAGTTTCTGCCCTCCCTTGGTTGCTTGTGTGTCTTCTCTTCAAAATCCTTCAAGTTTTCATAAGATCTACCCTTGGTTTGAAGTTTTGAAGCTAAAATAGAAGTTTTGGGAGCTTGGAGCTTTTGGAGCTTGGATTCTCCACACCTCCGAGTTAGGGATCGCACCAACCCTCGATCTTCAAGAGGTAAGTGTAGATCTTTGTTTCCCTTGAGTTTTTAAGAAGTTTTAAGTAAGTTTTATGGAGGTTATATGGTTGAGTATGGGTAGATATGCATGTTTAGGCTTTTGTGGGTTTTATGCCCAATGTATGTTATGTGATGATGTGTTGAGGAGTTTAAGTTAGTTTCTTTGCTCTCTTTGCTTGTGGGAGTGTGTATGCATGCTTGGGAGAGAGTATGTGAGGTTTGGGGTTGTTTTGGAAGGTTTTGGAGGCTGGTGTGCAAAGGCTGAGTTCTGATGAACTCAGGTTCGGCCGCCGAAGGAGGTTTCGGCCGCCGAACGTGCCTTTGGATGCATGGTTTGGCCGCCTAACCTTGCCCCCGAAAGTTGAGTTGTGGCTTGAAAGCAGACTTTCGGCCGCCGAAGGTAATGTTCGGCCGCCGAAAGTGCCTGACTTTCGTCTCTGGAGAGAGGGTTCGGCCGCCGAAGGTGCCGCCGAACCTACCCGAGTTTCGTCTCTGGAGGAGACTTTCGGCCGCCGAAGGTGCCGCCGAAAGTGCCTGTCCAGCCTTTTCATGGCTGTTTTCCATGCATGTTTAAGTGATGTTTAGAGGGGTTTTTGGGGAGTTTCTTATGAGTTGTTAGCATGTGTTTAGTACCTCATGTGAGTCCATCTGTGTAGGATTGGACCTGAGGAGAGGTGTCTAGCTTCAGTGCTAGTTGACCCTGAGTTTGTTGAGCAGTGGCTTCAGGTGAGTAGAACTAACTTAATCTTTTACTTTAAGAAATCAAATGCCTAAAGCATACTCATACATCATGTTATGTAATAGGATGATTGCACTAGTTTCACCATGCCCATGCACCATGTTTATATGTGATAGGATGATGCATTAGTTTCACGAAGGTGACGCATTGCATAATGTGCTATGTATATGATGTGATGGGTGGACCAAGGCGACCTCAATAGCCCGCAAGTCTGTCAATGAGTCTTTGTCAATCGGGCGAGTACATGTAGGAAAGCCCCATGAGAGCTCCTTCGGGGCTAAGTTTTGACAGAGGGAATGTTGGGGTCATGTCTAACCCTGAGGGGAAGGACGTTACGTGAACCCTCTAAAATCACCCGCAAGAGGAAGAGATTTGCTAGCATGAACTCAAGCGGGGGTGAGATGTTTGTTGTGATATAATTGTGATATGACGCATTTCATGAATGCATGAATAAGAAGAATAATTGAATTGAATAAAATGTCTTTATAATAAAATACATAAAAAGGGTGGAACAATAAATAGATAATAATATACCTAAAAATGGAGGAACTAAAGCAAATGTTTTTCTCTGTTTCTACTCACTGGGCTCTTGTAGCTCACCCCATTCCCTTACCCCCAGTTTTGCAGGGCCAGAGTAAGTAAGCCAGAGTATGTCAAGCCAGAGTTCAGTCAGAGTAAGCTATGGGATAGAAGAGGTTCAAGCATGGGTTGCCATGTTTGGTTGTAATAGCTTAGTTATGTTTATGTTTATGTATAAGGAGAGATGCTTATTGTATATGTTTATTTGAGATAGTGATAGTTATGTAATGTAAGTTGCTAAAGAGATGATATGTTATGTAATGTTATGTATGTTTGTTGCTTGCATAGTTTAGTGGTGGACATGAGCATGATGATATATGGACATGATAGATGGACTTGATGTATGGTCCTTATGTATATAAAGAATATGATGAATGGAAAGAGTAAAGAGTAATGTTATAAAGAGATAGAGCCAAGTTAAGAAAAGTATAGATATGTCATGTGTTGTAGCATGAGATGTATAGAATTGTGCTTTGCCTAGAGTTTGGTAAATCCCTTTTTGTTATGCATGATCTTGAGAAAATGTTTTAAATGTTATGAGTTTTGAATGGCCCGTGAGGGAAGAAAGGGTTTCAATCCCTTGACCCAAAGCGGATATGTTTTAAAGCAAGCTTGATGACCCATCTGGTATGAGGTTCTATGTTTGCATGCATAGGTCAAGCTGAGGTAAGGAAAACAAGTTTAAAGGTTTTTTTTTTATGAGACCAAAGCTTAAGTTTTATGAAAAGTTTGATCATGTATGGGATTATACCTAGAGTTTCAGGATGTTTAGAGGCTTGCTACGGGTTCCGGCGGCCTTAAGCCGATCTGAATCCTAGCGCCGAGCAGGTCGGAGCCGCTACAGAGGGGTACCGGTTTCCGGGCTGTTACAATTTATTTTATCATCATTGTGGTAGTTGGGTGTTAATCCCTTAACGATCTTTAAAAAAATAAATACAAAAGTTATGGCTAAATATTAATCATGCAAAACTGTCAAAATAAAATGGAAAGATTTTTTCAAATAGAAGGAGTATTACAGGATGGGAGGGGCATCATCAGTCGCCTCCTTCCAAGCTTCTATTATAGGTTCATCATAGGTTATTACAATAGAAGCTGAGCTAGGATGGTTGTCTTCAGTTATTTCTTCCCCATGCTCGTCCTCGTCCTCCTCCTCGTCTAGAAGGATGTCATCTATCCAATCAAAGTCCTTAGAAGAAAACCGCTTTACTAGCTCCTTCTTGACTGAGTCTTGGCCCTTGATGAACATCTCTCCTCTTCAGGCCACCGTCTATTGAAGCTTAGCCTCTAATTCAGCAATTCTGTTGGAGGCAGCCCGGTTCTTCTCCACCTGAGATTGCAGTTTCTAAACTTGGCACTGAAGCATGGCCACTTAATTCTCAACACTTTTAGCCCGATTCTCAAGGGCAAGATGGGAAGCGTTAGCCTCACCCACGTTTGCTTGGAGTTCGTCTACTGACTCTAGAGTCTCTTTAATATTTCCTTCACTTCGTCAACCCGAGTCTTCAACCTTAAGCATTTCTCTGTTAAAGGCCTCATGTCCGTTTCTTGAACACCAAACTCCTGCATCAGGGCTTTGTTACACTCTTTGGCCACATAAATACATAGGACACTCTCCAAGGCAGAGTACATGACATTATAAAAAATTTTATCCATCTCAAGCTCATTCAAACCGCAATGATCCCTAGACCTTAGGGCATTCTTGATTAACAAGATGACTAGGTTAGGATCCTCAAGGAGAGTGGGGGTCCGGGTTAGTGCCAATGCTAGGCGCTGAATGCTGGGAGGCCATGAGGAGTCAACCCCCACGTTTGCATGAACAGGTTCAGTAGGAGTGCGGACGATAGCAGAAGGCTCGAAAACTGGGGCAGACGTAGAGGCGCCCATGGTAGAAGCCTCAGGTTGCGAGTGAGCTGAATCTTCTACTGTAGGTTGGGGAGGAGGAGGAGGAAGCATGATCATTTCTTCTGCTCAGTGAGCATGCTTGCGAAGGGGACCGGTTGCCCCAGCGACAGCTTTGCCTTTACAAGCAGCATGTGTCGCCTCAACAAATATGATTCTTGACCAAGCCATAATAAATTAAAAAGTAAGTAAGTAAGTAAGGCAGTTTGAAATTTAAAAGAAGGCAGAAAGAAAAGTATCCTGATTTTAGCCAGGAAAGTTCTATGCCCAAGACTAGGAAGACTAGGCGAGTGAGAACTCTGAGTCTAGCTCGTTTGCAAATGACACTGCCAAGACAAAACAGTGTTCCTCATCGCTTTGGTAATGTCTATTTTCTGAAGGGACCTAGCCATCGTTAAGAGAAAGACTAAAGCCTCATCCTCATCCCTTCTCGGTTGGACCCCATCCTTACTCAGTTCTACCCATAGGTTTCAGCTCATTTGGAGGCACCCAAAACCCCCGGACGTATGGTGACGGCGGACAAAAATTTTTTTTTTCCACCTTCAATGAAGAAGGTATCAAGCCGAACATCGTCTAGCGTTTCTGTCCACTGAAAAATCAGAACTCTTTATTTTTACGGATATCCAGCTGGTACAGCTGAGAGAATAGAGCTAAACTCGGTTCGATGTTGTTATTAAAATAAACGAATCGAAAGGCCACCAAGATTCTCTAACTGTTGGGATGCAACTGGGCGATCGAAAGCTTATGAAACCGAAGGACATCAATGAAAAATGGGTCCATAGGGAACTGAAGACCCGCCTTCAGCTGTTCCTCGAAGGCTATAATAGTATCCTTTGCAGGAATTAGCACATTCATGCGAGCGCTTGAGGAAGGGGCAAAGATACAAAAAGTCTCCTGAGAAATTTGGTATTTATCATGAAGGCGATCTACATCTTGCTCTGATAGGATAGATGGGATGTCACTAATCAAGCTACTTTCGCTTTCTGGAGCCGCCCTTAGTGGAATGATAGGGATTAGGGCATGGACAGGGCAGTCAAAGGAGGAGTTTGAGGTGGAACTCCCATTAGGAGTAAGAGAAGAAGAGGAAGTATTCCTATTCATTCTAAAAAAAAAAGAAAATAGAAATTACCGTGAAAGTAAGAAGTATAAACGAGATAGAAGGAGCGACTGAGTCTTTCAAAAGCAAAGATTACAGTTGTAAGCAAAAGTGAATGTTTGGAGAAGAAGAAGGGCTTGTATAAGACGATTTTGATGGTAGACTTTAAATGAGGCGCAAGAAATGAGACAGCTATCATTGAAGAGCTAGGTAGGCAAAATGACGAGAGAAGAAAAAGACCAATCTCAATGGGCAATGAGTCTCAGGTTGTAATACCCGGCTAGACTCCGGTATCGAAATTCCTACCGTCCGGTGGAATCTCGGGTGTCGGAAACCTCTAGAAGGGTAAAATCATGTTTTTATAAAATGTTTTCATGTATTTTATGGTTTTTATGAAGTAAGGATTTGAGTTAAAGTTTTAAAGAAAAGAAAGAAAGAGAATGAAGGAAGAACCCAGGTTCGGCCGCCGAACATGGAGTGCATGCGGAGGCACGTTAGGCCCCCGAAAGTGGCCTGGCCAGCCACCTATAAAGGGGTCCCCTGTCCGAAATGGGCGAGTTTTCTCTCCCCATTTCCGGCCAAGGTGAGTCTCCGACCTCCCTTAGCGATCTTATGTTCTTCCTTCAAGTCTCTCATGTTTTTATGAGTTATTTAACTTGGTTTTGAAGATTTTTGGAGCTAAGATCAAGATTTGAAGCTTGGAGACCCCGGAGCTTTCTTCCTCCATTTCTCCAAGTTTAGGTCGCCTCCCCTCTCGATCTTCAAGAGGTAAGGGTAGATCTTTATCTTATCCCATGTTTTAAACAAGTTTTATGAGGGGTTATGGGGTAGAAATGCATGTTTAGGTTAATTGATTATTGTTAGGGTTAATGTTGAGTTTATGGATAATGTATGTTGTATGTGTATATGCTTTGTGTTGTTGTTGGGGTTTAGGATAGTTTGAGACCCCTATATGCTTGTTTGCTTGGGTATGCATGTTGTGGAATAGTTAAATGCATGTTTGAAAGGTTTGGGAGGCAAAATGTGCATGAAGAGGCTGATTTCTGCCATTTTGGAAGAACTCAGGTTCGGCAGCCGAAGGATTTTCGGCCGCCGAACCTGCCTATGGAGGCAAGCTTTTGGCTGCCGAACCTTGCCCTCGAAAGTTGGACTTTCGGCTCTGGAGGGGAGTTTCGACCGCCGAAGGTGCCGCCGAACATGCATGAGTTTCGTCTCTGGAAGGGACTTTCGGCCGCCGAAGGTGCCGCTGAAAGTGGCTGAGTTTCGGCTCTGGAGGGACTTTCGGCCGTCGAACCTGCCGCCGAAGTGCCCTGTTCAGCCTTCCTTTGCATGATTTCTATGATTGTGTTGAGGTGTTTTAGGGGGTTTTTGGGGAGTAGTTTAGAGTCATGTTCATATATGTTTGGTCCCTCACTTGAGTCCACCTGTGTAGGTTCGGACCCGAGGAACCGAGGACCCCAGCAGTGAGCTAGCTTGTAACGACCCGAAAATCGGACCGCTACCGGCGCTAGGATCCAGATCGGCTTAAGGCCGCCGGGACCCGTAGCAAGCCTGACATGTAACCTGTAGACCTGAATAATCCCATACATGATCGCCAACATACATCAAAATTAAAACTTTTCTTTCCATATACATCAACCAAACTCAACCTGTGCATATACATTAACATAACATTGATCCCTCAGTGGGATCTCATCAATGCCCCCAATGGGTGACAAAACATATGCTGAGTTGGTTTACATAAACATCATAAAAATCCAAGATCATGTATTAAAAAGGGATACAACAATCTATGGTCAAGCACACCTCTAGCATCCATAAACATCATCTATACTGATTAAAACATTACAATACAATATGATCATGTCCATTACTAACTATTACATAAACATGACTTCTTTACTCTATCCGGACTCCTGCTCTATACTGTACCTGCAAGCCTGGGGGTAAAAGGGAGAGGGGTGAGCTAAAAGCCCAGTGAGTAGAACTATAAAACATATTAACACTATGCTCTATGAAATGCATCATAACACAGACAATTCACATAAGGGTTGGGTGAACTTGTCACCAATTAGTCCAAGCTAACTCTTTGCCAGGCCGTAGCATGGGGTCCTGGTCTTCCTGTCATACATACATTACTTACCATTATCCCAGGGCCTCCTCTGGGCTCCTGGTCTTCGAGTCCCATTACCGTGCCAGGCCGTAGAATGGGGTCCTGGTCTTCCTGTCATGGACTAATTGGGTCATCCAACATTCACCCACATCAACAACAATCGATGCAATGCGGCATATTCGTGAAACTAATGCAATCATCCTATTGCATAATCATGATGCATGAAACATGATAAAACATTTAATTTAAAAGATCAAGTTTAGTTCCACTCACCTCTGGCTGACTCTGACAACACCGAAGCAGCTGAACTCACTGCTGGGGTCCTTGGTTCCTCGGGTCCGAACCTACACAGGTGGACTCAAATGAGGGACCAAACATACCTGAACATAACTATAAACTAATCCCCAAAAACCTCCTAAAACATAATGAAACAACCATACAAAAACATGCAAAGGAGGCCTGGACAGGGCACTTTCGGCGGCAGGTTCGGCGGCCGAAAGTCCCTCCAGAGCCGAAAGTCAGGCAGGTTCGGCGGCACCTTCGACGGCCGAAACTCCCAAACAGAGACGAAACTCATGCATGTTCGGCGGCACTTTCGGCGGCCGAAACTGCCAGACAGAGATGAAAGTCTTCTTTCGGGGGCAAGCTTCGGCAGCCGAAAGGCTGCCTCCCCAGCCATGTTCGGCGGCCGAAAGTCCTTCGGCTGCCGAACCTGGTTTCTGCCAAAGGGCAGAAACTTGGCTCCCTATGCACATTTCGCCTCCAAACCTTACCAACATGCATCAAACCTATTCTACAACACACAAACACAAGCATACATGTTCCTAGGGGCCTCAAACCATCATAAACCCCATCTACAACACATCAAGCATCCACATTGTTCAAGAACACACATTTATACCCATAAACATAACCATAACCTAAACATGCATTCTAACCCATAGATCTACTTAAAACTTACTTAAAACATGCAATGAGCTTAAGATCGGCTCTTACCTCTTGAAGATCGAGAGAGAGACGACCTAAACTCGAAGTTGGGAGAGATTGGGTTCTTGAACCTCCAAGCTCCAAAACTTTGCTCAAAAGCTCAAATCTTCAAAACAAAGTGAAAACAAGTGAAAATCTTGAAAGATTTAGAGGAAAGACGTCAAAGATGGGTGAGGGGCGACGGAGACTCACCTTGGCCGAAAATGGGGAAAAAGCTCGCCCGTTTTCGGCTAAGGGACCCTTTTATAATGGCTGGCCAGACCACGTTCGGGGGCCGAATGTGCCTCCGCATGCATGCCATGTTCGGCGGCCGAACTTGGGATTCGGCGGCCGAACCTGGACTTCCCTCACTTATGCTTTCGGGGGCCTAAAGCACACCCGCAACGCATGCATGCTCGGCGGCCGAACTTGAGGTTCGGCGGCCGAACCTGAGTTTTCCTCCAATGCTATTTTCATGCAAAAACTCATTTTCTTTCATGCTTAAAACATAAAACACATTAAAACATTTCATAAAAACATGGTTTTACCCTACTAGAGGCTTCCGACATCCGAGATTCTACCGGACGGTAGGAATTCCGGTACCGAAGTCTAGCCGGGTATTACATTCTCCCCCCTTAAGAACATTCGTCCCCGAATGTTCCTCAACTAGCACATGCAAGGCATACAACATATTATACACATAAAACACATGAAGCATATAAGAAACAAATCTTAGAAAAGATAAGGGTACTGCTGGAGCATGGACTCCCGTGTCTCCCAGGTGCATTCTTCCATATTGTGGTGGTTCCAAAGGACTTTCACCATCGGGATTTCCTTGTTTCTCAGCTTCCTGATTTGAGTGTCCAGAATCCGTACCGGCTGCTCAACATAGGTGAGATCCTCTTGGATCTCCACATCAGGCTCACTAAGAACCTTGCCCGGATCTGACACGAACTTTCTCAACATAGAAACATGGAAAACCGGATGGATTCTCTCCATTGAAGCAGGTAAATCCAGCTTGTACGATACATTCCCAATCCTTTGCAGGACTTCAAAGGGTCCGATGTATCGCGGAGCCAGCTTACCCTTCTTTCCGAACCGAACCACTCCTTTCATTGGAGACACCTTGAGCAATACCAGATCCCCCTCCTGGAACTCTACTTGCCTTCTGCGGATGTCTGCATAACTCTTCTGTCTGCTTGCAGCAGTCTTGATTCTTTCTCTGATTAAGGGTACCACCCTGCTGGTGATCTCTACTAGCTCAGGCCCTGCCAAGGCCTTTTCTCCAACTTCCTCCCAGCAAACAGGTGACCTGCACTTCCTCCCATATAAAGCTTCATATGGAGCCATCCCGATGCTAGCATGATGGCTGTTATTGTAGGCAAACTCCACCAAAGGTAGATGCTGCCTCCAAGAACCGCCAAAGTCCAGCACACACATTCTTAGCATATCTTCTATGGTCTGGATGGTCCTTTCTGACTGTCCGTCTGTCTGTGGATGGAAGGCAGTGCTAAAATCCAACCTGGTACCCATGGCATCCTGCAGACTCCGCCAAAACCTGGAGGTGAACTGGGGTCCTCTATCTGACACTATAGAAACAGGAACCCCATGCAGTCTGACTATCTCTTCAACATACACCTGCGCCAACTTGTCCACAGAATAGCCACTCCTAACAGGGATGAAGTGAGCAGATTTGGTGAGTCTGTCCACAATCACCCATATGGAGTCCAATCTCTTGGACGTCGCCGGTAACCCCACTACGAAGTCCATAGCTATATTCTCCCATTTCCACTCTGGAATAGGTAGCGGGTTAAGCATTCCAGCCGGCTTCTGATGTTCCAGCTTCACCCTCTGACACACTTCGCAGGCTGATACAAACTGTGCCACTTCTCTCTTGATAGCTGGCCACCAATAAACCTTTTTCAGATCCTGATACATCTTGGTGGCCCCGAGGTGAATGCTGTATTTTGCATTATGAGCCTCTCTCATAATGTCTCCTTTTAGCCCTATGTCATTTGGTACACACAAACGACTCCCATAGCGGAGGATCCCCTTATTGTCAAATCTGAACTCACTGTCCTTGCCTGACTGAACAGTCCTGGCAATCTTCACTAACTCTGGGTCCTCATGCTGTTTCTGAGCCACCTGCTCCAGAAACACGGGTGTCACTTTCATCTGAGCAACCAAGGCACCTGTACCAGACAACTCCAACTGTAGACCTTCATCAGTGAGCTTGTAAAACTCCTTCACCACTGGTCTCCTCTCTGCCGTGATGTGGGATAGACTGCCTAGTGACTTCCGGCTTAGGGCGTCTGCCACGACATTCGCCTTACCCGGATGATACTGAATCTTGCAATCATAGTCATTCAGCAGCTCCACCCATCTCCTCTGTCTCAAGTTCAAATCTCTTTGACTCAGGATGTACTGCAGGCTCTTATGATCTGTAAAGATCTCACATTTTACCCCATAGAGGTAGTGCCTCCACATCTTGAGTGCAAAGATTACTGCTGCCATCTCAAGATCATGTGTGGGGTAATTCAACTCATGCTTCTTTAGCTGCCTCGAAGCATAAGCAATCACCCTCTCATTTTGCATCAGTACACAACCCAGTCCCACACGGGACGCATCACAAAAGACTGTAAAGTCCTCATCACTAGATGGCAGAGCTAAAACTGGCGCTGAAGTCAACCTCTTCTTAAGCTCTTCAAAACTCACTTCGCACTGGTCGGTCCACAGAAACTTCTGATTCTTCCTGGTTAGTCTGGTCAGAGGAGTTGCTATTTTCGAGAAGTCCTGAATGAACCTCCTGTAGTAACCTGCCAAACCCAAGAAACTCCTGATCTTCATCACTGAAGTGGGTCTAGGCCAGTTAGCCACAGTTTCTGTCTTCTTGGGGTCCACCTCTATCCCATTCTCTGACACTACATGCCCCAAGAACGAAATGCTCCTCAGCCAGAACTCACACTTGGAGAACTTGGCATACAAGCCATGTTCCCTCAAGGTCTGTAGAACCAACCTCAGATGATGGGCATGCTCCTCTGCATTCCTGGAATACACTAGGATATCATCTATGAAGACAATAACGAAGTGATCCAGGTACTGGCTAAACACTCTATTCATGAGATCCATGAATGCTGCAGGGGCGTTGGTTAACCCGAACGGCATTACAAGGAACTCAAAATGCCCATATCTGGTCCTAAAAGCCGTCTTTGGTACATCCTCATCTCTGATCCTCAGCTGGTGGTACCCAGATCTCAGATCTATTTTGGAGAAACAACCCGCTCCTGCTAGCTGGTCGAATAGATCGTCGATCCTTGGCAAAGGGTACTTGTTCTTGGTAGTGACTTTGTTCAATTGCCTGTAGTCGATACAAAGTCTGAGGGATCTATCCTTCTTTCTCACGAACAAAATTGGAGGACCCCAGGGTGAGGTACTCGGTCAGATGAAGCCCTTGTCTACCAGCTCCTGCAACTGCTCCTTCAACTCTTTCAATTCTGCTGGCGCCATCCTGTAGGGAGGGATAGAGATCGGTCGGGTTCCAGGCATTAGTTCTATCTCGAACTCTATCTCCCTAGCGGGTGGTAAACCTGGCAGCTCGTCTGGGAACACATCTAAGAACTCTCTAACCACTGGCACTGAGGCGGGCTCTCTGACCTGACTACTAAGCTCTCTCACATGAGCCAAATACCCCTGACATCCCCTCCTGAGCAACCTACGAGCCTGAAGAGCTGATATCAGACCTCTAGGTGTACCCCTCCTGTCTCCTCTGAAGACAACCTCAGACCCATCCTGACCTCTGAACCTGACTACCTTGTCCCTGCAGTCCAAGGTAGCACCATGGGTAGATAACCAGTCCATCCCTAGAATGACGTCAAAATCTGTCAAATCTAGAACCACTAGGTCGGCGGACAAGCATCTTCCCTCAACAAACACAGGACTACACTGGCAGACTGACTCTGCCACTGATGGATCACACTTGGGTCCACTGACCCAGAGAGGACACTCTAACCCAGAAGTCATCAGACCTAACCTCCCCACGGCTCTCAGAGCAATAAAAGAATGAGATGCACCAGGGTCCATCAAGGCATACACATCTGAACAACCAATGATTAAGTTACCTGCCACCGCGGTGTTAGATGCATCTGCCTCCTGCTGTGTCATTGTGAAGATCCGTGCTGGAGCTGATGGACCTTCACCTCTGAAACCTGCTGAAGAAGAGGCTGCCCCTCTCCCTCTGCCTCTGCCACTGGCCTGAGTCATGGCTGGAGCTGCTAGCTGCGCTACACTGCCTGAGGCTGTCTGCTGGGACTGAGCCATCGGGACTGCTCTTGGACATTCTCGAGCCATATGCCCCTCCTAACCACATCTGAAACAGGCGTTTGTCCCAAACCGACATACTCCCCTGTGTGGCCTACCACACTTCGCACAAACTGCATTGTCCGCACCAGAGCTTGAGCCACTCCCAAATCCCAGACTGGACTTGACTTTATTCCAGAACTTATTCTTCTTACCCTTGGGCTTACCCCATCTCTTACTGCCTGAAGCTGCTGCACTCAGGGTAGAAGGATCTAATCTTCCCCCACCCGGAGTTTTAGAACCAGAAGGCTGTACCACTGTCTGCTTAACTGTCCCCTGAATGATGGCACTGGCCTCCATTTTCCTAGCCATATCTACTATGGCATGGAAGCTCTCCCTGTCCACGGACTGAATCAAGGAGGAATACCTGGAATGAAGTTTCATGACATACCTCCTTGACTTCTTCGAATCTGTATCCAGACTCTGCCCAGAAAAAGGCAACAGCTCCAAGAATCTGTCGGTGTACTCCTCTACACTCATTTCATCCGTCTGCCTCAACTGTTCAAACTCTATCATCTTCAGCTCCCTTGAACTATAGGGAAAAGCCCATCCTGAAAACTCGTTTGCAAACTCTTCCCAGGACATGCTGTCCACTCTCGGGTTCACATAATTCTTGAACCACTCTCGTGCCTTCTTGCACTTAAGCGTGAACCCAGCCATCTGAATGGCTCTACTGTCATCAGCCCCAATCTCCTCTGTGATCACTTTAACCCTTTCAAGATATACAAATGGGTCATCCCCTTTTTCATACTGGGGAGCACCCAATTTCATGTAGTCGGTCATCTTAACCTTGCTCCCACTGGCTGAGCTAAGTCTAGATGGCTGAGCAACTGGGGCTGCTGGTTCTGTAGGTGGTGGAGGTGGTGCAACATTTTCTGAGGTAGGGTCTGCTGGATTTGGATAGTATGGTGGGGGTGGATACATTGGGTATTGTGAATATGGCGGGTAGTATGGTGGGTATGGCATCTGTGTGGGATAAGGGGTGAAGCTAGGGTAATCCGATGTACCTCCCATCGAATACCCGGGATTTTGTGAGAAGGGTGGGTAGTGGGGTGGCTGAACAAATCCCGAGGCTTGAGTGCCTCCTTGGGATTCTCCCATTCCCTCTTCTGACATGCTAACTCCTAGACTGCCATCCCTCCTCTGCTCTACATCCATATCATCCCCCATACCTTCTGACGCTCCTCCCTGAACTGTTCCTCTGACTGATCTGCTCCTACCCAGATCCAAAGACCTTCTAGGGTCTCTTACTGCTCTTTCTCTGCTAGACCTACTAGACATTGCCCTAGGCAATGCTGGAGGACGGGCGCTCGTGCCCTCATCCTCAGGTGGCACTCCAGTCAATCTTGCTGATCAACGAGTTCCCCTCATCCTGTTTTCTGAAAAACAGCACACATAGCACAAACATTAGCATCATATGGTTCATGTGGGCACACATGAACCCGCATCACACATCACATATCATAGCATATCATTAATGCATATGCATATCATCATGACATTTCACATCATTATTCAAGACAGGACTCCACATCCTATCCTAGTGGACATGACCTTTCCTATTATGCTTGACCTTCTATAACATCTATGAGCCCGACACTCTAGGTCCGACCATATGAACCTAGGGCTCTGATACCATTCTGTAACGATCCGAAAATCGGACCGCTACCGGCGCTAGGATCCAGATCGGCTTAAGGCCGCCGGAACCCGTAGCAAGCCTGACATGTAACCTGTAGACCTGAATAATCCCATACATGATCGCCAACATACATCAAAATTAAAACTTTTCTTTCCATATACATCAACCAAACTCAACCTGTGCATATACATTAACATAACATTGATCCCTCAGTGGGATCTCATCAATGCCCCCAATGGGTGACAAAACATATGCTGAGTTGGTTTACATAAACATCATAAAAATCCAAGATCATGTATTAAAAAGGGATACAACAATCTATGGTCAAGCACACCTCTAGCATCCATAAACATCATCTATACTGATTAAAACATTACAATACAATATGATCATGTCCATTACTAACTATTACATAAACATGACTTCTTTACTCTATCCGGACTCCTGCTCTATACTGTACCTGCAAGCCTGGGGGTAAAAGGGAGAGGGGTGAGCTAAAAGCCCAGTGAGTAGAACTATAAAACATATTAACACTATGCTCTATGAAATGCATCATAACACAGACAATTCACATAAGGGTTGGGTGAACTTGTCACCAATTAGTCCAAGCTAACTCTGTGCCAGGCCGTAGCATGGGGTCCTGGTCTTTCTGTCATACATACATTACTTACCATTATCCCAGGGCCTCCTCTGGGCTCCTGGTCTTCGAGTCCCATTACCGTGCCAGGCCGTAGAATGGGGTCCTGGTCTTCCTGTCATGAACTAATTGGGTCATCCAACATTCACCCACATCAACAACAATCGATGCAATGCGGCATATTCGTGAAACTAATGCAATCATCCTATTGCATAATCATGATGCATGAAACATGATAAAACATTTAATTTAAAAGATCAAGTTTAGTTCCACTCACCTCTGGCTGACTCTGACAACACCGAAGCAGCTGAACTCACTGCTGGGGTCCTTGGTTCCTCGGGTCCGAACCTACACAGGTGGACTCAAATGAGGGACCAAACATACCTGAACATAACTATAAACTAATCCCCAAAAACCTCCTAAAACATAATGAAACAACCATACAAAAACATGCAAAGGAGGCCTGGACAGGGCACTTTCGGCGGCAGGTTCGGCGGCCGAAAGTCCCTCCAGAGCCGAAAGTCAGGCAGGTTCGGCGGCCGAAACTCCCAGACAGAGACGAAACTCATGCTGTTCGGCGGCACTTTCGGCGGCCGAAACTGCCAGACAGAGACGAAAGTCTCCTTTCGGGGGCAAGCTTCGGCAGCCGAAAGGCTGCCTCCCCAGCCATGTTCGGCGGCCGAAAGTCCTTCGGCTGCCGAACCTAGTTTCTGCCAAAGGGCAGAAACTTGGCTCCCTATGCACATTTCGCCTCCAAACCTTACCAACATGCATCAAACCTATTCTACAACACACAAATACAAGCATACATGTTCCTAGGGGCCTCAAACCATCATAAACCCCATCTACAACACATCAAGCATCCACATTGTTCAAGAACACACATTTATACCCATAAACATAACCATAACCTAAACATGCATTCTAACCCATAGATCTACTTAAAACTTACTTAAAACATGCAATGAGCTTAAGATCGGCTCTTACCTCTTGAAGATCGAGAGAGAGACGACCTAAACTCGAAGTTGGGAGAGATTGGGTTCTTGAACCTCCAAGCTCCAAAACTTTGCTCAAAAGCTCAAATCTTCAAAACAAAGTGAAAACAAGTGAAAATCTTGAAAGATTTAGAGGAAAGACGTCAAAGATGGGTGAGAGGCGACGTAGACTCACCTTGGCCGAAAATGGGGAAAAAGCTCGCCCGTTTTCGGCTAAGGGACCCTTTTATAGTGGCTGGCCAGACCACGTTCGGGGGCCGAATGTGCCTCCGCATGCATGCCATGTTCGGCGGCCGAACTTGGGGTTCGGCGGCCGAACCTGGACTTCCCTCACTTATGCTTTCGGGGGCCTAAAGCACACCCGCAACGCATGCATGTTCGGCGGCCGAACTTGAGGTTCGGCGGCCGAACCTGAGTTTTCCTCCAATGCTATTTTCATGCAAAAACTCATTTTCTTTCATGCTTAAAACATAAAACACATTAAAACATTTCATAAAAACATGGTTTTACCCTACTAGAGGCTTCCGACATCCGAGATTCCACCGGACGGTAGGAATTCCGGTACCGGAGTCTAGCCGGGTATTACATAGCTGCTTCAGAGTCAGCCTGAGGTGAGTAGAATGAATCTTTATGTATCAAATTAAATCAGTTTTGAGCATGTTCATGCATCATAAATACTATGATATTCACTAGGTTGTTGGCATTAGAATCCACGAATATGTGTATTGCATATTATGATGTTGATGTGGATGGATATTGGATGACCCATTAGTCCTCGATATGATGAGATATGATATGATATGAGAGTCCAGGTGTGGCCTGCACTACGCCCCCGGCACGATTGGATATGTATGTTATGTTATGTTATGTTATGTGTAAGAGAAAGACCAGGTGTGGCCTGCACTACGCCCCTGGCATGATTGGATTATGTAGAGGGCTATTGGTGACAAGTCCATCCTTGATGTGATTTGTTTGTGATGTGATGCATTCCATGCAAGCATATATTTTAAATATAAGGTTTTACTATTCTGCTCACTGGGCTCTAGTAGCTCACCCCTTTCCCTTAACCCCCAGGTTTGCAGGTTCGGGATAGGCCGGGGAGTCTTCCAAGTTGAAGTTATGTCTATGTATTAGTAGTTGTGGACATGTATTGTAAAATGTTATAATGTAATGTAAAGAATTGTACTGAGGATAGAATTGTGCTTGGCCCTAGTGTATGTTAATCCCTTTTGGTACATGATCTTTTTAATGAAATGTTTTAATGATGTTTTATGAGAACCAAGCTTGATTATTGTAATGTTGACCCAACTAGAGCATTTGATGAGGGCTCTAGTTTGGGGTATGTATGGTTAATGTTCAGTGCATGCACAGGTTGAGCTTGGTGAATGAAAAAATTTTAAAGTTTTATAAAAATGTATGATCATGTATGGGATTTATCAGGTGTAACAGGTTGTATGTTAGGCTTGCTACGAGTCCCGGCGACCTTAAGTTGATCTGGATCCTTGTAATGATCCGGAAACCGATACCCCTCTGTAACGGCCCGAACCGCCACCGGCGCTAGGATCCAGATCGGCTTAAGGCCGCCGGGACCCGTAGCAAGCCAAACATCCATCCTATCACCTGGTCAAATCCCATACATGATCAAAACTTTAACATAAAAACTGTAACATCTGATGTAAATACCGAGCTTGACCTTTATGCAACAACTGGAAACATAAGTAACCCCCCTACTAGAACCCTCATCAAAACTCTAGCTGGTTCAACACAACATACATCAATCTGGACTTACATCCAAAGAGCTAGAACCTAACCTGTGCATGGATCAAACCACAAACATAAGACCACTACTAGGGTCCTCCTCAAATACTCTAATGTGGTAAACAACACATGCCATAAGTTCAGTTCAAACACAACTCAACATAAAACATAACATACATCATGTACTAAACAGGGACTAACCAAGTCTTAGGGCCAAGCACAGTACTAATCCATAAACATAACTCTACTTTACGTTACATTACATCACATTATCTTACAATTCATTATCTCAGTTTACAATACATGTCCACACTAACACTAATAGATTACAAGGCCACAACCTTAACTCTTGAGACTTCCCGATCTTCCTCAGACCTGCAACACTGGGGTTAGGGGAGAGGGGTGAGCTAAAAAGCTCAGTGAGTATAAACAAAGAAAATAGTTCATTAATTACATGCTATCATGAAATGCGTCACAGCACAAACATTTCACATAACAGATGGACATGACCACCAAAACTCCCTCTGTCTGTAACATAACATGGTGCCCGGCCCTTCGAGCTCCTCAAGACTTCATTATGCCCGGCCCTTCGGGCTCCTCAGGACTTCATTATGCCCGGCCCTTCGGGCTCCTCAGGACTTCATTATGCCCAGCCCTTCGGGCTCCTCAGGACTTCATTATGCCCGGCCCTCAAGGGGCTCCTCAGGACTTCATTAACATAACATAACTAGGGCTATTGGGGTCGCCTTGGTCCATCCACATCAACAGTAAATAATGCAATGCGTCATATTCGTGTAATTAGTGCTATCAACCTATTACATATAAACATGATGCATGAACATGCTTTAGGCGTTTGATTTCATAAAATAAAAGATTAAGTTTAGTTCTACTCACCTCTGGCAGACGCTGGACTGACTCTGCAACTGCTAACTCTGATGACCTCCTCGGTCCCTCGGGTCCGATCCTACACAGGTGGACTCGAATGCGGTGCCAAACACACTCCAAACGACTCATAAACAACTCCCCAAAAACCCCCTAGAACATCACTTAAACATGCATAGAAAATAACCATGAAAGGGCTGGACAGGGCACTTTCGGCGGCCGAAGGTCCCTTCCAGAGACGAAAGTCATGCAGGTTCGGCGGCAGGTTTGGCGGCCGAAGCCTCACTCCAGATCCGAAAGTCAGGCACCTTCGGCGGTCGAACATCACCTTCAGCGGCCGAAAGTCTGCTCTAGATCTGAAACACAACTTTCGGGGGCAAGGTTAGGCGGCCAATCCATGCATCCACAGGCAGGTTCGGCGGCCGAAACTACCTTCGACGGCCGAACCTGAGTTCATCCAGAATTCAGCCTCTCATGCATACAAGCCTCCCAAACCTTCCAAACACCCCAAAACATGCCTCCAACCTCACAAACACATGCATTAACTATTCTACAACATGCAACCAAGCACATAGGGGTCTCAAACTATCCTAAATCCCAACAACAATACATTTGCATAAAGGGTAACATAAACCCTCAACCTTATGCATTTGTTCTAAAACAACCCAAGTCCTCACATACTCTCTCCCCATCATGCATACTCACTCCCACATGCATAGACTAGTTTAAACTTCCAACATATCATCACATAAACACTCATAAACATACATTTACATAAAAACGCACATAAATCTTAACATGCATACCTACCCGTACTCAACCATTAAAACCTCTTAAAACTTCATTAAAACATAAAGGAAAGCAAAGATCTACACTTACCTCTTGGAGATCGAGGGTTGGTGTGATCCCTAACTTGGAGATGGGAGGAAACTACTCCTTGGGTCTCCAAGCTCCCAAAACTTAGATCTAAGCTTGAACACTCTTCAAAACAACCATGAAACTCATAAAAACATGAAGGAAATGAAGAAAAACATGAAAACGGCCAAGGGAGGACAAAAAGTCACCTGAGCTCGAGAATGGGGAGAAAACTGGCCCATTTTCGATCTGAGGGCTCTTTATAGGTGGCCTGGTCAACGACCTTCGGCAGCCTAACGTGCCCCCTCAACTCATGCATGTTCGGCGGCCGAACTTAAGGTTCGGCGGCCGAACCTTGGTTCGTTCAAACAAGGCTTTCGGAGGCCAAAAGCTCTCCCGAAACCTTCCCATGTTTGGCGGCCGAACTTCACTTTCGGCGGCTGAACCTGGCAAATGCCTCCTTGATCTTTTCCTTTCAAAACTAAATTCTTTTCCATTTAAAACCATAAAATCATGTGAAAACATTTTAGAAACACATTTTACCCCTCTAGAAGCCTCTGACATCTTCAAAATTCCAGATTCCAACGGAGATTCAGCCGGAAGGTAGGGATTCCGATGCCGGAATCTAGCCGGGTATTACATTCTTCCCCCCTTTAAGAACATTCGTCCCTGAATGTTCCACAAACAAACAGGCATTCTTAAAAACATAACATCAATCATACACAAACAAGCAAGCAAACAAGCAAGCAAAACCTAAAACCTCTCTCCAAAGAGAGACACAGGTACTGCTGGAGTAAGAACTCCCGGGTCTTCCAAACGCACTTTTCCATGCTGTGGTGATTCCAAAGGACTTACACCATCAGGATTCCTTGTTCCTCAACTTCCTGACTTATGTGTCCATGATCCGCACTAACTGCTCAACATAGGTGAGATCCCTTGAGATCTCCACCTCTGGTTCTTTAAGAACCTCACTTGGATCTGACACGAGTTTCCATAACACAGGAACCCGAAAATCCGAATGGACTTTCTCCATAGGAAATCACCCTTACCAAAAGAAACACCTTAGCAGTACCCAACCTACTCCTGAATTCCACTGGCTTCCGCTGCACTTCTCTGATCCTTACTCTTCTCTCTTTATCTTTACTAACTGGCTTCTTCTCACTGCTAACCCAAAACTAACTCTAGCTCTCACAGGTAGTACTCGGATTTCATATCTATCTTGGAAAACAACCAGCTCCTGCTAGCTGATCCAATAGATCATCAATCCTGCATGGGAATACCTGCCCTTGGTAGTGACCTTGTTCAACTGCTTACAGTCGTTACAAAGTCTCAAGGATCGATCCTTCTTTTCCCACAATCATACTGGAGCAATCCAGGGTGAGGTACTAGGTCGGATAAAACCCCTGTCTACCAAGTCTCACAACTTCTCTAACAACTCCTACAACTCTACAGGTGCCATCCCGTAGAGAAGAATAGAGATGAACCTGATGCTAGGCATTACTTCTAGTTCCAAGCTCTATCTCTCTAGCAGGTGGTAAACCTGACAGCTTGCCTGGGAAAACATCTAAGACTCTCTCTCTACAACTGGCACTGAGGCTGGTTCCCGGACCTGACTACTAAACTCTCAACAAGAACTAGAACCCTCTGACAACCCCTCCTACGTACCCTACGAACCTGACAGGCTGACATTAAACCTCTAGGCATCCCTACTGTGTCCCCTCAGAAGACTACCTCTGACCCATCCTGTCCTCTGACCTGACTACCTTGTCTCTGCAGACCAAGATAGCACCACAAGTAGAAAAACCCAATCCAACCCTCGATTGACGTCTAGACAGTTAAGTCTAGGACCTCAAGGTCGGGTGGAAGGCATCTACCCTCAACTGACACAGAACTGGACCGGCAGACTGACTCTGCCTCAGATGGATCACACTCGGGTCCACTGACCCAAAGAGAATACTCTAGCCCAGAAGCTATCAACTCAACCTCTCGACGGCTCCTAGAGTAACTACAGAAAGAGAATACCAAGGTTCACAAAAACATACACATCAAAACATTCAAAAGTGAGCGTACCTGACACCACCGTGTTCGATGTGTCTGCCTCTTGCTGAGCTTGGGTGAAGATCCGAGCTGGAGCTGACGGACCTTCTCCACGGGAACCTTTAGAAGAAAAGGCTGACCCTCTTCCCCTGCCTCGACCACTGACCTGAACCATGGCTGGAGCTGCTGGCTGAGCCGCTCTATCTGAAGCTACCTGCTGGGACACTCACGCACCATGTGCCCTTTCTGACCGCACCTGAAACATGCTGTTGTCCCCACTAGACAGACTCCCTTGTGCGGCCTTCCGCACCTCAAGCACCTCGAACTGCCTGAGCCAGAGCTTGAGCCACCAAAACCCAGACTAGCCTTCAAATTCTTCCAAAACTTCTTCTTCGACCTTCTGAGGCCTCTGCCCCACTTCTTAATTTTCGTGGAGGCTGTACTCAGAGTGGAGGGATCAATCCCTCCTGAACTTGAGATTCTGGAATCCTGAGTCTGAGCATCCTCCTGAGAATCTCCCATACCTTCTTCTGGTACTCTGATTCCCAAACTGATATCTCTTCTCTAAACATCCAACTCTACTTTCCTCATACTAGCTGACATTCTCTTTGGAGCCATTCCTCCTCTGACTTCATCAAAAGACCTTCCCGGGTCCCTTGATGTTCCCCATCTGCTGACTCCCCACGACTGCGCTCTTAGCAGAGTAGGGGAAAAGGTGTCCATACCTTCCCTCTCAGATGGAACTCCAGTCGATTCCATAGATCGACGAGCACCTCGCATTCTGGCTCCTCTGAAGAACAACACACAAGCATACAAACAATCATTAGCATCATACGGTTCAGGTGGAAACACATGAACCCACATACATAGCATATCATACATACATACATAGCATAACGTCATGGCATTACACATCATCAATCAAGACAGGACTCAACATCCTATCCTAGTGGACATGATTTCTCCTATTGTGCTTGCCCTTCTATGACTTCTAAACCAACCTCTTTCCGATGTGGGATATCTCTAACCCTTGAGCATCTTTGCTCAGCACACCGTACTGATGAGGCCCAAAGCTCTGATACCACTCTGTAATGACCCGGAAACCGATACCCCTCTGTAACGGCCCGAACCGCCACCGGCGCTAGGATCCAGATCGGCTTAAGGCCGCCGGGACCCGTAGCAAGCCAAACATCCATCCTATCACCTGGTCAAATCCCATACATGATCAAAACTTTAACATAAAAACTGTAACATCTGATGTAAATACCGAGCTTGACCTTTATGCAACAACTGGAAACATAAGTAACCCCCCCTACTAGAGCCCTCATCAAAACTCTAGCTGGGTCAACACAACATACATCAAGCTGGATTTACATCCAAAGAGCTAGAACCTAACCTGTGCATGCATCAAACCACAAACATAAGACCACTACTAGGGTCCTCCTCAAATACTCTAATGTGGTAAACAACACATGCCACAACCTCAGTTCAAACACAACTCAACATAAAACATAACATACATCATGTACTAAACAGGGACTAACCAAGTCTTAGGGCCAAGCATAGTACTAATCCATAAACATAACTCTACTTTACGTTACATTACATCACATTATCTTACAATTCATTATCTCAGTTTACAATACATGTCCACACTAACACTAATCGATTACAAGGCCACAGCCTTAACTCTTGAGACTTTCCGATCTTCCTCAAACCTGCAACACTGGGGTTAGGGGAGGGGTGAGCTAAAATGCCCAGTGAGTAGAAACAAAGAAAACAGTACATTAATTACATGCTTTCATGAAATGCGTCACAGCACAAACATTTCACATAACAGATGGACATGACCACCAAAACTCCCTCTGTCTGTAACATAACATGGTGCCCGGCCCTTCGGGCTCCTCAGGACTTCATTATGCCCGGCCCTTCGGGCTCCTCAGCACTTCAAAATGCCCGGCCCTTCGGACTCCTCAGGACTTCATTATGCCCGGCCCTTCGGGTTCCTCAGGACTTCATTATGCCCAGCCCTCAAGGAGCTCCTCAGGACTTCATTAACATAACATAACTAGGGCTATTGGGGTCGCCTTGGTCCATCCACATCAACAGTAAATAATGCAATGCGTCATATTCGTGTAATTAGTGCAATCAACCTATTACATATAAACATGATGCATGAACATGCTTTAGGCGTTTGATTTCATAAAATAAAAGATTAAGTTTAGTTCTACTCACCTCTGGCAGACGCTGGACTGACTCTGCAACTGCTAACTCTGATGACCTCCTCGGTCCCTTGGGTCCGATCCTACACAGGTGGACTCGAATGAGGTGCCAAACACACTCCAAACGACTCATAAACAACTCCCCAAAACCCCCTAGAACATCACTTAAACATGCATAGAAAATAACCATGAAAGGGCTGGACAGGGCACTTTCGGCGGCCGAAGGTCCCTTCCAGAGACGAAAGTCATGCAGGTTCGGCGGCAGGTTCGGCGGCCGAAGTCTCACTCCAGATCCGAAAGTCAGGCACCTTCGGCGGCCGAACATCACCTTCGGCGACCGAAAGTCTGCTCTAGATCCGAAACACAACTTTCGGGGGCAAGGTTAGGCGGCCAATCCATGCATCCACAGGCAGGTTCGGCGGCCGAAACTACCTTCGGCGGCCGAACCTGAGTTCGTCCAGAACTCAGCCTCTCATGCATACAAGCCTCCCAAACCTTCCAAACACCCCAAAACATGCCTCCAACCTCACAAACACATGCATTAACTATTCTACAACATGCAACCAAGCACATAGGGGTCTCAAACTATCCTAAACCCCAACAACAATACATTTGCATAAAGGGTAACATAAACCCTCAACCTTATGCATTTGTTCTAAAACAACCCAAATCCTCACATACTCTCTCCCCATCATGCATACTCACTCCCACATGCATAGACTAGTTTAAACTTCCAACATATCATCACATAAACACTCATAAACATACATTTACATAAAAACGCACATAAATCTTAACATGCATACCTACCCATACTCAACCATTAAAACCTCTTAAAACTTCATTAAAACATAAAGGAAAGCAAAGATCTACACTTACCTCTTGGAGATCGAGGGTTGATGTGATCCCTAACTTGGAGATGGGAGGAAACTACTCCTTGGGTCTCCAAGCTCCTAAAACTTAGATTTAAGCTTGAACACTCTTCAAAACAACCATGAAACTCATAAAAACATGAAGGAAATGAAGAAAAATATGAAAACGGCCAAGGGAGGACAAAAAATCACCTGAGCTCGAGAATGGGGAGAAAACTGGCCCATTTCCGATCTGAGGGCTCTTTATAGGTGGCCTGGTCAACGACCTTCGGCAGCCTAACGTACCCCCTAAACTCATGCATGTTCGGCGGCCGAACCTTGGTTCGTTCAAACAAGGCTTTCGGAGGCCAAAAGCTCTCCCGAAACCTTCCCATGTTCGGCGGCCAAACTTCACTTTCGGCGGCCGAACCTGGCAAATGCCTCCTTGATATTTTCTTTTCAAAACTAAATTCTTTTCCATTTAAAACCATAAAATCATGTGAAAACATTTTAGAAACACATTTTACCCCTTTAGAAGCCTCTGGCATCTTCAGAATTCCAGATTCCAATGGAGATTCCGCCAAAGGGTAGGGATTCCGATGCCGGAATCTAGCCGGGTATTACAATCCTAGCGCCGGTAGCGGTCTGATTTTGGGTCGTTACAGGTCATGAGAACAATTGTCTACTTCGAATCTAAAGAATCGAAGGCCAGTGGGGGGACCTCTAATGCTACATAAGAATCGCCCAAAGTGAGCCATGAGTTGTCATCATAAGATAGGACCACGTGGCAAGCATTTGATAAGTTGATACTTGGTCCCACCCAAGAAAAGGAAGACCCGGACACCGTTACATCTAGTTTTTCACCAATACTCGCCCTTCGTCAAGTCTCGGCATAAAGTTAACATTAATAGGCACAAGCCACCAGGTCTCCATTATGCCTGTAATCACGGTATCTCCGATCAGCTAGCTGGCAAAATCCCTTATCACTGCCACATTCTCGTCGGATTATCAGGAAATACTATATTAACTCAATCTTTTTACAGTATAAAAGTGAACGATCATAGAGATAAAGGTACACAATTCTCTTACATAACTACTTTCAAGTTCTACATATACTCTATTCTCCAATTTATTAACGTGAGCGTCGGAGTGGTTGTCGTGGATACCCATCACTTCACGTGCTATTTCTTGCAGATTTAATCAATCATATCACAGTTCTGTTTTCTGGCTGCATCCTTTATTAACTTTAATTTTAAATTAAATTTATGTCGATGACTTTAATTCATACATGTAAATTTTAAGTTAAGAATCAATTTTTAAATTTCATTTATTTTATAAAAAATAATTTGATATTTTTTATAATAAAATATTTTCTAAGAGAACGACTTATTTAAGTTTAGTAATATTAATGAACTTTTTGAAGTTTAGAGTTTAATTTTTCCTTTAATCCGTAAAATATTTTGTATTAATTGATTTTTTTAGTATTTAAAATGAAAAAAAAATGCAAAAGATATTTTTCATAAAATATAAATAAATGGGATACTAATTTTAATAGTTATATAATCAAGTTTAGAGTGACTATATCAATTCAAAAGTGTAACCTTTGAGTTGATTCACTTGAATGGACTCCTAATTTAAAATTATTTAAGTTTTAATTTAAAATTATATAATTAAATATACATTGGCTCTACCTACAATTAAATATTTGCACAACTATATTTCTTATTTAATATGCCAAATAATTTTTTTTTTCTAATCCTCTATCTATATATTATATAATAAAAGTGAGTTCTAAATCAAGTAGTACATCGAATAATCCTTAATTTTGACCAACTATGACCATGAAATGACAATGTTATCCTTCTTAACAGTAGAGAAATCTGGTTTGAAAATGTATAAATTACTTTCATATGATGTACTGTTGCTTTTAGTCAATTTATAATTCAAGAATTTATTTGCCCTTTTAAGATTTAAATTATAGCCTTGTTTGATTCAATATGATCTATTTATTGGAAAGTATATTTCTCATGAAGTATGCTTCCAGTAAATTTACTTTCTAGGATGTATGATAACATTACGTTTAGTTTATAAGAAATACCTTTATTTCTAAGTTTTAAAATATAATAATGTCCTTAATATAATTTGAATTGCAATAAATTAAAGGATAAATTTGTAAATTACATCACACTTAATTAGGGATGAGCAATATTCGGTTAACTCGAAAAAATCGATTGAATCGAATTAATTTAAAACTTCAGTTCAATTTTTTATTTATTTCAATTCGATTCAGTTCGATTTTTAATTTTAAAATTTTTAATTATTTCGATTTCGTTTGATTTTAATAAAAAAAAATCAAAAAAATCAAATCAAATAGATTAGTGATAATAGTATATTATTTTCAATAATATACTGAGATTAAATTATATTAAGATTAAAATATTTCAATTAAATTTTAAAAGTGAAAAATAATTTTTATCAAACCGAATTGAATCTAACCAAATTATATCATGTAATACCCGGCTAGACTCCAACGTCGGAATTCCAACCTTCCGACGGAATCCAAAATCTCGGATGTTGAAACCTCTTAAAAGAGTAAAATAAGTTTTTCACAAAATGAATTTTATGATTTTACTATTGGTTTTTGTGTGAAAGAATTCTTAAAGGAAAGAAAAATGTTTTGGAAGGAAAGCTCAGGTTCGTCTGCCGAACATGGTGCTGTCGCGGGAGCTCTCCTTTCGGCCCCCGAAGGTGGTCTGGCCAGCCATCTATAAGAGGCCTCCAGTCCGAAAATGGGAGAGTTTCTCTCTCTAATTTCGGGCAAAGGTGAGTTCTTGCCCTCCCATTGTTGATTTTATTGTTTTTCCTTCAAATCCTTCAAGATATTCGTGAGTTTTCTCTTGTTTTTGAAGTTTTAAGTTTGAATCCAAGATTTTAAAGTTTGGAGACCGTTCCTCCTCAACTCCAAGCTTGGGTTGCATCTACCTTAGATCTTCAAGAGGTAAGTGTAGATCCTCACATTTTTCTATGTTTTAAATAAGTTTTAAAAAAGGGTTAATGGTTAAAAATGCATGTTTTGGTTAGATCTAAAGTGTTAGGGTTTGTGTTAGTTTTGTTGATGAATGCTTGTTCTTGTGAAGTTTTATAGTTGTATGTTGGGGTTCAGACTAGTTTTATGCTCCTTGTGTATGTTTGAGTGATAGAGCCAAATTTAGACCATTTTATCATGTTGTTATTAATGTTAATTTATACTTTTTCTGCTTAATTATGTGGTTTTGACCTTATTTTGCAGAAAATGGTATAAAGAGGTAATTTGGTGAAAATGCTCTTAAAACTGCCTAAAAATGGATAAAGGAGAACAAGCTTGTTGCCCAAGTCAAGTTGCAGCTGAAGTGAAGATAAATAAGGAAAGTGCTAAATAAGGAAAGTGATAAATAAGGAAAGTAGATTCAGCAGAGTAATTTGAAATTCAAAATTTAAATCTTCAAGAAGTCTTTCCCTTATTCAAGAAGCCAAATCTCAAGAAGATGCACATTCAAAATTCAAAATTTAAAATTCAAAATTTAGCTTGTTTAGGAAGCCAAATCTCAAGAAGACATACTTGCCTCCCAAAAAATCAAGATTCAAAATTCAAAATTCAAAAGAAGGCTCTACCTCATCAAGGAGACCTATAGATTCAAGCACCAAATTGTATGAATATTGAACAAATCAAAGACAAATAGTTTATGTTCAGATCTCACAATCCATAAAACAACCTTAGTTTCAACCAATCTTCAACTAGAATAAAATGTTTCAGCCACTCATGGCTGAAACAAAACAGAAAATAAGAGGAAAGAACAAGAGAAGAGGAACCGAATGGTGGAGAAGCTTACTCCTAGCCTTGGCCGAATGGGAGAGATGGATGGGGATGGTCCTCCTTTTCTTCGGCAGCCCTTAAGGATGGATTTATATGGTTCTTAGGATGCTGTCCTAGGGTTTCTTTGCTGTCCATGCATCTTTAGGAAGCTGCCTAAAATGCCCTTGGTCTTTGCTTGCACTTTACCTTGCCGCCCATGCACATGTGTGAAGGAGTTGGCGTGTGGCTTATGTGGCTTGTGCAAGAGTGGGTCTTTTGGTCTTTGCTTGCTGTCCAAGTGTTTTCAAGATGCTGCTCAAGGTGCCCAAGACTTGTCTTCACACTCTCCTTGCCGCCCATGTACTAATAAGGAAGGTGGAGCCTCCTTTTGCAATTTGAATTTTGAATGTGCAAGGCATGAGGTGGCAAGCATGTGATCTTTGGATTTGGCTTTCTTAATAAGCTGGATTTTGAGATTCAAAATTTGAATATGAATCTTGAAGATTTGAATTTGAAAATACTTTCCTTATTTAGCTCTTCATGTATGGCAACTTGAGACTTGGCTTCTTGAATAAGAAAAAGGCTACTTGGGGATTTGAAATTTGAATTTCAAATTGCTTTGGCTGAATGTTCTTTCCTTCTTTGCCACTTTCCTTATTTAGAACTTTCCTTATTTAGCTTCACTTGAATTCAACTTGGCAGGCTTGTTCTCCTTTACTCCATTTAAGGCAGTTTTAAGGGTATTTTCTCCAAAATGTCCTTTTTTACCATTTTCTGCAAAATAATGTCAAGAGCACTAAATTAAGCAGAAATCATGTAAATAATCATCAATAATATCAAGAAAAAATGGACTAAAATATGTTCTATCAAATACCCCCACACCTAATCTTTTGCTTGTCCTCAAGCAAATAAACATAGTCAAATAAGCTTTCGTTGCTGCTTGATCCTTATTTCCACTTAAGCTCTTACTCTAGACACCTATTTTGAATCATTGCAGTGAAGGATATATGCATGAAGATTACTCACCCTCTTTCCTTGTTTCCCTTTACTTACCATGGCTAGGATTTGTTTTACTCTAGAGAGAGATCATACATGCACATATTATTTGTTCAGATAAGACTCTTTTTAGCTTTCGGATTGACTTGCCCTTATCTTGAAGTACTTTATTCAGTCTTTTGCACTTAGATCTTGCTTGAAAAAGTCACCAACCTTTTGACGTGAAGGTACATATTGGTGATACCCACCCCCAGTTACTCAGTTGGTCACCTGTCCAAGTGGCTACTAGCTCTGTTCATAGTCTTTCAACCATTGGAACAGTTTTGAATTTGTGTTCATGAGGTCTTTGCCTTTGCTAAATTTTCTCTCTTAATGATTTGGGTAAATCAACACCAATTACTAAAACAAGTCTTGTTAAGTTCATTCACACAATTTTCAATTTATTCTCTCTAATGAGTGTCATCAATATATTTTTCACCATGGCAAACTCAAAGATTCAATTCAAAAGGCAATTCTCAAACATGAATATAACTCACTGCAATTGATTCAACATAAGTTTAAAGAGTCATCACATCAATGGGATCATGGAAAGAAAAGCTCATCCAACATAGTTCATTAGTTTGAGTAGAGCAAATCAAAAAGAAGAAGAAGGTTGTGGTTGTGTGTGTGTTATTGAAAGCATAAATGAAAACAAACTAAAGGGAAAACTGAAAGCAAAAATCGCATGAACTGAAACAAAATAAAGCAAAAATCGCAAATCTGAAAGGAAAATGAAAAAAAAATTTCGCAAACTGAATAGCCATGTAAATTCGCAGAACTTGAAAGGAAAAGAAGAAGAAGAAGAGAAGAAGAAGAGAAAAGAAGAAGAGAAAAGAAGAAGAGAAAGAGAGATATGCACCCCTACACCTAAATCATGCATTTTCCTCAATGTATAAGAAACATAAAAGAACAAAGGAAACTGAGTACTCCCCTTGGGTGTGGTGTGCATGGCATAATAACTTAGGCTGAATGAGTGACGAACAGATGTTCGTCTGGGAAGTCTTCCTTGACTGAACAAGGTGTAGAGCTAGATGGAAGCCGACTGAGGTGGTTGGCTACAAGATTTTCTTTCCCTTTTTTGTCTCTTATCTCCAGATCAAATTCTTGTAATAATAGAATCCACCAAATGAGTCTCGGTTTTGCTTCCTTTTTCTTGATCAGATATCGCAAAGCTGCATGGTCAAAATAGACAATGACTTTGGTTCCCAAGAGATATGGTCTGAATTTCTTTAAAGCAAATACAACAGCCAAGAGCTCCTTTTCTGTTGTTGTGTAGTTGCTTTGTGTAGCATCTAATGTGCGGGAGGCATAGTGAATGATATGGGGTGAGTTTCCCACATGTTGCCCCAAGACTGCTCCCACTGCATAGTTGCTTGCATCACACATGATTTCAAAGGGCAAGTTCCAATCAAGTGCTTGAATAATTGGGGCAGTCACAAGCAATTCTTTTATCAGATCAAATGCTCTTTTGCAACCTGCATCAAAATCAAATGTAACATCTTGTTGAAGCAATTTACATAATGGCTGTGTGATTTTGGAAAAATCTTTTATGAATCTCTTGTAGAATCCTGCATGGCCAAGGAAAGAACAGATTTCTTTAATATTTGTAGGATAGGGCATATTTTTATTGTGTCTACCTTAGCCTTGTCTACTTCAATTCCTTTAGCTGAAACAACATGTCCTAGAACTATACCTTGATTAACCATAAAATGACATTTTTCATAATTCAGTAAAAGGTTAGACTCAAGGCATCTCTGTAGGATCTTTTCCAAGTTAGCAAGGCATTCTTCAAAGGAGTTGCCATGCACTGTGAAATCATCCATGAACACTTCAATTGTCTTACCCACATAATCAGAGAATATGCTCATCATGCATCGCTGAAAGGTGGCAGGTGCATTGCATAGTCCAAATGGCATTCTTATAAAGGAAAAAGTGCTAAAAGGACAAGTGAATGTGGTCTTCTCTTGGTCCTCTAGAGCAACTGGAATCTGATAAAAACCTGAATAACCATCACGACAACAGTAATGGGACTTACCTGTAAGCCTTTCTAGCATCTGATCAATGAATGGTAGTGGGAAGTGGTCCTTCCTTATTGCAGCATTGAGCTTCCTATAATCCATGCATACTCTCCACCCATTCTGAACTCTAGTGGGGACAAGTTCCCCTTCAGCATTTGGAACAATGGTAATCCCAGTTTTCTTTGGGACTACATGCACAGGACTCACCCATTTGCTATCAGAGATTGGGTAGATGATACCTGCATCAAGGAGCTTAACTATTTCTTTCTTTACTACCTCCATCATAGGTGGATTCAGTCTTCTTTGAGTATCTCTGATTGGTTTGCATTCTTCTTCCATGTGTATTCTAGCATGCATGTGGAAGGAGAAATACCTTTTATGTCATCTATGGTACATCCTATGGCTCCTTTGTGCTTTCTCAGTACCTTTAGGAAGCTTTCTTCTTCATGTTGGCTCAATTCATTGGACACTATTACTGGTAGTGTCTTGTCAGCTCCCAAGTACATGTATTTCAGATGGCCTAGAAGAGGTTTCAGATCTGATTCTGGTGCTTTCTGACTGGTGTTCTGCGTTGGACTCTTTTCAGTTGTGCCTTGTGCAAGATTTGACTGCAAAGGCAGACTGGAAGAGCTTGCCTGGGCTAGAGGACGAAGGGCTGTGCTGAAGATGGTTTCAGTCTGTGATGGGGGCTGAGGTGAAAGGTTCAGCAGCCGAAAGATGGTGGAGTTCGGCGGCCGAAAGGTCATGGCTTCAGTTTGTGCAAGTCCTTCCTGAAGTAGTGCGACTGAGATCTCTTCAATCTGTGCTTGACTGCAATTTGCCTGTTGGACGCTACAGACTGTCTCTTTCAGTTTTGGCTCTTTCTGGCTCTCATTCCTGCAAATATCATCATTCAGAATACAATCTTGATTCTCATCAAATATTTCCTGGCTCAAGCAGTCAATAATATCAAGACCATAAACAGGGGACATATCATGTGGATATTTCATAGCATCATAGACATTGAATTTAATGACTTCCCCTTCAAACTCCATAGTCAAAGTACCATCATGCACATCAATCTTAGTCCTAGCAGTACTCAAGAAAGGACGCCCAAGAAGGATTTCAGAACTAGTATTGCAACTATCTTCCTTAGTGTCAATCACATAAAAATCTGCAGGAAAGACAAGTTCATCTACTTGAACTAACACATCTTCTAGAACACCTATGGGATATACCACAGATCTATCAGCTAATTGTATCACAACTCTTGTGTCTTTCAGTGCACATACATTCAAAGATTTATAGATGGAAAGAGGCATAACATTTATGGATGCACCAAGATCACACATAGCTTTCTTAATACCAACATTCCTAATCTTGCAAGAAATAGCAAACATACCTTTATCTTTACATTTAGTAGGGAGTTCTCTTTTAATCACAGCAGTAACAACTTCACCTACACTTACTTTCTCTCTTTTAGCTAGCTTTCTTCTATTGGTACACAGTTCTTTCAAAAATTTTGCGTACCTGGGAATCTGCTTAACAGCATCTAGCAGAGGTATGTTGATTTTCACCTTTCTGAAAGTCTCAAGGATCTCCTTTTCTTCCTTTTCTTTTTGTGTTCTTTCAAATCTCTTTGGAAAAGGAGGTGGAATGTGAAAGCTTACCTTTTGATCAGTCTTTTGTGCGGGTGGTGTTTCAGATTGCACAGGTGAGGCTTCAGGTTGCATTGGTTCTTGCGCAAATGGTGTTTCAGATTGCGCAGGTGGTGCTCTTCCATCAGTCTTGACCTCTTGTAGCTCCTTCCCACTTCTCAAAGTAATGGCACTGACATTCTGTCTGGGGTTAGTTTCAGTTTGAGAAGGAAGCCTTCCTTGGGATTTAACTTTGCTTATGAATGCGGTTACTTGTCCCATCTGTTGTTGGAGAGTCTGTACAGAGTTTGTAAGTGTCTCCATCATCTTTTCGAGGTGCTAATTTGAACCTGAAGGTGCTGGTTGGGCTTGATTCCTATGGTAGTTCTGATAGTTCTGATTATTATTGGCCCTTCCATAGCTGAAATTGGGATGGTCTCTCCAGCCTGGATTGTATGTGTTGGAATATGGATCATGTCTAGGCTGGTTGTTATATCCTCCAATGGCATTAACTTGTTGGTTGTCTTCTTGCAGTGTAGGACATTGATCAGTTGGGTGTCCTACATATGCACAAATACCACATGGCCTAGGTGGCTGGGCTGCTTGAACCTGTTGAACTAGTCCTATGGCAAAATATTTCATAAAAGATGTCAGTTCAGAAATAGAAGGTGATCTTACCTCATTGACTCCTCTCTGCAGTTGCTTTTCTTCTCCATATTGCCTGGATGAGGCTGCAAGTGTTGAGATCAACTCTCTCATCTCCCTAGGTGTCTTGTCTGCAATGGATCCTCCACAGGCTACATCAATAAATCTCCTTTCTAAAGAAAGCAGTCCTCCATAGAAGAATTCTATGAGTGCCTTATCTGAAATCTCATGTTGAGGACAACCTGTACACAACCTTTTAAATCTTTCCCAATAATCATATAAATCTTCAGATGGTTTCTGTCTTATGCTTGAGATTTCTCTTCTAACACCAATAGCCTTATGAGTTGGAAAATATTTATTTAAGAAGGTTATTACCATGTCATCCCAAGAAGTAATAGATCCAGGTGGTAAGTAAAATAGCCAATCCTTAGCATAATCATCAAGTGAAAAAGGAAAAGCTCTTAACATGATCTTCAGAAATACCTTGAGGTCTCATAGATGAACAGACAATATTGAACTCTTTCAAGTGCTCGTGTGGACTTTCATTTTCTAATCCTCTAAACTTAGGGAGAAGATGAATCAAACATGTTTTCAGTTCAAAGGAAACTGTCAGAGGTGGATAGGTGATGCAAAGTGGTGCTTGATCACCTACAGGTGTTGCCAATTCTCTCATGGTTCTTTCTCTTGGCATTGGAGCTCTCATGGCTGGATTTTCTTGAATTATTTGATCATGGACAGCCTGTCCATCTTGGGCAGCATGTTGTGCATTAGGTTCAGCCGTTGGTGCGAAGTTCGGCGGCTGGAGAAGGGAAGGTTTGGCGGCCGAATGTTGATGAAGTTTGGCGGCCGAATGTGTGGCAGAAGGTTCAGGCGCAGTGGCTTGCTTTCCTAGTCTCCTGATGGTGCGTTCAATTTCTGGATCGTAAGGCAGAGTATCCCTACATTCAGATCTGGTCATGAAAGAAAAATAAACAAGTTAGAACAATTCCCCGGCAACGGCGCTAATTTTTGACTCGCAGTTGTCGAAGCCGGTCAAAAATAACCTTTTCGGTTATCAATAATCTTACAACTACAGATAGTGGTAAAGGATCGAATCCACAGAGAATTGAAAACTTATCTATTTTTCTCAACAAGACCAAGAGAATTAACTGAATGAGAAACTGAAAGCAAGTAACTGAAAGCGGAACAAAAGTAAAGTACAATAAAATTAAAAAGAGGGGTTTTGAGATTGATTTGATTAGCAAACTACTGAAAGCAATTAAATGAGCAAGTAATTAAATAAAAGAGAAATTCAATATGAGAAAGGTCTAGTTGAAAAGATGGATCCACTTTAGTTGTTTGGATTGATCATTGAAACCTATGTTCTCTTGATTGATTCAATAGATTAGTTATGGGGATGGAAAACGCTTCTCACCACCATGTCTCTCCTTAACATCCTCTAATTAATTACTAATTAACAAATTGCCAAGGAACGTCCTTGGGCCTTAGGCATCAAAACAATTGTCAATTGCATGAAGAAATAGAGAGATCCAATCCTAGCTACCCAAAACGCATGGAGATGTTGCTAGATCATACAATTCCTTAGTTGTTACACCAAGTGTTCTTATGTTTGAATAATTCCAGCAATTACGGACTAAAAATTATCCAAACTAACAGTCAATTACCTTGCAATCAAGAATCAAGTGGCCAATTTGATCAAAACAACAAAGTAATCATAGATTCAAGCACCAAATTGTATGAATATTGAACAAATCAAAGACAAATAGTTTATGTTCAGATCTCACAATCCATAAAACAACCTTAGTTTCAACCAATCTTCAACTAGGATAAAAGGTTTCAACCACTCATGGCTGAAACAAAACAGAAAATAAGAGGAAAGAACAAGAGAAGAGGAATCGAATGGTGGAGAAGCTTGCTCCTAGCCTTGGCCGAATGGGAGAGATGGATGGGGATGGTCCTCCTTTTCTTCGACAGCCCTTAAGGATGGATTTATATGGTTCTTAAGATGTTGTCCTAGGGTTTCTTTGCTGTCCATGCATCTTTAGGAGGCTGCCTAAAATGCTCTTGGTCTTTGCTTGCACTTTACCTTGCCGCCCATGCACATGTGTGAAGGAGTTGGCGTGTGGCTTGTGCAAGAGTGGATCTTTTGGTCTTTGCTTGCTGCCCAAGTGTCTTCAAGATGCTGCCCAAGGTGCCTAAGACTTGCCTTCACACTCTCCTTGCCGCCCATGCACTAATAAGGAAGGTGGAGCCTCCTTTTGCAATTTGAATTTTGAATGTGCAAGGCATGAGGTGGCAAGCATGTGATCTTTGGATTTGGTTTCCTTAATAAGCTGGATTTTGAGATTCAAAATTTGAATATGAATCTTGAAGATTTGAATTTGAAAATACTTTCCTTATTTGGCTCTTCATGTATGGCAACTTGAGACTTGGCTTCTTGAATAAGGAAAAGGCTACTTGGGGATTTGAAATTTGAATTTCAAATTGCTTTGGCTGAATGTTCTTTCCTTCTTTGCCACTTTCCTTATTTAGAACTTTCCTTATTTAGCTTCACTTGAATTCAACTTGGCAAACTTGCTCTCCTTTGCTCCATTTAAGGCAGTTTTAAGGGTATTTTCTCCAAAATGTCCTTTTTCACCATTTTCTGCAAAATAATGTCAAGAGCACTAAATTAAGCATAAATCATGTAAATAATCATCAATAACATCAAGATAAAATGGACTAAAATATATTCTATCACCTCTGCTGTGAAAAGTCTTGTCATAGGCCAAGCTCAACAAGCTCAACAACTTTAGCAATCTCGACTATATGGGATTTGTGCACATGTAGGACACCCGACTGATCGATGTCCTATACTTCATGAGGATGACCAGCAAGTACATGCAATTGGAGGATTCAATAGCCAGCCTAGATATGATCCCTACTCTAACACCTACAATCCAGGTTGGAGGGACCATCCGAACTTCAGCTATGCTAGGGCTAATAATTACCAAAGCTATCAAAGAAATCCAGCCCAAGCAGCACCTCAAAGTTCTAACATGCACCTCGAAGATATGATAAAATCATTGGCAAATTCTATGCAAAGTCCCCAACAGCAGATGGGTCAAATAGCCACCTCAGTGAGCAAGCTTGACTCTTAGAGGAAGTTGCCATCGTAAACAGAGGTGAATCCCAGACAAAATGTAAGTGAAATCGTGTCAAAAAGAGAGAAAGAGCTTCAAGATGTCAAGGCTGATGATGGAAGTCCACAAGTGCAAGGACAAGCTGCTGAAAAAAAACAGCCAGAAAACCGTTTGTCCAAACAAACTGGTCAAACAGAGCCTGTTGATGGTTTAGATATCATTGACTGTTTGAGCCAAGAAGTTTTTTATATAAATCAAGATGATATGCTAAACAATGATTTTTGCAAGGAGGCTAGCCAAAAAGATGAAGGAAGCCAAAAGGAGCCAAAACTGAAAGCAACAGTCGGCTACATTCAGCAAATGGATTGCGACCAAACACAGATGAATAGAGGACCACCCGTCCCACTTTAGAAAGTGGAAGTCAAATCGCCCAAACAAGAGGATAAGGTAGAATTCGTTTTGCCCAAATTCAGTACCAAATTGCAGCCACCTATGGAGAAATATGAATTGAAGTTCGAAGTGCTGCCCAATTGTAACGACCCCAAAATGGACCGTCACCGGCGCTAGGATTCAGGTCGGCTTAAGGCCGCCAGAACCCGTAGCAAGCCTGCTATACTCTCTGTGTACCTGTAAACCTCATACATGATCATACATTTTCTGAGAAAATAAAACTCTTTTCTGAACCAAGGCTTAACCTGTGCATGCACTATCTCTGTACTCTGTACTCATGTACTCTGTACTCTGTATCCCTGACTAGAGCTTGCTCTAGATGGGTAACTCATACCTGTTAAGCCTGGTTTTCACATACAGGAAAACATATATACATATACAGATCATGTACAAAACATACATCACTAGGTCAAGCAACAACTATTACATCTCTTTAATATTACATGTCCACTCTAAGCTATTACAGATCTCTTTACTTTTCCTGTACTCTGCTGGACTGTCCCTGTACACTGTACACTGAACCTGCAAAACTGGGGTTAAGGGAGTGGGATGAGCTCTATAGCCCAGTGAGTAGAACAGTAAAACATCTCAGTAAAATATGATCTCATGGAATGCACCATATCACAGACAAGCCACATCAAGAGTAAACCTGTCACCACATAGTCCCAGTAACTCTGTGCCAGGGCGTAGAATCGAGCACCTGGTCTTCCTGTCATATATGTATATGTGTATATAACACCTCTGTACTTACCATTGCCAGGGCGTAGTCAAAGGCTCCTGGACTTTGCTATACCTGCCAGGGCGTAGTCAAAGGCTCCTGGACTTCACTATACCTGCCAGGGCGTAGTCAAAGGCTCCTGGACTTCCTGTCTGAGACTATTGGATCATTCAGCATTCACTCACATCACCAAATAACGATGCAATGCAACATATTCGTGAATACTAATGCAATCAACCTATGGCATAAACATGATGCATGAGATATGCTAAAAGCAGTTTGTGGTTCAATAAAAGTCATAAGTTTAGTTCCACTCACCTCTGGCTATCTGAACTGACTGACTCTGCAGGCTCTGAACCTCTGGAGCAGTACTCACTGCTGCTCTCTCTGGTTCCTCTGGTCTGTACCTATACAGATGGACTCAAATGAGGGACCAAACAAGCGTAGAAATAACTCTCTTACACGTCCCCAAGAATCCCTTTAAACTCACTCAACTATCCATGCAAAGCATGCAAAAGAAAGCTGGACAGGACACTTTCGGCGACAAGTTCGGCGGCCGAATGTCCTCTCCAGAGACGAAACTCAAGCACCTTCGGCGGCACCTTCGGCGGCCGAATCCCCCAAACAGAGCCGAACATGCAAAAACACTCGGGGGCAAGCTGTGGCAACTAAGCCACCATGCAGGAGGTTCGGCGGCCGAATGAACCTTCGGCTGCCGAACCTGAGTTCATCCAGAACTCAGCTTCAACGGCAAACCATCTTCTCCTTCCCTTCAACCACTCAAACCATATATACTCCAACTCCTCACCACACATATACTCAAGTATATGGTTACAGGGGTCCAAAACTATCTAATAACCCCAAACAACAAAACAAACATAACACATAATCATGTATACATGCATAAATCATCAAAACTCCCATTTCAAACCTCAACATGCATCTCTCTCTCTCCAACTCCCATAAACCTGCAGAAAACATATTCAAGAACATCACTTACCTCCTGGAACAAGAAGATGAGTGATCTAAACAAAGGAAAACGGATCAACTCTTCTTCACCCTCACTAACTCTCTCAAACACTTAGCTTTGTTTGCTTCAAACCATTCAAACCCTTGTGAACGATCTGCATGAGCTGCTCAAACTCAGCAAATAAACCAAGGGAGACGTGGCCAACTTCTGGACATGATCTGGTGCTAACACCTGTCCAAAATGCTGACTAAGGGATACAAACCTGCTGGCTAAGCAACTCAGCTTCGGCTGCCGAATCGCATGCAAAACCATGCAACATTCGGGGGCCGAACTTGAACTTCGGAAGCCGAACATTGGGCACTTTCGGCGGCCGAACTTATCTTCGGCGGCCGAACTTGGCTCCTCTGCCTTGGTTCATTTCAACTCAAAACGATCACACTGTAAACCCAAAAAACACATCATAACACTTAGAAAACATAATTCCTACCCTTATATAGAATCCCAACACCCCGGATTCCACCAGACAACAGGAATTCCGGTGCCGGACTCTAGCCGGGTATTACATTCTCCCCTTCTTAAGAACATTCGTCCTCGACTGTTCCTCCTAAAACACCAAAAACAAAACACAAGGAGGATACTAACCTCAAAACAAATATGGATACTGCTGGAGCATAGACTCCCGCGTCTCCCATGTGCACTCTTCTAGATTATGGTGGTTCCACAACACTTTCACCATCGGAATCTCTTTGTTCCTTAGCTGTCTGATCTGCGTGTCCAGAATCCGCACTGGCTGCTCTATATAGGTGAGATCCGTATGAATCTCCACCTCAGGCTCACTCAGAACCTGATTCGGATCTGACACAAACTGTCGTAGCATAGAAACATGAAATACCGGGTGAATTCTCTCCATAGAAGCAGGTAAATCCAGCTTATACGACACATTTCCGATCCTCTGCAACACCTCAAAGGGTCCAATGTACCGTGGAGCTAATTTACCCTTCTTCCCAAAACGAACCACACCTTTCATTGGAGACACCTTTAGCAATACCCACTTACCCTCGTGAAACTCTAACTGCTTTCTGCGAACGTCTGCATAACTTTTCTGTCTACTCTGAGCTGTTCTGATTCTCTCTCTGATCATGGGCACCATTCTACTGGTAATCTCTACTAACTCTGGCCCTGCAAGAGCTTTCTCTCCTACCTCTTCCCAGCAAACAGGTGATCTGCACTTCCTCCCATATAATGCTTCATAAGGAGCCATCCCAATGCTAGCATGATGACTGTTATTGTAGGCAAATTCCACCAAAGGTAGATGCTGCCTCCAAGAACCGCCAAAGTCTAACACACATAGGCGAAGCATATCCTCTATGGTCTGGATAGTCCTTTCTGACTGTCCATCAGTCTGTGGGTGGAAAGCAGTACTAAAATCCAATCTCGTGCCCATCGCACTTTGCAGACTCCGCCAAAAGCGGGAAGTAAACTGAGGTCCTCTGTCTGAAACTATAGACACTGGAACTCCATGTAATCTCACTATCTCATCCAGATAGACCTGTGCCAACTTATCCACAGAATAGTTACTCCGTACTGGAAGAAAATGAGCAGATTTCGTGAGTCTGTCCACAATCACCCATATCGAGTCTATCCTGTTGGACGCTACTGGTAAACCCACTACAAAATCCATGGCTATGTTCTCCCATTTCCACTCTGGAATCGGTAATGGGTTAAGCATTCCGGCTGGTTTTTGATGCTCTAATTTCACCCTCTGACAAACCTCACAGGCTGTCACGAACTGCGCCACTTCTTTCTTCATGGCTGGCCACCAATAGACCCTTTTAAGATCCTGATACATCTTGGTGGCTCCTGGGTGAACACTATACCTCGCATTATGAGCTTCCCTCATAATGTCTTCCTTCACACTGCCCCTATCTGGTACACAAAGCCGACTCCCATAGCGAAGGATCCCTTTGCTGTCAAATCTGAACTCTACACTATTGCTTGACTGAACAGTCCTGGATTGGACGCTACTGGTAAACCCACTACAAAATCCATGGCTATGTTCTCCCATTTCCACTCTGGAATCGGTAATGGGTTAAGCATTCCGGCTGGTTTCTGATGCTCTAATTTCACCCTCTGACAAACCTCACAGGCTGTCACGAACTGCGCCACTTCTTTCTTCATGGCTGGCCACCAATAGACCCTTTTAAGATCCTGATACATCTTGGTGGCTCCTGGGTGAACACTATACCTCGCATTATGAGCTTCCCTCATAATGTCTTCCTTCACACTGCCCCTATCTGGTACACAAAGCCGACTCCCATAGCGAAGGATCCCTTTGCTGTCAAATCTGAACTCTACACTATTGCCTGACTGAACAGTCCTGGCAATTTTCATCAACTCAGGGTCCTCATGCTGTCTCTAAGCTATCTGCTCCAGAAACACAGGTGTCACTCTCATCTGTGCTATCACCGCACCTGTACCAGACAACTCTAGCTGTAATCCCTCGTCAAAGAGCTTATAAAGCTCCATCACAACTGGTCTCCGCTCTGCTGCTATATGGGATAAACTGCCTAGTGACTTCCGGCTTAGGGCGTCTGCGACAACATTCGCCTTACCCGGATGATACTGGATCTTACAATCATAATCACTGAGCAATTCGACCCACCTTCTCTGCCTCAAATTCAGCTCTCTCTGACTTAAGATGTACTGTAAACTCTTGTGATCAGTGAAGATCTCGCATTTAACCCCGTAGAGGTAATGCCGCCACATCTTAAGTGCAAAGATAACTGCTGCCATCTCTAGGTCATGGGTAGGGTAATTCAACTCGTGCTTCTTCAACTGTCTAGAAGCATAAGCTATTACTCTATCACTCTGCATCAATACACAACCCACTCCCACTCGAGATGCATCACAGAACACTGTGAACTCTTCATTACTGACAGGCAGAGCTAACACTGGTGCTGTTGTCAATCTCCTCTTGAGCTCCTCAAAGCTCTCTTCACACTGGTCTGACCAGATAAACTTTTGGTTCTTCTGAGTCAATTTGGTCATAGGAGCTGCTATCTTTGAGAAGTTCTGAACGAACCTCCTGTAGTAACCTGCCAGTCCCAGAAAGCTTTTAATCTCAGTCACTGTCATGGGTCTGGGCCAGTTAGCTACAGCTTCTATCTTCTTGGGGTCTACCTCAATACCCTCTGCTGATACCACATGTCCCAAGAAGGCAATGCTCCGTAACCAAAACTCACACTTCGAGAACTTGGCATATAAACCATGCTCTCTCAGTGTCTGTAAAACTGTCCTCAGATGCTGGGCATGCTCCTCTGCATCTCTGGAATGCACTAAGATATCATCGATAAACACAATGACAAAGTGATCCAGAAACTCACTGAATACCCTGTTCATGAGATCCATAAATGCTGCAGGGGCGTTAGTCAACCCGAACGGCATCACTAAGAACTCATAATGCCCATATGTGGTCCGGAAAGGATAGTGACCTTGTTCAACTGTCTGTAGTCGATACAAAGTCTGAGGGATCCATCCTTCTTTCTGACAAAGAGCACTGGAGCACCCCAAGGTGAAGTACTAGGGCGGATGAAACCCGTATCTACCAAGTCCTGCAACTGTTCTTTCAACTCTGTTAACTCAGCTGGCGCCATCCTGTAGGGAGGAATAGAGATAGGTCTGGTACCTGGCAGTAATTCAATTTCAAACCCTATCTCCCTATCAGGTGGTAGTCCTGGCAAATCATCTGGGAATACATCGAGAAACTCTCGGACTACTGGTACTGTGGCTGGTTCCCTCACCTGACTGTCTAGCTCTCTCACATGAGCTAGAAACCCCTGACAACCCCTCCTAAGCAAACGACGAGCCTGAAGGGCTGAAATCATACCTCTGGGTGTACCTCTCCTGTCTCCTCTGAAGACACACTCTGACCCATCCTGGTCTCTGAGACTCACTAACTTCTCTCGACAGTCCAACGTAGCACTATATGCAGATAGCCAATCCATCCCTAGAATGACATCAAAATCTGTCAAGTCTAGAACCACAAGGTCAGCTGGAAGGCATCTACCCTCGATAAACACTGGACTGAAACGATAGACTGACACTGCCACTGATGGGTCACATATAGGTCCACTGACCCAGAGAGGATACTCTAACTCAGAACTGATCAAACCCAATCGCTCTATGGCTCTCGAAGCAATAAAGGAATGAGAAGCACCGGGGTCCATCAAAGCATACACATCTGAACACCCAATGATGAGATTACCTGACACCACTGTGTTTGACGTGTTAGCCTCCTCCTGTGTCACTGTGAAAATCCGTGCTGGGGCTATCGGATTTCCACCTCGGGAACCTGCTGCTGAAGTAGAGGCTACCCCTCTCCCTCTACCTCTTCCACTAGTCTGAGGCATGACTAGAGCTACTGGCCGTACAACTGGCTGTACCACACTGCCTGAACTCATCTGCTGGGATGGTGCAAAAGTCATTTGCGGACAATCCCGAGCAATATGCCCTTCCTGTCCACATCGAAAACAAGCTGTAGATCCCAACCGACAAACTCCTCCATGTGGTTTTCCGCATCGTCTGCAGACTGGAGCTGTGCCAGAGCTTGAGCCACTACCTATTCCCAGACCTGACTTGACTTTTTTGCTCTATCCCATCTTTTACTGCTTGGTGTGGGGACTTTCGAACCCGAAGCCTGTGCCTTTGACTGGTTCTGAATATTGGCACTAGCTTCCATTTTCCTGGCTGCATCTACTATAGTATGGAAACTCTCCTTTTCTGCTGGAAGAATCAAGGAAGCATACCTGGTATGCAATCTCATAGTATATCTCCTTGCTTTCTTCTGATCCGTATCATAGGCTTGACCCACGTACTGAAGCAGATCCAGGAACTTATCTGTAAATTCATCAACACTCATCTCATCTGTCTGTCGCAACTGTTCAAATTCAATTACTTTCATCTCCCTCGAACTGTCAGGAAAAGCCCATCCTGCAAACTCATTAGCGAACTCTCCCCATGACATGCTGTCCATTCTAGGCTCCACATAATTCTTAAACCATTCTCTGGCTTTCTTGCATTTCATTGTGAAACCTGCCATCTCAATGGCTCTCCTATCATCTGCTCCCAATTCACCGGTTATCATCCTAACTGCTCTGAGGTAATCAAATGGATCATCTCCTGTGTTGTATTTAGGAGCATCCAATTTCAAGTACTCCGTCATTTGGACTTTACCTCCAGATGAGCTAGGTTCATGTCTATCAACAACAGGGGCTACTGGTTCTGGTGGTGGTACTGGTTCATTTGGCTCTAGGTGTGCTGCACTTGGATGGGTAGGGGAAGATGGATACATCGGATATGGTGGATAGTAAGGATAAGGCATATAAGGCATATAAGGAGGATATGGCACAAAACTCGAGTACTCCGACATACCTCCCATCGGATACTCTGGATAGCCAAAACCTGAGGTCTGAGCACCTCCCTGCGACTCTCCCATACCTTCCTCAAAACTGCCTATACCCATGCTGTCATCTCTAGACTGATCAATCTCCATAGCTTCCCTCCTTTCCTCTGATCTTCCTCCCCTAACTGTTCCTCTTCTGCTCTCGTCGACAGACCTTCTAGGGTCTATTGACGTACCTTCCCTGCTAGATCTCTGAGACCTTGCCCTTGGCAATGCAGGAGGACGAGCAGCTAGTCTCTCATTCTCTGGTGGGACTCCAGTCAATCGAGCTGATCGACGAGTTCCTCGCATCTTTACTCTGGAAACACAACATATAACATACCACTTTAGCACATAAACATCACATATCAATCATACACATACAAAACTCATGGCATATCATAGCAGATAGGACTCAAGACCCTATCCTAGTGGACATGATTTCCTATTGTGCTTGACCACTTCTAACCTGTCTGAGCCCAACACTGTCTCTATAGGTCCGATCATGTGAACCTAGGGCTCTGATACCAATCTGTAACGACCCCAAAATGGACCGTCACCGGCGCTAGGATTCAGGTCGGCTTAAGGCCGCCAGAACCCGTAGCAAGCCTGCTATACTCTCTGTGTACCTGTAAACCTCATACATGATCATACATTTTCTGAGAAAATAAAACTCTTTTCTGAACCAAGGCTTAACCTGTGCATGCACTATCTCTGTACTCTGTACTCATGTACTCTGTACTCTGTATCCCTGACTAGAGCTTGCTCTAGATGGGTAACTCATACCTGTTAAGCCTGGTTTTCACATACAGGAAAACATATATACATATACAGATCATGTACAAAACATACATCACTAGGTCAAGCAACAACTATTACATCTCTTTAATATTACATGTCCACTCTAAGCTATTACAGATCTCTTTACTTTTCCTGTACTCTGCTGGACTGTCCCTGTACACTGTACACTGAACCTGCAAAACTGGGGTTAAGGGAGTGGGATGAGCTCTATAGCCCAGTGAGTAGAACAGTAAAACATCTCAGTAAAATATGATCTCATGGAATGCACCATATCACAGACAAGCCACATCAAGAGTAAACCTGTCACCACATAGTCCCAGTAACTCTGTGCCAGGGCGTAGAATCGAGCACCTGGTCTTCCTGTCATATATGTATATGTGTATATAACACCTCTGTACTTACCATTGCCAGGGCGTAGTCAAAGGCTCCTGGACTTTGCTATACCTGCCAGGGCGTAGTCAAAGGCTCCTGGACTTCACTATACCTGCCAGGGCGTAGTCAAAGGCTCCTGGACTTCCTGTCTGAGACTATTGGATCATTCAGCATTCACTCACATCACCAAATAACGATGCAATGCAACATATTCGTGAATACTAATGCAATCAACCTATGGCATAAACATGATGCATGAGATATGCTAAAAGCAGTTTGTGGTTCAATAAAAGTCATAAGTTTAGTTCCACTCACCTCTGGCTATCTGAACTGACTGACTCTGCAGGCTCTGAACCTCTGGAGCAGTACTCACTGCTGCTCTCTCTGGTTCCTCTGGTCTGTACCTATACAGATGGACTCAAATGAGGGACCAAACAAGCGTAGAAATAACTCTCTTACACGTCCCCAAGAATCCCTTTAAACTCACTCAACTATCCATGCAAAGCATGCAAAAGAAAGCTGGATAGGACACTTTCGGCGACAAGTTCGGCGGCCGAATGTCCTCTCCAGAGACGAAACTCAAGCACCTTCGGCGGCACCTTCGGCGGCCGAATCCCCCAAACAGAGCCGAACATGCAAAAACACTCGGGGGCAAGCTGTGGCAACTAAGCCACCATGCAGGAGGTTCGGCGGCCGAATGAACCTTCGGCTGCCGAACCTGAGTTCATCTAGAACTCAGCTTCAACGGCAAACCATCTTCTCCTTCCCTTCAACCACTCAAACCATATATACTCCAACTCCTCACCACACATATACTCAAGTATATGGTTACAGGGGTCCAAAACTATCTAATAACCCCAAACAACAAAACAAACATAACACATAATCATGTATACATGCATAAATCATCAAAACTCTCATTTCAAACCTCAACATGCATCTCTCTCTCTCCAACTCCCATAAACCTGCAGAAAACATATTCAAGAACATCACTTACCTCCTGGAACAAGAAGATGAGTGATCTAAACAAAGGAAAACGGATCAACTCTTCTTTACCCTCACTAACTCTCTCAAACACTTAGCTTTGTTTGCTTCAAACCATTCAAACCCTTGTGAACGATCTGCATGAGCTGCTCAAACTCAGCAAATAAACCAAGGGAGACGTGGCCAACTTCTGGACATGATCTGGTGCTAACACCTGTCCAAAATGCTGACTAAGGGATACAAACCTGCTGGCTAAGCAACTCAGCTTCGGCTGCCGAATCGCATGCAAAACCATGCAACATTCGGGGGCCGAACCTGAACTTCGGAAGCCGAACATTGGGCACTTTCGGCGGCCGAACTTATCTTCGGCGGCCGAACTTGGCTCCTCTGCCTTGGTTCATTTCAACTCAAAACGATCACACTGTAAACCCAGAAAACACATCATAACACTTAGAAAACATAATTCCTACCCTTATATAGAATCCCAACACCCCGGATTCCACCAGACAACAGGAATTCCGGTGCCGGACTCTAGCCGGGTATTACACCAATTATCTCAAAAATGCAAACATAAGGGCTAGAGGCACACCTCACCTGAAAGAGGAGAAGCTAATCATGTTACTTCATGAGTACATGAAAGAAATAGGATGGCTTATGACCAAAACAAAAGGCGTGCTACACTTTTTACTTAATTCAAATGGGACCCTTTTCCCTCCCCCAATTACTTGAGCCTTGATCAAGTGGAGAAGGTCCAGCCCGTGACCTTAAACCAGGGCGCTACTGGGAGGCAACCCAGCGGAGGCAACTTGCCTAGTGAATCGCACCTTACAACCACACCAGGGGAGTACTCAGTTTCCTTTGAACTTTAATATTTCCAATACATTGAGGACAATGCATGAATTAGGTGTGGGGTGCATATATCTCTGAATTTTTATTTTAAGTCCATTTTAGCTTTGATTTTTTTTAGTTTGCACACATTTTTCATTTGTGTTATTTTTGCTTTTAATGCACACACATGTAGCCACAATTTTTTTTTCTTTTTTCTGTTTTGATATGCTTTACTCAAACACATAGGCCATGTTGGATGAGCTTTCTTTCCATGACCCCATTGATGTGATGACTCTTTAAACCTAAGTTGAATCAATTGCAGTGAGTTGTATACATTGTTGGGAATTTCTTTTTGAATTGAATCTTTGAGCTTGCCATGGTGAAAAATATATATTACTCATTAGAGAGAATAAATTGAAAGATGTGTGAATAATTGAACATGGCTTATTTTAGCAATTGGTGTTGATTTGCCCAATTCATTGGGAAAGAAATTCAACAAAGGCAAGGACTTCAAAAACACAAATGAAAAACTGTTCCAAGGGTCAAAAGACTATGAACAGAGCTAGTAGCCACTTGGACAGGTGACCAACTGAGTAACTGGGGGTGGGTACCACAAATATGTACCTTCATGTCAAAAGTGTAACAGCCCGGCCCTTTCACCGGCACTGTTACCATTCACGGCCCAGGGCTATCCCTCGCCTGGCCTCGTGCCACCTCGGGCATTCCACTGGCGTCGTGAACAGCTTTTAACATCCATTCACCCTCACGGGTTCCTAGCAGGATTTGTCCCCTTGGGTTCTTGCATTGCATCCTTTCCCAAGTGGATTTGGCCCAAATTTCCCTTTGGAAATTAGGTTGCCTCCCCCACTACTCGAACCCTTGACCTCCCACTTTAAGGGAATGGTCTGGTGAGATGCGACCTAATTTCCAAAGGGAAATTTGGGCCAAATTCACTTAGGGAAGGATGCGATGCAAGAACCCAAGGGGACAAATCCTGCCAGGAACCCGTGAGGGTGAATGGATGTTAAAAGCTGTTCACGACGCCAGTGGAAAGCCCGAGGTGGCACGAGGCCAGGCGAGGGATAGCCCTGGGCCGTGAACGGTAACAGTGCCGGTGAAAGGGCCGGGCTGTTCATAAAAAGGCGCCTTTTTATGTAATAGCCCAGCCCTTTCACCGGCACTGTTACCGTTCACGGCCCAGGGCTATCCCTCGCCTGGCCTCGTGCCACCTCGGGCTTTCCACTGGCGTCGTGAACAGCTTTTAACATCCATTCACCCTCACGGGTTCCTGGCAGGATTTGTCCCCTTGGGTTCTTGCATCGCATCCTTCCCCAAGTGAATTTGGCCCAAATTTCCCTTTGAAAATTGGGTCGCCTCCCCCACTACTCGAACCCTTGACCTCCCACTTTAAGGGAATAGTCTGGGGAGGTGACCTAATTTCCAAAGGGAAATTTGGGCCAAATCCACTTGGGGAAGGATGTGATGTAAGAACCCAAGGGGACAAATCCTGCCAGGAACCCGTGAGGGTGAATGGATGTTAAAAGCTATTCACGACGCCAGTGGAAAGCCTGAGGTGGCATGAGGCCAGGCGAGGGATAGCCCTGGGCCGTGAACGGAAACAGTGCCGGTGAAAGGGCTGGGCTGTTACAAAAAGGTTGGTGACTTTTTCAAGCAAGATTAAAGTGGAAAAGACTGAATAATGTGCTTCAGGTAAGGGCAAGTCACTCCGAAAGCTAGGAAAAGTCTTAACTGAACAAGAATATATGCATGTATAATCTCTCTCTTGAGGAAAACAAATACTAGCCATGGAAGGTAAAGGGAGACAAGGAAAGAAGGAGAGTAACCTTGGTGCATACACTCTTCACTGCAATGCTTCAAAATAGGAGTCTAGAGTAAGAGTTTAAGTGGAAATAAAGGATCAAGTAGCAAAGAGAGCTTGTTTGACTAAGTTTATTTGCTTGAGGACGAGCAAAAGGTTAGGTGTGGAGGTATTTGATAGAGCCAAATTTAGACCATTTTATCATGTTGTTATTAATGTTAATTTATACTTTTTCTGCTTAATTCTGTGGTTTTGATTTTATTTTGCAGAAAATGGTGTAAAGAGGTAATTTGGTGAAAATCCTCTTAAAACTACCTGAAAAGGGATAAAGGAGAACAAGCTTGTTGCCCGAGTCAAGTTGCAGCTAAAGTGAAGATAAATAAGGAAAGTGCTAAATAAGGAAAGTGGCAAATACGGAAAGTACATTTAGCAAAACAATTTGAAATTCAAATTTCAAATCTTCAAGAAGTCTTTCCCTTATTCAAGAAGCCAAATCTCAAAAAGATGCACATTCAAAATTCAAAATTTAAAATTCAGCTTGTTTAGGAAGCCAAATCTCAAGAAGACATACTTGCCTCCCAAGTAATCAAGATTCAAAATTTAAAATTCAAAAGAAGGCTCTACCTCATCAAGGAGACCTAGAGCAACACTTTCAACTATAAAAAGACACATAAGGAGTCTCCCCATGCCTTTTTTACTCTCCCTTGGACACACATACGGGATTGCAAGTGGCCACATCTCTTCTTCATCTCTTTCTTTATTTTTAGTTTTATTTCAGCCATGAGTGGCCGAAACCTTTTTTTCTAGTTGAAGATTGGTTGAAACTTTAGTTATTTTATGGATTGAGAGATCTGAACATACATTGTTTATCTTTTATTTTTCAATATTTATGCAATTTCATGCGTAATTCCATTGTTGCTTTGTTATTTAGATTAATAAGGCCGATTGAATCTTGATTGCAAGGTAATAATTTGTTAGTTTGGATAGTTTTAAGTCTGTAATTGCTTGGATTATTCAAACACAAGTAACTCTTGGTGTAAAAACTAAGGAAATTGCATGATCTAGCGATATCACCATGCGTTTGGGTAGCTAGAATTAGGTCTCTCTATTTCTTAATGCAATTAACAGTTGTTAGATGCCAAAGGCCCAAGGACATTCCTTGGCAACTTGTTGATTAGTGATTAGTTAGAGGACGTTTTCTAATTAATTTATGCTTAAGGAGGGATATGGTGGTGAGAAGCGTCTTCCATCTTTATAACTAATTTATTGAATCAAATAAAGGAACCTAAGTATCAATGATCGATCCCAACAACTAAAGCTTTTCTCATATTTGAATTTCTTTATTTTATTATTCGCTTTACTTTATTGCTTTCATTATTAGTTTAATTGAATCAATCTCAAACACGCCCCCTTTATTTTACTTTCAGTTTATTTACCTTCAGTTTATTTTGCTTTCAATTTATTTTCTTGGTCTTGATAAGGAAAATAGGTAAGTATCAATTCCCTGTGGATTCGATTCTTTTGCCACTATCTACAGTTGGAAAATTTTATATAACCAAAAAGGTTATTTCTGACCGGCTTCGACAACCGCACAGTCATTGAGTGTGTATGCATGTTTTGAGGGGTTGGATGTGAGGATTTGGAGAGTTTTGGTGGCTGAGTGCATAAGGCAAAATCGGGTTCTACCATTCTGGAGAACCCAGGTTTGGCCGCCGAAGCAGGGCTCGGCCATCGAACCTACCTATGGAGGTAGCCTTTGGCTGACTAACCTGCCTCCGAAAGGATGGACTTTCAGATTTGGGAAGGCTTTCGGCCGCTGAACCTGCCCCCGAAGATTGGTGACTTTCGGATCTGTGATGGGGTTTTGGCCGTCAAACCTGCCGCCGAAAGTGCCTGACTTTTGGATCTGTGGAGGACCTTAGGCCGCCGAACCTGCTGCCGAAAGTCCCCTGCCCAGCCTTCCTTTGCTTGTTTTATGTGCATATTTTGTTATGTTTTAGGGGGTTTTTGGGGAGTTATTTAGAGTCATGTATTAGCTATGTTTGGTCCCTCATTGGAGTCCATCTGTGTAGGATCGGACCTGGGAGACCGTAGAGGCCAGCAGTGAGTCTGCTACTACAGTTTTAGTCAAGCATCAGCCAAAGGTGAGTAGAACTGAACTATCTTTTTAAAGTAATTAAACTTTTTAAGCATGTTCATGCATCACGAATGCCATGATATATATTAGGATGTTGCATTAGAATTCACGAATATGATGCATTGCATAATTTACTGTTGATGTGGATGGATATTGGATGACCCACTAGCCCTCGTTATGATATGATATGATATGATACGGAAGTCCAGGTCGAGGCCCATTCTACGCCCCTGGCATTTATGGATATGTTATGTTATGTTTAAGCGAAAGTTCTGAGGAGCTCCGTCGAGGGTCGGGCACATTGGATATGTAGAGGGTTACTGGAGACAAGTCTATCGTGTTGTGAATTGTTTGTGCTGTGACGCATTTCATATGAGCATATGTTTATTAAACTATTTTTATGGTTCTGCTCACTAGGCTCTTGTAGCTTATCCCTTTCCCCTAACCCCAGGTTTGTAGGATCGAAGATAGCTCGGGGAGTCAGCTTAGTGGCTAGTATAGTTAATGTAATTGCATAGTTGTGGAGATGTAAATTTTTTAATGGATTAGAATTGTGCTTGGCCCTAGTATATGTTTTTGTAAATCCCTGTTGTTCATGATCTTTATGTAAAAGTTTTAATGATGAGTTATATTTGAACCAAGCTTGAGGCATGTGATGTTTACCATACTACAGCATTTGATGAGGGCTCTAGTGTGGGTTTTATGTATATAGTTTATGATGCATGCACAGGTCAGGCCTTGGTTCATGAAATGTTCAAGTTTTATGAAAATGTATGATCATGTATGGGATTTTTATCAGGTACACAGGATGTATAGTAGGCTTGCTATGGGTTCCGGCGACCTTAAGTCGATCTGAATCCTAGCACCGGTAGCAGTCCGGATTTCGGGTCGTTACAGAGTGGTATCAGAGTCCTAGGTTCACATGGTCAGACCTAGAGAGTGTCGGGCTCATAGATGTCATAGAAGGGCAAGCACAATAGGAAAAATCATGTCCACTAGGATAGGATGTAGAGTCCTGTCTTGATGAAAGTATGATGATGTGTAATGCCATGACAGTATGCATGTGCATTAATGAAATGTTATGTATGTGATGTGGGTTCATGTGTATCCGCATGAACCATATGATGCTAAGGTTTATATGATGTATGTTGTCTTTTCAAAAAATAGAATGCGAGGCTCATGTCGATCTGCACGATTGATAGGAGCTCCACCTGAGAATGAGGGTATGGATGCCTTACCCCCTGCTCTGCCACGAGCACGATCAAGTAGAACTAGCAGAGGAACATCAAGGGACCTTCGAAGGTCTTTTGATGTAAACAGGAGGAGAACAGATCCAGACAGAATGTCTGCAGATGTGAAGGAAACAGTGGAGGATGATCAGAAGAGAGATGGAAGTTTGGGTGTGAGTATGTCAGAAGAGGGTATGGGAGAATCACAAGGAGGCGCTCAGGCCTCGGGTTTTGCTTACCCACCACAATACCAACCCTATCCACATGGACCAGGGTATCCGATGGGAGGCACATCGGATTTCTCTAGCTACAACCCATATCCCTCATTCATGCCCTATCCTCCCTACTACCCTCCATATCCACCCTACCCGATGTTTTCACCCCCACCTTTTTATTAAAATCCAGCAAACCCTAACCCAGGGAATGCTGCACCACCTCCTCCTCCCCCAGTAGAACCAATGGTTCCTGAAGACCAAACATCCAGACCTAACCCATCAGCTGGGAGCAAGGTGAAAATGACGGACTATTTGAAGCTGGATGCTCCCAAATATAAAACAGGTGATGATCCGTTTGAGTACCTCAAGACGGTGAAAATGATAACTGATGAGTTGAGGGCTAGTGATAGCAGAGCCATTCAGATGGCGGGGTTCACTCTTAAATGCAAGAAGGCTAAGGAGTGGTTTAAAAACTATATGGACCCGAGACTAAACAGCCTATCTTGGGAGCAGTTTGCAAATAAATTTGCAGGATGGGCTTTTCCAGACAGTTCAAGGGAGTTGAAGGTGATAGAGTTTGAGCAGTTGAGACAGACTGAAGACATGAGCGTTGATGAGTATACAGATAAGTTTCTGGAGTTGCTTCAGTTTGTGGGTCAGGCATATGACACTGATCAAAAGAAAGCCGTGAGGTATACCATGAGACTCCACTCTAGGTACTCCTCCTTGATTCTAACAGTAGAGAGAGAAAGTTTCCACACTATTGTGGATGCGGCTCGAAAAATGAAGGCTAGTGCCATCATCCAGGGGACAGTAAAGCAGCAGGCGGCACAGTCCTCGGGTTCCAAAATCCCAAGTACAAGGAAAATTGATCTCTCTTCTCTGAGTGTAGCTGCTACAGGAAGTAAAAAATGGAACAAACCAAGTCCAAAAAGAACAAGTTCTGGAACATATTGAAGTTTGGTCTGGGAATGGGTGGTGGCTCAAGCTCTAGTTCAGACAGTTCTGGATGTATGAGGTGCGGTAAGCCATACAAAGAGGTTTGTCGGTTTGGGACTACAGCATGTTTCAGATGTGGACAGGAGGGGCACATGGCATGTGAATGTCCCAATGCAGCTATGATGGCTCAGTCCCAGCCGACAACTTCTAGCAGTGTGGCCCAGCCAGTAGCTTTGGCCTCATCTCAAGGAAGAGGGCGAGGTCGAGGGAGAGGGACAGCCTCTTCTTCAGTAGGTTCCCAGGGGGAAGGTCCTTCAGCATCGGCGCAGATCTTCACTATGACACAGCAGGAGGCTAACACATCGAACACGGTGGTGTCAGGTAAACTCACTATTGGCTGTTCTGATGTGTATGCTCTTAGAGACCCTGGTGCCTTTCATTCTTTTGTTTCTTCGAGAGTCATAGATAGTGTAACGACCCAAAAATCGAACCCCTACCGGCGCTAGGATCCAGGTCGACTTAAGGTCGTCGAGACCCGTAGCAAGCCTGCTATACTCTCTGAGTACCTGTAAAATCCCATACATGATCATACATTTTCTGTAAAAACATAAAACTTTGCTCTGTACCAAGGCTCGACCTGTGCATGCACTAACTTTGAAACCCCTTACTAGAGCTTGCTCTAGACGAGTTAAACTCATACTATGTTAAGCTTGGTTTTCACATTCATAAAACATTTCAATCACATATTTACATAAACAAACCATGTATACAAAAAGGGATTTACAATACAACTAGGTCAAGCACATTACTCATACATCTCTTTACAATAGTACATGTCCACACTATACTCTTACAACTTTTTACTCTTCCTGTACCCTGCTGATTGCCCTCTGACTCTGATCCTGCAAGACTGGGATAAGAAGAGTGATGAGCTATACTAGCCCAGTGAGTAGAACAAATAAAACATGTAAATAAAACATGCTCACATGGAATGCATCACATCACAAGTAAATCACCCATCTCAGACGGACAGATTCAAAATTCCCTCTAAACTATGCCCGGCCCGCGAAGGAGCTCCTCAGGACTTTATTACGCACCCTATGGTGCTCTGTGCCTGGCCCTCTCAAGGCTCCTCAGGACTTTACTACGAGGGCTAATGAATCCACACTATGTCCGATCCGTACAAGCATAGAATAATGCAATGCGTCACATTAGTGTAGTCTAGTGCACTCAACCTACTACATATTATGATGCATGGAACATGCTAAAAGCAGTTAAGTTCTCATATTAAAAGATTAAGTTTAGTTTAGTTCCACTCACCTCTGGCTGACTCTGAACTGACTCTGCAAACTCTGAAGCAGTGCTCACTGCTGCTCTCTTCGGTTCCTCTGGTCCGTTCCTACATAGGTGGACTCAAATGAGGGACCAAACTAGCTTAAGAACAACTCTATAAAACTCCCCAAAAACCCCCTAAAACATCCTCAAACAATCACATAAAACATGGAAAAGAAGGCTGGACAGGGCACTTTCGGCGGCAGGTTCGGCGGCCGAAAGTCCCTTCCAGAGCCGAAACTCAAGCACTTTCGGCGGCACTTCGGCTGCCGAAAGTCCTCTCTAGAGACGAAAGTCCCTAACCTTCAACGGCACCTTCGGCGGCCGAAACCCCCTTCCAGAGCCGAAAGTCCAAACTTTCGAGGGCAAGCTTAGGCAGCCGAAACCACCTCCTTAGCATGTTCGGCGGCCAAACCTTCCTTCGGCGGCCGAAACTGGGTTCTCCAGTAAGGTAGAACCCTGTTCTGCTTCATGCAAAACTTACCCAAACTTCACACAAACATGCAACCCAAAATTCCACAACCTGCATATACTCAAGTATAGGCACAAAGGGGTCCAAAACTACCCTAAAACCCCAACAAACAACACAACTCAACACATAAACATGCTTTGACCACAAATCAACCAAAACCTCAACTTACCCTAAACATGCATCTCTACCCATAAACTCCATAAAACCTTCATAAAACATGAAAAGAAGTTCAGGACCTTCACTTACCTCTTCAAACCAAGAAGATAAACGATCCCAACGTGGAGATATGGAGAAACTCTCCCTCAAAGTCTCCAACTTCACAACTTTTGGTTGATTTGCTCAAAAGCTTCAAAACAACATAAAACTTTGAAAGATTTGAAGAAAACATGAAAATCACCCAAGGAAGATCATGGTCTCACCTCTGTCTGTGACTGGAAAGAAAATCTTATCCATTCACCAACCTAGGGCCTTTTATAGGTGGCTGGCCAGACTACCTTCGGCGGCCTAACGTGTTTCCAAACTCATGCATGTTCGGCGGCCGAACTTCACCTTCGGCGGCCGAACCTAGCAAATCTTCCTTGGTGCTTTTCATTCAAAAACTCGTTTTCTTTTATACTTAAAACATTAAAATATAGAAAAACATCATTCTTACCCTTCTAGAGCATTCCGACATCCTGGATTCCACCAGAAAGTAGAATTTTGATGCCAGACTCTAGCCGGGTATTACATTCTCCCCCCTTGAAGAACATTCATTCCCCAATGTTCCTCAAACAATCAAACACATAAAAAGGAGGAAAAACTAACCTCAAAACAGATATGGATATTGCTGGAGCATAGACTCCCGTGTCTCCTAGGTGCACTCTTCTATATTGTGGTGGTTCCAAAGGACTTTCACCATTGGAATTTCCTTGTTCCTCAGCTTTCTGATCTGCGTGTCTAGGATTCGCACTGGCTGCTCTACATAGGTGAGATCTCCAAGGATCTCCACTTCAGGCTCACTAAGAACCTTACTTGGATCTGACACAAACTTTCGAAGCATAGAAACATGGAAAACCGGGTGAATTCTCTCCATCGAAGTAGGTAAATCCAGCTTATACGACACATTCCCGATCTTTTGCAAGATCTCAAAGGGTCCAACGTAACATGGAGCTAGCTTACCCTTCTTCCCAAACCGAACCACGCTTTTCATTGGGGACACCTTCAGCAATACCATATCACCCTCTTGAAACTCTACCTATTTCCTGTGGATATCTGCATAGCTTTTCTGTCTGCTTTGAGCAGTTCTGATTCGCTCTCTGATCAGGGGCACCACTCTGCTGGTGATCTCTACTAGCTCCGGCCCTGCAAGAGCTGCCTCTCCTACTTCTTCCCAGCAAATAGGTGATCTGCACTTCCGTCCATACAAAGCTTCATAAGGGGCCATCCCTATGCTAGCATGATGGCTGTTATTGTAGGCAAACTCTACCAAAGGTAGATGCTGCTTCCAAGAACCGCCAAAGTCTAACACACACATTCTGAGCATATCCTCTATGGTCTGGATGGTCCTCTCTGACTGTCCGTTAGTCTGTGGATGGAAAGCAGTGCTGAAATCCAACCTTGTGCCCATAGCACTCTGCAGACTCCCCCAAAATCTGGAGGTGAACTGAGGTCCTTTATCTGATACTATAGACACTGGAACTCCATGCAACCTTATTATCTCTTCCAAATAAACCTGTGCTAACTTGTCCACAGAGTAATTACTCCTAACAGGGATGAAGTGAGCAGCTTTCGTGAGTCTGTCCACAATCACCCATATGGAGTCTATCCTGTTGGACGCTGCCGGTAAGCCCACTACAAAATCCATAGCTATGTTCTCCCATTTCCACTTTGGAATCGGCAGTGGGTTAAGCATTCCAGCCGGCTTCTGATGTTCTAGTTTCACCCTCTGGCAAACTTCACAGGCGGACACAAACTATGCCACTTCTTTCTTCATAGCTGGCCACCAATACACTCTTTTCAGATCCTGATACATCTTAGTGGCTCCAGGGTGAACGTTGTACCTTGCATTATGAGCTTCCCTCATAATGTCTCCTTTCAGACTGATGTCATCTGGTACACATAGTTGATTCCCAAAGCGGAGGATCCCTTTGCTGTCAAATCTGAACTCTGCACTGTTGCCTGACTGAACAGTCCTGGCAATTTTCACTAACTCAGGGTCCTCATGCTGTTTCTGAGCCACCTGCTCTAGAAACACTGGTGTCACTCTCATCTGTGCTATCAATGCACCTGTACCAGACAACTCAAGCTGTAGCCCTTCGTCGATGAGCTTATAAATGCCATCACCACTGGTCTTCTCTCTGCTGCTATATGGGATAAACTGCCAAGTGATTTCCGGCTTAGGGCGTCTGCCACAACATTCGCCTTACCCGAATGATACTGAATCCTGCAATCATAGTCACTGAGCAGTTCTACCCATCTTCTCTGCCTCAAATTCAGCTCTTTCTGACTCAAGATGTATTGTAAACTTTTATGATCTGTGAAGATCTCGCATTTAACCCCATAAAGGTAATGCCTCCACATCTTGAGTGCAAAGATGACTACCGCCATCTCTAGGTCATGGGTGGGGTAATTCAACTCGTGCTTCTTCAACTGTCTCGAAGCATAAGCAATCACCCTGTCATTCTGCATCAAAACACAACCCAGTCCCACTCTGGACGCATCACAGAATACTGTGAAGTCCCCAGTACTCACTGGCAGAGCTAACACCGGTGCTGATGTTAATCTTCTCTTTAACTTTTTGAAGCTCTCTTCACACTGGTCCGACCACTCAAACCGCTGATTCTTCTTAGTCAGTTTGGTCATAGGAGCAGCTATCTTGGAGAAGTCCTAAACGAACCTCCTGTAGTAACCTGCCAAACCCAAAAAGCTTTTAATCTCTGTCACTAAAGTGGGTCTGGGCCAGTTAGCTACAGCCTCTATCTTCTTGGGGTCTACCTCAATACCTTTTGCTGATACTACATGCCCCAAGAAGGAAATGCTCCTCAACCAAAACTCACACTTAGAGAACTTGGCATATAAACCATGCTCTCTCAGTGTCTGCAAAACTGTCCTTAGATGCTGGGCATGCTCCTCTGCATCTCTGGAGTACACTAAGATATCATCGATGAAGTCAATAACAAAGTGATCTAGATGCTCGCTGAAAACTCTGTTCATGAGATCCATGAATGCTGCAGGGGCGTTAGTTAACCCGAACGGCATTACTAAGAACTCATAATGCCCATATCTGGTCCGAAAAGCTGTCTTTGGCACATCTGCTTCTCTGACTCTCAACTGATGATACCCGGACCTCAGATCTATTTTGGAAAAACAACCTGCTCCAGCTAGCTGGTCAAATAGATCATCGATCCTAGGCAGGGGATACTTATTCTTGGTAGTGACCTTGTTCAACTGCCTGTAGTCGATACAAAGTCTGAAGGATCCATCCTTCTTTCTGACAAACAGCACTGGAGCACCCCAAGGTGAGGTACTAGGGCGGATGAAACCCTTATCTACCAACTCCTGCAACTGTTCTTTCAACTCTTTTAACTCTGTTGGTGCCATCCTGTAGGGAGGAGTAGAGATAGGTCTAGGACCAGGCAGCAATTCTATTTCAAACTCTATCTCCCTATCAGGTGGTAGTACTGGAAGCTCATCTGGAAAAACGTCTGGAAATTCTCGGACTACTAGTACTGAGGCTGGTTCCCTAACCTGTCTATCGAGCTCTCTCACATGAGCTAGAAACCCCTGACAACCTCTCCTAAGCAACCTACGAGCCTGAAGGGCTGAGATCAAACCTCTAGGAGTACCCCTCTTGTCTCCTCTGAAGACACACTCTGACCCATCCTGGTCTCTGAGACTGACTACCTTGTCTCTGCAGTCCAAGGTAGCTCCATATGTAGATAGCCAATCCATCCCTAGAATGACATCAAAATCTGTCAAATCTAGAACCACTAGGTCAGCTGGAAGGCATCTACCCTCTATGAATACTGGACTGAAGCGACAGACTGACACTGCCACTGATGGGTCACATTTGGATCCACTGACCCAGAGAGGACACTCTAACTCAGAGATCATCAGAACCAATCTCTCCACGGCTCTAGAAGCAATAAAAGAGTGAGAAGCACCGGGGTCCATCAAAGCATACACATCAGAACACCCGATGATGAGATTACCTGACACCACTGTGTTCGATGTGTTTGCCTCCTCTTGTGTTACAGTGAAGATCTGTGCTGGGGTTACCGAACCTTCACCTCGGGAACCTGCTGCCGAAGAAGAGGCTGACCCTCTCCCTCTGCGTCTGCCACTGCTCTGAGGTATGGCTGGAGCTGCTGGCTGAGCTACACTACCTGAGCTCATCTACTGGGATGGTGCCATAAAGGTCACTTGAGGACATTCTCGTGCAAAATGTCCCTCCTGCCCACACTTATAGTAGGCTGTAGATCCCATTCGACAAACTCCTTTGTGCGGTCTCCCACATCTCATACACACTATACTGCCTGTGCCAGAGCTTGAGCCACTACCCATTCCCAAACTCGACTTGATCTTATTCCAGAACTTGTCCTTCCTAGCTTTAAACTTTTCTCCCTTCTTGCTGCCAAAAACTGCTGCACTGGGGGTCTTCGAACCCGAAGACTATGCCACTTCCTGTTTTACTGTTCCCTGAATAATGGCACTCGCCTCCATCTTCCTGGCGGCATCCACGATAGAGTGGAAACTCTCTTTCTCTGCTGGAAGAATCAAGGAGGAATACCTGGGATGCAATCTCATGGTATATCTCCTTGCCTTCTTCTGGTCAGTGTCATAAGCCTGACCCACATACTGAAGCAATTCCAGGAACTTGTCTGTGTATTCATCTACACTCATCTCTTCAGTCTACCTCAACTGTTCGAATTCTATCACTTTCAACTCCCTGGAACTGTCAGGAAAAGCCCACCCAGCAAATTCGTTGGCGAACTCTCCCCATGACATGTTGTCCAACCTGGGGTCCACATAATTCTTGAACCACTCTCGAGCCTTCTTGCATTTCAGTGTGAACCCCTCCATCTCAATGGCTCTGCTATCATCAGCTCCTAACTCATCGGTTATCATCTTAATCGTTCTGAGGTACTCAAATGGATCATCTCCCGTGTTGAATTTGGGAGCATCCAATTTCAGATATTCTGTCATTTTCACTTTGCTTCCCTCAGCTGAGCTAGGTTGGGTACTTGGACAACAGGGACTACTGGTTCTGGTTCTGGTGGTGGAGGTGCTGAACTTGAATCTGGGTATGCTGAACTGGGATGGAAAGGTGTGGGTGGATACATGGGATATGGTGGGTAAAAAGGAGGATAAGGCATATAGGTAGGATATGGGATAAAGCTAGAGTAATCCGACGTACCCCCCATCGGATACCCTGGGCCCTGTGGAAAGGGTGGATAGTGGGGTGGATAACCAAACCCCGAGGCCTGAGCGCCTCCTTGCGACTCTCCCATACCCTCTTTAGACCTGTCCATACCCATGCTTTCCTCTCTGCCCTGATCCACATCCATAGCTTCCCTCACTTCCTCTGACCTTCCTCCTCTATCTATTCCTCTTCTGCTCTCGTCAAAAGACCTTCTAGGGTCCCTTAACGTACCCTCCATGCTTGATCTCTGAGACATCACCCTTGGCAATGCAGGAGGATGAGCATCTGAACCCTCATTCATTGGTGGGACTCCAGTCAATCGTGCAGATCGACGAGTTCCTCTCATCTTCGCTTACTGGACAACAACACATAATAGCATACATCAGCATATAAACATCACAGAACAACAATGCACATGCATAACTCATGGCATTTCACATCATCATAGAGACAAGACTCAACATCCTATCCTAGTGGACATGATTGTGCTTGACCTACTAGAACCTCTATGAGCCCGACACTCTCTCCATAGGTCCGACCATATGAACCTAGGGCTCTGATACCAATCTGTAACGACCTAAAAATTGGACCGCTACCAGCGCTAGGATCCAGGTTGACTTAAGGTCGCCGAGACTCGTAGCAAGCCTGCTATACTCTCTGAGTACCTGTAAAATCCCATACATGATCATACATTTTCTGTAAAAACATAAAACTTTGCTCTGTACCAAGGCTCGACCTGTGCATGCACTAACTTTCAAACCCCTTACTAGAGCTTGCTCTAGACGAGTTAAACTCATACTATGTTAAGCCTGGTTTTCACATTCATAAAACATTTCAATCACATATTTACATAAACAGACCATGTATACAAAAAGGGATTTACAATACAACTAGGTCAAGCACATTACTCATACATCTCTTTACAATAGTACATGTCCACACTATACTCTTACAACTCTTTACTCTTCCTGTACCCTGCTGATTGCCCTCTGACTCTGATCCTGCAAGACTGGGATTAAGCAGAGGGATGAGCTATACTAGCCCAGTGAGTAGAACAAATAAAACATGTTAATAAAACATGCTCACATGGAATACATCACATCACAAGTAAACCACCCATCTCAGACGGACAGATTCAAAATTCCCTCTAAACTGTGCCCGGCCCGTGAAGGAGCTCCTCAGGACTTTATTACGCACCCTATGGTGCTCTGTGCCCGGCCCTCTCAGGGCTCCTCAGGACTTTACTACGAGGGCTAATGAATCCACACTATGTCTGATCCGTACAAGCATAGAATAATGCAATGTGTCACATTAGTGTAGTCTAGTGCACTCAACCTACTACATATTATGATGCATGGAACATGCTAAAAGCAGTTAAGTTCTCATATTAAAAGATTAAGTTTAGTTTAGTTCCACTCACCTCTGGCTGACTCTGAACTGACTCTGCAAACTTTGAAGCAGTGCTCACTGCTGCTCTCTTCGGTTCCTCTGGTCCGTTCCTACACAGGTGGACTCAAATGAGGGACCAAACTAGCTCAAGAACAACTCTATAAAACTCCCCAAAAACCCCCTAAAACATCCTAAAACAATCACATAAAACATGCAAAAGAAGGCTGGACATGGCACTTTCGGCGGCCGAAAGTCCCTTCCAGAATCGAAACTCAAGCTCTTTCGGTGGCACTTCGACTGCCGAAAGTCCTCTCCAGAGACGAAAGTCCCTAACCTTCTGCAGCACCTTCGGCAGCCGAAACCCCCTTCCAGAGCCGAAAGTCCAAACTTTCGAGGGCAAGCTTAGGCAGCCGAAACCACCTCCTTAGTATGTTCGGCGGCCGAAACTGGGTTCTCCAGTAAGGCAGAACCCTGTTCTGCTTCATGCAAAACTTACCCAAACTTCACACAAACATGCAACCCAAAATTTCACAACCTGCATATACTCAAGTATAGGCACAAAGGGGTCCAAAACTACCCTAAAACCCCAACAAACAACACAACTCAACACATAAACATGCTTTGACCACAAATCAACCAAAACCTCAACTTACCCTAAACATGCATCTCTACCCATAAACTCCATAAAACCTTCATAAAACATGAAAAGAAGTTCAGGATCTTCACTTACCTCTTCAAACCAAGAAGATAAACGATCCCAACGTGGAGATATGGAGAAACTCTCCCTCAAAGTCTCCAACTTCACAACTTTTGGTTGATTTGCTCAAAAGCTTCAAAACAACATAAAACTTTGAAAGATTTGAAGAAAACATGAAAATCACCCAAGGAAGATCATGGTCTCACCTCTGTCTGTGAATGGAAAGAAAATCTTATACATTCACCGACCTAGGGCCTTTTATAGATGGCTGGCCAGACCACCTTCGACGGCCTAACGTGTTTCCAAACTCATGCATGTTCGGCGGCCGAACTTCACCTTCGGCGGCCGAACCTGGCAAATCTTCCTTGGTGCTTTTCATTCAAAAACTTGTTTCCTTTTATACTTAAAACATTAAAACATAGAAAAACATCATTCTTAGCCTTCTAGAGCATTCCGACATCCTGGATTCCACCGGAAAGTAGAATTCCGATGCCGGACTCTAGCCGGGTATTACAGATAGTCTGGGTTTGATAGCTTTTGGACTAGAGTGTCCTCTTTGGATCAGTGGGCCCAAGTGTGATCCATCGGTGGCAGAGTCAGTCTGCCGGTTCAGTCCAGTTTTTGTTGAGGGTAGACGCCTTTCAGCTGACTTTGTGGTTCTAAATTTGACTGATTTTGACGTCATTCAAGGGATGGATTGGCTCTCTACTCATGGTGCTACTTTGGACTGTAGAGACAAGGTAGTCAGGTTCAGAGAACAAGATGGATCAGAGGTCGTCTTCAGAGGAGACAGAGTAGGTATGCCTAGAGGTTTGGTATCTACCTGATAGAGCATATTTTAGTCCACTTTCTCATTATCTTATTAATGTTTATTTACATCTTGTCTGCCTAATTTTGTGATTTTAATAATGTTTTGCAGATATTAGGTGTAAAGAGATATTCTGGAGAAAATGCTCTTAAAATTGCCAAAAAGTGCCAAATATGGAAAGTGCCAAAAAAGAAAAGTTTTCAAATATGGAAAGTGCTAAATAAGGAAAGTTTTCTGATAAGGAAAGTGTCAGAAAAGGAAAGCGCAATCAACAGATTCTTTGAAATTCAAATTGCAGATTCTTCTTTCCTTATTCAGAAGGTGAAGCCAATTATGAAAAGTGTCAAATAAGGAAAGTTTTCAGAAAAGGAAAGTCCTCAAATAAAGGAAGTGCAGAAGCAAAAGCAAATAAGGAAAGCTCAGTCAGAAGATTATTTGAAATTCAAATCGCAGATCTTTCTTTCCTCGTTCAAAAATATGCACACACTGCAGCAGTCAAATCTTCCTATTTAGGCAGCAAGATTCCAAGGAGATGCACTTGCCTCTTCTTCATTCAGCATTCAAAAGTCAAACGAAGGCTCCACCTAAAAAGGAAACACTGGACAGATTTCTTTCCACTTCTGCACATTAATGACTGCACGCTCTCCTTCCTCTTCTGCAATCCGCGCGCATCCTTCCTCTTTTGAAGCTTGATCCGCGCGCCTCCTTCCTTCTGGAGAATTTGCAATGCGATTCTTTCCTTTTCAGCACTTTGAGCAGCCTCTTCACTAATTAGGAAGCAAGTATGGCCTAGGGCAGCACTTTCAACTATAAAAAGATACATTAGGAGCCTCCACACAACTTTTACACACCACCTTGGAGACACCTACGGGATTCACATCTCTTCTTCTACCTTTCTTCTTTTCTTTTATTTTTGGTTTTGTTTCAGCCGTGAGAGGCTGAAATCTTTTATTCTAGTTGAAGATTAGGTGATGCTTTAGTTGTTTTATGGATTGGGAGACTTGATCAAACATTGTTTAACTTTTGGTTGTTCAATATTTGTGCAATTTCATGCTTGATTTCAATATTGCTTTGTAGTTTAGATCTACGTTGATTCTTGATTGCAAAGTAATAATAAGTTAGTTTGGATGATTTAAGTCCGTAATTGCTTGGATTATTCAAACATAATAACACTTGGTGTAAAAACTAAGGAAATTGTATGATCTAATGACATCTCGTAGTTAGGATTGGATCTCTCTATCTCTTCATGCAATTAACAATTGTTTTGATGCCTAAGGCCCAAGGATGTTCCTTGGCAATTTATTAATTAGTAATTAATTAGAGGACGTTCCCTAATTGGTTTAATCATAAGGAGAGACATGGTGGTGAGAAGCGTCTTCCATCTCCATAACTAATCTATTGAATCAATCAAAAGAAAATAAGTGTCAATGATCAATCCCAACAACTAAAGTGGATCCAATTCTTCAACTAGAGCTTTTTCTCATTATTTATTTCTCTTTTATTTTATTATTCGCCTATTTTAATTGCTTTCAGTAGTTTGTTAATCAAATCAATCTCAAACCCCCCATTTTACTTTTACTGCAATTTATTTTTATTCCGCTTTCAGTTTATCTCGTTTTCAGTTTTATCTCATTTCAGTTTATTTTGCTTTCCGTTTATTTCTCCTTCAGTTTTATCTCGTTTCAGTTTATTTTGCTTTCCGTTTATTTTTCTTTCAGTTTTATCTCATTTCAGTTTTATCTCGTTTCGGTTTATCTCGTTTTCAGATTTCTTCTTTTTCAGTTTATTTTTGTTTCAGTTTATTTTATTGGTCTTGATAAGGAAAATAGGTAAGTTCTCAATTCCCTGTGGATTTGATCCTTTCACCACTATCTGCAGTTGTAAATTGTTGATAACCAGAAAGGTTATTTTTGACCGGCTTCGACAACCGCGAGTCACTACCCTGCAGGCTCATAGGTTGCTTAGGAGGGGTTGTCAGGGGTTTCTTGCCCATGTTAGGGAGCTAAATGGTCATGTTAGGGAACCAGCTTCAGTGCCCGTAGTCAGAGAGTTTCTCGATGTTTTCCCAGACGAGCTACCAGGTTTACCACCTGCTAGGGAGATAGAGTTTGAAATTGAAGTAATGCCAGGAACCAGACCCATCTCTATCCCTCCCTACAGGATGGCACCTGCCGAGTTAAAAGAGTTGAAAGAGCAATTGCAAGAATTGGTAGATAAGGTTTTCATCCAACCTTGTACCTCACCCTGGGGTGCTCCAGTTTTGTTCGTGAAAAAGAAGGATGAATCCTTAAGACTTTGTATCGACTACAGACAGTTGAACAAGGTCACTACCAAGAACAGGTATCCGCTACCCAGGATTGATGATCTATTCGACCAGCTAGCAGGAGCCGGTTGTTTCTCCAAGATAGATTTGAGATTCGAGTACCACCAGCTGAGGTTCAGAGAAGAAGATGTGCCAAAGACAGCTTTCAGGACCAGATATGGGCATTATGAGTTCCTAGTGATGCCTTTCGGGCTTACTAATGCCCCTGCAGCATTCATGGACCTCATGAACAGAGTTTTTAGTCAGTTTCTAGATCATTTTGTTATTGTTTTCATTGACGATATCTTGGTGTATTCCAGAAACGCAGAGGAGCATGCCCATCATCTGAGGATTGTGTTGCAGACCCTGAGAGAACACGGCTTGTATGCCAAGTTCTCTAAATGTGAGTTCTAGTTGAGGAGTATCTCTTTCTTGAGGCATGTGGTATCAGAAAATGGAATTGAGGTGGACCCCAAGAAAGTAGAAGCTGTAGCTAACTGGTCCAAACCCACTACAGTGACAGAGATTAAAAGCTTTTTGGGTTTGGCAGGTTACTACAGGAGATTTGTCCAGGATTTCTCCAAGATTGCGGCTCCTATGACCAGGTTGACAAAAAAGAATCAGAGGTTTATTTGGTCAGAACACTGTGAAGAAAGTTTTGAAGAGCTAAAGAGAAGACTGATGTCAGCACTGGTGTTAGCTCTGCTTACCAGTAATGAAGATTTCACAGTGTTTTGTGATGCGTCCCGAGTAGGACTAGGTTGTGTGTTGATGCAGAATGAGAGGGTAATTGCTTATGCTTCTAGACAGTTGAAGAAGTACGAGTTGAATTATCCTACACACGATCTAGAAATGGCAGCTGTAATTTTTGCACTCAAGATGTGGAGGCATTACCTATATGGGGTAAAATGTGAGATCTTTACATATCATAAAAGTTTGCAATACATCTTGAGTCAGAAAGAGTTGAATCTGAGGCAGAGAAGATGGGTAGAGCTACTTAGTGATTATGATTGCAAGATCCAGTATCATCCGGGTAAGGCAAATGTAGTAGCAGATGCTCTCAGCCGAAAATCACTTGGCAGTCTATCCCATATCTTAGTAGAGAGAAGACCGGTGGTGAGAGAATTTTACAAGCTCATTAATGAGGGTTTACAGTTAGAGTTATCTGGTATAGGTGCACTAGTGGCTCAGATGAGAGTGACACCCTTGTTTCTAGAGCAAGTGGCACAGAAACAGCATGAGGACCCCGAATTGGTGAAAATAGCGAGAATTGTTCAGACAGGCAAGAATGGCGAGTTTAGATTCGACAACAAAGGGATCCTTTACGGGACCAGATTATGTGTACCAAATGACGTAAGTTTGAAGGGAGACATTATGAGGGAAGCTCATAATGTCAGGTATAGCGTTCACCCTGGAGCCACCAAAATGTACCAGGATTTGAAGAGAGTTTATTGGTGGCCAGCTATGAAAAGGGAAGTGGCGCAGTTTGTGTCCGCTTGTGAAATATGCCAGAGGGTGAAGCTAGAGCATCAGAAGCCAACTGGGATGCTCAACCCACTATCGATTCCAGAGTGGAAATGGGAAAATGTGGCGATGGATTTCATAGTGGGGTTACCAGCCACGTCCAACAGACTAGATTCGATATGGGTAATAATGGACAGATTCACCAAATCTGCTTACTTCATTCCTGTCAGGAGTGGCTACTCTGTAGACAAGCTATGTAACGACCCGGAAACTGGACCGCTACCGACGCTAGGATTCAGATTGACTTAAGGTCGCCGGAACCCGTAGCAAGCCTAACATACATCCTGTGTACGTGATGAAATCCCATACATGATCATACATTTTCATAAAAACTTAAACTTTTCATATACCAAGCTTGACCTGTGCATGCATCATCATAAACTGTAAACATAAAAACCCCATACTAGAGCCCTCATCAAATGCTCTAGTAGGGTCCACATCTCATACATCAAGCTCGGTTCAACACATCTCATCATTAGAAACATTTACATAAAGATCATGTACAAAAGGGATAACAATCTATCAATAGGGCCAAGCACAATGCTTATATGTCCACTACTAATCTATTACATAGACATAACCATTACCCTTGCTGACCTCCTGAGCTATCTCTGACCTTGCAAACCTGGGGGTTAGGGGAAAGGGGTGAGCTACTAAAACCCAGTGAGCAGAACGGTAAAAACATTTTAACTAAACAAATGCTCTCATGGAATGCATCACAACACAAACAATTCACATCAAGGATGGACTTGTCACCAATAACCCTCTACATAATCCAATGTGCCTGGCCCACAATGGGAGCTCCTCAGGACTTTCGCTTAAACATAATATAACATGTCCAATTGTGCTAGGGGCATAGTGTAGGCCACACCTGGTCTTTCCCTTACTATGTGCCAGGGGCGTAGTGCAGGCCACACCTGGACTTCCATATCATATCATATCATATCATATCGTCTCGAGGGCTAATGGATCATCCAATATCCATCCACATCAACAATAAATTATGCAATGCATCATATTCGTGAATTCTAATGCAAGCATCCTATAATCATGGTAATCGTGATGCATGAACATGCTTAAAATTTGATTGCTTTAAAACTAAAAGGAGTTCTATTCTACTCACCTCTGGCTGGTACTCAACTGACTCTGAAGCAGCTACCTCACTACTGGTCTTCTCGGTTCCTCAGGTCCGATCGTACACAGGTGGACTCAAATGAGGAACCAAACATACTCTATCAAGACTCTAAACAACTCCCCAAAAACCCCCTAAAACATCACAAAACATGCATAGGAAACGAGCAAAGGAAGGATGGGCAGGGGACTTTCGGCGGCAGGTTCGGCGGCCGAAGGTCCCTACAGATCCGAAAGTCAAGTACTTTCGGGGGCAAGGTTCGGCGGCCGAAAGCCTTCATAGACCCGAAGGTCACCCACCTTCGGAGGCAGGTTCGGCGGTCGAAACTCCCCTCCAAAGCCGAAAGTTCATCTTTTGGGGGCGAGTTTAGGCAGCCAAAGCTGCCTCCCCTAGCAGGTTTGGCAGCCGAACCTGGGTCTTCCTGGGTGACAGAACCTGATTCTGCCTCGCCCATCCAGCCACCAAAACTCTCCAAAACACACATCCAACTATTCTAAAACATGCATACACATTCATTCATGCATAAGGGGTATAAAACTAGCCTAAACCCCTACAAACATCAACATAGCATCACATTTATCATTAAACTAACATAAACCCTAACATTTAGACCTACTCTAAACATGCATTAAACACCCTTAAAATCTCTTAAAACTTACTTAAAACATATAAAAAGGTATGGATCTACACTTACCTCTTGAAGATCAAGAGGATATGCGATCCAAACTTGGAGATTAGGAGAATAGGTCTCCGGAGGTCTCCAAACTTCTAAAACCTTGATCTTAGCTCAAAATCTTCATAAAAAGGAAAAATCTTATAAAAAACTTGAAGGATTTGAAGGAAAACATAAAATCAACCATAGCAGGGTGAAATCTCACCTATGCCCGAAAATGGAGAGAGAAAACTCGCCTATTTTCGGACAAGGGGCCTTTTATAGGTGGCTGGCCAGACCACCTTCAGGGGCCAAAAGAGCTTCCGCAACTCCACCATGTTCGACGGCCGAACATGAGGTTCGGCGGCCGAACCTGGACTTTTCCTCCATGGTGTTTTCTTTCAAAACTCAATTTTCTTTCTTTGTTTAAAACCATAAAAAGATTAAAACATTTTATGAAAACCTTTATTTTCACCCTTCTAAGAGATTCCGACCTCGGGATTCTGGATTCCAACGGAGATTCCGCCGGAAGGTTGGAATTCAGGTGTCGGAGCTTAGCCGGGTATTACATTTTTTCCCCCTTAAGAACATTCATCCCCGAATGTTCAACAAACAAACAAAAGCAACAAGGAAGCACACATAAAAACATAAAACACTAACCTTAGAAGAGATGAGGGTATTGCTGGAGCATGGACTCCCGTGTCTTCCAGGTGCACTCTTCCATGTTGTGGTGATTCCAAAGGACCTTCACCATCGGGATTTTCTTGTTCCTCAGCTTTCTGATCTGCGTGTCTATGATCCGCATTGGCTGCTCAACATAAGTGAGATCTCCTAGGATCTCCATATCAGGCTCATTAAGAACCTTGCCCGGATCTGACACGAACTTCTGTAACATGGAAACATGGAAAACCGGATGGATTCTCTTCATGGAAGCAGGTAAGTTCAACTTGTACAATACATTCCCAACCTTTTGCAGGATCTCAAAGGGTCCGATGTACAGTCAAGCTAGCTTACCTTTCTTCCCAAAACGAATCACCCCTTTCATAGGAGACACCTTGAGCAACACCATATCTCCCTCCTGGAACTCTATATGTTTCATGCGGACATCTGCATAACTCTTTTGCCGACTCACAGCAGTTTTGATTCTTTCTCTAATAATGGGCACTACTCTGCTGGTGATCTCTACTAACTCGGGCCCTGCCAAGGCCCTTTCTCCAACTTCTTCCCAGCAGACAGGTGACCTGCACTTCCTCCCATAAAGAGCTTCATAAGGAGCCATCCCGATGCTAGCATGATAGTTGTTATTGTAGGCAAACTCCACCAAGGGTAGATGCTGCCTCCAAGAACCGCCAAAATCTAGCACACACATTATGAGCATACCTTCTATAGTCTGGATGGTCCTCTCCGACTGTCCGTTAGTTTGAGGATGGAAAGCAGTGCTAAAGTCTAGCCTTGAGCCCATACCATTCTGCAGACTCCGCCAAAACCTGGAGGTGAACTGGGGTCCCTTATCGGACACTATTGATACTGGAGCCCCATGAAACCTCACAACCTCTTCCACATACACTTGTGCCAATTTGTCCACAGAATAGCCACTCCTGACAGGGATGAAGTGAGCAGATTTGGTCAGTCTGTCCACAATCACCCATATGGAATCTAGTCTATTGGACGTTGCCGGTAACCCCACCACGAAATCCATTGCAACATTCTCCCATTTCTACTCTGGAATTGATAGTGGGTTGAGCATACCAGCTGGCTTCTGGTGTTCCAGCTTCACCCTCTGACATACCTCACAGGCAGACACGAACTGTGCCACTTCTCTTTTCATAGCTGGCCACCAATAGACTCTTTTCAGATCCTGGTACATTTTGGTGGCTCCAGCGTGAACGCTGTACCTGGCATTATGGGCTTCCCTCATTATATCTCCCTTCAGACTCACGTCATCTGGTACAAGTTGGACTTCACAGTGTGGACTCCGAATAGCTCCTATGACCAGATGGACCAAGAAGAACCAGAGGTTTGTGTGGTCAGATCAGTGCGAGGAAAGCTTTGAAGAGCTGAAGAAAAGGTTATTGTCAGCACCAGTGTTAGCTCTGCCTACCAGTAATGAAGACTTCACAGTGTTTTGTGATGCGTCCCATATGGGACTGGGTTGTGTGTTAATGCAAAATGAGAAGGTAATTGCTTATACTTCTAGGCAGCTGAAGAAGCATGAGTTGAATTATCCTACACACGATCTAGAGATGGCAGTTGTGATCTTTGCACTCAAGATGTGGAGACATTACCTTTATGGGGTAAAGCGTGAGATCTTCACAGATCATAAGGGTTTGCAATATATCTTGAGTCAAAGAGAGTTGAATCTGAGGCAGAGGAGATGGGTAGAACTGCTTAGTGACTATGATTGCAAAATTCAGTACCATCCGAGTAAGACAAATGTTGTGGCAGATGCCCTAAGCCGGAAGTCACTTGGTAGTCTATCCCATATTACAGCAGAAAGAAGACCGATGGTGAGGGAGTTCTACAAGCTTATTGATGAAGGGTTGCAGTTGGAGTTGTCTAGTACATGTGCTTTGATAGCCCAGATGAGAGTGGCACCCGTGTTTCTGGAGCAGATGGCTCAGAAACAGCATGAGGACCCAGAGTTAGTAAAAATTGCCAAGACTGTTCAGTCAGGCAAGAATGAAGAGTTCAGATTTGACAACGAGGGGATCCTCCGTTATGGGAGTAGGTTATGTGTACCAGATGACATGAGTCTAAAGGGAGACATTATGAGGGAAGCTCATAATGCCAGATACAGTGTTCACCCTGGAGCCACCAAGATGTATCAGGATCTGAAGAGAGTTTATTGGTGGCCAGTTATGAAGAGAGAAGTGGCACAGTTCGTGTCTGCCTGCGAAGTATGTCAGAGGGTGAATGTAATACCCGGCTAGACTCCGGTATCGGGATTCCTACCGTCCGGTGGAATCTCGGATGTCGGAAACCTCTAGAAGGGAAAAACTATGATTTTATGAAATGTTTTCATGTATTTCATGTTTTTAAGTAAGAATTAAATGAGTTTTTGCATGAAAAATCTTTGGAGGAAAACCCAGGTTCGGCCGCCGAACTTTGAGGTTCGGCCGCCGAACATACATGCTTTCGGAGGGACTTTAGGCGCCCGAAAGTTTTGAGTGAGGGAAATGCAGGTTCGGCCGCCGAACTCCAAGTTCGGCCGCCGAACCTTGCATGCATGCGGAGGCACTTTCGGCCCCCGAACGTGGCCTGGCCAGCCACATATAAAAGGGTCCCTTTGGTCCGCACGGGTGAGCTTTTTCTCTCCCATTGTCGGCCAAGGTGAGTCTCCGCCGCTCCTCCCTCAATCTTGCATGTTTTCCCTAGATCTTTCATGGTTTTCACGAGTTTTAACTTCCATTTTGAAGATTTGTGAGCTAAGAGCAAGTTTTGGGTACTTGGAGGTTCAAAGAGCTCAATCTCTCCATCTCCAAGCTAGGATCGCCTTTCCTCTCGATCTTCAAGAGGTAAGCTTCGATCTATGCTTCTCTTATGTTTTATGAAAGTTTTATGCAAGTTGATGGGGTAGAATGCATGTTTAGGCTTGTTGTTAGGTTTATGTTGTGATTTGAACAATGTATGTTGGAAATGTGATGTTTGAAGTGTTGTAGTTGGGGTATATTGTAGTTTGAGACCCCTAGGTGTGATGTATGATGTGTATGCATGTGTAGAAACAAGTTTATGCATGTTTTGAGGTGTTTTGGAGGCTGTGGACACAAGGGAGCCAAGTTTCTGCCCTTCGGCAGAAACTCAGGTTCGGCCGCCGAAGTGACTTTCGGCCGCCGAACCCCCTTGTGGAGGCAGTTTCGGCTGCCGAAGCCTGCCCCCGAAACTCAAGTTTCGTCTCTGTCTGGGAGGTTCGGCCGCCGAAAGTGCCGCCGAACCTGCATGACTTTCGGCTGCACAGGGACTTTCGGCCGCCGAACCTGCCGCCGAAAGTGCCCTACTCAGCCATTTCTTGCATGTTTTCATGTGATGTTTTTAGGATGTTTTAGGGGGTTTTTGGGGAGTATTTTAGAGTCATGTTCAGGTATGTTTGGTCCCTCATTTGAGTCCACCTGTGTAGGTTCGGACCCGAGGAACCGAGACCCCCAGCAGTGAGCCAGCTGCTTCAGAGTCTCTTCAGAGCTAGCCAGAGGTGAGTGGAATAAACTTTAAGTTTTAAAGCAAATTAATGAAATGTTTTAGCATGATTCACGCATCATGAATGCCATGAGATATATCAGGTTGTTTGCATTAGAATTCACAAATATGTTGCATTGCATACTTTGTTGTTGATGTGGATGAATGTTGAATGATCCATTAGCCCTTTTATGTCATGATAACCTATGTGAGTCCAGGTGTGCCTGCTACGGCTCTACGCCCCTGGCACTATGATTGATTATGGTAGTCCGGGTGTGCCTGCTACGGCTCTACGCCCCCGGCATGTATAAGTAAGAAAGATAGGGGCTAAATGGTGACAAGTTCATCCTTGTTGTGAAATGTTTGTGTTATGGCGCATACATGAAAGCATGATTTAAATTGATGTTTTATTATTCTGCTCACTGGGCTCTAGTAGCTCACCCCACTCCCTTTATCCCCAGAGTTGCAGGTACAGGATAGATCGGGAAGTCGGCTAGAGTGAAGTTAAGTCATGTATGTTGTAATAGATAGTAGTGGACATGAATATGATGTAATGAGTATTTATGACTATGTTAATGTAATGAAAGAGTAATGTATAGTTATGTAATGATGATGATGATTGAGGATTAGTATGTGCTTGACCCTATGTTTATGGTTATCCCCTTGACACATGATCTATAGAAATGTTTTTATGATGTATTTGATAGTCCAAGCTTATCGAATGATGAAATACCCCATTGGAGCATTTGATGAGGACTCCAGTGGTGGTTATGTTATTAGATGTGCGCATGTTCAGGTTAAGCTTGGAAAAGGAAAGAAAAAGTTTACAGTTTTATGTATGTTGTTGATCATGTATGGGATATTACAGGTTACAGGAGGTATGTTTGGCTTGCTACGGGTCCCGGCGGCCTTAAGCCGATCTGGATCCTAGCGCCGGTAACGGGTCGGATTTTCGGGTCGTTACAGAGTGGTATCAAAGCCCTAGGTTCATATGGTCGGACCTAGAGTGTCGGGCTCATAGATGTTCTAGAAGGTCAAGCACACTAGGAAAATCATGTCCACTAGGATAGGATGTAGAGTCCTGTCTATATGATGTTATGATATGCCATGATGATATGCATGTGCATAAATGCTATGATATGATGCTATGTATGTGATGAGGGTTCATGTGTTTCCACATGAACCACATGATGCTAATGATTGTTTATGCTATGTACTGTTTTTCAGAAGATAGAATGAGAGGAACTCGTCGATCTGCACGATTGACTGGAGTGCCACCTCAGGACGAGGGCGCTGATGCCCGTCCTTCAGCTTTGCCTAGGGCAATGTCCAGTAGGTCCAACAGAGACAGAGTAGCTAGAGACCCTAGAAGGTCTTTGGATCTGGGTAGAAGCAGATCAGTAAGGGGAACAGTGCAGGGAGGAATGTCTGAGGATATGGAGGTAGATTAGAGGAGGGATGGCAACCTTGGTGTGAGCATGCCGGAAGAGGGCATGGGAGAATCAGAAGGAGGCGCTCAGGCCTCGAGTTATGTCCGGCCACATCATTACCCACCCTATTCACACCATCCAGGGTATTCGATGGGAGGTACATCGGATAACCCTAGTTTTAGCCCTTATCCTCCACATATGCCATACCCACCTTACTACCCACCATACTCTCAGTATCCCATGTACCCACCTCCACCTCCCTATACCAGTACAGCAAACCCTACCCCAGGGGATGTTGCACCACCACCACCACCAGTACCTACTGTCCCGGAAACACAAGTACCCAAACCTACCTCATCTGGAGGGAGCAAGGTCAAGATGACCGATTACATGAAGTTGGGTGCTCCTCAGTACAGAGCAGGTGATGACCCATTTGAGTATCTGAACAGGGTCAAGACTATTACAGATGAGATAGGGGCTGATGACAGTAGAGCCATTCAGATGGCTGGGTTCACACTGGAGTGCAAGAAGGCACGTGGTTGGTTTAAGAACTATGTGAACCCGAGAGCGGACAGTATGTCCTGGGAGGAGTTCGCAAATGAGTTTGCAGGATGGGCTTTCCCTGAGAGCTCCAGAGAGCAGAAGATAATAGAATTCGAGCAGTTGAGGCAGACTGATCAGATGAGTGTGGAGGAGTACACAGACAGGTTCCTGGAGTTGTTGCCGTATGCTGGGCAGAATTTGGACACAGATCAAAAGAAGTCAAGTAGATATATTATGAGGCTGCACTCCAGGTATTCCTCTTTGATACAGTCAGCAGAGAGGGAGAGTTTCCATGCCATAGTGGATATGGCTAGGAGAATGGAGGCTTGTGCCATCGTTGAGGGGAAGGTAAAACAGTCAGTGGCACAGTCTTCTGGTTCCAAGACCCCAGGTGGGGAAAGGTTAGACTCTTCTTCTCTGAGTGCAGCAGTTGCAAGCAGTAAGAAGTGGGACAGAGGCCACAGAAAATCTAAGAAGAATAAGTTCTGGAACAAAATCAAGTCAGGTCTGGGTTTAGGCAGTGGCTCAAGCTCTGGCGCAGAGGTTACAGCATGTATGAGATGTGGGAGACCACACCAGGGAGTATGTCTGGCGGGGACAAACACATGTTTCAGATGCGGACAGGCGGGTCATTTGGCTCGAGACTGTCCTAGAGCAGCCTTTGCAGCGCCGTCTCAGCAGACAGCCTCCGGCAGTGTGGTGCAGCCAGTAGCTCCAGCCGCAACACAGGCCAGTGGCAGAGGCAGAGGGAGAGGGTCAGCCTCTTCATCAGCAGGATACAGAGGTGAAGGTCCATCAGCTCCGGCACGGATCTTCACTATGACTCAGCAGGAGGCCAATACATCCAACACCGTGGTGGCAGGTAATCTCATCATTGGTTGTTCTGATGTGTATGCCTTAATGGACCCGGGTGCATCTCATTCTTTTGTTGCTCCGAGAGTCGTGGAGAGGGTAGGATTGATGGTCTCTGGGTTAGAGTGTCCCCTATGGGTCAGTGGACCCAAGTGTGACCCATCAGTGGCAGAGGCAGTCTGCCAATGTAGTCCAGTTTTCATAGAGGGAAGATGCCTTTCCGCCGACCTCGTGGTTCTAGACTTGACAGATTTTGACGTCATTCTAGGGATGGATTGGTTATCGACCCATGGTGCTACCTTGGACTGTAGAGACAAGGTAGTCAGATTCAGAGATCAGGATGGGTCAGAGGTCGTCTTCAGAGGAGACAAGAGGGGTACACCTAGAGGTCTGATCTCAGCTCTTCAGGCTCGTAGGTTGCTTAGGAGGGGATGTCAGGGGTTTCTAGCTCATGTGAGGGAGTTAGATAGTCATGTCAGAGAGCCCGCCTCAGTGCCTGTGGTGAGTGAGTTCTTAGATGTTTTCCCAGACGAGCTGCCAGGGTTACCACCTGCTAGGGAGATAGAGTTCGAGATTGAGTTAATGCCTGGTACTAGACCGATCTCTATCCCTCCTTACAGGATGGCACCAGCTGAATTGAAAGAACTGAAAGAACAATTGCAAGAGCTGGTAGATAAGGGTTTCATCCGACCGAGTACTTCACCTTGGGGTGCTCCGGTTTTGTTTGTGAGGAAGAAGGATGGATCCCTCAGACTTTGTATCGACTACAGACAGTTGAACAAGGTCACTACCAAGAACAAGTACCCTTTGCCGAGGATCGACGATCTATTCGACCAGCTATCAGGAGCAGGTTGTTTCTCCAAAATAGATCTGAGATCAGGGTACCATCAGTTGAGGATAAGGAATGAAGATGTACCAAAGACAGCTTTCAGGACCAGGTATGGGCACTATGAGTTCCTTGTGATGCCGTTTGGGTTGACCAACGCCCCTGCAGCATTCATGGACCTCATGAACAGAGTATTCAGTCAGTATCTGGATCACTTCGTTATTGTCTTCATAGATGATATCTTAGTGTATTCCAGAAATGCAGAGGAGCATGCCCATCACCTGAGGACAGTTTTGCAGACCTTGAGAGAGCATGGCTTGTATGCCAAGTTCTCCAAGTGTGAGTTTTGGCTTAGGAGCATATCATTCTTGGGGCACATTGTGTCAGAACAGGGTATTGAAGTAGACCCCAAGAAGGTAGAGGCTGTAGCTAACTGGCCTAGACCCACCACAGTGACCGAGATCAAGAGTTTTCTGGGTTTAGCAGGTTACTACAGGAGGTTCGTTCAGGACTTCTCAAAGATTGCTGCTCCTATGACCAAATTGACAAAGAAGAATCAGAAGTTCTTATGGACCGATCAGTGTGAGGAAAGCTTTGAGGAGCTTAAGAGGAGGTTGACTTCAGCACCGGTGTTAGCTCTGCCAAAAAGTGATGATGACTTCTCAGTATATTGTGATGCGTCCCGTGTGGGACTGGGTTGTGTGCTAATGCAAAATGAGAGGGTGATCGCTTATGCTTCTAGGCAACTGAAGAAGCATGAGCTGAATTACCCCACACATGACCTAGAGATGGCAGCAGTAATCTTTGCACTCAAGATGTGGAGGCACTACCTCTATGGGGTAAAATGTGAGATCTTCACAGATCATAAGAGCCTGCAGTACATCCTGAGTCAGAGAGAACTGAACATGAGGCAGAGGAGATGGGTAGAGCTGTTGAGTGACTATGATTGCAAGATTCAGTACCATCCGGGTAAGGCGAATGTTGTGGCAGACGCCTTAAGCCGGAAATCACTCGGCAGTCTATCCCACATTTCAGCAGAGAGGAGGCCGGTGGTGAAGGAGTTCCACAGACTTATGAGTGAGGGATTACAGTTGGAGTTGTCTGGCACAGGTGCCTTAGTGGCTCAGATGAGAGTGACACCCGTGTTTCTGGAGCAGGTAGCTCAGAAACAGCATGAGGACCCAGAGTTGGTCAGGATAGCCAGAACGGTTCAGTCAGGCCAGAGTAATGAGTTCAGATTTGATGATAAGGGGATCCTCCGCTACGGGAACAGATTATGTGTGCCAGATGACATTGGTCTGAAGGGAGATATTATGGGGGAAGCCCATAATACCAGGTATAGTGTTCACCCTGGAGCCACCAAGATGTATCAGGATCTGAAGAGAGTGTATTGGTGGCCAGCTATGAAGAAGGACGTGGCACTGTTCGTGTCAGCCTGCGATGTGTGTCAGAGGGTGAAACTAGAGCATCAGAAGCCGGCTGGAATGTTGAATCCACTACCGATTCCAGAATGGAAATGGGAGAACATAGCCATGGACTTTGTAGTGGGGTTACCGGCGACGTCCAACAGATTAGACTCCATATGGGTGATTGTGGACAGACTCACCAAATCTGCTCACTTCATCCCTGTCAGGAGTGGCTACTCTGTGGATAAGTTGGCGCAAGTGTATGTAGATGAGATTGTCAGACTGCATGGGGTCCCGGTATCTATAGTGTCAGATAGAGGGCCCCAGTTCACCTCCAGGTTTTGGCGGAGTCTGCAGAACGCTATGGGTACCAGATTAGACTTCAGTACTGCATTCCACCCACAGACGGACGGACAGTCAGAGAGGACCATCCAGACAATAGAGGATATGCTCAGAATGTGTGTGCTAGATTTTGGCGGTTCTTGGAGGCAGCATCTACCTTTGGTGGAGTTTGCCTACAATAACAGCTATCATGCTAGCATAGGGATGGCTCCATATGAAGCTTTGTACGGGAGGAAGTGCAGATCACCAATCTGCTGGGAGGAGGTAGGAGAGAGGACTCTTGCGGGTCCGGAGTTAGTAGAGCTTACCAGCAGGGTGGTACCCATAATCAGAGAGAGGATCAAGACTGCTGCTAGTCGGCAGAAGAGTTATGCAGATATCCGTAGAAGACAGCTAGAGTTTCAGGAGGGGGATTTGGTTTTGCTCAAGGTGTCTCCTATGAAAGGAGTGGTTCGATTCGGAAAGAAGGGTAAGTTAGCTCCACGGTACATCGGTCCTTTCGAGGTGCTTCAGAGGGTCGGTAATGTGTCGTACAAGCTAGACTTGCCTGCTTCGATGGAGAGAATCCATCCGGTTTTCCATGTTTCTCTGTTACGGAAGTACGTGTCAGATCCGAGCAAGGTTCTTAGTGAGCCTGATGTAGAGATCCAAGAGGATCTCACCTATGTAGAGCAGCCAGTGCGGATCCTAGACACTCAGATCAGAAAGCTGAGGAACAAGGAAATCCCGATGGTGAAAGTCCTTTGGAACCACCACAATATTGAAGAATGCACCTGGGAGACACGGGAGTCCATGCTCCAGCAATACCCCCATCTGTTTTGAGGTGAGTGTTAGTTGTTCTATGTGTTGCATGTATGATATGTCGTATGTTATGATTAATGCCATGCTTTGTATGTTAGTTGAGGAACATTCGGGGACGAATGTTCTTAAGGGGGGGAGAATGTAATACCCGGCTAGACTCCGGTATCGGGATTCCTACCGTCCGGTGGAATCTCGGATGTCGGAAACCTCTAGAAGGGAAAAACTATGATTTTATGAAATGTTTTCATGTATTTCATGTTTTTAAGTAAGAATTAAATGAGTTTTTGCATGAAAAATCTTTGGAGGAAAACCCAGGTTCGGCCGCCGAACTTTGAGGTTCGGCCGCCGAACATACATGCTTTCGGAGGGACTTTAGGCGCCCGAAAGTTTTGAGTGAGGGAAATGCAGGTTCGGCCGCCGAACTCCAAGTTCGGCCGCCGAACCTTGCATGCATGCGGAGGCACTTTCGGCCCCCGAACGTGGCCTGGCCAGCCACATATAAAAGGGTCCCTTTGGTCCGCACGGGTGAGCTTTTTCTCTCCCATTGTCGGCCAAGGTGAGTCTCCGCCGCTCCTCCCTCAATCTTGCATGTTTTCCCTAGATCTTTCATGGTTTTCACGAGTTTTAACTTCCATTTTGAAGATTTGTGAGCTAAGAGCAAGTTTTGGGTACTTGGAGGTTCAAAGAGCTCAATCTCTCCATCTCCAAGCTAGGATCGCCTTTCCTCTCGATCTTCAAGAGGTAAGCTTCGATCTATGCTTCTCTTATGTTTTATGAAAGTTTTATGCAAGTTGATGGGGTAGAATGCATGTTTAGGCTTGTTGTTAGGTTTATGTTGTGATTTGAACAATGTATGTTGGAAATGTGATGTTTGAAGTGTTGTAGTTGGGGTATATTGTAGTTTGAGACCCCTAGGTGTGATGTATGATGTGTATGCATGTGTAGAAACAAGTTTATGCATGTTTTGAGGTGTTTTGGAGGCTGTGGACACAAGGGAGCCAAGTTTCTGCCCTTCGGCAGAAACTCATGTTCGGCCGCCGAAGTGACTTTCGGCCGCCGAACCCCCTTGTGGAGGCAGTTTCGGCTGCCGAAGCCTGCCCCCGAAACTCAAGTTTCGTCTCTGTCTGGGAGGTTCGGCCGCCGAAAGTGCCGCCGAACCTGCATGACTTTCGGCTGCACAGGGACTTTCGGCCGCCGAACCTGCCGCCGAAAGTGCCCTGTTCAGCCATTTCTTGCATGTTTTCATGTGATGTTTTTAGGATGTTTTAGGGGGTTTTTGGGGAGTATTTTAGAGTCATGTTCAGGTATGTTTGGTCCCTCATTTGAGTCCACCTGTGTAGGTTCGGACCCGAGGAACCGAGACCCCCAGCAGTGAGCCAGCTGCTTCAGAGTCTCTTCAGAGCTAGCCAGAGGTGAGTGGAATAAACTTTAAGTTTTAAAGCAAATTAATGAAATGTTTTAGCATGATTCACGCATCATGAATGCCATGAGATATATCAGGTTGTTTGCATTAGAATTCACAAATATGTTGCATTGCATACTTTGTTGTTGATGTGGATGAATGTTGAATGATCCATTAGCCCTTTTATGTCATGATAACCTATGTGAGTCCAGGTGTGCCTGCTACGGCTCTACGCCCCTGGCACTATGATTGATTATGGTAGTCCGGGTGTGCCTGCTACGGCTCTACGCCCCCGGCATGTATAAGTAAGAAAGATAGGGGCTAAATGGTGACAAGTTCATCCTTGTTGTGAAATGTTTGTGTTATGGCGCATACATGAAAGCATGATTTAAATTGATGTTTTATTATTCTGCTCACTGGGCTCTAGTAGCTCACCCCACTCCCTTTATCCCCAGAGTTGCAGGTACAGGATAGATCGGGAAGTCGGCTAGAGTGAAGTTAAGTCATGTATGTTGTAATAGATAGTAGTGGACATGAATATGATGTAATGAGTATTTATGACTATGTTAATGTAATGAAAGAGTAATGTATAGTTATGTAATGATGATGATGATTGAGGATTAGTATGTGCTTGACCCTATGTTTATGGTTATCCCCTTGACACATGATCTATAGAAATGTTTTTATGATGTATTTGATAGTCCAAGCTTATCGAATGATGAAATACCCCATTGGAGCATTTGATGAGGACTCCAGTGGTGGTTATGTTATTAGATGTGCGCATGTTCAGGTTAAGCTTGGAAAAGGAAAGAAAAAGTTTACAGTTTTATGTATGTTGTTGATCATGTATGGGATATTACAGGTTACAGGAGGTATGTTTGGCTTGCTACGGGTCCCGGCGGCCTTAAGCCGATCTGGATCCTAGCGCCGGTAACGGGTCGGATTTTCGGGTCGTTACAGTGAAACTGGAACATCAGAAGCCGGCTGGAATGCTTAACCCACTGCCAATTCCAAAGTGGAAATGGGAGAATATAGCTATGGATTTTGTGGTGGGGTTACCGGCTACGTCCAACAGATTAGACTCCATGTGGGTGATTGTGGACAGACTAACCGAATCTGCTCACTTCATCCCTATCAGGAGTGGCTATTCTGTGGACAAGTTGGCGCAGATGTATGTTGAAGAAGTGATCAAGTTTCTTGGGGCTTCCGTTTCAGTAGTGTCTGATGGGGGACCCCAGTTCACCTCCAGGTTTTTGCGGAGTCTGCAGAATGCTATGGGTACTAGGTTGGATTCTAGCACTGCTTTCCATCCTCAGATGGACGGACAATCAGAGAGGACCATCCAGACAATTGAAGACATGCTCAGAATGTGTGTGCTAGATTTTGGTGGTTCTTGCAGGCAGCATCTACCCTTGGTGGAGTTTGCCTACAATAACAGCTATCATGCTAGCATAGGGATGGCTCCATATGAAGCTTTGTATGGAAGAAAGTACAGGTCACCTGTCTGCTGGGAGGAAGTTGGAGAAAGGGCCTTAGCAAGGCCTGAGCTAGTAGAGATCACCAGCAGGGTAGTGCCCATAATCAGAGAAAGGATCAGAACTGCTGTGAGCAGGCAAAAGAGTTATGCAGATGTCCGCAGGAAGCATGTGGAGTTTCAGGAGGGAGTTTTGGTGTTGCTCAAAGTGTCTCCTATGAAAGGGGTGATTCGTTTTGGGAAGAGAGGTAAGCTAGTTTCACAGTAGATCCGACCCTTTGAAATCTTGCAAAAGATTGGGGATGTATCGTACAAGTTGGACTTACCTACTTCAATGGAGAGAATCCATCTGGTTTTTCCATGTTTTCATGTTAAGGAAGTTCGTGTCAAATTCGGGAAAGGTTCTTAGTGAGCCTGATATGGAGATCCTAGGAGATCTCACCTATGTTGAGCAGCCAGTACGGATCCTAGACATGCAGATCAGAAAGTTGAGGAACAAGGAAATCCCGATGGTGGAAGTCCTTTGGAATCACCATAATGTAGAAGAATGTACCTGGGAGACACAGGAGTCTATGCTCCAGCAATACCCTCATCTCTTTTAAGGTTAGTATCTATGTGTTGTTATGTGTTTATGTATGTTATGCCATGTTATGCTAGTTTGGTGAACATTCGGGGACGAATATTCTTAAGGGGGGAGAATGTAATACCCGGCTAGACCCTGGCATCGGAATTCCTTTTTCCGGTGGAATCTCGGATGTCGAAAACCTCTAGAAGGGTAAAATATATTTTTCTAAAGTGTTTTCATGTGTTTTAAGGTTTTAAGTAAGAAAGAAATTGAGTTTTGAAAGAAAATGGTTTGGAGGAGAAACCCAGGTTCGGCCGCCGAACATGGTGGAGTTGCGGAGGCACTTTTGGCTTCCGAAGGTGGTCTGGCCAGCCGCCTATAAAAGGCCCCCTGTCCGAAAATGGGCGAGTTTTCTCTCTCTATTTTCGGGCAAGGTGAGTCTCCGCCACCTCTTTTGTCGATCTTGTGTTTTCTCCTCAAATCCTTCAAGTTTTAACAAGTTTTAGCTTGGTTTTGAAGATTTTTAAGCAAAAATTGAAGTTTTGAAGCTTGGAGACCTCGGAGCTTGATTTCTCCTATCTCCGAGTTTGGATCGCCTCTCCTCTCGTTTTTCAAGAGGTAAGTGGAGATCCTACCTTTTTTTATGTTTTATGTAAGTTTTGAGGGGTTTTAGAGAGTTTTGATGCATGTTTAGGCTAGTTGTAAATGTTAGGGTTTATGTGAGTTAAATGATGGAATGTATGTTATTGTATGTTAAAATGTGATGTTGTTGGGGTGTAGGTTAGTTTTAAGCCCCTAAATGCATGAGGATATGTTTTTGCATGTTTTTGCATGAGTTGGTTTAGTTGGGAGGTTTGGTTAGATGAATGTGGGAGAGAAGCTCGAGTTCTGCCATTTTGGAAGAACTCAGGTTCGGCAGCCGAAACCATGTTCGGCCGCCGAACCTGCCTGAGGAGGCAGTTTTGGCTGCCGAACCCTGCCCTCGAAAGTTTGGACTTTCGGCTCTGGAGGGGACTTTCGGCCGCCGAACCTGCCGCCGAAAGTGCCCTGTCCAGCCTTCCTTTGCATGCTTTCTATGAATGTTTTGTGGTGTTTTAGGGGGTTTTTGGGGGGATGTTTAGAGTCATGTTAGTATATGTTTGGTCCCTCATTTGAGTCCACCTGTGTAGGTTCAGACCCGAGGAACCGAGGACCCCAGCAGTGAGATAGCTGCTTCAGAGTCTTTTCGGAGTCAGCCTGAGGTGAGTAGAATGGATCTTTATATTTCAAAGTAAATAAATTTTTAACATGTTCATGCATCATGAATGCCATGATATATACTAGGTTATTGCATTAGAATTCACGAATATGTTGCATTGCATTCTATGATGTTGATGTGGATGGATGTTGGATGACCCATTAGTCCTATGATACGGTACGAAGTCCAGTGAGGCCCATTCTACGCCCTTGGCACTATGTAAGATAAAGACCAGTGGGCCCATTCTATGCCCCCTGGCACCATTGGAATGTGTAGAGGGCTATTGGTGATAAGTCCATCCTTGATGTGATTTGTTTGTGATGTGATGCATTTCATGAAAGCATGAATTTTAATATATTATTTTATTATTCTGCTCACTGGGCTCTAATAGCTCACCCCTTTCCCTTAATGTAATACTCGGCTCGAGTCCGGCCTCGGAATTCCTATAGTCTGGTGGAATCTCGGGTGTCGGAACCCTCGAGAAGGGTAATACATATGTTTTCTTATGTATTTTGACTTTTAAGGTTGTAAGGTTTTAAGTAGAAAGGAAAATGAGTTTTTGAAAGAAAAGAGCCAAGGGAGAAAATGGCAAGTTCGGCCGCCGAAGGTGACTTTCGGCCGCCGAACCTTGCATGGTTTCGGATTCACGTTTGGCCGCCGAAGGTGGTCTGGCCAGCCACCTATAAAAGGGCGCCAAGTCGGTGGAAGGATGATATTTTGCTTCCATCTTCAGCCAGAGGTGAGTCCAACACCCTCCCTAGTTGACTTTCATGATCTTGCTCAAATCTTGTAAGGTTTTGAAGAGTTTTCATGTGTTTTTGAAGGTTTTGAGAGTTTTGAGCAAAAGAACCAAGTTTTGAAGTTTGGAGAGTTGTGAGGAGATTTCTCCATATCTCCACGTTAGGATCACTTGATCTCTTGTTTGGAAGAGGTAAGTCAAGATCCAGAACCTCTTTTACTGATTTTTGAAGGTTTTATGGGAGTCATAGATAGTATGCATGAATAGGGTTTTGGTTGAGGTTTTGCATGATTTTGTGTTTAAGCATGTTTAAGTGTTGTTTGATATGTTTCTTGGGGTTATAAGTGAGTTTTAGGCCCTTTTATGCATGTTTTATGGTATGTGCTAGTTGGGAGTAGTTGATATGCATGTTGAGTAGTTGATATGCCGAAGGAAGGTTCGGCCGCCAAACCCCTTGTGGAGGCAGTTTTGGCTGCCAAAGCTTGCCCCCGAAAGCTAGGCTTTCGGGTTAGAAAGGGACTTTCGGCCGCCGAAAGAGGGAGTTCGGCCGCCGAAAGTGTGTGAGTTTCGTCTCTGGACGAGACCTTCAGCCGCCGAAGGTGCCGCCGAACATGCATAAGTTTCGTCTCTGGAGAGGGGTTTCGGCCGCCGAACCTGCCGCCGAAAGTGCCCTGTCCAGCTTTCTTTTGCATGTTTTATGTGATTGTTTGGAGATCTTGTAGAGGGTTTTTGGGGAGTTTCTTAGAGATGTTCTTGAGTTAGTTTGGTCCCTCATTTGAGTCCATCTGTGTAGGTACGGACCAGAGGAACCCCAGAGAGCAGCAGTGAGCACTACTTCAGAACCTGCAGAGTTAGTACAGAGTCAGCCAGAGGTGAGTGGAACTTCTCTTTTCAGAACTAAACGGCTTTGAGCATATGTCATGCATCATAAGATTATAATAGGATGATTGCATTAGTTTCACGAAGATGACGCATTGCATAATACGATGTATATGAGGCTGTGGATAGACCAAGGTGACTTCAATAGCCCAAGCTCTGTTATAAGACCTGGCCGGGCCAGGCAGCCATCTGTAGGTAAGACCTGACTAGATCAGGCAGCAGAGATAGTAAGACCTGGCTAGGCCAGGCAGGCAGAGTTGTAAGACCTGGCCGGGCCAGGCAGACTGAGGTTATAAGACCTGGCTAGGCCAGGCATCCTTTCATTGGGATTTTTGGTGGTCATGTCTATCCCTGAGATGATGTGCTGTAATGCATTCCACGAGATCATGTTTTCAAATTATGGTTTATAGTTCTGCTCATTGGGCTTGTATAGCTCATCCCTCTCCCCTATCCCCTAGGTTTGCAGGTTCAGAGTCCAGAGGGAGTGCAGCAGGGTATGGAAGAAGAAGAGTTATGTAATAGCTAGTGTGGACATGTACATGTAAAGAGATTGTAGTGGTGTAATAAGATGTATAGACTTGTGCTTGATCAGTTAGAGTAATCCCTTGTTGTAGACACATGATCAGTTTATGTATGTTTCTTTTATTGTTAATGTATATGGAGAAAACCAGGCTTAACATTATGAGTTGATAGAAAAGAAATAGTGCATGCACAGGTTAAGCCTTGGAGTAAAGAAAAGTTTTAATGGTTTGACAGAACATGTATGATCATGTATGGGATTTCACAGGTACACAGACAGTATAGCAAGCTTACTACGGGTCCCGGCGACCTTAAGTCTATCTGGATCCTAGTGCCGGTAGCAGTTCGGTTTCCGGGCTTTTACACTTAACCCCCAGGCTTGCAGGTTCGGGATAGACCAGGAGGTCATCAAGAGTAAAGGCATAGTGTATGTAATAGTTAGTTGTGGACATGAAAGATATTGTAATGTAATGTATTGTAAGATATTGCCTAATTTGTATTGAGGATTAGTATTGTGCTTGACCCTAGAGTGTATGGTTAATCCCTTTTGATACATGATCTTTATATAATGATTTATTAATATAATGTAAACCAAGCTTGATGTATGTAATGTTGATCCAGCTAGAGCATTTGATGAGGGCTCTAGTATGGGGTTTGTATGCTTAATGTTATGGTGCATGCACAGGTCAAGCTTGGTAGATGGAAAGTTTAAAGTTTTATGTAAATGTTTGATCATGTATGGGATTTATCAAGTATGGCAGAATGTATGTTAGGCTTGCTATGGGTCCCGGCGACCTTAAGTCGATCTGGATCCTAGGGCCAATAGCGGTCCGATTTCGGGTCGTTACAATACAGGTAATGTCTCCACATCTTGAGTGCAAAGATCACAGCTGCCATCTCTAGGTCATGTGTTGGATAATTCAACTCATGCTTCTTCAGCTGCTTAGAAGCATAAGTAATTACCCTCTCATTCTGCATCAACATGCAACCTAGTCCCACACGGGATGCATCACAAAACACTGTGAAATCTTCATCACTGGTAGGCAGAGCTAACATCGGTACTGACGTTAACCTTTTCTTTAGCTCTTTAAAACTTTCTTCACACTGATCAGACCATACAAACCTCTGATTTTTCCTGGTCAATCTGGTCATAGGAGCGGCAATTTTGGAGAAGTCCTGGACGAACCTCCTGTAGTAACCTGCCAAACCCAAAAAGCTTTTGATCTCTGTTACTGTAGTGGGTCTGGACCAGTTAGCTACAGCTTCTACTTTTTTTGGATCCACTTCAATTTCCTTTTCTAACACAACATGCCCCAAGAATGAGATGCTCCTCAACCAAAATTCACACTTGGAGAACTTGGCATACAAGCAGTGCTCCCTCAGGGTCTGTAACACTATCCTCAGATGATGGGTGACTCGCGGTTGTCGAAGCCGGTCAAAAATAACCTTTCCGGTTATCAACAATTTTACAACTGCAGATAGTGGTAAAGGATCGAATCCATAGAGAATTGAAAATTTATCTATTTTTCTCAATAAGACCAAGAGATTTAACTGAATGAGAAATTGAAAGCAAGTAACTGACAGCGGAACAAAAGTAAAGTGCAATAAAAGTAAAAAAGGGGGGTTTTGGCAAATTGTATGGAGTTAATATTACTGGCCATGAAGAATACTATTGCCCAAATTGACCGAATGGTTGAAATCCATCAGTGCAAAGGCCGAGTCTGACATTTCGGGCCTCCATTGCAAAGGTTGGATGAGTTTGGTTGAAATGCTTCCAAGCAGGAGCATCTGAACAATAACGCATCACCCCATCCTCATTTGCATGGTCATTGTGCCAAGTCATATACTTAGCTGTAACACACGATGCATAAAGTCTTTGCAAACGTGGTGTAATGGGGAAGTAATACATCTTTTTGTATGGTATTAGAGTCTTCCCTTTTCCCACGGTGTGCTTGAGTCATTTGAACCTTTCATGGTCACAAAATTTGCATCTGGTAAGTTCTGTATCATTTTCCCAATAAATCATACAACTATTAACACAACAGTGTATCTTTTGTACAAGAAGCCCCAATCCTTACACTAGTCTCTTTGTTGAGTAAAAGTTGTCCATCATGACATTGTCACTCGGTAACATCTCCTTCATAAGTTCACAAATCTGATCAAAACACCGTTTTGAGAAATGATGTTCTGCCTTCAGATTTAGTAAACGTGAAACAGCCGATAACTGAGAGTGAGTTTCACATCCAGGCCATAGTTCTTGCTTAGCTGCATTTAACATATCATACAGTTTCTGTGCAGCGGAGTTTGGCATCTCATATGTATCATTATTTATTACATGACAGCTTGTTGCATCCATGACCATGTCCTCCAACCGATTGAAATTTGGGTGATTAACACTATCAGAACCATAAGACATGTCTAATAGTGCATCACCAGATTCGTCATTTACTTCAATTTCACCGTGCAAATACCAAACAAGGTAATTTTGCACAAAACCATGCTTCATTAAATGATATTTGATTGTATTTTCATCTTAAAAGCTACGGTTCTGACACTTAAATCGATTGCAAGGACAACAAATCTGATCGCCATTTAAATAATCTGGGCAGTTCTTAGCCTTCTCTATAAATTCATTGATCCCCTCTAAATATCTGGGATTAAGTAAACTATCTTTGAGACGGGCATACATCCAACTTTTTTCAGTAGTCATATTAACTACAATAACGATGCTGATATGAAAACATAAAACTTATAAACCCTATCTTCGAACGGATCCTGAAAAGCAACAATTAAATTATGCATTATATCTAAAATATGCAGTAATTATATCAATTTTTCTTAATAGGATAATTGATGCAAAAAAATGCAATAAAATATAAAAATCTGAATTACATGATAATTAATTACTAATATCTTGATAATCACGCGTTTAATTAATTATTAAGTATGTAAATTTATTAGGTACGCCAAATTATTTTAGAGAAGTGCACCAGCAGTTGCAGTGGATAATGCACCTGTTGGTGCACTTGGCAAGGGTACCAGCAGGTGCAGTGGATAATGCACCTGCTTGTGCACTTGCCAATTGCACCAACAGGTGTAGTGGATAATGCACCAGCAGGTGCACTGGATATGGCAAGACTGGAGAACATGGCAAGAAAACAAAAATTTCACAAAAATCAAAAGTTAGGAGATGATGAACGTTCTAGCCCCAACCCAACCAAAAGTTGCACAGATTATGGCAAGACTAGAGAACATGGCAAGAAATCACAAATTTCTCAAAAATTAAAAGTTGGGAGATGAGGAACGTTCTGGCCCCAACCCAACCAAAAGTTGCAAAGATTATGGCAAGACTGGAGAACATGGCAAGAAATCACAAATTTCACAAAAATCAAAAATTTCACAAATATCAAATATTTCACAAAAATTTCACAAGACTGGAGTACATGATTAAGGCAGAACACGAATAAGGTGAAAATCAAGCAGAACATGAATCAGGAAGAAAATAGCGCACATGTGGACACTGTCTGTCGAGAATGGCAAGACTGGAGAGAGAGAAGGGCTCACTCGTAGACCATGATGCCGAAAAGGGCGCACCTGTCGACAGTGGATGGTGGATGGAGGCGGCGGTGAAAGGCCCAAAGGTTCGAGATTTTGATTTTCCAAGAACACGATCTAGGGATTTCAAATAGGATATTTTGTATTTCGGTTTATAATTTACTAATGGATGATTTGTCCGTTAGTGAAAAAAACATTAGATAAAAACATACTAAAATCACCTACGGATTTTTAACGGAAAATATGTCTGTTAGTATTTCACTAACGGACCTGTGATTGATGGTTACGAGCATATTCTTCACTAATAGAAATACTAATGGTTATGTACATCCGTTAGTGGATAATATGTTTTCCATGTTTTGTTAGAGATATCCGTTAATATCACTAACGGACTTCAATCCGTTAGTGATTAATTGAATTCTTGTAGTGTAAGCATGATTTATTTTATTTTTTACCAATTAAGCTCTCTATATCTTTACTTAAAGGCAAAATAAGTCTAGACATAAAATAATATTTTTAATAATAGAATATTATTTTTATATTAAAATATTATTTTTATTATTAGAATTTTATTTTTATTATTAGAATTTTATTTTTATAATTTTTAAAATTATTTACTATCTCTATGTATTTTTTAAACATTTTTATGCTAATTAAAATACTAAATTCAAATTAAAAAAGTAATATTTTATTATTTAAAAAAAAATATTATATCCAGTAAAGTCTTATTTGGCCCTTGAATAAAAGTATTGTGGCTGAAATTAATAATAAAATTAAATTGAACTTAGTTGACCCTTAAATAAAAATACATGGACACAATTGGACTTATTTTCAAAAGTTTTTTTTACCCCAATTACTCTACTCATCAAATAAAATTCACCATCCACCCGTTTTGATCTGTTTTAATATTCTCTCGCATCTATTTTCACATTTCTCTCAAGAAATAGAGATTTACAATCAATAATAAAGTGTTAACAGTATGTAAAAATCGAAATGAGTTTTACTTAATAGGAGGTCAATTTAGACATACAAAAAAAATCCTTCAATTTTGATCAATAAATTAACAGTAAAAGTAGATAGAAACTAACGAATTTTTTTTAGTTAATAAAATAAAAATATAAAAATATTTTAATATTTTAATAGACAAAGTATATGGATACAATATTAAAATTATTTTTAATTTTGACTAATAGACTAATGGTAAAATTAACGGATGTCCTTTTTAATTGATGAAAAAAATACAAGGATATTTTAATATAATTCTAAAACTACAATAGTATTTTAATTAATTAGGCTAAACTATAGGGGCACGATTGTAATTATTCCTTCAATTAATCTCAACTCCCAACTAAGAACTACACGGTTAGGATCATAATAGACCTTTGTATTTTTACTCTTGTCTTTTTATTGGATACGTCACTCTCTGACTCTTCGTCACTAACTACTCTACTCTAAATATTTGAGCTATCAAGATATTGTTTATTACCTCTAGTCTTATTAACCTATGTTCCTTCTTCATGATGTCCTACATTATCAAAAGCAGGATCATTATCTATTTCACCTAGAGGTATATCATCCACATGACCATCTTTGCTGTCATTTACTTTGCTTTTCTTGTACTCCCTAATATTTTTCCTAGCACTTCTCAACTCCTCATCAACATAGTTTTCTTCACCTTCATCTTCATTGCCACACAGCTCATTTTCTTCTTCGTCACTTGCAGAAGAAAAAGCTTACAAACTACTCTCACTAGATGCAAAGACTTCTTTCTCTGGATCTGCATCACTGATTGTAATTCCAGATCTAATTATTTAACTATAACAGGTTCATCTACTGTATGAGACATATAAAATTCAAGAATTTCAACAGTTTTTAAACCTCCTACAATATGTAAGAGAATTTTATTATTTCAAATCTTTAAAAAATCTTCTCTTTCATGACCAGTTTTCCATAGTAGAAAACATTCAACAAAGTTGTAACCAAGATCTTTAGTAATCATCAAGATCAAGAATAGATAGCCTATCCAAATCTACCCTCCAATCAAGCTTACACTGCCACCATAATATTTAAGATAATTTTTTTATTGTGATTTTTAGTATTAAATAAAAAAAAATTTCAATCAATCCTAATAATAATATTATTATAAAGTATTAATATTTTTATTTCAGTGTAGCCAAATATAATGTAATATAACAAATATTAAAATTTAGAATTAAATATTTTTAAAAGTTATTTACTATTTAATTCATTTCATTTTAAATAATAAACTATTTAATCCTTATGTCGAGGTAAGCTATTAATCATATGTAAAATAATTAAAATGCCATTTTTAATTAGTATTTATATTTTTAAAATATAGTTGTTTAATTTGTATAATTTAAAAAAATATATATTAATCTCTGTAATTTTACGATAATAATTATTTAGCTCTTCTAATTTAAAAATAACAATTATTTATTTTATTTAATTATATAATTTAAAAATATACTTAATCTATTCAATTAACGACAGTGATTAAATAAGTTCAATATATTTTTTTATAAAAAATCTATATAAATTAAATAATAATTTTTTTAAATAATATTTTATTTTTAAAAATATTGATCAAAGTGACATTTTACTTCTAAAAACGCCATCTTCATTGGCATTTTTAAAAATACTGTATCATATTAAATTAAATTAAATTTGAAAATACCATTTTCAGCAAGGTTTTTAAGAGTATTTATATAATAAAAAAATACTTTTTTAAATTAGATTTTCTTAAGATAATATTAATTTTATAAATTATTTTAAAATCACATTAAATTTATAAAAAAAAATTTAATTCACGCTATTTAAATAATAAACCCTTCACATTTATTCCCATCGGTTACCCAAAAAAATAAATTCATGTTCCCTTCATAAAATATTTTTAAATATTATTTTAATAATTAAGCCTTTTTTAAGACTTTATTTGCACCCCCGAACCCCGATAAATGAATTTTCTGGCACGTGGAAAAAATATTGACGGTCCAGCAAGCTTTTTTACTGTACCCGACGGAAGACCGCGCCTGATTATAACCTAGATCCTGACTTTGAAATTGAACGCCAACCGCCAACACCAAACAGAAGACAGACGCCATGGCCGTAGCAGCATCCGCTGCCATCTCCAACTCGTTCACGCCGTCAATTCGCCGGGCTCTTACCTCCGTCAACTTTTTCAGCTCTCTGTCGTCACTTTCTTCTACTACTATTTCTTTTCCTACTCGTCAATCGCATTATCCAATCATTTCTTTCCAAAACCCTAGCTTTCGCCTAATGGTAACTTCTGCTTTGAACATTGAAACTTCCGATAAGGTCTCGCCTTCATCTTTTCTTGATCACAGAGAAATCGGTATCCTTCATTTTGTCAAGTATCAGGGCCTCGGCAACGACTTCATTTTGGTAATTTTTCTGTTTGGTTCCTGAGAAAATGTAGATTAGCGTAAGAAAATTATTTTTTTAGCAGTATTAAATTCTTATATTTTTTGTTAGTTTTAGGCTCTCAAGGTGTAGTTTTAGATTTTCTGGTTGTGGTTCACGGTGTGTTATCAATTCTACCTTTTGCAATTTTGGATTAGGTGGATAATAGGGATTCTACTGAGCCTAAGATTACTCCGGAGCAAGCAGTGAGGCTTTGTGATAGGAACTTTGGAATTGGTGCTGATGGAGTGATTTTTGCTATGCCGGGTACAAATGGCACTGATTATACCATGAGGATTTTTAACTCAGATGGTAGTGAGCCAGAAATGTGTGGTAATGGGGTGCGGTGCTTTGCCAGGTTCATTGCTGAGCTAGAAAATTTACAAGGGAAGCATAGTTTTACTATACATACTGGTGCTGGTTTAATTATTCCTGAAATTCAAGAGGATGGAAAAGTTAGGGTTGATATGGGCGAGCCAATACTTAAAGCATCAGATGTACCAACAAAACTGACTGCAAATAAAGATGATGCCGTTGTTCATTCAGAGCTAAATGTTGATGGTGTAACCTGGCATGTGACTTGTGTTAGCATGGGGAACCCTCATTGTGTAACATTTGGGAACAAAGAAAGCAAGGTATGTACTTCAGCCAATTGATTGAATGTACCTATGGTTAATGGTCACGTGGAGATCCATTCATTACACTTTGTTCGAAGCATTTCTCTTTTTTTATATGTTTAGCTTGATGGGACACCACATGCCAAATGAAAGCTTCATATATCGTTCAGCTGCAATTTCGTATATTATATAAGACAAAGGGTGCTTCATAGTTGATGGAATGTGATAAAATGCTGCCAAAGTAAAGTTTCAATGATCGCATATTTTTTCTCAATTTTATGTGGCTTTAATTTTCTAATTGGGTCCATTTGATAGGTGAACACATGCCAAATGGGAATCATCTATCAATTAGCTGCACTTTGGCTTTATTATATAATAATAGTGGTGATATGGAGTTAAAAGGACTAGATGAAATGTTACTGGGAATTGTTTAATTATTACATTTTCTTATTTTTGTGTGTTTTATTTTATTTTGTTGTTTATATATGGAGTTAGTCAAATGTATAAATAATTTATATTATAAATGACAGAAACTAATTGGCAGTGGTTCCAGTCTTGGTGTTAGTGATGAGTTTCAGACACTTAATCTTTCTAAAATGTCAAATGAAAGAGTTAACTGTTCTGCAAGATGGCATTTGGTTCACTCAGTGGGAATGTATATGCTTCTTATATTAGGATTCCATTTTCTTGTTTTTGGTCCATAAGGAGTCCAAATTTTAATGATATTTTAATGTATGAATAACTTGAATTCAGGTGTACAAGATAATTATTTTTAACTGTCTGAGCTTATCAGTAAATTCTATTTAATTATTTCTAAGACAAGATTAGAATAGAAATCTTGGGATCTAGATTTCTGTTTCCTTTTCATTGGTGATGTATAGGAATCAGTGAATTGCTTTGAATTATCAAAATGGCATGCCTATGAGATCCTGAATTTGCTAGATCAGCATGGGGAAAAAGGATATGTTTAGCTATTATTAGGCAAGTTATGTGCGAAGTATTTATGTTCCGCGTCTTTCATCTTTTTTTTTTTTTGTTATTTTATGTAATGCTATTCAATAAATTTAATTTTTGCCTGTGCTAGCTAGTGTCTCACAACAGTGGTACATTTCTCATTATTTGAGGCTAAAATGTCTTGATATATTATATGCTTTGTTGAGGTGGAGTGATTGGTTGAAATGTTGTTTTACCATCCTCATACCTTCTGTTTTTTCTCTTTATTTATGCTGGTAATTGGACAGGATTTACAGGTGGATGAATTAAACTTGCTTGAAATTGGCCCTAAATTTGAGCATCATGATGTGTTCCCAGCACGAACAAACACAGGTTAGCTTCCTTGTGGTAAAGTTTTTTGCAACTGGAACAGTTTCTAATGCTTATTTTGTAATATTTTAAATGTATATTTATTGAAACAAAAAGAAATCTTTTCTTGATGCATCATTGTGGGTTACTGGGTTTCTTTCTTTACTTATTACTAGAAGTGCCTATAGGACATCAACTTGAATTTTTAATAATTCTGGTTTTTATGTACTTTGAATTTTATAAAATAATTGACATATAGTCAGTTCTTAGTGTATTTGAATCCTGTAGTGGTATGAGGACCTTCTTACCAAAACAGTTGAAATGACTGCAAATACTGCAGTTCTAGGGTTCTGTAAGTTAAAATCTTAAAGTTCTGCACTTGACCGTCTTAAGGATAGTCTTCCTTTGCTGGGTCAGTAAGAACTTCTTCTGAGGAAAAACACAGGCATAATCATGAGGTATAGGTGATTGGAAAAGACAAACATGCATCTTCTGATATGCTTCCTGTCCCAGTAAAAGTTGATGTTGTTAACCAAAGATGTGCATGAATAGGGGTGTGTGCATGTGGCTATTCACACCTTTGCCTGCCAATGTGCTTGTACAAATGTCTTCTCGGCAAGGTGCACTTGATGTTCTAAGACTGAATTATCATCTTCATAGATCTTGTAATTTTATTAATGCCTTGTATTATTACTACCTTTTATGTTATGCTGCTGCATGTACATTGCAAAAAATTCCACATGATATATCTTTGTACATCTATGTTATTATCAGTAAGTCCTTTGTGAAGTTATGAGCTGCTAATACAGTAATACCTTAGATTGACTGAAGAACTGTTAAGTACTCTACATTGGTTAGATGAGTGGATAACCTGCCTCTTATGATAAGCAACTCTCCCCCCCTTGAGTTAGCTTTTAGGGTGACATAGGCCTAAATCCATTTCCTTATCATGGCATCAGTGCCTACTAAGTTCCTAACTGGTATTGGGCGTCTCATAAGTGTTTGATGCTCTAGGATAATGTTAACCTTGGGCATGAGGAGTGTGCGTCAAGTATCCCACATCAGTTAGACATGTGGGTACTATGTTGCTTATGAAGACTTGGGTAATCCTCCTACTCCTTGAGCTTTTGAGAGGGAGTTAGGCCCATGTCCATTTTCTTATAAAAAACCTTTACTGGATGTGTAACACTTAAACCATGCAAAATAGTGAAAATTTTATTACCTGTTTGGCACCTTGAGAATTTTGGTTCTTTCCTGGATTCCTTTTGAATTGCATTCTACATTATTTCCATTGTCGCAAGCACTAACTTCATTTAATTTAGTTTATTTTTAATTGATATGCAGAATTTGTGCAAGTTTACTCCGATTCACACCTTAAAATGCGTGTATGGGAGCGTGGGGCAGGTTAGTTTATATGCTACGAAGTTTTTGATTATAATGCAGACTTCAACTTGCATGGTTTACACGTCATTGGTTAGCTATATACAGTTTTCTATCTGTCATTTCTTTTTGATGGTTTGACTTGGAAATTCACTCAGTTACTATGTAATCGCAGGGGCAACACTGGCATGTGGAACTGGGGCCTGTGCAACAGTGGTTGCTGCTGTTCTTGAGGGTCGTGCTGGGAGGGTAAGTTCGGGATATGGTCCATTGTGATAAATTATAGCTTTTTCCTGTAAGAGCTGTCATATGCCCCCCTTTCAGTGGAATGTTATTGCAAGTCAATGACTGATGATGCAACCGTAATTTTGTTAATTTGGTTCCGCGTTTCATAATTTTTAGAAGTTAAGAATTAACCAAAACACTAGATTACTTATTGAGACATTTTTTATAGCGAATTTAAGAATGATTTCCTGTAAAATGGAATTCAGAATTCTAAGTAGTGTTTCAGTTTCTCTTTCTTTTCAATGTTTTTTCCTAGAAAGATTCCTCAACTGGTGGAGGGTACTTGCTATACTTAAATATTTTCAGTCCACATTTTATTATTTTGTTTTATTCTCTCTCTCTTTCTCAGTGAATTTTATTGTTAAACAGAAATGCAGAGTTGATCTACCTGGAGGGCCATTGGAGATCGAGTGGAGGGAAGAAGACAACCATGTATATATGACTGGCCCAGCTGAAGTAGTGTTTTATGGATCCTTATCCCTCTGATATGTCCTTCGAAGGAGCGTCATTTCTGCAAACTTCACCAGAATATAAATGGAAGCATAAGGTTGAGGGATCAACTTTCATGTGCTTCTCTGGTAGTCACTGGTGTTTTGTTGTCTGTGCTCTCTTCTATGTTGTGGATTTCAATCTCATCCAGTACACTTTTTATTTATGCAGTTGAATAACAGACTTGAGATACGTAACAGTCTCAGGATCCTGGTTCTTGTGGTTCTCTGCAAAAGGCAGATTAGAAAAGGTTTTTTTTTTTTTTTTTTTTTTTTTTTTTTTTTTTTTAATTATTGGTAAATACTAAATTCTGTTAGCAATTTTTTGCGAAATATCTTTCATAAAAAATTATTTTTCAATAAAATAATCTATAAGATAATGGAAAATGTTTTTAATAAAAAAATATTTTTTAATAAAATTATTTATTTTTTATTGTTTAATTTTAATTAAAAAAAATTAAATTAATAAATTTATATATAGAAGTGTTAGTAAGATTTTAAACTACGGAAAATAATTTTTTTTAAAGGGGTTAATTTGTTTAAAATGATATATTTTTTGTTAATTAATTGTTTTAAATTTTAAATATAAATAAAATGTGAAAAATATTTTTTTATAAAGTATTTTTTTTTGAAACAAATAAAAATGGTGTTTCAGGAATATTTGCAAATGTATAGTTATGAAGTTCATTAGCAAGAAAATGATGATAAATTTTATTTTAAAATCTTGAAGGATGCGTAGGCATATATGTAATTATGTTTTGTAATGTGGTGGAAGTGTGTAGGGTTAGATGGGAGGTAGGGTATAATGCATACGATAAACAAGGAATTACATGGAGATAAAAGTCTAAAACACATTGGTCAAATAGATGTTAAAATCAAGATCTAACAAGCAATTAAAGTATTAAAATTCATTACATTTAAATTTATTTTTATAGCAAAAAAATTATAGTCATGCTCGAGCTAGTGTATGGCCATTATCATACATTTTTGCATTGTCAGTAACGATGGTTTTGGAGTCCCTTTTAGTTCTTTTTAGTTATTGATTTACCGCTAACTGCAATAATTTTAAGTGATTCGAACATATCAGTATTCTTATAGTTCAAGAACTTAGTGTCTAACTTGTTAGGGTTGCTCTCTAATTTGAATCTAACCAATCCAAACCATTTGATAACATATAAAAAATAAGACTCGTTAAGATCATGACATATATACACAAGATTTAGAAAGGTTGTGCAAATCTTTCCATATAGTTGGACTGGGCAGTAGGAAACCTGACCTATGGAGTACGAAGATTAGACTACCAACACCCCTAACTTTACAAAAATCCGTAATGGACAGGCAAACTTTTTCAAAACTCGTACCATAAATAAGAATTAAATACTGGCACTACCAACCTTAGTGACTTAGAGGACCTCATCTCGATACAGACTGGATGAGCCGAGCACGACTTGATGAGACTGGAATAGAATGTCGACCTCATACGCACTGGTCGTTTCTTTAGTATAGCATCAGAATCACAAATGCGCATGCGGTAGGTATGAACTAGCCGACTCCACATTTATTATCGTGTCGCCCATCATTAATGTATCGCTTGACACACCTGCAAAAAAACGTCCTTACTCAGTTCGATGGGGTCATGGCATAAGGGGCGTCATAACGATTAGAGGCCATTTCCTCAAGATCGAGTATGGAGGGACGCATATGAAATTTTAAAGGCATTCTACTCTCATAAAATCGATCATAGTGCATTGATTTGCCTATTAAATCAAACCACAGTCCAGATATCCGCATTTGACGACTCCATTGGATCTTAGTTTATCACCATTGCTTTTGTCATGGTGTGTTGCGATAATGACTCACATGTTGTGTCCCTCAATATCAATGAGATGCCATAAGACTAACAAAGGGTAAGAATAATAGAAAATGGAAGTCCTTCCTATTGCTCTAGTTATGTCAAGAATCTACATTATGGGTTTGGAATTAGGCAAAACTCTTAGGTTGGTAACAATATAGTTTGAGGTATGCACCATCCATCTCTTCATCTCCCCAACACTAATCCTAACCTCTCCATTATTCTTCCCCTCTTTAATCACAAACACCATGGTAGCCATCGATTTCTTTGAGGGCGATGATGAGGTTGTCAAAGAGGCTATGAGCCTTAAGACGTCAGAGTAAGCATTAAAGCCAGCTCGCTCTTGGATTTCATACTTTGAGATGATTTTAGGTCAGGTGTGTATACTCTAACTCTTGGAGTTGGATGGTTGCAATGGGTGGCCATGCTTCTAACAGTGGTAGGATTCCATGTCAGATTGTAGTTTTTTGCCATCTGGCTTTAGATGATACATCATAGCACGTGTTGTCAGAAGATTAGAAAATGAATTGAATATGTATTCATCACTGTTGTTGTTCAATATATACACAGGAGACAAGAGTTATATATGGCTATATAAGATTTTTTGCTAACTTTGGGCATGCCTTAACACACGACTAGATTATAGGGATTTGGACACGCGATTCCTTGAATTAAGGGATATTTACAAATATAGAAAGAAATAATGACTCACGCCACCACTCCCCCTCAAATTGGTGTAAACATATCTCTAACACCTAACTTGTCAAGTGAGTCTTGGAGTCTTTTACTGGATACCGCCTTGATTAGTATATCTGCTAGCTAGTCTTTAGATTTGACAAATGGAAACCGAATAATTTTCTCCTCAAGGTTTTGTTTTATAAAATGTCTATCTACCTCGACATGCTTTTGTACGATCATGTTGAACTAGGTTGTGAGATATATCAATGGCAGCCTTATTATCGCAAAACAGACTCATTTTGGACTAAGGGCCAAACTCAAACTCTGTTAATAACTTTCGAAACTAGAGAAGCTCATACAAGCCTTTAGATATACCTCTGAATTCTGCCTCATCACTAGATAATGCAACCACATTTTGTTTCTTAATTCTCCATGTGACCAAATTCCCTCCCATGAAAGTGAAGTACCCCCTGAAGTTGACTTTCGATTCACAACATTCATTGCCAAATCCGCATCCGTATAGCCTTCAATATTGAGATGTCCATTCTTGGTAAACAACAACCCATTTCCTGGTGAATCCTTAAGATAGTTTAGAATCCGAAAGACAACATCCATATGATTTTTCTTTGGATAGTGCATGAATTGGCTTACTATGCTCACAGTGTTAGTGTATTTATCCTAGACTATTATCTTACACCTTTTTGTATGTCATTTTGTTTATTAATAAAACAAGTTTTATTATCATTATTATTTATTTACATGTTACATAATAATAATGATTAACATCCCTGGTTACTTATTATTATGATGATAATAATAAAATATGACTAGTATGATTATTGATTGATAATCATGAGATGATTATGTGTATGTTGATATAAATCAATAATCATAGATACTTATTAGAGAATAAAGTATTGGATGAACCCACATTGAGATCACTACATGAGTTATTGTCATAAGTGAATCTCAAGATAGTTATATTTTAATCCTTTAACTTGAGATTTTCATAGTTTCTAACATAAGGACAGTTATGTTTTGACATAACCAAAACATTGTCTTTAATCGGATAATCATAAAGTTTATGATTAAGCATAATAGAAATTATGTAGAGGATATTGAACAATCAAGATAGAATTTGTCCCTCTCTTTAAGAGAGATATCTTCTGGGCCCCTCGATAAATGAGATTGAGAAATGCATGACCATACTCAAATGAATTGATAATGTGACCAATATCATTTGATTTTATCAGTCTACTTAGAGATCGAGAAATTATAAATTTGACATTGACTATGACTTATATTCAAACTAAATATCGTGTGACAAAGGGATTAATACATATTCTGTTTATAAGACCCTATCGGACTATCTTGGGTAGTCATAATGTTTTGCTAGAGACCGCTTATGATTTATGAGTCTTGTGGGACTGGACCTATTGCCAATTAATGTGAGATTATTGGGTGACACACAAAAGAACATAATTGATGTGCTATGTCATATTAATGGGCTAAAACCCGTTAATATAATTAATAATAATAAAAATATTATTATTATTAATATTAATTATTTATTATTATAAGATAATAATAATTAAAAGATCTGCAGTTTATCTATAACTGTTATAGATAAATGATTTTTAATTTTCTTTTAAAAGAACTTATTACATAGATATATTAATATCAATGATATTGTGATAGTTGGTTATGCACACAACTCTTTTACGAAAAAAAGTATGAAAAAACGAAAAGACTGAAAAACGAATAGAAGATCTTCTTTGAATTGCGGGAGCAAGGTTTTTGAGTGATCGTTTTTCTAGGTTGCAGATTGGGGAACACATAGCTAATCCATCCGTTGAGAGAGCTAGCACTCCAGACGGAAACGTTCGTGTGGATACCATTGAGGGTGTTCATTTCAGAAGCAATACCATCAGTCCAGAATAGTCTCTTTTCGTCAAGTCTAAAAGGTTAGTCTTTTATCCTTCCTTTCGAATTAAACGAAGCGCTCGGATTCTGAAAGGGAAACATAGATTTTTTTCCGCTGCGTAATTTTGGGTTGCAGTAATCTTTGGGTTTCTTTACAAAAAAGACCATCAACAATTGGATATCAAATTTATATGCCAATTTATTTTGCTGATGATTCAAGGGCAGCCAGACATAAAAATCAAAGCCCCCCAAGCCAAAGTTAGGATAAGGTTGGATTCGAAGACTTGGAAGGCGTAATAATTTGCAATTAAGAGAATTTTTGGAGGATGGAACAAATCGTATGGAAGGTTACGAAAATACATGTATGTAGTTTATCATTTCAATTATGGATCAATACTTGTAATAGAAAATATCCCCACTATATAAACGATCATATCGATAGTACATATACCGAGTATTTGATCGGATGTTTTGGGCGTATCGTCAGTCTATAGATGGTTTCAAGTATTGTCTGCCTGTACTATTTATTGACGATATATTTTTATATGGTAATTAAATATAGTGGGTGTATCTTGTGTGCAATAGGGCTGGATGGAAACAATTAGATTTTCCATTGGCATTTGCAATTGTTAACAAGGAGGATTTAAAAAATTGGGCCTGATTCATGTCTTGCCTGAGGTCTATGTGACAGAAAGAGAAGATTTATGTATTCTATCTAAGTTGTCACATTGAAATAAAAAAGCAATGCAACAAGACTGGTGGCAACCCCCAAGTGGACATCATCGATATTGCATTCGACATATTTTGAGCAATTATAACACAAAATTTAAGAATATGGGAATAAAAGAATATTTGAGAAAGGCTGGTAAATAACACTTATAATCCTTTATGTTATATTAGAAATTTTAAGTAGCAATCCTCATAATATTTCTAACATTTTAACTATGACAGCCAATCATAAGCAAAGGAGGAAATTTTATAAAACAATGAATAAAATTAAGTTAATCCAGAGACGTTTGAATGAGCTGTGAAGATTCCTCTGGATAAATGGACTCGTTCCCACGATGGTGACAAGCGATATGAATCTATAACTGTTAATGTATTTGCCCTAGACCATTATCTTGAATCTTTTTGTATGTCATTTTGGTTATTAATAAAACAGATTTTATTATCATTATTATTTGTTTGCATATTACATAATAATGATTAACATCCCTGGTTGCTTATTATTATGTTGATAATAATAAAATATAACTAGTATGATTATTGATTGATAATCATGAGATGATTATGTATATGTTGATATAATTCAATAATCATATATAATTGTTAGAGAACAAAGTATTGGATGGACCCACATTAAGATCACTATATAGATTATTGTCATAAGTGAATGTTAAAGTAGTTATGTCTTAATCCTTTTACTTGAGATTGTCATAGTTTATAACATAAGGACTGTTATATTTTGACATAACCAAACATTATCTTTAATAAGATAATCATAAAGGTTATGATTGAGCATATTAGAAATTATGTAGAGGATATTGAACAATCAAGATAGAATTTGTCCATCTCTTTGAGAGAGATATCTTCTGGGCCCCTTAATAAGTGAGACTGAGAAATGCATGGTCGTACTCAAATGATTTAATAGTGTGATCAATATCATTTGGTTTTATCAGTTTACTTAGAGATTAAGAAATCATAAGTTTTAACACCATAAGTTTAACATTGACCATGACTTATTGTAACGACCCGAAAATCGGACCGCTACCGGCGCTAGGATCCAGATCGGCTTCAGGCCGCCGGGACCCGTAGCAAGCCTGACATCTAACCTGTAAACCTGTATAATCCCATACATGATCAACAACATACATAAAAATTAAAACTTTTCTTTCCATATACATCAACCATACTCAACCTGTGCATGCACTGTATATAACATAACTCATAAACATTGATCCCTCCGTGGGATCTCATCAGTGCCCCCAAATGGGTGACATAACATATGTTGAGTTGGTTTACATAAATGACATAAAATAACCAAGATCATGTATTAAAAGGGATAACAACATCTATGGTCAAGCACACCTCTAACATCCATAAACATCATTACATAACTATACTGTACTTAAGACATTACATTACAATTTGATCATGTCCATTGCTAGCTATTACATAAACATGACTTCTTTACTCTATCCGGACTCCTGCTCTATCCTGTACCTGCAAGCCTGGGGGTAAAGGGAGAGGGGTGAGCTAAAAGCCCAATGAGTAGAACTATAAAACATATTAACACTATGCTCTATGAAATGCATCATAACACAGACAATTCACATAAGGGTTGGGTGAACTTGTCACCAATTAGTCCAAGCTAACATTGTGCCAGGCCGTAGCATGGGGTCCTGGTCTTCTTGTCATAACATACATTACTTACCATTGCCCCAGGGCCTCCTCTGGGCTCCTGGTCTTCGAGTCCCATAACCGTGCCAGGCCGTAGAATGGGGTCCTGGTCTTTCCTTACATTGTGCCAGGCCGTAGAATGGGGTCCTGGTCTTCCTGTCATGGACTAATTGGGTCATCCAATATTCACCCACATCAACAACAATCGATGCAATGCGGCATATTCGTGAAAACTAATGCAATCATCCTATTGCATAATCATGATGCATGAAACATGGTAAAACATTTAATTTCTCAATTTAAAAGATTAAGTTTAGTTCCACTCACCTCTGGCAGACTCTGACAACACCGAAGCAGCTGAACTCACTGCTGGAGTCCTCGGTTCCTCGGGTCCGAACCTACATAGGTGGACTCAAATGAGGGACCAAACATACCTGAACATAACTATAAACTACTCCCCAAAAACCCCCTAAAATATCATGAAACAACCATAGAAAAACATGCAAAGGAGGCCTGGACAGGGCACTTTCGGCGGCAGGTTCGGCGGCCGAAAGTCCCTCCAGAGTCGAAAGTCAGGCAGGTTCGGCGGCACCTTCGGCGGCCGAAACTCCTAGACAGAGACGAAACTCATGCATGTTCGGCGGCACCTTCGGCGGCCGAAACTGCCAGACAGAGACGAAAGTCTCCTTTCGGGGGCAAGCTTCAGCAGCCGAAAGGCTACCTCCCCAGCCATGTTCGGCGGCCGAAAGTCCTTCGGCTGCCGAACCTGGTTTCTGCCAAAGGGCAGAAACTTGGCTCCCTATGCACATTTCGCCTCCAAACCTTTCCAACATGCATCAAACCTATTCTACAACACACCAACACAAGCATACATGTTCCTAGGGGCCTCAAACCATCATAAACCCCATCTACAACACATCAAGCAACTCACATTGTTCATGAACATGCATTTATACCCATAAACTCCAAAAACATAACCATAACCTAAACATGCATTCTATCCCATAGATCTACTTAAAACTTACTTAAAACATGCAATGAGCTTAAGATCGGCTCTTACCTCTTGAAGATCGAGAGAGAGACGACCTAAACTCGAAGTTGGGAGAGATTGGGTTCTTGAACCTCCAAGCTCCAAAACTTTGCTCAAAAGCTCAAATCTTCAAAACAAAGTGAAAACAAGTGAAAATCTTGAAAGATTTAGAGGAAAGACGTCAAAGATGGGTGAGGGGCGACGGAGACTCACCTTGGCCGAAAATGGGGAAAAAGCTCGTCCGTTTTCGGCTAAGGGACCCTTTTATAGTGGCTGGCCAGACCACGTTCGGGGGCCGAATGTGCCTCTGCATGCATGCCATGTTCGGCGGCCGAACCTGGACTTCCCTCACTTATGCTTTCGGGGGCCTAAAGCACACCCGCAACGCATGCATGTTCGGCGGCCGAACTTGAGGTTCGGCGGCCGAACCTGAGTTTTCCTCCAATGCTATTTTCATGCAAAAACTCATTTTATTTCATGCTTAAAACATAAAACACATTAAAACATTTCATAAAAACATGGTTTTACCCTACTAGAGGCTTCCGTCATCCGAGATTCCACCGGACGGTAGGAATTTCCAATACCGGAGTCTAGCCGGGTATTACATTCTCCCCCCCTTAAGAACATTCATCCCCGAATATTCCTCAACTAGCACATGCAAGGCATACAACATAACATACACACAAAGCACATAAAACTCACAAGGAACTAACCTTAGAAAAGATAAGGGTACTGCTGGAGCATGGACTCCCGTGTCTCCCAGGTGCATTCTTCCATATTGTGGTGGTTCCATAGGACTTTCACCATCAGGATTTCCTTGTTTCTCAGCTTCCTGATCTGAGTGTCCAGAATCCGTACCGGCTGCTCAACATAGGTGAGATCCTCTTGGATCTCCACATCAGGCTCACTAAGAACCTTGCCCGGATCTGACATGAACTTTCTCAACATAGAAACATGGAAAACCGGATGGATTCTCTCCATTGAAGCAGGTAAATCCAGCTTGTACGATACATTCCCAATCCTTTGCAGGACTTCAAAGGGTCCGATGTACCGCGGAGCCAGCTTACCCTTCTTCCCGAACCGAACCACTCCTTTCATTGGAGACACCTTGAGCAATACCAGATCCCCCTCCTGAAACTCTACTAGTCTTCTGCGGATGTCTGCATAACTCTTCTGTCTGCTTGCGGCAGTCTTGATTCTTTCTCTGATTAAGGGTACCACCCTGCTGGTGATCTCTACTAGCTCAGGCCCTGCCAAGGCCTTTTGTCCAACTTCTTCCCAGCAAACAGGTGACCTGCACTTCCTCCCATATAAAGCTTCATATGGAGCCATCCCGATGCTAGCATGATGGCTGTTATTGTAGGAAAACTCCACCAAAGGTAGATGCTGCCTCCAAGAACCGCCAAAGTCCAGCACACACATTCTTAGCATATCTTCTATGGTCTGGATGGTCCTTTCTGACTGTCCGTCTGTCTGTGGATGGAAGGCAGTGCTAAAATCCAACCTGGTACCCATGGCATCCTGCAGACTCCGCCAAAACCTGGAGGTGAACTGGGGTCCTCTATCTGACACTATAGAAACAGGAACCCCATGCAGTCTGACTATCTCATCAACATACACCTGCGCCAACTTGTCCACAGAATAGCCACTCCTGACAGGGATGAAGTGAGCAGATTTGGTGAGTCTGTCCACAATCACCCATATGGAGTCCAATCTGTTGGACGTCGCCGGTAACCCCACTACGAAGTCCATAGCTATATTCTCCCATTTCCACTCTGGAATAGGTAGCGGGTTAAGCATTCCAGCCGGCTTCTGATGTTCCAGCTTCACCCTCTGACACACTTCGCAGGCTGACACAAACTGTGCCACTTCTCTCTTCATAGCTGGCCACCAATAAACCTTTTTCAGATCCTGATACATCTTGGTGGCTCCGGGGTGAATGCTGTATCTTGCATTATGAGCCTCTCTCATAATGTCTCCTTTTAGCCCTATGTCATCTGGTACACATAAACGACTCCCATAGCGGAGGATCCCCTTATTGTCGAATCTGAACTCACTGTCCTTGCCTAACTGAACAGTCCTGGCAATCTTCACTAACTTTGGGTCCTCATGCTATTTCTGAGCCACCTGCTCCAGAAACACGGGTGTCACTTTCATCTGAGCAACCAAGGCACCTGTACCAGACAACTCCAACTGTAGACCTTCATCAATGAGCTTGTAAAACTCCTTCACCACTGGTCTCCTCTCTGCCGTGATGTGGGATAGACTGCCTAGTGACTTCCGGCTTAGGGCGTCTGCCACGACATTCGCCTTACCCAGATGATACTGAATCTTGCAATCATAGTCACTCAGCAGCTCCACCCATCTCCTCTGTCTCAAGTTCAAATCTCTTTGACTCAGGATGTACTGCAGGCTCTTATGATCTGTAAAGATCTCACATTTTACCCCATAGAGGTAGTGCCTCCACATCTTGAGTGCAAAGATTACTGCCGCCATCTCAAGGTCATGTGTGGGGTAATTCAACTCATGCTTCTTTAGCTGCCTTGAAGCATAAGCAATCACCCTCTCATTTTGCATCAGTACACAACCCAGTCCCACACGGGACGCATCACAAAAGACTGTAAAGTCCTCATCACTAGATGACAGAGCTAAAACTGGCGCTGAAGTCAACCTCTTCTTAAGCTCTTCAAAACTCTCTTCGCACTGGTCGGTCCACAGAAACTTCTGGTTCTTCCTGGTTAGTCTGGTCAGAGGAGTTGCTATTTTTGAGAAGTCCTAAACGAACCTCCTGTAGTAACCTGCCAAACCCAAGAAACTCCTGATCTCCGTCACTGAAGTGGGTCTAGGCCAGTTAGCCACAGTTTCTGTCTTCTTGGGGTCCACCTCTATCCTACTCTCTGACACTACATGCCCCAAGAACGAAATGCTCCTCAGCCAGAACTCACACTTAGAGAACTTGGCATACAAGCCATGTTCCCTCAAGGTCTGTAGAACCAACCTCAGATGATGGGCATGCTCCTCTGCATTCCTGGAATACACTAGGATATCATCTATGAAGATAATAACGAAGTGATCCAGGTACTGGCTAAACACTCTATTCATGAGATCCATGAATGCTGCAGGGGCGTTGGTTAGCCCGAACGGCATTACAAGGAACTCAAAATGCCCATATCTGGTCCTGAAAGCCGTCTTTGGCACATCCTCATCTCTGATCCTCAGCTGGTGGTACCCAGATCTCAGATCTATTTTGGAGAAACAACCCGCTCCTGCTAGCTGGTCGAATAGATCGTCGATCCTTGGCAAAGGGTACTTGTTCTTGGTAGTGACTTTGTTCAACTGCCTGTAGTCGATACAAAGTCTAAGGGATCCATCCTTCTTTCTCACGAACAAAACTGGAGCACCCCAGGGTGAGGTACTCGGTCGGATGAAGCCCTTGTCTACCAGCTCCTGCAACTGCTCCTTCAACTCTTTCAATTCTGCTGGTGCCATCCTGTAGGGAGGGATAGAGATCGGTCGGGTTCCAGGCATTAGTTCTATCTCGAACTCTATCTCCCTAGCAGGTGGTAAACCTGGCAGCTCGTCTGGGAACACATCTAAGAACTCTCTAACCACTGGCACCGAGGCGGGCTCTGTAATACCCGGCTCGAGTCCGGCCTCAGAATTCCTGTAGTTCGGTGGAATCTCGAGTGTCGAAACCCTCGAGAAGGGTAAGACATGTTTTCAGGAGTGTTTTAAAGAGTGTTGAATGTTTTTAAGTGTGAAAGGAAATGAGTTTTGAAAGAAAAGCAATAAGGGAAAATGCAAAGGTTCGGCCGCCGAAGGTCACTTTCGGCCGCCGAACATTGCATGGTTTCGGATTCACGTTCGGCTGCCGAAGGTAGTCTGGCCAGCCACCTATAAAAGGGCCAAGGGTCGGTGGAAGGAGGCTATTTCTCCTCCACTTGCAGCCAGAGGTGAGTTCCAGCCTCTCTCACGTTGACTTTCATGGTTTTTATGATTTCCTTCAAATCTTTCCAAGGTTTTAAGAGTTTTGATGATTTTTGAAGGTTTTAAGCAAAAAGAACAAAGTTTGAAGCGTGGAGAGTTTGAGACTGGATTTCTCGATATCTCCACGTTAGGATCGTGTAATCTCTTGTTTAGAAGAGGTAAGTACAGATCCTGAACCTTCTTTGTTGAGTTTTGAAGGTTTTATGAAGTTTGTATGGGTATGTGCATATATATGTGTATGTGCTAGTTGGGAGTAGTTGATATGCATGTTGTAGGTTTTTGGGCAAAGTTTGCATGAAACAGAGCAAGGTTCTGTCCCCTGGACAAAACCAGGTTCGGCCGCCGAAAGAAGGTTCGGCCGCCGAACATGCTTGGAGGCAGTTTCGGCTGCCAAAGCTTGCCCCCGAAAGCTAAGCTGTCGGTTTAGACAGGGACTTTCGGCCGCCGAAAGAGGGAGTTCGGCCGCCGAAAGTATGTGAGTTTCGTCTCTGGACGAGACCTTCGGCCGCCGAAGGTGCTGCTGAACATGCATGAGTTTCGTCTCTGGAGAGGGGTTTCGGCCGCCGAACCTGCCGCCGAAAATGCCCTGTCCAGCCTTCTTTTGCATGTTTTCTGTGAATGTTCTAGGATCGTTTAGAGGGTTTTTGGGGAGTTTCTTAGAAATGGTCTTGAGTTAGTTTGGTCCCTCATTTGAGTCCACCTGTGTAGGTACGGACCTGAGGAATCAGGGAGGTCAGCAGTGAGTCCAGTTTCAGAACCTGCAGAGTCAGTTCAGAGTCAACCCGAGGTGAGTGGAACTGAACTTAATGTTTGAATATGAGAAGAACTGAATATTTTATCATACTTCATGCATCATGAATATGCTATAGGGTGAGTGCATTAGTGTACACGAATATGCTGCATTGCATTTATCCTTGATTCTATGACTGTATGGACATAGTAAGGATTCAATAGCCCTCAGAGGAAAGACCTAGAACAGCCCTACGGGGACCAGGCATAAAGACCTGGAACAGCCCTACGGGGACCAGGCACAAAGACCTGGAACAGCCCTACGGGGACCAGGCATATGGTATAGAGGGAGTGTTGATTCGTCCATGCTGAGATGTGATTACTTGTGATGTGATACATTGCATGAGAGCATGTTTTCTCACCTGTTCTTTATTACTGTTCTACTCACTGGGCTATAGTAGCTCATCCCTCTCCCCTAACTCCAGTTGTGCAGGTTCAAAAGTCAGAGGGAAGTCAGCAGGGTACAGGAAGAGTATATAGTTTGTAATAGTTAGTCAGGGTGGACATGTAAATGTAAAGAGATAATGTATGTGTACAGTGTATAGAATGGTGCTTGATTAAGAGTTGTAATCCCTTTTTGTGTTTTCACATGATCAGTTTATGTTTATATATGGTTGTATGTTTATGAGAAAACCAGGCTTAACATTATAAGTTTTATCCGCCTAGAGCAATGAGGAGCTCTAGTAGGGATTGGCAGAGAACAGAGATAGTGCATGCACAGGGTAAGCCTTGGAATGAAGAAAAATTTTATGTTTTTACAGAAAATATATGATCATGTATGGGATGTCACAGGTTCACAGTCAGGATAGCAGGCTTACTACGGGTCCCGGCGACCTTAAGTCGATCTGGATCCTAGTGCCGGTGGCAGTTCGGTTTCCGGGCTGTTACAGATTGGTATCAGAGCATTAGGTTCACATGGTCGGACCTATATAGACAGAGTTGGGCCTATAGAGGTTTTAGCAGGTCAGGCATCATAGGGAAACATGTCCCCTTGGATAGGATGTCAGTCCTGTCGCTATATGCTGATGTGTAATGCCATGATTCTGGGAATGAGGAGCGGCTCCAGTTCTGGCACAGATATTCCAGTGTGCAATAAGTGTGGGAGACCACATAGCGGAGCTTGTTTGCTGGGATCTACAGCTTGCTATAGATGTGGGCATGAGGGACATTATGCACGGGAATGTCCTCAGGCGACTTTGGTTGCACCATCCCAGCAGATGACCTCAGGTAGTGTTGTACAGTCAGCAGCTTCAGCCCGTCCACCAAGCAGTGGCAGAGGTAGAGGAAGAGGGGCAACCTCTTCATCAGGGATGGGTTCCTGAGGTGCAGGTCCGTCAGCCCCAGCACGGATTTTCACCATGACTCAACAGGAGGCAGACACTTCGAACACAGTGGTGTCAGGTAATCTCATCATTGGGTGTTCAGAGGTGTATGCTTTGATGGACCCCGGTGCTTCTCACTCATTCATTTCTTCTAGAGCCGCAGAGAGATTGGGATTGATTGTATCCGAGTTAGCGTGTCCTCTCTGGGTCAGTGGACCTAGATGTGACCCATCATTGGCAGAGTCAGTCTGTCAGTTCAGTCCAGTGTTTATAGAGGATAGATGCCTTCCAGCTGACCTTGTGGTTCTAGAGTTGACAGATTTTGATGTCATTCTAGGGATGGATTGGTTATCTACCTATAGTGCTACCTTGCACTGCAGGGACAAGGTAGTGAGTCTCAGAGACCAGGATGGGTCAGAGTGTGTCTTCAGAGGAGACAAGAGAGGGACACCTAGGGGTTTGATATCAGCCCTCCAGGCTCGTAGGATGTTGAGGAAGGGGTGTCAGGGGTTCCTAGCTTATGTGAGAGAGCTAGACAGTCAGGTGAGGGAACCATCCTCAGTACCAGTTGTTAGAGAATTCCCAGATGTGTTTCCTGAAGAGCTTCCAGGACTACCACCTGATAGGGAAATAGAGTTCGAGATAGAGTTGATGCCCAGTGCCAGACCGATCTCTATTCCTCCCTACCGGATGGCGCCAGCAGAGTTGAGAGAGTTGAAAGAACAGTTATAGGATTTGGTAGTAAAAGGTTTCATCCGCCCGAGTACCTCCCCTTGGGGTGCTCCAGTATTATTTGTTAGAAAGAAGGATGGACCTCTTCGACTTTGTGTCGACTACAGACAGTTGAACAAAGTTACTATCAAAAACAAGTATCCTTTACCTAGGATCGATGATCTATTCGACCAACTGTCAGGAGCAGGTTGCTTTTCTAAGATAGATCTGAGATCCGGATACCACCAGTTGAAAATCAGGGAAGGAGATGTATCCAAGACTGCTTTTCGAACCAGATATGGGCATTATGAGTTCCTAGTAATGCCGTTCGGGTTGACTAATGCCCCTGCAGCATTCATGGATCTCATGAATAGGGTTTTCAGGGAGTACTTGGATCGTTTTGTGATCGTCTTTATAGATGATATCTTGGTGTACTCCAGGAATGCAGAAGAGCATGCCCAGCATCTGAGGGTAGTTTTGCAAACCTTGAGAGAGCATGGCTTGTATGCCAAGTTCTCCAAGTGCGAGTTCTGGCTAAGGAGCATTGCCTTTTTGGGACATGTAGTTTCAGAAGAAGGAATAGCAGTAGATCCCAAGAAGGTAGAGGCAGTAGCCAATTGGCCTATACCCACGACAGTGACAGAGATCAAGAGTTTTCTGGGTTTGGCAGGCTACTATCGGAGGTTCGTTCAGGACTTTTCGAAGATAGCTGCTCCTATGACCAGACTGACCAGGAAGAATCAGAAGTTCGTATGGTTAGAGGATTGTGATGTGAGTTTTGAAGAGTTGAAGAGACGGTTGACTTCAGCACCGGTGTTAGCTCTGCCGATTAATGATGAAGATTTCACAGTGTTCTGTGATGCATCCCGAGTGGGATTAGGTTGTGTGTTAATGCAGAATGACAGAGTGATAGCTTATGCTTCTAGACAGCTAAAGAAGCACGAGCTGAACTATCCGACACACGATCTTGAGATGGCAGTTATTATCTTTGCACTTAAGATGTGGAGGCATTACCTCTATGGGGTAAAGTGTGAGATCTATACAGATCATAAGAGCCTGCAGCACATCTTAAGTCAGAGAGAGTTAAACTTGAGGCAGAGATGGTGGGTAGAATTGCTCAGTGATTACGATTGTAAGATCCACTATCATCCGGGTAAGGCTAATGTTGTAGCTGATGCTTTAAGCCGGAAGTCACTTGGCAGTTTATCCCACATTGCAATCGAGAGAAGACCGGTGGTGAAGGACTTTTACAGACTCATGGATGAAGGGCTACAGTTGCAGTTATCTGGTACAGGTGCTTTGATTGCATAGATGAGAGTTTCACCAGTGTTTCTAGAGCAAGTGGCTCTGAAACAGCACGAAGATCCTGAGTTAGTGAAGATTGCCAGGACTGTTCAGTCTGGCAACAGTGCAGAGTTCCGTCACGGTAAAAGATTATGTGTACCAGATGATAGCAGTTTGAAGGAAGACATTATGAGGGAAGCTCATAATGCGAGGTATAGCGTTCACCCTGGAGCCACCAAGATGTATCAAGACTTAAGAAAGGTGTATTGGTGGCCAGCAATGAAGAGGGAAGTGGCACAGTTTGTGTCAGCCTGCGAGACATGTCAAAGGGTGAAACTAGAACACCAGAAGCCGGCTGGAATGCTGAACCCACTGCCGATTCCAGAGTGGAAATGGGAGAACATAGCTATGGATTTTGTAGTGGGGTTACCGGCGACGTCCAACAGGCTAGACTCCATATGGGTGATTGTGGATAGACTCACTAAATCTGTCCATTTCATTCTAGTCAGGAGTAACTATTCTGTGGACAAGTTAGCGCAGGTCTATGTAGAAGAGATAATTAAGCTGCATGGAGTTCCAGTGTCGATAGTATCAGATAGAGGACCGCAGTTCACCTCCAGGTTTTGGCGGAGTCTGCAAGCTGCTATAGGTACAAGATTGGATTTCAGCATTGCTTTCCATCCACAGACAGACGGTCAGTCAGAGAGGACCATCCAGACCATAGAAGATATGCTGCGAATGTGTGTGTTAGACTTTGGCGGTTCTTGGAGGCAGCATCTACCTCTGGTGGAGTTTGCCTACAACAATAGCCATCATGCTAGCATAGGGATGGCTCCTTATGAAGCTCTGTATGGGAGGAAGTGCAGAACACCTGTTTGCTGGGAAGAGGTAGGAGAGAAGGCTCTTGCAGGGCCAGAGTTAGTTGAGATTACCAGCAAGTTAGTGCCTATCATCAGAGAAAGGATCAAGACAGCTATAAGCAGGCAGAAAAGCTATGCAGACATCCGTAGGAAACAGATAGAGTTCCAGGAGGGGGATATGGTATTGTTAAAGGTGTCTCCAATGAAGGGAGTGGTTCGCTTTGGAAAGAAGGGGAAACTGGCCCCACGGTACATTGGTCCCTTTGAGATTTCGCAAAGGATCGGAAATGTGTCGTATAAGCTGGATTTACCTACCTCTATGGAGAGAATTCACCCGGTATTCCATGTTTCTATGTTGAGAAAGTTTGTGTCAGATCCAGAGAAGGTTCTTAGTGAACCTGAGGTGGAAATCTTAAGTGATCTTACCTATGTAGAGCAGCCAGTGCGGATCTTAGACACCCAGATCAGAAAACTGAGAAACAAGGACATACCAATGGTGAAAGTCCTATGGAACCACCACAATCTAGAAGAGTGCACCTGGGAGACACGGGAGTCTATGCTCCAACAGTACCCATATCTGTTTTAAGGTTAGTTTTTCCCCTTTTTCTCTGTGTTTTATGTTGTGTTTCGTTTTTTGAGGAACATTCGGGGACGAATGTTCGTAAGGGGGGAAGAATGTAATACCCGGCTCGAGTCCGGCCTCAGAATTCCTGTAGTTCGGTGGAATCTCGAGTGTCGAAACCCTCGAGAAGGGTAAGACATATGTTTTCAGGAGTGTTTTAAAGAGTGTTGAATGTTTTTAAGTGTGAAAGGAAATGAGTTTTGAAAGAAAAGCAATAAGGGAAAATGCAAAGGTTCGGCCGCCGAAGGTCACTTTCGGCCGCCGAACATTGCATGGTTTCGGATTCACGTTCGGCTGCCGAAGGTGGTCTGGCCAGCCACCTATAAAAGGGCCAAGGGTCGGTGGAAGGAGGCTATTTCTCCTCCACTTGCAGCCAGAGGTGAGTTCCAGCCTCTCTCACGTTGACTTTCATGGTTTTTATGATTTCCTTCAAATCTTTCCAAGGTTTTAAGAGTTTTGATGATTTTTGAAGGTTTTAAGCAAAAAGAACAAAGTTTGAAGCGTGGAGAGTTTGAGACCGGATTTCTCGATATCTCCACGTTAGGATTGTAATACCCGGCTAGACTCCGGTATCGGAATTCCTACCGTCTGGTGGGACCTCGGATGTCGGAAACCTCTAGAAGGGTAAAAGTATGTTGTTGTGAAATATTTTCATGTTTTTAATGATTTTTAAGTATGAAATTTAATGAGTTTTTACATGAAAAGTCTTTGAAGGAAAACCCAGGTTCGGCCGCCGAAAGTCAAGTTCGGCCGCCGAACATGCATGCGTTTTGGAGGCACGTTAGGCCCCCGAAAGCATGAGTGAGGGAAGTCCAGGTTCGGCCGCCGAACCTCATGTTCGGCCGCCGAACATGGCATGCATGCGGAGGCACATTCGGCCCCCGAACGTGGTCTGGCCAGCCACTATAAAAGGGTCCCTTAGCCGAAAACGGGCGAGCTTTTTCCCCATTTTCGGCCAAGGTGAGCTTTCTGCCGTCTCTCACCCATTTTTGATGTTCTTCCTCTAAATCTTTCAAGATTTTCACTTGTTTTCCCTTGGTTTTGAAGATTTAAGCTTTTGAAACAAGTTTTGGAGCTTTGGAAACTCAGGAGCTCTTTTTCGTGGATCTCCAAGTTTAGGTCGTCTCCCTCTCGATTTTCAAGAGGTAAGAGCCGATCTTAAGCTCCTTATGTGTTTTAACTAAGTTTTATGCAAGACCTATGGGTAGAAATGCATGTTAGGGTATATGTTGAGTTTATGGGTTTTGATGCTTTGATGAACAATGTAGCTTGTTTATGTGTTGTTGGAAGTGTTGTAGATGGGGTATATGATAGTTTGAGACCCCTAGGTGTAATGTATGTGAGGTATGCATGTTTTAGAACTAGTTTTTACAGGATTTGAGCTTGGGAGGCAAAGTGTGCATAGAGGAGCTGAGTTTCTGCCCTTCGGGAGAAGCTCAGGTTCGGCCGCCGAAGTGACTTTCGGCCGCCGAACCCTCTTTTGTGGAGGCAGCATTCGGCTGCCGAAGTTGCCCCCGAAAAGAGACTTTCGTCTCTGTCTGGGACTTTCGGCCGCCGAAGGTGCCGCCGAAAGTGTACTGTTCAGCCATTTCATGCATATTTCTATGTGATGTTTTCATGATGTTCTAGGGGGTTTTTGGGGAGTATTTATGAGTCATGTTTATGTATGTTCGGTCCCTCATTTGAGTCCACCTGTGTAGGTTCGGACCCGAGAAATCAGGGACCCCAGCAGGGAGATAGCTGCTTCAGAGTCTGTTGAGCTTCAGCTAAGAAGTGAGTGGAATGAACCTTAAGTTTTTAATTAAATGAAATACAACTTTTTGGAGCATGTTCATGCATCATGTATACCATGCGATATTCTAGGTTGTTTGCATTAGTATTCACGAATATGTTGCATTGCATAATATGATGTGGATGCGGATGGGTTATTGGATGATCCTCTAGTCCTCCTATAGTATGATATGAGGATGACACGGTACAGATTACCAGTGAGGCCCATTCTACGCCCCTGGACTATGTTAAGAGAAAGACCAGTGAGGCCCATTCTACGCCCCTGGCATATTGGAATGTTATGTTATGTTATGTATGTAAGAGAAAGACCAGTGAGGCCCATTCTACGCCCCTGGCACGATTGGACTATGTTGAGGACTATAGGTGACAATACCATCCTTATGTGATATGTTTGTGATATGTTGCATTTCATGGAAGCATGAAATATTTTAATATATGTTTTCTTTATTCTGCTCACTGGGCTTTATAGCTCACCCCTCTCCCCTAACCCCAGATGTGCAGGTACCGGGTAGACCAGGAGGTTAGTCAGAGCACGAAGTGAAGTTATGTAATAGTTAGATTGTGGACATGACAACTGTATTATGATGTAATGTAGAAGAGTTTTAAGTTATGATTATGTAATTTGAATATTGAGGATAGAGTTGTGCTTGACCAATACAGATTGTTAATCCCACTTGCATGTACATGGTCTTTATGATATGAGATATGAGGTTATGTTTCTACCAAGCTTATGTATGATGAGTTACCCCATTGGAGCATTTGATGAGGGCTCCAGTGGAGGTTTATGAGATGTTTATGTTTATGTACAGGTTGAGCTTGGTTGTTATATGAGAATGTTTACAGGTTTATGAGTTTTGTTGATCATGTATGGGATTTACAGGTTTACAGGATATATGTCAGGCTTGCTACGGGTCCCGGCGGCCTTACGCCGATCTGGATCCTAGCGCCGGTAGCGGTCCGGATTTCCGGGCTGTTACAGAATGCGCCTTTTTATGTAACAGCCCGGACGTGAACCCCGGCACTGTTACCGCTCACGGCCCAGGGTTATCCCTCGCCTGGCCTCTTGCCACCTCGGGCTTTCCACTGGCGTCGTGAGCAGCTCTTAACATCCCTTCACCCTCACGGGTTCCAGGCAGGATTTGTCCCTCGGGGGAGCCATTACGGCCCGCCCTAGCCCGAGTGGATTGGGCCCAATTCCTTCCTCTGGGAATTAGGTCGCCTCCCCCACTACTCGAACCCTTGACCTCCCACTTTAAGGGAATAGTCTGGTGAGAGTGAGTACCAATTGTTCCAATTGGAACAATTGGTACTCACTCTCACCAGACTATTCCCTTAAAGTGGGAGGTCAAGGGTTCGAGTAGTGGGGGAGGCGACCTAATTCCCAGAGGAAGGAATTGGGCCCAATCCACTCGGGCTAGGGCGGGCCGTAATGGCTCCCCCGAGGGACAAATCCTGCCTGGAACCCGTGAGGGTGAAGGGATGTTAAGAGCTGCTCACGACGCCAGTGGAAAGCCCGAGGTGGCAAGAGGCCAGGCGAGGGATAACCCTGGGCCGTGAGCGGTAACAGTGCCGGGGTTCACGTCCGGGCTGTTACAAGGATCGTGTAATCTCTTGTTTAGAAGAGGTAAGTACAGATCCTGAACCTTCTTTGTTGAGTTTTGAAGGCTTTATGAAGTTTGTATGGGTATGTGCATATATATGTGTATGTGCTAGTTGGGAGTAGTTGATATGCATGTTGTAGGTTTTTGGGCAAAGTTTGCATGAAACAGAGCAAGGTTCTGTCCCCTGGACAAAACCAGGTTCGGCCGCCGAAAGAAGGTTCGGCCGCCGAACATGCTTGGAGGCAGTTTCGGCTGCCAAAGCTTGCCCCCGAAAGCTAAGCTGTCGATTTAGACAGGGACTTTCGGCCGCCGAAAGAGGGAGTTCGGCCGCCGAAAGTATGTGAGTTTTGTCTCTGGATGAGACCTTTGGCCGCCGAAGGTGCTGCCGAACATGCATGAGTTTCATCTCTGGAGAGGGGTTTCGGCCGCCGAACCTGCCGCCGAAAATGCCCTGTCCAGCCTTCTTTTGCATGTTTTCTGTGAATGTTCTAGGATCGTTTAGAGGGTTTTTGGGGAGTTTCTTAGAAATGGTCTTGAGTTAGTTTGGTCCCTCATTTGAGTCCACCTGTGTAGGTACGGACCCGAGGAATCAGGGAGGTTAGCAGTGAGTCCAGTTTCAGAACCTGCAAAGTCAGTTCAGAGTCAACCCGAGGTGAGTGGAACTGAACTTAATGTTTGAATATGAGAAGAACTGAATATTTTATCATACTTCATGCATCATGAATATGCTATAGGGTGAGTGCATTAGTGTACACGAATATGCTGCATTGCATTTATCCTTAATTCTATGACTGTATGGACATAGTAAGGATTCAATAGCCCTCAGAGGAAAGACCTAGAACAGCCCTACGGGGACCAGGCATAAAGACCTGGAACAGCCCTACGGGGACCAGGCACAAAGACCTGGAACAGCCCTACGGGGACCAGGCATATGGTATAGAGGGAGTGTTGATCCGTCCATGCTGAGATGTGATTACTTGTGATGTGATACATTGCATGAGAGCATGTTTTCTCACCTGTTCTTTATTACTGTTCTACTCACTGGGCTATAGTAGCTCATCCCTCTCCCCTAACTCCAGTTGTGCAGGTTCAAAAGTCAGAGGGAAGTCAACAGGGTACAGGAAGAGTATATAGTTTGTAATAGTTAGTCAGGGTGGACATGTAAATGTAAAGAGATAATGTATGTGTACAGTGTATAGAATGGTGCTTGATTAAGAGTTGTAATCCCTTTTTGTGTTTTCACATGATCAGTTTATGTTTATATATGGTTGTATGTTTATGAGAAAACCAGGCTTAACATTATAAGTTTTATCCGCCTAGAGCAATGAGGAGCTCTAGTAGGGATTGGCAGAGAACAGAGATAGTGCATGCACAGGGTAAGCCTTGGAATGAAGAAAAGTTTTATGTTTTTACAGAAAATATATGATCATGTATGGGATGTCACAGGTTCACAGTCAGGATAGCAGGCTTACTACGGGTCCCGGCGACCTTAAGTCGATCTGGATCCTAGTGCCGGTGGCAGTTCGGTTCCCTCTGCCTCTGCCACTGGCCTGAGTCATGGCTGGAGCTGCTGGCTGCACTACACTGGCTGAGGCTGTCTGCTGGGACTGAGCCATCGGGACTGCTCTTGGACATTCTCGAGCCATATGCCCCTCCTGACCACATCTGAAACAGGCGTTCGTCCCAAACCGACATACTCCCCTGTGTGGCCTACCACACTTCGCACAAACTGCATTATCCGCACCAGAGCTTGAGCCACTCCCAAATCCCAGACTGGACTTGACTTTATTCCAGAACTTATTCTTCTTACCCTTGGGCTTACCCCATCTCTTACTGCCTGAAGCTGCTGCACTCAGGGTAGAAGGATCTAATCTTCCCCCACCCGGAGTTTTAGAACCCGAAGGCTGTGCCACTGTCTGCTTAACTGTCCCCTGAATGATGGCACTGGCCTCCATTTTCCTAGCCATATCTACTATGGCATGGAAACTCTCCCTGTCCACGGACTGAATCAAGGAGGAATACCTGGAATGAAGTTTCATGACATACCTCATTGACTTCTTCGAATCTGTATCCAGACTCTGCCCAGCAAAAGGCAACAGCTCCAAGAATCTGTCGGTGTACTCCTCTACACTCATATCCTCTGTCTGCCTCAACTGTTCAAACTCTATCATATTCAACTCCCTTGAACTATCGGGAAAAGCCCAACCTGCAAACTCGTTTGCAAACTCTTCCCAGGACATGCTGTCCACTCTCGGGTTCACATAATTCTTGAACCACTCTCGTGCCTTCTTGCACTTAAGCGTGAACCCTGCCATCTGAATGGCTCTACTGTCATCAGCCCCAATCTCCTCTGTGATCACTTTAACCCTTTCAAGATATACAAATGGGTCATCCCCTTTTTCATACTGGGGAGCACCCAATTTCATGTAGTCAATCATCTTAACCTTGCTCCCACTGGCTGAGCTAGGTCTAGATGGCTGAGCAACTGGGGCTTCTGGTTCTGTAGGTGGTGGAGGTGGTGCAGCATTTTCTGAGGTAGGGTCTGCTGGATTTGGATAGTATGGTGGGGGTGGATACATTGGGTATTGTGAATATGGTGGGTAGTATGGTGGGTATGGCATCTGTGTGGGATAAGGGGTGAAACTAGGGTAATCCGATGTACCTCCCATCGAATACCCGGGATGTTGTGAGAAGTGTGGGTAGTAAGGTGGCTGAACAAATCCCGAGGCCTGAGTGCCTCCTTGGGACTCTCCCATACCTTCTTCCGACATGCTAACTCCCAAACTGCCATCCCTCCTCTGCTCTACATCCATCTGGTCCCCCACTTCCTCTGACATTCCGCCCTGAACTGTTCCTCTAACTGATCTGCTCCTACCCAGATCCAAAGACCTTCTAGGGTCTCTTACAGCTCTGTCTCTGCTAGACCTACTAGACATTGCCCTAGGCAATGCTGGAGGACGGGCGCTCGTGCCCTCATCCTCAGGTGGCACTCCAGTCAATCTTGCTGATCGATGAGTTCCCCTCATCCTGTTTTTCTGAAAAACAGCACACATCACATATCATAGCATATCATTAATGCACATGCATATTATCATGGCATTTCACATCATCATGTAAGACAGGACTCCACATCCTATCCTAGTGGACATGATCTTTCCTATTGTGCTTGACCTTCTATAACATCTATGAGCCGGACACTCTAGGTCCGATCATATGAACCTAGGGCTCTGATACCATTCTGTAACGACCCGAAAATCGGACCGCTACCGGCGCTAGGATCCAGATCGGCTTAAGGCCGCCGGGACCCGTAGCAAGCCTGACATCTAACCTGTAAACCTGTATAATCCCATACATGATCAACAACATACATAAAAATTAAAACTTTTCTTTCCATATACATCAACCATACTCAACCTGTGCATGCACTGTATATAACATAACTCATAAACATTGATCCCTCTGTGGGATCTCATCAGTGCCCCCAAATGGGTGACATAACATATGTTGAGTTGGTTTACATAAATGACATAAAATAACCAAGATCATGTATTAAAACGGATAACAACATCTATGGTCCAGCACACCTCTAACATCCATAAACATCATTACATAACTATACTGTACTTAAGACATTACATTACAATTTGATCATGTCCATTGCTAGCTATTACATAAACATGACTTCTTTACTCTATCCGGACTCCTGCTCTATCCTGTACCTGCAAGCCTGGGGGTAAAGGGAGAGGGGTGAGCTAAAAGCCCAGTGAGTAGAACTATAAAACATATTAACACTATGCTCTATGAAATGCATCATAACACAGACAATTCACATAAGGGTTGGGTGAACTTGTCACCAATTAGTCCAAGCTAACATTGTGCCAGGCCGTAGCATGGGGTCCTGGTCTTCCTGTCATAACATACATTACTTACCATTGCCCCAGGGCCTCCTCTGGGCTCCTGGTCTTCGAGTCCCATAACCGTGCCAGGCCGTAGAATGGGATCCTGGTCTTTCCTTACATTGTGCCAGGCCGTAGAATGGGGTCCTGGTCTTCCTGTCATGGACTAATTGGGTCATCCAATATTCACCCACATCAACAACAATCGATGCAATGCGGCATATTCGTGAAAACTAATGCAATCATCCTATTGCATAATCATGATGCTTGAAACATGGTAAAACATTTAATTTCTCAATTTAAAAGATTAAGTTTAGTTCCACTCACCTCTGGCAGACTCTGACAACACCGAAGCAGCTGAACTCACTGCTGGGGTCCTCGGTTCCTCGGGTCCGAACCTACACAGGTGGACTCAAATGAGGGACCAAACATACCTGAACATAACTATAAACTACTCCCCAAAAACCCCCTAAAACATCATGAAACAACCATAGAAAAACATGCAAAGGAGGCTTGGACAGGGCACTTTCGGCGGCCGAAAGTCCCTCCAGAGCCGAAAGTCAGGCAGGTTTGGCGGCACCTTCGGCGGCCGAAACTCCTAGACAGAGACGAAACTCATGCATGTTCGGCGACACCTTCGGCGGCCGAAACTGCCAGATAGAGACGAAAGTCTCCTTTCGGGGGCAAGCTTCGGCAGCCGAAAGGCTACCTCCCCAGCCATGTTCGGCGGCCGAAAGTCCTTCGGCTGCCGAACCTGGTTTCTGCCAAAGGGCAGAAACTTGGCTCCCTATGCACATTTCGCCTCCAAACCTTTCCAACATGCATCAAACCTATTCTACAACACACCAACACAAGCATACATGTTCCTAGGGGCCTCAAACCATCATAAACCCCATCTACAACACATCAAGCAACTCACATTGTTCATGAACATGCATTTATACCCATAAACTCCAAAAACATAACCATAACCTAAACATGCATTCTATCCCATAGATCTACTTAAAACTTACTTAAAACATGCAATGAGCTTAAGATCGGCTCTTACCTCTTGAAGATCGAGAGAGAGACGACCTAAACTCGAAGTTGGGAGAGATTGGGTTCTTGAACCTCCAAGCTCCAAAACTTTGCTCAAAAGCTCAAATCTTCAAAACAAAGTGAAAACAAGTGAAAATCTTGAAAGATTTAGAGGAAAGACGTCAAAGATGGGTGAGGGGCGACGGAGACTCACCTTGGCCGAAAATGGGAAAAAAGCTCGCTCGTTTTCGGCTAAGGGACCCTTTTATAGTGGCTGGCCAGACCACGTTCGGGGACCGAATGTGCCTCCGCATGAATGCCATGTTCGGCGGCCGAACTTGGGGTTCGGCGGCCGAACCTGAACTTCCCTCACTTATGCTTTCGGGGGCCTAAAGCACACCCGCAACGCATGCATGTTCGGCGGCCGAACTTGAGGTTCGGCGGCCGAACCTGAGTTTTCCTCCAATGCTATTTTCATGCAAAAACTCATTTTCTTTCATGCTTAAAACATAAAACACATTAAAACATTTCATAAAATCATGGTTTTACCCTACTAGAGGCTTCCGTCATCCGAGATTCCACCGGACGGTAGGAATTCCGATACCGGAGTCTAGCCGGGTATTACACTTATGTTCAAACTAGATAACGTGTGACAAATGGATTAATATATATTCTATTTATTAGGCTTTATCGAACTATTGACCATCATATTAGTTGGGTAGTCATAATATTTTCCTAGATGCTGCTTATGATTTATGGGCCTTGTGGGACTGGCCATATTGCCAATTAATGTGAGCCTATTGGGTTACGCACAAAAAAACGTCGTTGATGTGCGATGTCATATTAATAGGCTAAAAGCCCATTAGTATAATTAATAATAATAAAAATATTATTATTATTAATATTAATTATTTATTATTATAAGATAATAATATTTAAAAAATTTGCAGTTTATCTGTAACTGTTACAGATAAAAGATTTTTTTTTGTTTTCCTTATCAAAACAAACTATCACGTAAGATATTTGAGTATCTGCAAGATTATGATAGTTGGTTATGAACACAACTCTTTTACGAAAATAATTATGGAAAAAAAAAGTCTGAAAAACGAATAAAAACTTCTTCTATGAATTATGGGAGTAACGTTTTTAAAAAAATAGTTTTTGAGTTGCAGATTGGGGAGCACATAGCTTATTCATTTTTGAGAGAGCTAGCACTCTAGAAGGATAAAAGACATTTGTGTGGATACCATTGAGGGCGTTCGTTTCAAAAGCAGCACCATCAGTCCGGAATAATATCTTCTCGTCGAGTCTAACAGGTTAGTCTCTTATCCTTCCTTTCGAAATAAACGAAGCACTCGGATCCTGTAAAGGAAACTAGAGATTTTTTTATTTTTTCGCTGCGTATTTTGGGTTGTAGTAATCTCTGAGTTTTCTAATATGCACAACCTATGTTTACATGCCATAGCAAAATGCATGTCAAGAGCTGTGGATTACGAGCAATTTGTTGATAGCTACTACACACTAGATAGATCAATCAAATGTTACGAAAATATATTCATTCCTCTCGGTAATTCAAACTATTGGCCTGCAGATTATGAATTATCACTTATGCCAAATAAGAATAGGATTAGGAAAAAAAATGTCCAAAGTCGTCTAAGATCCAAAATGAGATGGATTGGAGGGTTCCAAAGTTAATCTTTTGAGAAAAAATCGTTGTTCAATATATGGGCAGTCAGGTCACAGTAAACAGACTTCTAATATGAATCGACATGCATGATTTGATATGCCTTATTAAATAATTTATTATATTTCATATTTTACTAGTATATAATAATTATATTAAATACATAAAATGTCTTCTTCTAAAAAATCTCGTCACTTAGCAAAAGGCCAACCAAGCAGACAAAACGAAAAGTATAATTGTCCCAACACTCAAATTGATAAATATATTAACCCAAACGGTTGTACCTGGTATGTTTACAAGCAACTTTTTACTAATTAACCCATTTATGCATGCTTGCTAACCATATATGTATTGGAAATCATTCAGATAAGCTAACTGATTTTGGACATGCGGCCGTTACTCCTCAACATGATTAGTATCATTTGTGGGAGATTCGGTGCAAGTTAGAAGCATATTGTAGTTATCATGAGTTGCCAATTTTGAAAGCTAGATCGGCAAATATGTCTCGCAATACAAATGAAGAAATTAAGAAGATAAATGATCGACTTTTTAAGGAGATTGGGGTGATGGAAAGGAGGCTGGATAAATTTCATGCTAAAAAAAGTGAGTTTTAAAGTGTGTATGATGACAGCCAGATTTCAAGTTCTAGCGATTTCTATGTAAAAGATAATGAGATATCTCATTATAGTAAAAAATAGTAATGATTTTACTAAATATCTATCATATTGTCCACCAAAATTTTATTGAAATGTGTGAGTTATCTTGACAATGGTGTAGTTGTTTATTTTCTCTATAGTTAATACTTCAACTTTAAAATTATTGTAGGTTTATCATGATTAATTACACTAAAAAATAATAAATTGTATGTGACTTTACACTGATTTATAATAATGTTATGTCTATATCACTAGCACCAAAAATAATAGTTGACAAGTGACTTCAAATAGATTTCTTATAATCTTCTTATGTCTTTTATCACTTGGAACAAAATTAATAAATGCAGTGTGATTTCATAATGAATTTTCATATTGTTATGTCTTTATCACTTGCAGCATAAGTAATAAATGACATGTTAATACACACAGATCTTTTTTGTCTTTATTATTTGCAACATATATTTGCTCTGATGGCATTGTAATGACCTAATATATTACATGCAATAATGGAGGCCCCATTTGATAGTAGAGATTTCATCCATCTAGGACCACGTGATACTTTAGTGCTACGTTTGCAATATTCTCATAGGTCCCAAGTGGTATTGAATGAACCATAAGCTATTGGTATAATTACATGTCGACGATTTGCTGGAGTATTGCATGGTCACATTGTTGATGACAGATTCATCCCATATCTTCGTGCTAGTGGATTTTATGGAGTAGTTTGACTAGACTTCTTCCAATTAGATCACCATCTTATTACTGCTTTTGTAACGACCCGAAAATCGGACCGCTACCGGCGCTAGGATCCAGGTCGGCATAAGGCCGTTGGGACCCATAGCAAGCCTAACATTCATCCTGTGAACCTGTTTAATCCCATACATGATCAACAACATACATAAAAATTTTGAACTTTTCTTACATTCATTCATTCTTTCATTCATTCACCAAACTCAACCTGTGCATGCACTATACATAAACATAGTCATAAACATTTACTCCTCTTTGGAGTCTCAACATTGCCCCAAAGGGGTGACATAACATGCATTGGGTTTGGTTTACAATAATCATCATTAAACATTAAGATCATGTACTAGAAAGGGATTAACATAATACTATGGTCAAGCACAACTCTAAACTTTCATAAACATTATTACATAACATTTCTATATCATACTCTTACATGACTGTACTCAACATAACATATCAACAATTATCATGTCCACACTAGCTATTACATGACCATGACTTCATTACTCTTGCTGACCTCCTGGTCTACCCTGCACCTGCAAACCTGGGGGTTAAAGGAGAGGGGTGAGCTACTAGAGCCCAGTGAGCAGAATAGTAAAACATATATTAACATTCATGCTTTCATGAAATGCGTCACATCACAGACAATTCACATCAAGGGTGAACCTGTCACCAAATAGTCCCAGCATCATATCCGTGCCAGGCCGTAGAATGGGGTCCTGGTCTTCCTGTCATATCATAACATTACTTACCATTGCCCCAGGGCCTCATCTGGCACCTGGTCTTTGCGTTCCATACCGTGCCAGGCCGTAGAATGGGGTCCTGGTCTTTCCTCAGGGACTAATTGGATCATACAGCATACACCCACATTTACAACCAAGAATGCAGTGCAACTTATTCGTGGATTCTAATGCAACAACCTATTATATCTCATGGCATTCGTGATGCATGAATCATGCTGAAACATTTATTATTTACTTTAAAACATAAAAAGTTATTCCACTCACCTCTGGTTAGCTCAGACCGGACACTGGGGCAGCTGACTCACTGCTGGGGTCCTCGGTTCCTCGGGTCCGAACCTACACAGGTGGACTCAAATGAAGGACCAAACATCTATGAACATGACTCTAAAATACTCCCCAAAAACCCCTTAAAACACCTTAAAACATCCATAGAAAACATGCAAAGCAGGGCTGAACAGGGCACTTTCGGCGGCAGGATCGGCGGCCGAAAGGCCCTCCAGAGCCGAAAGCCATGCACCTTCGGCGGCACTTTCGGCGGCCGAAGGTTCCCTCCAGAGACGAAACTCATGCATGTTCGGCGGCACCTTCAACGGCCGAAAGTCCCTTCCAGAGCCGAAAGTCATCTTTCGAGGGCAAGGTTCGGCAGCCGATTCATGCTACCACAGGTAGGTTCGGCGGCCAAAAGAACCTTCGGCTGCCGAACCTGGTTTCTCCCAAAAGGGCAGAAACTCAGCTCAACATGCATAAACGCCTCCCAACACATCCAATCATGCATTTTCCTATTCTACAACATGCATACTCAAGCATAGAAGCTCCTAGGGGCTTCAAACTATCCTAAACCCCATCTACAATACATCAAAACATGTATATCCAACATACATTGCTCATAAACATACATTTAACCAAAAAACTCAACATAAACCTACACATGCATTCCTACCCCAAGAAACTTCATAAAACTTACTTAAAACATGAAAGGAACTATAGATCTACTCTTACCTCTTGTAGAACGAGAGGAGAGACGATCCGACTCGGAGATGGGAGAGATCCGCTCTTTGGTCTCTAAGTTTCCAAAACTTGCTCTTTTTGCTCAAATCTCTTCAAATCAACATGAAGCTTGTCAAAACATGAAAGTTCGGAGGAAAAACCATCAAAAACGAACCAAAGGAGAGCATGAACTCACCATGGCCGAAAATGGGGAGAAAACTCGCCCATTTCGGCCATGGAGCTCTTATATAGGGCTGGCAGACCACCTTTCGGCAGCCGAACGTGCCCCCACATCTCATGCAAGTTCGGCGGCCGAACCTTTGAGATTTTCGGAAGCCTAACTTGCCCCCCTAAACCATCCAATGTTCGGCGGCCGAACCTGGAAATGCCTTCTTGGTCTTTTTCATACAAAACTCAATTTCCTTTTTGCTTAAAAACATAAAATACATTAAATTATTTTATAAAAACATGCTTTTACCCTTCTAGAGGTTTCCGACATCCGAGATTCTACCGGACGGTAGGAATTCAGATACTGGAGTCTAGCCGGGTATTACATTCTTCCCCCCTTAAGAACATTCGTCCCCGAATGTTCACCAAACAACATGGCATAGCATAAGACATGAACATACAAAGCATAAAACATAACCACACGTACAAAACACATAACACTTACCTTAGAAGAGATGAGGATATTGCCGGAGCATGGACTCCCGTGTCTCCCAAGTACACTCTTCTATGTTGTGGTGATTCCAAAGGACTTTCACCATCGGGATTTCCTTGTTCCTTAGCTTTCTGATCTGGGTGTCTAGGATCTGTATCGGCTGCTCAACATAGGTGAGATCCTCTTGGATCTCCACATCAGGCTCACTAAGAACCTTGTCCGTATCCGACATGAACTTTCTCAGCATAGAAACATGGAAAACCGGATGGATTCTCTCCATTGAAGCAAGCAAGTCTAGCTTGTACGATACATTCCCAATCTTTTGCAAGACTTCGAAGGGTCCGATGTACCGTGGAGCTAGCTTACCTTTCTTCCCGAACCGAATCACCCCTTTCATTGGAGACACATTGAGCAATACCAAATCCCCCTCCTGAAACTCTACTTGTCTTCTGCGGATATCTGCATAACTTTTCTGTCTGCTTGCAGCAGTCTTGATCCTTTCTCTGATTATGGACACTACTCTGCTGGTGATTTCTACTAGCTCAGGCCCTGCCAAGGCCTTTTCTCCTACTTCTTCCCAACAGACAGGTGACCTGCACTTCCTTCCATACAAAGCTTCATATGGGGCTATCCCTATGCTGGCATGATGGCTGTTATTGTAGGCAAACTCTACTAAAGGTAGATGCTGCCTCCAAGAACTGCCAAAATCCAACACACACATTCTGAGCATATCCTCTATTATCTGGATGGTCCTCTCTGATTGTCCGTCCGTCTGTGGATGGAAAGCAGTGCTAAAATCCAACCTGGTACCCATAGCGTTCTGCAGACTCCGCCAAAACCTGGAGGTGAACTGGGGCCCTCTATCAGACACTATTGAAACAGGAACCCCATGCAGCCTGACAACCTCATCAACATACACCTGCGCCAACTTGTCCACAGAATAGCCACTCCTGACAGGGATGAAGTGAGCAGATTTGGTGAGTCTGTCCACAATCACCCATATGGAGTCCAATCTGTTGGACGTCGCCGGTAACCCCACCACGAAGTTCATAGCTGTAATACCCGGCTAGACTCCGATATCGGAATTCCTACCGTCCGGTGGAATCTCGGATGTCGAAAACCTCTAGAAGGGTAAAATCATGTTTTTATAAAATGTTTTGATGTATTTTATGATTTTAAGTAAAAAGGAATATGAGTTTTGAATGAAAATAGCCTTGGAGGAAGACCCAGGTTCGGCCGCTGAATCTCAAGTTCAGCCGCCGAACATGCTTGCACTTCGGGTGTGCTTTAGGCCCCCGAAGGCATAAGTGAGGGAAGTCCAGGTTCGGCCGCCGAACCTTAAGTTCGGCCGCCGAACATGGCATGCATGCGGAGGCACGTTAGGCCCCCGAAAGTGGCTTGGCCAGCCACCTATAAAGGGGTCCCTTAGCCGAAATGGGTGAGTTTTCTCCCCATTTTCGGCCAAGGTGAGCTCTCCGCCGTCCCTCGCCGATTTTGAGTTTCTTCCTTCAAATCTTTCATGATTTTCATGAGTTTTCACTTTGTTTTGAAGATTTTTGAGCATATAGCAAGTTTTGGAGTTTGGAGGTCCAAGGAACTCGATCTCTCCCATCTCCGAGCTAGGATCGTTTTTCCTCTCGATCTTCAAGAGGTAAGGGTCGATCTTGAGCTTATTGCATGTTTTAAACAAGTTTTAAGTTGATCTATAGGGTAGAAATGCATGTTTAGGTTTTGGTTGGTTTTATGGGTTATGTTAAGTTTTTGAGCAATGTATGATGTTTGTGGTTGCATGATGTTTGTGGTTGCTTGATGTGTTGCAGTTGGGGTTTAAGATAGTTGAAGCCCCTAGGAGCTTGTATGTTTGAGTATGCATGTTGTAGATTAGGTTTATGCATGTTTGAAAGGTTTGGTAGGCGTTTGTGCATGTTGGAGTTGAGTTTCTGCCACTTTGGAGAAACTCAGGTTTGGCCCCCGAATGGACTTTCGGCCGCCAAACCCGCTTGTGGAGGCAGCCTTCGGCTGCCGAAGCCTGCCCCCGAAAGAGGACTTTCATCTCTGGAGGGCAGTTTCGGCCGCCGAAAGTGCCGCCGAACATACATGAGTTTCGTCTCTGTCTGGGAGTTTCGGCCGCCGAAGGTGCCGCCGAACCTGCCTGACTTTCGGCTCTGGAGGGACTTTCGGCCGCCGAACCTGCCGCCGAAAGTGCCCTGTTCAGCCCTCCTTTGCATGAATTCCTTGATTGTTTTGAGGTGTTTTAGGGGTTTTTTGGGGGATGTTTTTAGAGTTATGTTTATGTATGTTAGGTCCCTCATTTGAGTCCACCTGTGTAGGTTCGGACCCGAGGAACCGAGGACCCCAGCAGTGAGTTCAGCTGCTTCGGTGTTTGTCAGAGTCAGCCAGAGGTGAGTGGAACTGAACTTAATCTTTTAAATTGAGAAATTAAATGTTTTATCATGTTTCATGCATCATGATTATGCAATAGGATGATTGCATTAGATTTCACGAATATGTTGCATCGCATTCTTTGTTGTTAATGTGGGTGAATGTTGGATGACCCAATTAGTCCCTGAGGAAAGACCAGGACCCCATTCTACGGCCTGGCACGGAAATGAAAGACCAGGACCCCATTCTACAGCCTGACACAGATATGGTACTCGAAGACCAGGTGCCCAAAGGAGGCCCTGGGGCAATGGTAAGTAATGTATGATATGACAGGAAGACCAGGACCCCATGCTACGGCCTAGCACGAAATGATGCTGGGACTATTTGGTGACAAGTTCACCCAACCTTTGATGTGAATTGTATGAGTTATGATGCATTTCATATGAGCATGTTTGTTAACATGTTTTTATGGTTATACTCACTGGGCTTGTTAGCTCACCCCTCTCCCTTAACCCCCAGGTTTGCAGGTGCAGGATAGAGCAGGAGATCGGATAGAGTAAAGTCTTGGTCATGTAATAGCTAGTAGTGGACATGATGAATATTGTAATGTAATGTTGAGTTATGTAATGTAATGATGATATTGAGGTTTAGAAGTGTGCTTGACCATAGTATGTTGTAAATCCCTTTTCAGATACATGACCTTAAATGTTTATGGATGATTATGTTTAACCAAACTTAATGCATGATTATGTCACCCCATTGGAGCTTTGATGAGGACTCCAAGGTGGGGTTAATGTTAATGTCTATGTTAATGCATGCACAGGTTGAGTTTGGTTCATGAATGAAAAAGAAAAGTTCAAATTTTTTATGTATGTTGTTGATCATGTATGGGATTAAACAGGTTTACAGGATGTATGTTAGGCTTGCTATGGGTCTCGGCGGCCTTAAGCCGATCTGGATCCTAGCGGCGGTAGCGGTCCAATTTTCGGGTAGTTACAATAGCTATATTCTCCCATTTCCTCTCTAGAATCGGTAGTGGGTTAAGCATTCCAGCCGGCTTCTGATGTTCCAGCTTCACCCTTTGACACACTTCGCAGGCTGACACAAACTGTGCCACTTCTTTCTTCATAGCTGGCCACCAATACACTTTCTTCAGACTTGATACATCTTGGTGGCTCCAGGGTGAACGCTGTATCTGGCATTATGAGCCTCTCTCATAATGTCTCCCTTTAGCCCTATGTCATCTGGTACACACAATCTGCTCCCATAGCGGAGGATCCCCTTGCTGTCGAATCTGAACTCACTATCTTTGCCTGACTGAACAGTCCTGGCAATCTTCACTAACTCTGGGTCCTCATGCTGTTTCTGAGCCACCTACTCCAGAAACACTGGTGCCACTCTCATCTAGGCAACTAAAGCACCTGTACCAGACAACTCCAACTGTAGCCCTTCATTCATGAGCTCGAAGAACTCCCTCACTACTGGCCTCCTCTCTGCTGAAATATGGGACAAACTGCCAAGTGATTTCCGGCTTAAGGCGTCTGCCACAACATTCGCCTTACCCGGATGGTACTGGATCTTGCAATCATAGTCACTGAGCAGTTCTACCCATCTTCTCTGCCTCAAATTCAAATCTCTCTGACTCAGGATGTACTGCAGGCTCTTATGATCTGTGAAGATCTCACATTTTACCCCATAAAGGTAGTGCCTCCACATCTTGAGTGCAAAGATTACCGCTGCCATCTCTAGGTCATGTGTAGGGTAATTCAACTCGTGCTTCTTTAGCTTCCTAGAAGCATAAGCAATCACCCTTTCATTCTGCATCAGCACACAACCCAGTCCCACACGGGACGCATCACAATAGACTGAGAAGTCTTCATTACTAGATGGCAGAGCTAACACTGGTGCTGAAGTCAACCTCTTCTTTAGCTCCTCAAAGCTCTCTTCACACTGGTCGGTCCACACGAACCTCTGGTTCTTCTTAGTCAGTCTGGTCATGGGAGCTGCAATCTTAGAGAAGTCCTGAACGAACCTCCTGTAGTAATCTGCCAAACCCAAGAAGCTCTTGATCTCTGTCACTGTAGTGGGTCTAGGCCAGTTAGCTACAGCTTCCACCTTCTTGGGGTCTACCTCTATTCCATTTTCTGACACCACATGCCCCAAGAAGAAGATGCTCCTCAGCCAGAACTCACACTTGGAGAACTTGGCATACAAGCCATGTTTCCTCAAGGTCTGCAGAACTAACCTCAGATGATGGGCATGCTCTTCTACATTCCTGGAATACACTAAGATATCATCTATGAAGACAATAACAAAGTGATCCAGGTACTAGCTAAACACTCTGTTCATGAGATCCATGAATGCTGCTGGGGCATTGGTTAACCCGAACGACATCACAAGGAACTCATAATGCCCATATCTGGTCCTGAATGCTATCTTCGGCACATCCTCTTCTCTTATCCTTAACTGATGGTACCCCGATCTCAGATCTATTTTGGAGAAACAACCTGCTCTAGCTAGCTGGTCAAATAGATCGTCGATCCTTGGCAACGGGTACTTATTCTTGGTAGTGACCTTGTTCAACTGCCTGTAGTCGATACAAAGTCTAAGGGATCCATCTTTCTTTTTCACAAAAAGCACTGGAACACCCCAAGGTGAGGTACTCCATCGGATGAAACCCCTATCTACCAGCTCTTGTAACTGTTCTTTTAACTCTTTCAATTCTGCTGGTGCCATCCTGTAGGGAGGGATAGAGATCGGTCTAGTTCCAGGCATCAGTTCAATTTCAAACTCTATCTCCCTAGCTGGTGGTAAACCTGGCAGCTCGTCTGGGAACACATCTAAGAACTCACTGACCATGGGCACTGAGGCGGGCTCTCTGACATAACTATCTAGCTCTCTCACATGAGCTAGAAAACCCTGACAACCCCTCCTGAGCAGCCTACGAGCCTGAAGGGCTGATATCAAACCTCTAGGTGTACTCCCCCTGTCTCCTCTGAAGACAACCTTTGACCCATCCTGACATCTGAACTTAACTACCTTGTCTCTGCAGTCCAAGGTAGCACCATGGGTAGATAGCCAATCCATCCCTAGAATGACGTCAAAATCTGTCAAATCTAGAACCACAAGGTCGGCGGACAGGCATCTTCCTTCCACAAAAACTGGACTATACTAGCAGACTGACTCTGCCACTGATGGGTCGCACTTGGGTCCACTGACCCATAGGGGACACTCTAACCCAGAGACCATCAATCCCAACCTCTCGACGGCCCTCGGAGCAATGAAAGAATGAGATGCACCAGGGTCCAATAATGCATACACATCAGAATAACCAATGATGAGATTACCTGACACCACGGTGTTGGATGTGTTTGCCTCCTGCTGAGTCATGGTGAAGATCCGTGCTGGAGCTGACGGACCCTCACCCCTGAAGCCTGCTGAAGAAGAGGCTGCCCCTCTTCCTCTGCCTCTGCCACTAGCCTGAGTTGTGGCTGGAGCTACTGGTTGAGCTACACTGCCAGAAGCTGTCTGCTAGGACTGTGCCATAGGAACTGCTCTTGGACACTCCCGAGCCATGTGGCCCTCTTGCCCACATCTGAAACATACATTCGTCCCAGCCTGGCAGACTCCCTTGTGTGGCTTACCACACCTTGCACATACTGCATTATCTGCACCAGAGCTTGAGCCACTACCTAATCCCAGACCTGACTTAATCTTGCTCCAGAACTTGTTCTTCTTAGACTTGGCTTTACCCCATCTCTTACTGCCTGAACTGAGAGAAGAAGGGTCTAACTTTCCCCCACTTGGGGTCTTGGAACCAGAAGGCTGTGCCACTGACTGCTTGACTTTCCCTTCGATGATAGCACTAGCCTCCATCCTCCGAGCCATATCCACTATGGCATGGAAACTCTCCCTCTCTGCTGACTGAATCAAGGAGGAATACCTAGAATGGAGCCTCATGATATACCTCATTGACTTCCTCTGATCTGTGTCCAGATTCTGCCCAGCATACGGCAACAGCTCTAAGAATCTGTCTGTATACTCATCCACGCTCATCTCATCTGTCTGCCTCAACTGCTCAAATTCAATCATTTTCAGCTCCCTGGAACTGTTAAGGAAAGCCCATCCTGCAAACTCATTGGCAAACTCCTCCCAGGATAGACTATCCAACCTCGGGTTCACATAGTTCTTAAACCACTCTCAGGCCTTCTTGCATTTTAATGTGAACCCAGCCATCTGAATGGCTCTACTGTCATCAGCTCCTATCTCATCTGTAATTGTCTTGACCCTCTCAAGGTACACAAACGGGTCATCTCCGGTTTCAAACTGGGGAGCACCCAACTTCATGTAGTCGGTCATCTTGACCTTGCTCCCCCCAGATGAGCTAGGTTTAGGCATTTGGGTTTCTGGGACAGTAGGGGCTGCTGGTGGTGGAGTAGGTGCAGCATCCCCCGGGGTAGGGTTTGCTGTACCTGGATGGTAGGGTGGGGGTGGATACATAGGGTACTGTGAGTACGGTGGGTAGAAAGGTGGGTATGGCATCTGAGAGTGATAAGGGTTAAAATTGGGGTAATCCGATGTACCTCCCATCGAATACCCGGGATTATGTGAAAAGGGTGGGTAATAAGGTGGCTGAACAAATCCCGAGGGCTGAGTGCCTCATTGGGACTCTCCCATTCCCTCTTCCGACATACTTACTCCGAGACTGCCATCCCTCCTCTGATCCACATCCATCTGATCCCCCACATCCTCTGACATATCTCCTTGCACTGTTCCCCTCACTGATCTGCTTCTACCTAGATCCAAAGACCTTCTAGGGTCTCTTACTGCTCTTTCTCTGCTGGACCTACTAGACATTGCCCTAGCCAATGCAGGAGGATGGGCATCAGTGCCCTCGTCCTGGGGTGGTACTCCAGTCAATCGTGCAGATCGACGAGTTCCTCTCATCCTGTTTACTGAAAAACAGCACACATCAAATGGAACATTAGCATCAAATGGTTCATGTGCAAACACATGAACCCGCATCACATACATCACATATCATAGCATAACATTAATGCACATGCATATAATCATGGCATTTCACATCATCATTCAAGACAGGACTCTACATCCTATCCTAGTGGACATGATCTTTCCTATTGTGCTTGACCTTCTATAACACCTATGAGCCCGACACTCTAGGTCCGACCATATGAACCTAGGGCTCTGATACCAATCTGTAACGACCCGAAAATCGGACCGCTACCGGCGCTAGGATCCAGGTCGGCATAAGGCCGCCGGGACCCGTAGCAAGCCTAACATTCATCCTGTGAACTTGTTTAATCCCATACATGATCAACAACATACATAAAAATTTTGAACTTTTCTTACATTCATTCATTCTTTCATTCATTCACCAAACTCAACCTGTGCATGCACTATACATAAACATAGTCATAAACCTTTACTCCTCTTTGGAGTCTCAACATTGCCCCAAAGGGGTGACATAACATGCATTGGGTTTGGTTTACAATAATCATCATTAAACATTAAGATCATGTACTAGAAAGGGATTAACATAATACTATGGTCAAGCACAACTCTAAACTTTCATAAACATTATTACATAACATTTCTATATCATACTCTTACATGACTGTACTCAACATAACATATCAACAATTATCATGTCCACACTAGCTATTACATGACCATGACTTCATTACTCTTGCTGACCTCCTGGTCTACCCTGCACCTGCAAACCTGGGGGTTAAGGGAGAGGGGTGAGCTACTAGAGCCCAGTGAGCAGAATAGTAAAACATATATTAACATTCATGCTTTCATGAAATGCGTCACATCACAGACAATTCACATCAAGGGTGAACCTGTCACTAAATAGTCCCAGTATCATATCCGTGCCAGGCCGTAGAATGGGGTCCTAGTCTTCCTGTCATATCATAGCATTACTTACCATTGCCCTAGGGCCTCATCTGGCACCTGGTCTTTGCGTTCCATACCGTGCCAGGCCGTAGAATGGGGTCCTAGTCTTTTATACCGTGCCAGGCCGTAGAATGGGGTCCTGGTCTTTCCTCAGGGACTAATTGGATCATACAGCATTCACCCACATTTACAACCAAGAATGCAGTGCAACTTATTCGTGGATTCTAATGCAACAACCTATTATATCTCATGGCATTCGTGATGCATGAATCATGCTGAAACATTTATTATTTACTTTAAAACATAAAAATTTATTCCACTCACCTCTGGTTAGCTCAGACCTGACACTGGGGCAGCTGACTCACTGCTGGGGTCCTCGGTTCCTCGGGTCCGAACCTACACAGGTGGACTCAAATGAGGGACCAAACATCTATGAACATGACTCTAAAATACTCCCCAAAAACCCCTTAAAACACCTTAAAACATCCATAGAAAACATGCAAAGGAGGGCTGAACAGGGCACTTTCGGCGGCAGGTTCGGCGGCCGAAAGGGCCTCTAGAGCCGAAAGCCATGCACCTTCGGCGGCACTTTCGGCGGCCGAAGGTTCCCTCCAGAGACGAAACTCATGCATGTTTGGCGGCACCTTCGGCGGCCGAAAGTCCCTTCCAGAGCCGAAAGTCATCTTTCGGGGGCAAGGTTCGGCAGCCGATTCATGCTACCACAGGCAGGTTCGGCGGCCGAAAGAACCTTCGGCTGCCGAACCTGGTTTCTCCCAAAAGGGCAGAAACTCAGCTCAACATGCATAAACACCTCCCAACACATCCAATCATGCATTTTCCTATTCTACAACATGCATACTCAAGCATACAAGCTCCTAGGGGCTTCAAACTATCCTAAACCCCATCTACAACACATCAAGACATGTATATCCAACATACATTGCTCATAAACACACATTTAACCAAAAAACTCAACATAAACCTATACATGCATTCCTACCCCAAGAAACTTCATAAAACTTACTTAAAACATGAAAGGAACTATGGATCTACTCTTACCTCTTGTAGAACGAGAGGAGAGACAATCCGACTCAGAGATGGGAGAGATCCGCTCTTTGGTCTCCAAGTTTCCAAAACTTGCTCTTTTTGCTCAAATCTCTTCAAATCAACCTAAAGCTTGTCAAAACATGAAAGATTGGAGGAAAACCATCAAAAACGAACCAAAGGAGAGCATGAACTCACCGTGGCCGAAAATGGGGAGAAAACTCGCCCGTTTCGGCCATGGAGCTCTTATATAGGGCTGGCAGACCACCTTTCGGCAGCCGAACGTGCCCCCACATCTCATGCAAGTTCGGCGGCCGAACATGAGGTTCGACGGCCGAACCTTTGAGATTTTCGAAAGCCTAACTTGCCCCCCTAAACCATCCAATGTTCGGCGGCCAAACTTGAGGTTCGGCGGCCGAACCTGGAAATGCCTCCTTGGTCTTTTTCATACAAAACTCAATTTCCTTTTTGCTTAAAAACATAAAATACATTAAATTATTTTATAAAAACATGCTTTTACCCTTCTAGAGGTTTCTGACATCCGAGATTCCATCGGACGGTAGGAATTCAGATACCGGAGTCTAGCCGGGTATTACAGCTTTGGTTGAGAGATGGAGATTAGAGACTTATACTTTCATGTTGCCTCATAGCGAGTGTACTATTATACTACATGATGATGGGTTGATATCTAGATTACCTATTGTAATACCCGGCTAGAGTCTGGCATCGGAATTCTACTGTCCGGTGGAATTCAGAATGTCGGAACCCTCTAGAAGGGTAGTAAATGTGTTTTTCTAAAGAATTTTAGTATGTTTTAATGTTCTAAGTATAAAGTAAATGAGTTTTTTGAAAGAAAAGAGCCAATGAAGAAATGCAAGGTTCGACCGCCGAAAGTGAGGTTCGGCCACCGATGTAATACCCGGCTAGATTCCGGCATCAGAATCCCTACCTTCCGGTGGAATCTCCGTTGGAATCTGGAATTTTGATGATGCCAGAGTCTTCTAGAGGGGTAAAATGTGGTTTCTAAAATGTTTTTACTGATTTCATGGTTTTAAATGAAAAAGAATTGAGTTTTGAAAAGAAAAGACCAAGGAGGCTTTTGCCAGGTTCGGCCGCCGAAAGTGAAGTTCGGCCGCCGAACATGAGAAGGTTTCGGGAGCGCTTTTGGCCTCCGAAAGCCTTGTTTGGGTGAACCCAAGTTCGGCCGTCGAACCTCAAGTTCGGCCGCCGAACATGCATGAGTTTGGGGGGCATGTTAGGCTGCCCAAGGTGATTCAGCAGGCCACCTATAAAGAGCCCTCAGATCGAAAATGGGCGAGTTTTCTCCCCATTCTCGAGCTCAGGTGAGTTTTGGTCCTCCTTTGGTCGTTTTCATATTTTTCTCTACCCATCCTTCAAGTTTTCATGAGATCTACCCTGGTTTTGAAGTTTTGAAGCTTAAAAAGGAGTTTTGGGAGTTTGGAGGCTTTTGGAGCTTGGATCCTCCACACCTCCGAGTTAGGGATCGCACCACCCCTCGATCTTCAAGAGGTAAGTGTAGATCCTTGCTTTCCTAGTATTTTAATGAAGTTGTAAGTAAGTTTATTGATGTTTTGATGGTTGAGTATGGGTAGGTATGCATGTTAGGGTTTATGTGGGTTTTATGCCCAATGTATGTTTATGTGATGTTATGTTAAAGGTTTAAGCTAGTTTATGCATGTGGGAGAGTGTATGCATGATTGGGAAAGAGCAAGTGAGATTTTGGGATGTTTTGATGGTTTTGGCCTATGTGGGTCATAAGCTATCTATGTATGCTTTGGATGTTGTTTTTGGAGTTTAATCTAGTTGTTAAGCTCCTTTATGCATGACTAAGGGTTTATGCTTGGTTTTGAGAAGTTTATACATGTTTTAAGAGGATGGATGCTTGTTTTGGGGGGTTGGGAGGCTTGTATGCACAAGGGCTGAGTTCTGGAAGAACTCAGGTTCGGCCGCCGAAGGTGGTTTCGGCCGCCGAACCTGCCTATGGATGCATGGATTGGCCGCCAAACCTTGCCCCCGAAAGTTGTGTTTCGGAGCTGGAGCAGACTTTCGGCCGCCGAAGGTGATGTTCGGCCGCCGAAAGTGCCTGACTTTCGTCTCTGGAGAAAGGGTTCGGCAGCCGAAAGTGCACCCGAACTTGTATGACTTTCGTCTCTGGAAGGGACCTTCGGCCGTCGAAAGTGCCACCGAAAGTGCCCTGTCCAGCCCTTTCATGGGTGTTTTCTATGATTGTTTGGTGGACGTTTTAGGGGGTTTTTGGGGAGTTATTTTTGAGTTGTTTAGAGTATGTTTGGCACCTCACTGGAGTCCACCTGTGTAGGATCGGACCCGAGGAACCAAGGTGTTTGGCAGTGTTAGCTGCTTCAGAGTCAGTCCAAAGCTAGTCAAAGGTGAGTAGAACATAACTCTTTTAAAGAAATTAAATGTTCTAAGCATGTTCATGCATCACGAATACCATGATTATGTAATAGGTTGTTTGCATTAGCGTTCACGAATATGTTGCATTGCATAATACAGTGATGATGATGTGGATGAATATTGAATGATCCATTAGCCCTCAGTATGCTGTGATATGATGTGACATGATATGACATGATAGGACATGTATGGCATGATATGAGATAGAAAGTCCAGGTGTGGCCATATCGCCCCTGGCATAAAGTTATGTGAAGTTCAGGCGTGGCCGTATCGCCCCTGGCATAGAGCATTGTTGGACTTATTATGAGACAAGATTTTTATGTAGAGGGCTAATGATGACGAATTCATCCTAGATGTGTATTGTTTGTGATGTGATGCATTCCATGATAGCATACGTTTTAATGAACTGCTTTTCTTTTATGGTTTCTGCTCAATGGGCTTTTTAGCTCACCCCTCTCCCCTAACCCCAGGTTTGCAAGGTCAGAGATAGTCAGGAGATCAGCAGGTTATGTCTAAGGTCATGCCTATGTAATAGATTAGTAGTGGACATGATGTATTGTAAAGATATGTAACGAAATGTAATATGTTATGATGTAAAATGAGATAATGTAATGTAATAGATAGAGTTGTGCTTTGCCCTAGAAGTGTGGTTAATCCCTTTGCACATGGTCCTTATGTATGTTTTATAATGAGCAGGAAAACCAAGCTTAATGTATATTGCCCCACGAGAGTAGTTGATGAGAACTCTAGTGTTGGGGTTTATGTTTTTGAGTTGTGCTTGCACAGGTTAAGCTTGGTGTTTGAAAGAAAGAAAAGTTTACAGCTTTATGTTTTAAAGTTTTTATGTTTATGTTTGATCATGTTTGGGATTATACCAATTGTACAGGATGTATGTTTGGCTTGCTACGGGTCCCGGCGGCCTTAAGCCGACCTGGATCCTAGCGCCGGTAGCGGTCCGATTTTTGGGCTGTTACAGATTGGTATCAAACCCTAGGTTCACATGGCCGGACCTATAGTGTGTCGGGCTCATAGAGGTTATAGAAGGGCAAGCACAATAGGAGAGATCATGTCCACTAGGATAGGATGTGAAGTCCTGTCTTGTATGATGATGTGAAATGCCATGAGAATATGCATGTGCATTAATGTTATGCTATGTATGTGATGTATGTGAGGTAGGTTCATGTGTTTCCACATGAACCGTATGATGCTAATGTTTATGTGATATGTTATGCTTTTAGAAGTCAAGATGAGAGGAACTCGTCGATCTGCTAGATTGACTGGAGCTCCGCCAGAGAATGAGGGCATGGATGCCCATTCCCCTGCTCTGCAGAGGGCAAGATCTTGTAGGACAATCAGGGAAGGTACATCAAGGGACCCTAGAAGGTCTTTTGATGCAAGTCGGAGGAGATCAGTTCATGATGGTTTATCAGCGGATGTGATGGAAACAGAGGAGGATAACCAGAGAAGAGATAGTAGTTTGGGCATGAGTATTTCAGTAGAGGATATGGGAGAGTCCCAAGGAGGCACTCAGGCCTCGGGCTTTGTTCCACCACAGTATCCACCCTACCCGCAAGGGCCAGGGTATCCGATGGAAGGTACATCGGATTTCTTTAGCTATAACCCATATCCCACCTTCATGCCCTATCCTTCCTTTTACCCACAGTACCTCATGTTTCCATCCTCACCCTTCTTCCCAGGTCCAGCAAACCCTAACCCAGGGAATGCTGCACCTCCTCCTCCACCAGCAGAACCAATAGTCCCTGATGTCCACACTACAAAAAAACAAGGTATCAGTGATGGATTTAGCGACGGAATTTACTTCCGTCGGAAAAAAAAATTTAGCGACGGATCAGCGACGAATACTTTATGTTTAAATTTCTGACGAATTAGCGACGGTTTTTTAAAATATTAGCAACAGAATTTATTCCGTCGCTAATCCATCAGAAAATGAGAATGATATAAAAAAAAAAAACCCTAATCCCTAATTAATTTTTTCATCTCTACCACTCTCCCCATCGGCGCCCTCTCTCCCTCTCTATCCGTCTCTCCCTCTCTATTTGTCTCTCCCCATCGGCGCCCTCTCTCCCTTTCTATCCGTCTCTCCCTCTCTATCCGTCTCTCCCTCGCTCTCGAGACTGCACCCAGCCAAATACAGCTGCTCGTCCGTCGTTCATCTTCGACGACCTGCGGCCAGTCACGCTCAGCTGTAACGTCTGCTTCGTCCATCGCTCGACTGCAACCAGGTTTGATCTCTTTTTTTTTTTTTTTCAAATTTGTTGTGCGAAATTGAAAGGGGGATGGGGAAATAATTGCTCTCTTTTGGACAAAACCTGTCCTTACTCTCTGGATTGATTTTAGATTTTTTTTTTTTTTGGTATGAGAAATCCATAGATATTGAATCTTTAGGATTTGATACACTTCATTTATAACATTAACAGAACTTTTAAGCTTAATCTGGACAAAAGTGCAAGATAAGTTCTTGTATGAATTGCTTTGTGGAATATGGGTAATCATAATAAGTTAGTGAATTGCTTTGTGAATTGCTCATAATAAGTTAGTGAATTGCTTTGTGAATTGCTGTGAATTGCTTTGTGAATTGCTCATAATAAGTTTGTGAATTGCTTTGTGAATTGCTGTGAATTGCTGTGTGAATTGCTGTGAATTGCTTTGTGAATTGCTCATAATAAGTTTGTGAATTGCTTTGTGAATTGTTCATAATAACTTTCCTTGTAAAATTAAGAGTAAAATTGAATATTAAGCTTTTTAATTTTTAAAAACATAATTTCTTTTAAAAAAATTTGTGATGCTGCTGTGCTCAATTTCTTTTTTTTTTTTTTTTTGATGTTTAGGTTAAATTAAAATTTATAAGATAATTTAGATAAAAATTAAAAATTAATTAGATTAAACTTTCATCATAAACTTAAGAGTAAAATTGAATATTAAGCTTTTTAATTTTTAAAAACATAATTTTTTTAAAAAAATTTTGTGATGCTGCTGTGCTGAATTTCTTTTTTATTTTTTTTTTGATGTTTAGGTTAAATTAAAATTTATAAGATAATTTAGATAAAAATTAAAAATTAATTAGGTTAAACTTTCCTCATAAACTTAAGAGTAAAATTGAATATTAAGCTTTTTAATTTTTAAAAACATAATTTCTTTTACAAAATTTTGTGATGCTGCTGTGCTCAATTTCTTTTTTTTTTTTTTTGATGTTTAGGTTAAATTAAAATTTATAAGATAATTTAGATAAAAATTAAAAATTAATTAGATTAAACTTTTCTCATAAACTTTAAAGTAAAATTGAATATTAAGCTTTTTAATTTTTAAATTTTGTGATGCTGCTGTGCTGAATTTCTTTTTTTTTTTTTTTGATGTTTAGGTTAAATTAAAATTTATAAGATAATTTAGATCAAAATTAAAAATTAATTGGATTAAACTTTTATCATAAACTTAAGAGTAAAATTGAATATTAAGCTTTTTAATTTTTAAAAACATAATTTTTTTAAAAAACTTTTGTGATGCTGCTGTGCTGAATTTCTTTTTTTTTTTCTTGATGTTTAAGTTAAATTAAAATTTATAAGATAATTTAAATAATAATTAAAAATTAATTAGATTAAACTTTCCTCATAAACTTAAGAGTAAAATTGAATATTAAGCTTTTTAATTTTTAAAAACATAATTTCTTTTACAAAATTTTGTGATGCTGCTGTGCTCAATTTTTTTTTTTTCTTGATGTTTAAGTTAAATTAAAATTTATAAGATAATTTAGATAAAAATTAAAAATTAATTAGATTAAACTTTCCTCATAAACTTTAGAGTAAAATTGAATATTAAGTTTTTTAATTTTTAAATTTTGTGATGCTGTTGTGCTCAATTTCTTTTTTTTTTTCTTGATGTTTAGGTCAAATTAAAATTTATAAAATAATTTAGATAAAAATTAAAAATTAATTAGATTAAATTTTCCTCATAAACTTTAGAGTAAAATTGAATATTAAGCTTTTTATTTTTAAAAACATAATTTCTTTTAAAAAATTTATTTTTTTGAGACTGCGCTTAGCCTGTATAGTTTGGCTTGGTCGGTTTACTTTACGTGCCTTCATTCAACTCTAGTTTGATATGTATTGTTAAATTGATTAGTGTGTTTGATTTGTTAAATTAGTATATAATTAGAGTTGAATTTGTTTATATTTCAGAATATATTTATAATGTCGGTAGATCGCAGTTGGATGTATGAGCGACTAGATCAAAATGGCTTCCTTAATTCTGAATTTGAGATTGGAGTAGAGACATTTCTAAACTTTGCCTATGCACAAGTACAGTTTACATGCCAAGATAAAATTCGCTGTCCATATTTTTATATATATTCATAGATTTAATATTTAATTATTATTTTTTCTATTGTTTGTCTTTATTGTTAATTGAAATTAATGGACAATTATTTTTTCAGATGCCTCGAAGAGCAGTATCATCTAGAGGTAGAGGACATAGCCAGCAGCTCTCTATGAATGAAACAGATGAGCCAGTACAGATGCAAGAGGAAACACTGGAGCACACTTCAACAGATGATTCAACAAATTCATAGAGTAGTTTTTAGTTTTATGAACATTGTTAAGTATTATTGATTTATTTTAAATTTTATGACGATTGTTAAGTATTATGAATTTATTTTAAATTTTATGAACATTGTTAAATATTATGGATTTATTTTATATATTCTGAATATTGTTAAGTATTATGAACATTACTTATAATTATTATGAATGATATTTGATTTATATTCAATATGATTCTTAATTATAAATTATTTGATTATACAGGGAATATCTAAATAAAAACAGGGAATTATTTTTTGTGATTGAATTTTAACATATTAGAGACGGATTAGCGACGGATTTGTGAGAAAATTTTTTCAAATGTGTTAATATTTCCGACGGATTTCCGACAGAAAATTTCCGTCGCTAATTATTTCCGACGGATTAGCGACGGAATGTTCATCGGATGAATTGGAATTTCCGACGGATTTAGCGACAAACATTTTTCGTCGCTAAATTTTTCCGACTGAATTTTCCGTCGGAAAACCCGTCGTAAATTTTTCGACGGAGTTTAGATCCGTCGGAAATCCGTCGCTAATATTTCCAATGGAATTGTAATCCGTCGGAAAAAATTAGCGACATGACTTTAAGCGACGGACTTGAGTCCGTCGCAAATCCGTCGCTGAAAGTTTGAGCGACGGATTTTTTACTTTCAGCAACGGAAAAATCCGTCACTGATAGCCTGTTTTTTTGTAGTGCCAGACATCCAGACCTGGTTCATCAGTTGGGGGTAAAGTAAAGATGACAGACTACTTAAAGTTGGATGCCCCTAAGTTTGAATCAGGTGATGACCCTTTTGAGTACCTCAGAACGGTGAAGATGATAAATGATGAGTTGGGAGCAAGTGATAGTAGAGTCATCCAGATGGCGGGGTTCACATTGAAATGCAAGAAGGCAAGGGAATGGTTCAAAAACTATGTGGACCCAAGGTTGGAGAGCTTATCCTGGGAGCAGTTTGCCAATGAGTTTGCAGGATGGGCTTTTCCAGATAGTTCTAGAGAATTGAAGATGATTGAGTTTGAACAGCTGAGGCAAACAGAAGAGATGAGTGTTGATGAGTTTACAGATAAGTTTTTGGAGTTGTTGCCGTACGTGGGGCAAGCCTATGATACGGATCAGAAAAGGGCTAAGAGGTATACCATAAGGCTCCATTCCAGGTATTCCTCTTTGATTCAATCAGTAGACAGGGAGAGTTTCCATGCTATAGTAGATATGGCTCGGAAGATGGAGGCTAGTGCCATCATTCAAGGGACAGTTAACCAGTACGTGGCACAGTCTTCGGGTTCCAAAAACCCGGGAACAAGTGATGTTAATCTCTCCCCTCTAGGCGAGACTGTCATGAAAAGTAAGAAGGGAGATAGAGGTCTCAGAAGATCAAAGAAGAACAAGTTCTGGAATCGGATACAGCCTGGTCTGGGATTAGGAGATGGCTCGCGCTCAGGCACTGAGGTTGCAGAGTGTGCGAGGTGCGGTAGGCCACACAAGGGAGTCTGTCGGTTTGGGACTTCAGCATGTTACAGATGCGGCCAGGAGGGACACATAGCTCGGGAGTGTCCTAAGGCAGCTTTTATGGCACCGTCCCATCAGACAACTCTAGGCAGTATGGCACAGCCATCAGCTCCAGCCATGTTGCAGAGTAGTGGTCGAGGCAGAGGGAGGGGGACGGCCCCTTTTTCAGCAAGTTCCCTAGGTGAAGGTCCATCAGTTCCAGCTCGGATCTTCTCCATGGCGCAGCAGGAAGCTAACACATCGGACATGGTGGTGACAGGTAATCTCACTCTCTTATGTTTGATGTGTATGCTTGTATGAACCCTGATGTATTTCTCTTTCCTTGTTGCTCCGAGAGCCGTAGATAGGTTGGGTTGATAGCTTATGGGTTAGAGTATCCCCTTTGGATTAGTGGACCCAAGTGTGATCCATCAGTGGCAGAGTCAGTCTGCCGAAATAGTTCAGAGTATGTTGTGAGTAGATGCCTTCCAGCCGATCTAGCGGTCCTAGAGTTGACTGTTTGACGTCATTCTAGGGTTGGATTGGTTCTTCTACTAGTGATACTACCTGAGTCTGCAGAGACAAGGTAGTCAGGTTCAGAGGTCAGGATGGATCAGAGGTAGTCCTTAGAGGGGGCACAATAGGGATACCTAGAAGTTCGATATCAGCCCCGCAGGCTCGTAGGTTGGCCAGGAGAGGTTGTCAGGGGTTTCCAGCTCGTACAAGAGAGTTTAGTAGTCAGGTCAGGGAACCCGCCTCAGTACCAGTAGTGAGTTCTTAGATGTTTTCCCAGGCAGGCCATTCAGTACCATCTGTTAGGGGGGATGGAGTTTTAAATTAAAGTGATAATGGGGACTAGACCTGTCCCTGCCCCTCCCTACAGAGTAGCACCTGCAGAGTTAAAGGAATAGAAAGAGCAGTTATAAAAGTTGGTAGTCAAGGGTTTCATCCGACTGAGTACCTCGCCCTGTGATACTCTAGTGTTGGTTATGAAAATGAAGGATGGATCCCCAGGACTTTGTATTGACTACAAGTCGTTGAACAAAGTCACTACCTAGAACAAGTATTCATTACCTTGGATCGACGATCTATTTAAACCGGCTAGCAGGAGCTGGTTGCCTTTCCAAGATAGATCTGAAGTCTAGGTACCATCAGTTAAGATCAAGGAAGAAGATGTACAGAGAGCAGCGGTTAGAACCAGATATGGGCACTATGAGTTCCTAGGAATGTCGTTCGGGTAAATGAATGCCTCTACAGCATTCATGGATCTCATAAGCAGAGTTTTGGTTGGTTTCCGGATCACTCCGTTATTGTCTTCATCGACGGCACCTCGGTGAGTTCCAGAAATACAGAAGAGTATGCCCATTATGTGAAATCAGGATTGCAGATCCTGAGAGAACATGGCTTGGATGCCCAGTTCTCCAAATGTGAGTTTCAGTCAAGGAGCATATCTTTCTTGGGTCATGGTATGTCGGAAAAAGAAAAGTGAGGTAGACCCGAGAAAGTTGAAGTTGTAGCTGACTAGCCCAGGCCCATTATAGTGTCAAAGACCAAGAGCTCCTTGGGTTGGGCAGGTTACCTACTGGAATTTCATCCAGAACTTCTCTAGAGTTGCCGCTCCTATGGCCAGATGGATCAAGAAGAACCAGAGGGTTGTGTGGTCTACTCAGTGTGAAGATGGCTTTGAAGAGCCGAAGGAAATGTTGATGTCAGCACCAGTGGTGGCTCTGTCCGCCAGTAATGAAGATGTCACAGTGTCTTGTGATGCGTTTCGGGTGGAACTAGATTGTGTGTTACTATAAAGTGGCAGGATGATTGCTTATGCTTCTGGGTAGCTGAAGAAGCATGAGTTGAATCATCTTACTCACGATTTAGAAATGGTGATGGTAATCTTTGCACTCAAGATGTGAAGGCGGTACCTGTATAAGGTATGATGACAGATCCTTACAGATCGAAAGAGCTTGCAACACATCTTGAGTCAAGGGAGAAGAACTTGAGGTATAGGAGATGGGTAAAAACTGCGTGGTGTTTATGACTTCAAGGTTCAGTATCATTCGGCTGAGGCAGATATTTTTGATAGATGCCCTCAACCGGAAACCACTTGGCAGCTTATCCCATCCCTTAGTACAGTAAGAAGAAGGCCAGTATCAGCAGGAGAGTTATGAAGTTGTCCGTAAGAGGCTTGTAGAGTTATAGAAGAGAGAAGAGTTTTGTCTGAATGCGCGGCAGAAGCATGTTGAGGTTCTCGAGAAAGTCGAGGTTTGCTGGAGGTGTCTCCGAAAGAGAGGGTGATTCGTTATGGGCAGAAAGGTAAATTAGCTCTCAGATACATGGGACCCTTTGAAATCCTGCAAAGGATTGGGAATGTATCTCACGAGTTAGATTTGCCCACTTCGATGGAAGAGATCTGTCTGTTTTTCCATGTTTCCACTGTATGTGAGCTCATGTCGGATCCGAGTGAGGTTCTTAAAGGAACCAGAGGTGGAGATCGTAGAGGATCTCACCTATGTTGAGCAGCTAGTACGGACCACCGACACACAAGTCAGAAAGTGTGGAAACAAGGAAATCCCAATGGTGAAAGCCCCTTAGAATCACCTTAAGATGAAAAGTGCACCTGGGAGACTGAGAGTTCCTACTCTAGTGATATCGTGTTTCTTTATAGACTAGAATTTATGTGTTGTTATGATTGTGCTTATGATATGTATATGCATGTGCCTGTTTGTTTGAACATTCGGGGACGAATGTTCTTAAAGGGGGGAAGAATGTAATACCTGGCTAGATTCTGGCATCGGAATCCCTACCTTCCGGCGGAATCTCCGTTGGAATCTGGAATTTTGATGATGCCAGAGTCTTCTAGAGGGGTAAAATGTAGTTTCTAAAATGTTTTTACTGATTTCATGGTTTTAAATGAAAAAGAATTGAGTTTTGAAAAGAAAAGACCAAGGAGGATTTTGCCAGGTTCGGCCGCCGAAAGTGAAGTTCGGCCGCCGAACATGAGAAGGTTTCGGGAGCGCTTTTGGCCTCCGAAAGCCTTGTTTGAGTGAATCCAAGTTCGGCCACCGAACCTCAAGTTCGGCCGCCGAACATGCATGAGTTTGGGGGGCACGTTAGGCTGCCGAAGGTGATTCAGCAGGCCACCTATAAAGAGCCCTCAGATCGGAAATGGGCGAGTTTTCTCCCCATTCTCGAGCTCAGGTGAGTTTTGGTCCTCCTTTGGTCGTTTTCATGTTTTTCTCTACCCATCCTTCAAGTTTTCATGAGATCTACCCTGTTTTTGAAGTTTTGAAGCTTAAAAAAGGAGTTTTGGGAGTTTGGAGGCTTTTGGAGCTTGGATCCTCCACACCTCCGAGTTAGGGATCGCACCACCCCTAGATCTTCAAGAGGTAAGTGTAGATCCTTGCTTTCCTAGTGTTTTAATGAAGTTGTAAGTAAGTTTATTGATGTTTTGATGGTTGAGTATGGGTAGGTATGCATGTTAGGGTTTATGTGGGTTTTATGCCCAATGTATGTTTATGTGATGTTATGTTAAAGGTTTAAGCTAGTTTATGCATGTGGGAGAGTGTATGCATGATTGGGAAAGAGCAAGTGAGATTTTGGGATGTTTTGATGGTTTTGGCCTATGTGGGTCATAAGCTATCTATGTATGCTTTGGATGTTGTTTTTGGAGTTTAATCTAGTTGTTAAGCTCCTTTATGCATGACTAAGGGTTTATGCTTGGTTTTGAGAAGTTTATACATGTTTTAAGAGGATGGATGCTTGTTTTGGGGGGTTGGGAGGCTTGTATGCACAAGGGCTGAGTTCTGGAAGAACTCAGGTTCGGCTGCCGAAGGTGGTTTCGGCCGCTGAACCTGCCTATGGATGCATGGATTGGCCGCCAAACCTTGCCCCTGAAAGTTATGTTTCGGAGCTGGAGCAGACTTTCGGCCGCCGAAGGTGATGTTCGGCCGCCGAAAGTGCCTGACTTTCGTCTCTGGAGAAAGGGTTCGGCCGCCGAAAGTGCCCCCGAACTTGCATGACTTTCGTCTCTGGAAGGGACCTTCGGCCGCCGAAAGTGCCACCGAAAGTGCCCTGTCCAGCCCTTTCATGGGTGTTTTCTATGATTGTTTGGAGGACGTTTTAGGGGGTTTTTGGGGAGTTGTTTTTGAGTTGTTTAGAGTATGTTTGGCACCTCACTGGAGTCCACCTGTGTAGGATCGGACCCGAGGAACCAAGGTGTTTGGCAGTGTTAGCTGCTTCAGAGTCAGTCCAGAGCTAGTCAAAGGTGAGTAGAACATAACTCTTTTAAAGAAATTAAATGTTCTAAGCATGTTCATGCATCACGAATACCATGATTATGTAATAGGTTGTTTGCATTAGCGTTCACGAATATGTTGCATTGCATAATACAGTGATGATGATGTGGATGAATATTGGATGATCCATTAGCCCTCAGTATGCTGTGATATGATATGACATGATAGGAGATGTATGGCATGATATGAGATAGAAAGACCAGGTGTGGCCGTATCACCCCTGGCATAGAGGAAGAAAGTCCAGGTGTGGCCGTATCGCCTCTGGCATAGAGTTATGTGAAGTCCAAGCGTGGCCGTATCGCCCCTGGCATAGAGCATTGTTGGACTTATTATGAGACGAGATTTTTATATAGAGGGCTAATGGTGACGAATTCATCCTAGATGTGTATTGTTTGTGATGTGATGCATTCCATGATAGCATACGTTTTAATGAACTGCTTTTCTTTTATGGTTTCTGCTCACTGGGTTTTTTAGCTCACCCCTCTCCCCTAACCCCAGGTTTGCAGGGTCAGAGATAGTCAGGAGATCAGCAGGTTATGTCTAAGGTCATGCCTATGTAATAGATTAGTAGTGGACATGATGTATTGTAAAGATATGTAACGAAATGTAATATATTATGATGTAAAATGAGATAATGTAATGTAATAGATAGAGTTGTGCTTTGCCCTAGAAGTGTGGTTAATCCCTTTGCACATGGTCCTTATGTATGTTTTATAATGAGCAAGAAAACCAAGCTTAATGTATGTTGCCCCACGAGAGTAGTTGATGAGAACTCTAGTGTTGGGGTTTATGTTTTTGAGTTGTGCTTGCACAGGTTAAGCTTGGTGTTTGAAAGAAAGAAAAGTTTACAGCTTTATGTTTTAAAGTTTTTATGTTTATGTTTGATCATGTTTGGGATTATACCAATTGTACAGGATGTATGTTTGGCTTGCTACGGGTCTCGGCGGCCTTAAGCCAACCTGGATCCTAGCGCCGGTAGCGGTCTGATTTTCGGGTTGTTACAGCCGAACATGCATGAGTTTGGAATCACGTTAGGCCGCCAAAGGTGGTCTTGCCAGCCACCTATAAAAGGCCCTAGGTCGATGAATGGATAAGATTTCTTCCATTTTCACAGACAGAGGTGAGACCATGCTCTTCCTTGGGTGATCTTCATATTTTCTTCAAATCTTGCAAAGTTTTGATGGGTTTTATGTTGTTTTGAAGCTTTTGAGCAAATCAACCAAAGTTTTGAAGTTGGCGACTTTGAGGGAGAGTTTCTTCATATCTCCACGTTGGGATCGTTTATCTTCTTGTTTGTAAGAGGTAAGTGAAGATCCTGAACTTCTTTGCATGTTGTTTGAAGGTTTTATGGAGTTTATGGGTAGAGATGCATGTTAGGGTAAGTTGAGGTTTTGGTTGATTTGTGGTCAAAGCATGCTTATATGTTGAGTTGTGATGTTTGTAGGGGTTTTAAGTTAGTCTTGGACCCCTTTGTGCCTATACTTAAGTATATGCAGGTTGAGGAATTGTGGTTTGCATGTTTGAAGTGAAGTTGGGTAAGATTTGGATGAAGCAGAGCAGGGTTCTGCCTTACTGGCGAATCCAGTTTCGGCCGCCAAAGGAGGGTTTGGCCGCCGAACATGCTAAGGAGGTGGTTTCGGTTGCCTAAGCTTGCCCACGAAGTTTGGACTTTTGGCTCTGGAGGGGGTTTCGGCCGCCGAAGGTGCCGCCGAAGGTTAGGGACTTTCGTCTCTGGAGAGGACTTTCGGCAGCCGAAGTGCCGCCGAAAGTGCTTGAGTTTCGGCTCTGGAGAGGACTTTCGGCAGCCGAAGTGCCGCCGAAAGTGCTTGAGTTTCGGCTCTGGAAGGGACTTTCGGCCGCCGAACCTGCCGCCGAAAGTGCCCTGTCCAGCCTTCTTTTGCATGTTTTCCTTGATTGTTTTAGGATGTTTTAAGGGGGTTTTGGGGAGTATTCAGAGATGGTCTAGAGTTAGTTTGGTCCCTCATTTTGAGTCCACCTGTGTAGGAACGGGCCAGAGGAACCGAAGAGAGCAGCAGTGAGCACTGCTTCAGAGTCTTCAGAGTCAGTTCAGAGTCAGCCAGAGGTGAGTGGAACTAAACTTAATGTTTTAAATTGAGAAATTTAAATGCTTTTAGCATGTTTCATGCATCATGATATGTAATAGGTTGAGTGCACTAGACTACACTAATGTGACGCATTGCATTATTCAGTGCTTGTACGGATCGGACATAGTGGATTCATTAGCCCTCGTAGTAAAGTCCTGAGGAGCCCTGAGAGGGCCAGGCACAGAGCACCCTAGGGTGCGTAATAAAGTCCTGAGGAGCTCCTTCGCGGGCCGGGCACAGTTGAGGGATTTTTGAATCAGTCGGTCTGAGATGGGTGATTTACTTGTGATGTGATGCATTCCATGTGAGCATGTTTATTAACATGTTTTATTGTTCTACTCACTGGGCTAGTATAGCTCATCCCTCTCCTTTAACCCCAGTCTTGCAGGATCAGAGTTCAGAGGAAGTTCAGCAGGGTACAGAAAGAGTAAAGAATTTTGTAATAGTATAGTGTGGACATGTAATGTTGTAAAGAGAAGTTTTAGTGTTGTAAAGAGAAGTTTTATTATTGTGCTTGACCTATGTTGTAAATCCTTTTTGTATACATGGTCTGTTTTATTTTATGTAAATGTTTTTATGAGTATGTGAAAACCAGGCTTAACATAGTATGAGTTGAACCTGTCTAGAGCAGTGATGAGAGCTCTAGTAAGGAGGGTTACAGAGATAGTGCATGCACAGGTTGAGCCTTGGTACAGAGTAAAGGTTTATATTTTTACAGAGAATGTATGATCATGTATGGGATTTTACAGGTATTCAGAGAGTATAGCAGGCTTGCTACGGGTCCTAGCTGTAATACCCGGCTAGACTCCGGTATCGGAATTCCTACCGTCCGGTGGAATCTCGGATGTCGGAAGCCTCTAGTAGGGTAAAACCATGTTTTTATGAAATGTTTTAATGTGTTTTATGTTTTAAGCATGAAAGAAAATGAGTTTTTGCATGAAAATAGCATTGGAGGAAAACTCAGGTTCGGCCGCCGAACATGCATGCGTTGCGGGTGTGCTTTAGGCCCCCGAAAGCATAAGTGAGGGAAGTCCAGGTTCGGCCGCCGAACCCCAAGTTCGGCCGCCGAACATGGCATGCATGCGGAGGCACATTCGGCCCCCGAACGTGGTCTGGCCAGCCACTATAAAAGGGTCCCTTAGCCGAAAACGGGCGAGCTTTTTCCCCATTTTCGGCCAAGGTGAGCTCTTCGCCGTCCCTCACCCATCTTTGATGTTTTTCCTCTAAATCTTTCAAGATTTTCATTTGTTTTAACTTTGTTTTGAAGATTAAAGCTTTTGAACAAAGTTTTGGAGCTTGGAGGTTCAAGAACCCAATCTCTCCCAACTTCGAGTTTAGGTCGTCTCTCTCTCGATCTTTAAGAGGTAAGAGCCGATCTTAAGCTCATTGCATGTTTTAAGTAAGTTTTAAGTAAGTTTTAAGTAGATCTATGGGATAGAATGCATGTTTAGGTTATGGTTATGTTTATGGGTATAAATGTGTGTTCTTGAACAATGTGGATGCTTGATGTGTTGTAGATGGGGTTTATGATGGTTTGAGGCCCCTAGGAACATGTATGATTGTGTTTGTGTGTTGTAGAATAGGTTTGATGCATGTTGGTAAGGTTTGGAGGCGAAATGTGCATAGGGAGCCAAGTTTCTGCCCTTTGGCAGAAACTAGGTTCGGCAGCCGAAGGACTTTCGGCCGCCGAACATGGCTGGGGAGGCAGCCTTTCGGCTGCCGAAGCTTGCCCCCGAAAGGAGACTTTCATCTCTGTCTGGCAGTTTCGGCCGCCGAAAGTGCCGCCGAACATGCATGAGTTTCGTCTCTGTCTGGGAGTTTCGGCCGCCGAAGGTGCCGCCGAACCTGCCTGACTTTCGCTTTTGGAGGGACTTTCGGCCGCCGAACCTGCCGCCGAAAGTGCCCTGTCCAGGCCTCCTTTGCATGTTTTTCTATGGTTGTTTCATGATGTTTTAGGGGGTTTTTGGGGAGTAGTTTATAGTTATGTTCAGGTGTGTTTGGTCCCTCATTTGAGTCCACCTGTGTAGGTTCGGACCAGAGAAACCGAGGACCCCAGCAGTGAGTTCAGCTGCTTCGGTGTTGTCAGAGTCTGCCAGAGGTGAGTGGAACTAAACTTAATCTTTTAAATTAAATGTTTTATCATGTTTCATGCATCATGATTATGCAATAGGATGATTGCATCAGTTTCACGAATATGCCGCATTGCATCGATTGTTGTTGATGTGGGTGAATGTTGGATGACCCAATTAGTCCATGACAGGAAGACCAGGACCCCATTCTACGGCCTGGCACAGAGTAAGGAAAGACCAGGACCCCATTCTACGGCCTGGCACGGTAATGGGACTCGAAGACCAGGAGCCCAGAGGAGGCCCTGGGATAATGGTAAGTAATGTATGTATGACAGGAAGACCAGGACCCCATGCTACGGCCTGGCACATAGTTAGCTTGGACTAATTGGTGACAAGTTCACCCAACCCTTATGTGAATTGTCTGTGTTATGATGCATCTCATTGGAGCATAGTGTTATTATGTTTTATAGTTCTACTCACTGGGCTTTTAGCTCACCCCTCTCCCTTTTACCCCCAGGCTTGCAAGTACAGTATAGAGCAGGAGTCCGGATAGAGTAAAGAAGTCATGTTTATGTAATAGCTAGCAATGGACATGATCAAATTGTAATGTAATGTCTTAATCAGTATATATAGGTAATGAGATGATGTATATGGATGTTAGAGGTGTGCTTGACCATAGAATGTTGTTATCCCTTTTAATACATGATCTTAGAGATTTTATGATGTTTATGCAAACCAACTCAACATATGTTATGCCACCCATTTGGGGGCACTGATGAGATCTCACAGAGGGATCAATGTTTATGAGTTATGTTATATACAGTGCATGCACAGGTTGAGTATGGTTGATGTATATGGAAAGAAAAGTTTTAATTTTTATGTATGTTGTTGATCATGTATGGGATTATACAGGTTTACAGGTTAGATGTCAGGCTTGCTACGGGTCCCGGCGGCCTTAAGCCGATCTGGATCCTAGTGCCGGTAGCGGTCCGATTTTCGGGTCGTTACAGAATGGTATCAGAGCCCTAGGTTCATATGGTCAGACCTAGAGTGTCGGGCTCATAGATGTTATAGAAGGTCAAGCACAATAGGAAAGATCATGTCCACTAGGATAGGATGTGGAGTCCTGTCTTAATTAATGATGTGAAATGCCATGATGATATGCTATGATATGTGATGTGTGATGCGGGTTCATGTGTGCCCACATGAACCATATGATGCTAATGTTTATGTGATGTGTGCTGTTTTTTCAGAAAACAGGATGAGGGGAACTCGTCGATCAGCAAGATTGACTGGAGTGCCACCTGAGGATGAGGGCACGAGCGCCCGTCCTCCAGCATTGCCTAGGGCAATGTCTAGTAGGTCTAGCAGAGACAGAGCAGTAGGAGACCCTAGAAGGTCTTTGGATCTGGGTAGGAGCAGATCGGTTAGAGGAACAGTTCAGGGCGGAATGTCAGAGGAAGTGGGGGACCAGATGGATGTAGAGCAGAGGAGGGATGGCAGTTTGGGAGTTAGCATGTCGGAAGAAGGTATGGGAGAGTCCCAAGGAGGCACCCAGGCCTCGGGATTTGTTCAGCCACCTTCCTACCCGCCCTTCTCACAAAATCCCGGGTATTCGATGGGAGGTACATCGGATTACCCTAGCTTCACCCCTTATCCCACACAGATGCCATACCCACCATACTACCCACCATATTCACAATACCCAATGTATCCACCCCCACCATACTATCCAAATCCAGTAGACCCTACCTCAGAAAATGCTGCACCACCTCCACCACCTACAGAACCAGCAGCCCCAGTTGCTCAGCCATCTAGACCTAGCTCAGCCAGTGGGAGCAAGGTTAAGATGACTGACTACATGAAATTGGGTGCTCCCCAGTATGAAAAAGGGGATGACCCATTTGTATATCTTGAAAGGGTTAAAGTGATCACAGAGGAGATTGGGGCTGATGACAGTAGAGCCATTCAGATGGCTGGGTTCACGCTTAAGTGCAAGAAGGCACGAGAGTGGTTCAAGAATTATGTGAACCCGAGAGTGGACAGCATGTCCTGGGAAGAGTTTGCAAACGAGTTTGCAGGATGGGCTTTTCCCGATAGTTCAAGGGAGCTGAAGATGATAGAGTTTGAACAGTTGAGGCAGACGGATGAAATGTGTAGAGGAGTACACCGACAGATTCTTGGAGCTGTTGCCTTTTGCTGGGCAGAGTCTGGATACAGATTCGAAGAAGTCAAGGAGGTATGTCATGAAACTTCATTCCAGGTATTCCTCCTTGATTCAGTCCGTGGACAGGGAGAGCTTCCATGCCATAGTAGATATGGCTAGGAAAATGGAGGCCAGTGCCATCATTCAGGGGACAGTTAAGCAGACAGTGGCACAACCTTCTGGTTCTAAAACTCCGGGTGGGGGAAGATTAGATCCTTCTACCCTGAGTGCAGCAGCTTCAGGCAGTAAGAGATGGGGTAAGCCCAAGGGTAAGAAGAATAAGTTCTGGAATAAAGTCAAGTCCAGTCTGGGATTTGGGAGTGGCTCAAGCTCTGGTGCGGATAATGCAGTTTGTGCGAAGTGTGGTAAGCCACACAGGGGAGTATGTCGGTTTGGGATGAACGCCTGTTTCAGATGTGGTCAGGAGGGGCATATGGCTCGAGAATGTCCAAGAGCAGTCCCGATGGCTCAGTCCCAGCAGACAGCCTCAGGCAGTGTAGCGCAGCCAGCAGCTCCAGCCATGACTCAGGCCAGTGGCAGAGGCAGAGGGAGAGGGGCAGCCTCTTCTTCAGCGGGTTTCAGAGGTGAAGGTCCATCAGCTCCAGCACGGATCTTCACAATGACACAGCAGGAGGCAGATGCATCTAACACCGTGGTGGCAGGTAACTTAATCATTGGTTGTTCAGATGTGTATGCCTTGATGGACCCTGGTGCATCTCATTCTTTTATTGCTCCGAGAGCAATGGGGAGGTTAGGTCTGATGACTTCTGGGTTAGAGTGTCCTCTCTGGGTCAGTGGACCCAAGTGTGATCCATTTGTGGCAGAGTCAGTCTGCCAGTGTAGTCCTGTGTTTGTTGAGGGAAGATGCTTGTCCGCTTACCTAGTGGTTCTAGATTTGACAGATTTTGACGTCATTCTAGGGATGGACTGGTTACCTACCCATGGTGCTACCTTGGACTGCAGGGACAAGGTAGCCAGGTTCAGAGGTTAGGATGGGTCTGAGGTTGTCTTCAGAGGAGACAGGAGGGGTACACCTAGAGGTCTGATATCAGCTCTTCAGGCTCGTAGGTTGCTCAGGAGGGGATGTCAGGGGTATTTGGCTCATGTGAGAGAGCTTAGCAGTTAGGTCAGAGAGCCCGCCTCAGTGCCAGTGGTTAGAGAGTTCTTAGATGTGTTCCCAGACGAGCTGCCAGGTTTACCACCTGCTAGGGAGATAGAGTTCGAGATAGAACTAATGCCTAGAACCCGACCGATCTCTATCCCTCCCTACAGGATGGCGCCAGCAGAATTGAAAGAGTTGAAGGAGCAGTTGCAGGAACTGGTAGACAAGGGCTTCATCCGACCGAGTACCTCACCCTGGGGTGCTCCAGTTTTGTTTGTGAGAAAGAATGATGGATCCCTTAGACTTTGTATCGACTACAGGCAGTTGAACAAAGTCACTACCAAGAACAAGTACCCATTGCCAAGGATCGACGATCTATTCGACCAGCTAGCAGGAGCGGGTTGTTTCTCCAAAATAGATCTGAGATCTGGGTATCATCAGCTGAGGATCAGAGAAGAAGATGTGCCAAAGACAGCTTTCAGGACCAGATATGGGCATTTTGAGTTCCTTGTGATGCCGTTCGGGTTAACCAACGCCCCTGCAGCATTCATGGATCTCATGAATAGAGTGTTTAGCCAGTACCTGGATCACTTCGTTATTGTCTTCATAGATGATATCCTAGTGTATTCCAGGAATGCAGAGGAGCATGCCCATCATCTGAGGTTGGTTCTACAGACCTTGAGGGAACATGGCTTGTATGCCAAGTTCTCCAAGTGTGAGTTCTGGCTGAGGAGCATTTCGTTCTTGGGGCATGTAGTGTCAGAGAATGGGATAGAGGTGGACCCCAAGAAGGTAGAAGCTGTGACTAACTGGCCTAGACCCACTTCAGTGACGGAGATCAGGAGTTTCTTGGGTTTGGCAGGTTACTACAGGAGGTTCGTTCAGGACTTCTCGAAAATAGCAGCTCCTCTGACCAGACTGACCAGGAAGAATCAGAAGTTCATGTGGACTGACCAGTGCGAAGAGAGTTTTGAAGAGCTTAAGAAGAGGTTGACTTCAGCACCAGTGTTAGCTCTGCCATCTAGTGATGCAGACTTTACAGTCTTTTGTGATGCGTCCCGTGTGGGACTGGGTTGTATACTGATGCAAAATGAGAGGGTGATTGCTTATGCTTCGAGGCAGCTAAAGAAGCATGAGTTGAATTACCCCACACATGACCTTGAGATGGCAGCAGTAATCTTTGCACTCAAGATGTGGAGGCACTACCTCTATGGGGTAAAATGTGAGATCTTTACAGATCATAAGAGCCTGCAGTACATCCTGAGTCAAAGAGATTTGAACTTGAGATAGAGGAGATGGGTGGAGCTGCTGAGTGACTATGATTGCAAGATTCAGTATCATCCGGGTAAGGCGAATGTCGTGGCAGACGCCTTAAGCCGGAAGTCACTAGGCAGTCTATCCCACATCACGGTAGAGAGGAGACCAGTGGTGAAGGAGTTTTACAAGCTCATTGATGAAGGTCTTCAGTTGGAGTTGTCTGGTACAGGTGCCTTGGTTGCTCAGATGAAAGTGACGCCCGTGTTTCTGGAGCAGGTGGCTCAGAAACAGCATGAGGACCCAGAGTTAGTGAAGATTGCCAGGACTGTTCAGTCAGGCAAGGACAGTGAGTTCAGATTCGACAATAAGGGGATCCTCCGCTATGGGAGTCGTTTGTGTGTACCAGATGACATAGGGCTAAAGGGAGACATTATGAGAGAGGCTCATAATGCAAGATACATCATTCACCCCGGGGCCACCAAGATGTATCAGGATCTGAAAAAGGTTTATTGGTGGCCAGCTATGAAGAGAGAAGTGGCACAGTTTGTGTCAGCCTGCGAGGTGTGTCAGAGGGTGAAGCTGAAACATCAGAAGCCGGCTGGAATGCTTAACCCGCTACCTATTCCAGAGTGGAAATGGGAGAATATAGCTATGGACTTCGTAGTGGGGTTACCGACGACGTCCAACAGATTGGACTCCATATGGGTGATTGTGGACAGACTCACCAAATCTGCTCACTTCATCCCTGTTAGGAGTGGCTATTCTGTGGACAAGTTGGCGCAGGTGTATGTTGGTGAGATAGTCAGACTGCATGGGGTTCCTGTTTCTATAGTGTCAGATAGAGGGCCCCAGTTCACCTCCAGGTTTTGGCGGAGTCTGCAGAATGCCATGGGTACTAGATTGGATTTCAGTACTGCCTTCCATCCACAGACAGACGGACAGTCAGAGAGGACCATCCAGACCATAGAAGATATGCTAAGAATGTGTGTGCTGGACTTTGGCGGTTCTTGGAGGCAGCATCTACCTTTGGTGGAGTTTGCCTACAATAACAGCCATCATGCTAGCATCGGGATGGCTCCATATGAAGCTTTATATGGAAGGAAGTGCAGGTCACCTGTTTGCTGGGAGGAAGTTGGAGAAAAGGCCTTGGCAGGGCCTGAGTTAGTAGAGATCACCAGCAGGGTGGTACCCTTAATCAGAGAAAGAATCAAGACTGCTGCAAGCAGACAGAAGAGTTATGCAGACATCCGCAGAAGGCAAGTAGAGTTCCAGGAGGGGGATCTGGTATTGCTCAAGGTGTCTCCAATGAAAGGAGTGGTTCGGTTCGGAAAGAAGGGTAAGCTGGCTCCGCGGTACATCGGACCCTTTGAAGTCCTGCAAAGGATTGGGAATGTATCGTACAAGCTGGATTTACCTGCTTCAATGGAGAGAATCCATACGGTTTTCCATGTTTCTATGTTGAGAAAGTTCGTGTCAGATCCGGTCAAGGTTCTTAGTGAGCCTGATGTGGAGATCCAAGAGGATCTCACCTATGTTGAGCAGCCGGTACGGATTCTAGACACTCAAATCAGGAAGCTGAGAAATAAGGAAATCCCGATGGTGAAAGTCCTTTGGAACCACCACAATATGGAAGAATGCACCTGGGAGACACGGGAGTCCATGCTCCAGCAGTACCCTTATCTTTTCTAAGGTTGGTTTCTTATATGCTTCATGTGTTTTATGTGTATAATATGTTGTATGCCTTGCATGTGCTAGTTGAGGAACATTCGGGGACGAATGTTCTTAAGGGGGGGAGAATGTAATACCCGGCTAGACTCCGGTATCGGAATTCCTACCGTCCGGTGGAATCTCGGATGTCGGAAGCCTCTAGTAGGGTAAAACCATGTTTTTATGAAATGTTTTAATGTGTTTTATGTTTTAAGCATGAAAGAAAATGAGTTTTTGCATGAAAATAGCATTGGAGGAAAACTCAGGTTCGGCCGCCGAACCTCAAGTTCGGCCGCCGAACATGCATGCGTTGCGGGTGTACTTTAGGCCCCCGAAAGCATAAGTGAGGGAAGTCCAGGTTCGGCCGCCGAACCCCAAGTTCGGCCGCCGAACCCCAAGTTCGGCCGCCGAACCCCAAGTTCGGCCGCCGAACATGGCATGCATGCGGAGGCACATTCGGCCCCCGAACGTGGTCTGGCCAGCCACTATAAAAGGGTCCCTTAGCCGAAAACGGGCGAGCTTTTTCCCCATTTTCGGCCAAGGTGAGCTCTTCGCCGTCCCTCACCCATCTTTGATGTTTTTCCTCTAAATCTTTCAAGATTTTCATTTGTTTTAACTTTGTTTTGAAGATTAAAGCTTTTGAGCAAAGTTTTGGAGCTTGGAGGTTCAAGAACCCAATCTCTCCCAACTTCGAGTTTAGGTCGTCTCTCTCTCGATCTTCAAGAGGTAAGAGCCGATCTTAAGCTCATTGCATGTTTTAAGTAAGTTTTAAGTAGATCTATGGGATAGAATGCATGTTTAGGTTATGGTTATGTTTATGGGTATAAATGTGTGTTCTTGAACAATGTGGATGCTTGATGTGTTGTAGATGGGGTTTATGATGGTTTGAGGCCCCTAGGAACATGTATGCTTGTGTTTGTGTGTTGTAGAATAGGTTTGATGCATGTTGGTAAGGTTTGGAGGCGAAATGTGCATAGGGAGCCAAGTTTCTGCCCTTTGGCAAAAACCAGGTTCGGCAGCCGAAGGACTTTCGGCCGCCGAACATGGCTGGGGAGGCAGCCTTTCGGCTGTCGAAGCTTGCCCCCGAAAGGAGACTTTCGTCTCTGTCTGGCTGTTTCGGCCGCCGAAAGTGCCGCCGAACATGCATGAGTTTCGTCTCTGTCTGGGAGTTTCGGCCGCCGAAGGTGCCGCCGAACCTGCCTGACTTTCGGCTCTGGAGGGACTTTCGGCCGCCGAACCTGCCGCCTAAAGTGCCCTGTCCAGGCCTCCTTTGCATGTTTTTCTATGGTTGTTTCATGATGTTTTAGGGGGTTTTTGGGGAGTAGTTTATAGTTATGTTCAGGTGTGTTTGGTCCCTCATTTGAGTCCACCTGTGTAAGTTCGGACCTGAGGAACCGAGGACCCCAGCAGTGAGTTCAGCTGCTTCGGTGTTGTCAGAGTCTGCCAGAGGTAAGTGGAACTAAACTTAATCTTTTAAATTAAATATTTTATCATGTTTCATGCATCATGATTATGCAATAGGATGATTGCATCAGTTTCACGAATATGCCGCATTGCATCGATTGTTGTTGATGTGGGTGAATGTTGGATGACGCAATTAGTCCATGACAGGAAGACCAGGACCCCATTCTACGGCCTGGCACAGAGTAAGGAAAGACCAGGACCCCATTCTACGGCCTGGCACGGTAATGGGACTCGAAGACCAGGAGCCCAGAGGAGGCCCTGGGATAATGGTAAGTAATGTATGTATGACAGAAAGACCAGGACCCCATGCTACGGCCTGACACAGAGTTAGCTTGGACCAATTGGTGACAAGTTCACCCAACCCTTATGTGAATTGTCTGTGTTATGATGCATCTCATTGGAGCATAGTGTTATTATGTTTTATAGTTCTACTCACTGGGCTTTTAGCTCACCCCTCTCCCTTTTACCCCCAGGCTTGCAGGTACAGTATAGAGCAGGAGTCCGGATAGAGTAAAGAAGTCATGTTTATGTAATAGCTAGCAATGGACATGATCAAATTGTAATGTAATGTCTTAATCAGTATAGATAGGTAATGAGATGATGTATATGGATGTTAGAGGTGTGCTTGACCATAGAATGTTGTTATCCCTTTTAATACATGATCTTAGAGATTTTATGATGTTTATGCAAACCAACTCAACATATGTTATGCCACCCATTTGGGGGCACTGATGAGATCCCACAGAGGGATCAATGTTTATGAGTTATGTTATATACAGTGCATGCACAGGTTGAGTATGGTTGATGTATATGGAAAGAAAAGTTTTAATTTTTATGTATGTTGTTGATCATGTATGGGATTATACAGGTTTACAGGTTAGATGTTAGGCTTGCTACGGGTCCCGGCGGCCTTAAGCCGATCTGGATCCTAGCGCCGGTAGCGGTCCGATTTTCGGGTCGTTACACTAGCGACCTTAAGTCGACCTGGATCCTAGCGCCAGTGGCGGTCCGATTTTCGGGTCGTTACACCTATTGGCGGCAACACTATTACTGGATCCACAGGCCAGCCTTGGCAGATGTTGTGTCACAATTTGCTTAGGATTGTCCCATATCGGAAAGTTATGAAAGGCAATTCAATTGCACTTAACTGGTTGAGGGATAATTTTTACAACATTCCAGCTTATGCCGATGATGTTACTATTTAGAGATATGCTAAGGCATTCATATTGAGGCTAATTGGTGGATCACTGTTTATAGACAGATCTGTACATATGGTCAATCTAATATTTTTGCTACTCCTAGCAAATTTAAATAGATGTAATCAATACAGCTGGGGTGCAGCATGCCTTGCTTGGCTGTGTAAGGAGTTATGCAAAGTCACATCACCACGGGTCTAGCAAATGGGTGGCGCATTACATATATTGCAAATTTGAGCCTGGGACAGAATAAAAATAATATCACCAAGCATCGCCCAAATAGATCCAATGCTAGATACACTGATAGGCAGTCGGTTAGTGTTTTACTCTAATTTGATACACCTTTGGCAACATACAACTGTTATCATAATAAAAATCATGTTATTAACTATACACAATTTACTGTGTAGGTGGAGTAATGCTAGAACAATTATCGAAGTAACAATGCATGCGCTAGTGCAATTACAGTACCAAAGTTGACTGGATGGAAGCTAAAGAGGTAATTATTTTTATCCTTCATATTTTTTTTGAATGTATGTCAATTAAATATTTTATTTTTAAAGTACTGATAATACTTTATCTATGGAGTTTATATGGGAGCCCTACTTTGACGACATGGTGGATGCTCTGCTGGATTATTGTCTACAAGAAACAAATATGGCGATCAGTTGTGCTACTAATTTGTTTTCATGTTGTTGAGTGGCATCAGCTTAACAGAGTGTCACAACTGTTTGGGTTAGCTCAACCCATTTCACCACCATCATAGCAAACAAATGATCTACATGGCATAAAATTAACATCTTCAGCTACAAACTGGATGGCCGAACATAAACATTAAATTGTGATATGGGAATCTAGGCACCAATAGATAGCTGGCAACATTTCCCTTACTCAATCATTACATTTTTATTCACAATACATGTAATGGTACAAGCGGATTGCACGTCTGTAACGACCCGAAAATCGGACCGCTACCGGCGCTAGGATCCGGGTCGACTTAAGGCCGCCGGGACCCGTAGCAAGCCTGACATAAAACCTGTGAACCTGTATAATCCCATACATGATCAACAACATGCGTAAAAATTTAAAACTTTTCTTTCCATATACATCAACCAATCTCAACCTGCATAAACATAAACATAACCTTGATCCCTCTGTGGGATCTCATCTGTACCCTCAATGGGTGACATACATCTGTTGAGTCGGTTTACATAAACATCATCAAAATCTCTAAGATCATGTATTAAAAGGGATACAACAATCTATGGTCAAGCACACACTAACATCCATAAACCTCATCTCATTACATAACTATACTGATTAAGACTTTACATTACAATTTGATCATGTCCATAACTAGCTATTACATAAGCAATCTTTACTCTAACCGACCTCCTCTTCTATCCTGTACCTGCAAGCCTGGGGGTAAAGGGAGAGGGGTGAGCTAAAAGCCCAGTGAGCTGAACTATAAAACATTTAACACTATGCTTTAATGAAATGCATCATAACACAGACAATCCACATAAGGGTTGGGTGAACTTGTCACCAAATAGTCCAAGTTAACTCTGTGCCAGGCCGTAGAATGGGGTCCTGGTCTTCCTGTCATACATACCTTACTTACCCTTATCCCAGGGCCTCCTCTGGGCTCCTGGTCTTCGAGTCCCAACTCTGTGCCAGGCCGTAGAATGGGGTCCTGGTCTTTCCTTACTCTGTGCCAGGCCGTAGCATGGGGCCTGGTCTTTCTTACTCTGTGCCAGGCCTGTAGCATGGGGCCTGGTCTTCCTGTCATGGACTAATTGGGTCATCCTACATTCACCCACATCAACAACCATCGATGCAATGCGGCATATTCGTGAATACTAATGCAATCATCCTATTGCATAATCATGATGCATGAAACATGATAAAACATTTAATTTAAAAGATTTAGTTTAGTTCCACTCACCTCTGGCTGACTCTGACAACACCGAAGCAGCTGAACTCACTGCTGGGGTCCTCGGTTCCTCGGGTCCGAACCTACACAGGTGGACTCAAATGAGGGACCAAACATACTAGAACATATCTCTAAACTACTCCCCAAAAACCCCCTAAAACATCCTGAAAAAAATCACACAGAGATATGCATGAAATGGCTGAACAGGGCACTTTCGGCGGCACCTTCGGCGGCCGAAAGTCCTGGACAGATCCGAAAGTCAGGCAGGTTCGGCGGCACCTTCGGCGGCCGAATCTCCCAGACAGAGACGAAAGTCCTCTTTCGGGGGCAAGCTTCGGCAGCCGAATGCTGCCTCCACAAGGGGGTTCGGCGGCCGAAACTCCCTTCGGCGGCCGAACCTGGTTTCTGCCAGAAGGGCAGAAACTTGGTTCACATGAACCCCTTGCCTCCCAAAACCTCAAATCAAGCATATATCTCAACCAAATCATGCATACAAGTTCCTAGGGGTCTCAAACAGTCATACACCCCACTACAACACTTCAAACACACAAAATCCACACACATTGTTCAAAACATCAATATAACCCATAACTCAACATATACCCTAACATGCCTTTCTACCCATAGATCTTGCATAAAACTTACTTAAAACACATAAGGAGCTTAAGATCAGCTCTTACCTCTTGAAGATCGAGAGGGAGACGACCTAAACTTGGAGATCCACGAAAATGAGCTCCTGAGTTCCCAAAGCTCCAAAACTTGGTTTAAATGCTCAAAACTTGCAATGTGAGTTTAAAACTTAAGAAAAATGGAAGAGATTTGGAAGAAGAACACAAGAGTTGCAAAAGGGAAGGTCGGAAACTTGCTGTGGCCGAAAATGGGAGAAAACTCACCCATTTCGGCTAAGTGCCCCTTTTATAGGTGGCTGGCCAGGCCACGTTCGGGGGCCGAATGCGCTCCCGCATCCATGCAATGTTCGGCGGCCGAACCTGACTTTCGGCGGCCGAAACTGGACTTCCCTAACTCATGCTTTCGGGGGCCTAACGTGCCTCCAAAACGCATGCATGTTCGGCGGCCGAACTTGACTTTCGGCGGCCGAACTTGACTTTCGGCGGCCGAACCTGGGTTTTCCTCCAAGGACTTTTCATGCAAAAACTCATTTAAGTTCATACTTAAAACCATTAAAAACATGAAAACATTTAAAAAAAAACATGATTTTACCCTACTAGAGGCTTCCGACATCCGAGATTCCACCGGACGGTAGGAATTCCGATACCGGAGTCTAGCCGGGTATTACATTCTCCCCCCCTTAAGAACATTCGTCCCCGAATGTTCCTCAACTAGTACATGCATAGCAAAACAACATAACATACATACATAACACCTAGCACACAAGGATACTAACCTTTAAAAGAGATGGGGATATTGCTGGAGCATGGACTCCCGTGTCTCCCAGGTGCACTCTTCCATCTTGTGGTGGTTCCATAGGACTTTCACCATCGGGATTTCCTTGTTTCTTAGCTTTCTGATCTGAGTGTCTATGATCCGCACTGGCTGCTCAACATAGGTAATATCCTCTTGGATCTCCACATCAGGCTCACTAAGAACCTGGCCCGGATCTGACACAAATTTCCTCAACATTGAAACATGGAAAACCGGATGGATTCTTGCCATTGAAGCAGGCAAATCTAGCTTGTACGACACGTTCCCAATCTTCTGCAAGATTTCGAAGGGTCCGATGTATCGTGGGGCTAGTTTACCTTTCTTCCCAAAGCGAACCACTCCTTTCATTGGAGACACCTTAAGCAATACCAGATCCCCCTCCTGAAACTCTACCTGTCTTCTGCGGACGTCTGCATAACTCTTCTGTCTGCTTGCAGCAGTCTTGATTCTCTCTCTGATTATGGGTACCACCCTGCTGGTGATCTCCACTAGCTCAGGCCCTGCCAAGGCCTTTTCTCCAACTTCCTCCCAGCAAACAGGTGACCTGCACTTCCTCCCATATAAAGCTTCATATGGAGCCATCCCGATGCTAGCATGATGGCTGTTATTGTAGGCAAACTCCACCAGAGGTAGATGCTGCCTCCAAGAACCGCCAAAGTCCAGCACGCACATTCTAAGCATATCCTCGATAGTCTGGATGGTCCTTTCGGACTGTCCGTCCGTCTGTGGATGGAAGGCAGTGCTAAAGTCCAACCTGGTACCCATGGCATTCTGCAGACTCCGCCAAAACCTGGAGGTGAACTGGGGCCCTCTATCTGACACTATAGAAACAGGAACCCCATGCAGTCTGACTATCTCATCAACGTACACCTGCGCCAACTTGTCCACAGAATAGCCACTCCTGACAGGGATGAAGTGAGCAGATTTGGTGAGTCTGTCCACAATCACCCATATGGAGTCCAATCTGTTGGACATCGCCGGTAGCCCCACTACGAAGTCCATAGCTATATTCTCCCATTTCCACTCTGGAATAGGTAGCGGGTTAAGCATTCCAGCCGGCTTCTGATGTTCCAGCTTCACCCTCTGACATACTTCGCAGGCTGACACAAACTGTGCCACTTCTTTCTTCATAGCTGGCCACCAGTAAACTTTCTTCAGATCTTGATACATCTTGGTGGCTCCGGGGTGAATGCTGTATCTTGCATTATGAGCCTCTCTCATAATGTCGCCTTTTAGCCCTATGTCATCTGGTACACACAATCGACTCCCATAGCGGAGGATCCCCTTATTGTCAAATCTGAACTCACTGTCCTTGCCTGACTGAACAGTCCTGGCAATCTTCACTAACTCTGGGTCCTCATGCTGTTTCTGAGCCACCTGCTCCAGAAACACGGGTGTCACTTTCATCTGAGCAACCAAGGCACCTGTACCAGATAACTCTAACTGTAAACCTTCCTCAATGAGCTTGTAAAACTCCTTCACCACTGGTCTCCTCTCTGCCGTGATGTGGGATAGACTGCCTAGTGACTTCCGGCTTAGGGCGTCTGCCACGACATTCGCCTTACCCGGATGATACTGAATCTTGCAATCATAGTCACTCAGCAGCTCTACCCATCTTCTCTGTCTTAAGTTCAAGTCTCTTTGACTCAGGATGTACTGCAGGCTTTTATGATCTGTGAAGATCTCACATTTTACCCCATAGAGGTAGTGCCTCCACATCTTGAGTGCAAAGATTACTGCTGCCATCTCAAGGTCATGTGTGGGGTAATTCAACTCATGCTTCTTTAGCTGCCTAGAAGCATAAGCAATCACCTTCTCATTCTGCATCAGTACACAACCCAGTCCCACACGGGACGCATCACAAAAGACTGTAAAGTCTGCATCACTAGATGGCAGAGCTAAAACTGGTGCTGAAATCAACCTCTTCTTAAGCTCTTCAAAACTCTCCTCACACTGGTCGGTCCACAGAAATTTCTGATTCTTCCTGGTCAGTCTGGTCAGAGGAGCTGTAATTTTTGAGAAGTCCTGAACGAACCTCCTGTAGTAACCTGCCAAACCCAAGAAACTCCTGATCTCCGTCACTGAAGTGGGTCTAGGCCAGTTAGCCACAGTTTCTGTCTTCTTGGGGTCCACCTCAATCCCATTCCCTGACACTACATGCCCCAAGAACGAAATGCTCCTTAGCCAGAACTCACACTTAGAGAACTTGGCATACAAGCCATGTTCCCTCAAGGTCTGTAGAACCAACCTCAGATGATGGGCATGCTCCTCTGCATTCCTGGAATACACCAAGATATCATCTATGAAGACAATAACGAAGTGATCCAGGTACTGGCTAAACACTCTGTTCATGAGGTCCATGAATGCTGCAGGGGCGTTAGTTAACCCGAACGGCATCACAAGGAACTCAAAATGCCCATATCTGGTCCTGAAAGCTGTCTTTGGAACGTCCTCTTCCCTGATCCTCAACTGATGGTACCCCGATCTCAGATCTATTTTAGAGAAACAACCCGCTCCTGCTAGCTGGTCGAATAGATCGTCGATCCTTGGCAATGGGTACTTGTTCTTGGTAGTGACTTTGTTCAACTGCCTGTAGTCGATACAAAGTCTAAGGGATCCATCCTTCTTTCTCACGAACAAAACCGGAGCACCCCAGGGTGAGGTACTCGGTCGGATGAAGCCCTTGTCTACCAGCTCCTGCAACTGCTCCTTTAACTCTTTCAATTCTGCTGGCGCCATCCTGTAGGGAGGGATAGAGATCGGTCGGGTTCCAGGCATCAGTTCTATCTCGAACTCTATCTCCCTAGCAGGTGGTAAACCTGGCAGTTCGTCTGGGAATACATCTAAGAACTCTCTCACCACTGGCACCGAGGCGGGCTCTCTGACCTGACTGCTAAGCTCTCTCACATGAGCTAAGTACCCCTGACATCCCTTCCTAAGCAACCTACGAGCCTGAAGAGCTGAGATCATACCTCTAGGTGTACCCCTCCTGTCTCCTCTGAAGACGACCTCTGATCCATCCTGACCTCTGAACCTGACTACCTTGTCCCTGCAGTCCAAGGTAGCACCATGGGTAGATAACCAGTCCATCCCTAGAATGACGTCAAAATCTGTCAAATCTAGAACCACTAGGTCGGCGGACAAGCATCTTCCCTCAACAAACACAGGACTACACTGGCAGACTGACTCTGCCACAGATGGATCACACTTGGGTCCACTGACCCAGAGAGGACACTCTAACCCAGAAGTCATCAGACCTGACCTCTCCACGGCTCTCGGAGCAATAAAAGAATGAGATGCACCAGGGTCCATCAAGGCATACACATCTGAACAACCAATAATTAAGTTACCTGCCACTACGGTGTTAGATGCATCTGCCTCCTGCTGTGTCATTGTGAAGATCCGTGCTGGAGCTGATGGACCTTCACCTCCGAAACCCGCTGAAGAAGAGGCTGCTCCTCTCCCTCTGCCTCTGCCACTGGCCTGAGTCATGGCTGGAGCTGCTGGCTGCGCTACACTGCCTGAAGCTGTCTGCTGGGACTGAGCCATCGGGGCCGCTCTTGGACAGTCTCGAGCTATATGCCCCTCCTGGCCACATCTGAAGCAGGTGTTCGTCCTAAACCGACATACTCCCTTGTGTGGTCTACCACACCTTGCACAAATTGCATTATCCGCACCAGAGCTTGAGCCACTTCCAAATCCCAGACTAGACTTGACTTTATTCCAGAACTTGTTCTTCTTACCCTTGGGTTTACCCCATCTCTTACTGCCTGAAGCTGCTGCACTCAAGGTAGAGGGATCTAACCTTCCCCCACCCGGAGTTTTAGAACCGGAAGACTGTGCCACTGACTGCTTGACTGTCCCCTGAACGATGGCACTAGCCTCCATTTTCCTGGCCATATCTACTATGGCATGGAAGCTCTCCCTGTCCACTGACTGAATCAAGGAGGAATACCTGGAATGGAGTTTCATAACATACCTCCTTGACCTCTTCGAATCTGTGTCCAGACTCTGCCCAGAAAAAGGCAACAGCTCCATAAATCTATCGGTGAACTCTTCCACACCCATTTCATCCGTCTGCCTCAACTGTTCAAACTCTATCATCTTCAGCTCCCTTGAACTATCGGGAAAAGCCCATCCTGCAAACTCGTTTGCGAACTCCTCCCAAGTCATGCTGTCCACTCTCGGGTTCACATAATTCTTGAACCACTCCCGTGCCTTCTTGCACTTAAGCGTGAACCCGGCCATCTGAATGGCTCTACTGTCATCAGCCCCAATCTCCTCTGTAATCACTTTAACCCTTTCAAGGTATACAAATGGGTCATCCCCTTTTTCATACTGAGGAGCACCCAATTTCATGTAATCGGTCATTTTAACCTTGCTCCCACTGGCTGAGCTAGGTCTAGATGGCTGAACAACTGGGACTGCTGGTTCTGTAGGTAGTGGAGGTGGTGCAACATTTTCTGAGGTAGGGTTTGCTGGACTTGGATAGTAGGGTGGAGGTGGATACATTGGGTACTGAGAGTATGGTGGGTAGTATGGTGGGTATGGCATCTGTGTGGGATAAGGAGTGAAGCTAGGGTAATCCGATGTACCTCCCATCGAATACCCGGGATGTTGTGAGAAATGTGGGTAGTGAGGTGGCTGTACAAATCCCGAGGCCTGAGTGCCTCCTTGGGACTCTCCCATTCCTTCTTCTGACATACTGACTCCCAAACTGCCATCCCTCCTCTGTTCTACGTCCATATCATCCCCCATATCCTCTGACGCTCCTCCCTGAACTGTTCCTCTAACTGATCTGCTTCTACCCAAATCCAAAGACCTTCTAGGGTCTCTTGCAGCTCTTTCTCTATTAGACCTGCTAGACATTGCCCTGGGCAATGCTGGAGGACGGGCACTCATGCCCTCATCCTCAGGTGGCACTCCAGTCAATCGTGCAGATCGACGAGTTCCTCTCATCCTGTTTTCTGAAAAACAGTACACAGTACATAATCATTAGCATCATATGGTTCATGTGGGCACACATGAACCCGCATCACATACATCACCTATCATAGCACATCATTAATGCACATGCATATAGTCATGGCATTTCACATCATCATGCAAGACAGGACTCCACATCCTATCCTAGTGGACATGATCTTCCCTATCGTGCTTGACCTTCTATAACATCTATGAGCCCGACACTCTAGGTCCGACTATATGAACCTAGGGCTCTGATACCACTCTGTAACGACCCGAAAATCGGACCGCTACCGGCGCTAGGATCCGGGTCGACTTAAGGCCGCCGGGACCCGTAGCAAGCCTGACATAAAACCTGTGAACCTGTATAATCCCATACATGATCAACAACATGCGTAAAAATTTAAAACTTTTCTTTCCATATACATCAACCAATCTCAACCTGCATAAACATAAACATAACCTTGATCCCTCTGTGGGATCTCATCTGTACCCTCAATGGGTGACATACATCTGTTGAGTCGGTTTACATAAACATCATCAAAATCTCTAAGATCATGTATTAAAAGGGATACAACAATCTATGGTCAAGCACACACTAACATCCATAAACCTCATCTCATTACATAACTATACTGATTAAGACTTTACATTACAATTTGATCATGTCCATAACTAGCTATTACATAAGCAATCTTTACTCTAACCGACCTCCTCTTCTATCCTGTACCTGCAAGCCTGGGGGTAAAGGGAGAGGGGTGAGCTAAAAGCCCAGTGAGCTGAACTATAAAACATTTAACACTATGCTTTAATGAAATGCATCATAACACAGACAATCCACATAAGGGTTGGGTGAACTTGTCACCAAATAGTCCAAGTTAACTCTGTGCCAGGCCGTAGAATGGGGTCCTGGTCTTCCTGTCATACATACCTTACTTACCCTTATCCCAGGGCCTCCTCTGGGCTCCTGGTCTTCGAGTCCCAACTCTGTGCCAGGCCGTAGAATGGGGTCCTGGTCTTTCCTTACTCTGTGCCAGGCCGTAGCATGGGGCCTGGTCTTTCTTACTCTGTGCCAGGCCTGTAGCATGGGGCCTGGTCTTCCTGTCATGGACTAATTGGGTCATCCTACATTCACCCACATCAACAACCATCGATGCAATGCGGCATATTCGTGAATACTAATGCAATCATCCTATTGCATAATCATGATGCATGAAACATGATAAAACATTTAATTTAAAAGATTTAGTTTAGTTCCACTCACCTCTGGCTGACTCTGACAACACCGAAGCAGCTGAACTCACTGCTGGGGTCCTCGGTTCCTCGGGTCCGAACCTACACAGGTGGACTCAAATGAGGGACCAAACATACTAGAACATATCTCTAAACTACTCCCCAAAAACCCCCTAAAACATCCTGAAAAAAATCACACAGAGATATGCATGAAATGGCTGAACAGGGCACTTTCGGCGGCACCTTCGGCGGCCGAAAGTCCTGGACAGATCCGAAAGTCAGGCAGGTTCGGCGGCACCTTCGGCGGCCGAATCTCCCAGACAGAGACGAAAGTCCCCTTTCGGGGGCAAGCTTCGGCAGCCGAATGCTGCCTCCACAAGGGGGTTCGGCGGCCGAAACTCCCTTCGGCGGCCGAACCTGGTTTCTGCCAGAAGGGCAGAAACTTGGTTCACATGAACCCCTTGCCTCCCAAAACCTCAAATCAAGCATATATCTCAACCAAATCATGCATACAAGTTCCTAGGGGTCTCAAACAGTCATACACCCCACTACAACACTTCAAACACACAAAATCCACACACATTGTTCAAAACATCAATATAACCCATAACTCAACATATACCCTAACATGCCTTTCTACCCATAGATCTTGCATAAAACTTACTTAAAACACATAAGGAGCTTAAGATCGGCTCTTACCTCTTGAAGATCGAGAGGGAGACGACCTAAACTTGGAGATCCACGAAAATGAGCTCCTGAGTTCCCAAAACTCCAAAACTTGGTTTAAATACTCAAAACTTGCAATGTGAGTTTAAAACTTAAGAAAAATGGAAGAGATTTGGAAGAAGAACACAAGAGTTGCAAAAGGGAAGGTCGGAAACTTGCTGTGGCCGAAAATGGGAGAAAACTCACCCATTTCGGCTAAGTGCCCCTTTTATAGGTGGCTGGCCAGGCCACGTTCGGGGGCCGAATGCGCTCCCGCATCCATGCAATGTTCGGCGGCCGAACCTGACTTTCGGCGGCCGAAACTGGACTTCCCTAACTCATGCTTTCGGGGGCCTAACGTGCCTCCAAAACGCATGCATGTTCGGCGGCCGAACTTGACTTTCGGCGGCCGAACCTGGGTTTTCCTCCAAGGACTTTTCATGCAAAAACTCATTTAAGTTCATACTTAAAACCATTAAAAACATGAAAACATTTTACAAAAAAACATGATTTTACCCTACTAGAGGCTTCCGACATCCGAGATTCCACCGGACGGTAGGAATTCCGATACCGGAGTCTAGCCGGGTATTACAACGTCGGTAGGTGTCTCAAAAGGAAGTATCTATTAGAGTAGTGGTAACTTTTAGTTCTGTATTCATTAGAAAATTAATTACAGTAATAATTTTCATTTCATCTTTAATAAATATAACAGGAGGATGGTCTGGAGAACTTTCGCTTATGGATGAGTGAACTGCGACACCCAATAATGGATAAGATTGAAAATGCAGTTAATTCAATATTTTATGCATTGAAAATGTTTGATCACATTTCCTAAGTGCCACCTCCATAGCTGGCACCATCTTCCCAACTAATTCCATATGACATATATGATGCACCCCCGGCCTCTAGGAATACTCCAAAACATTGTCCCCAGATTACCAGGCCTTCAAAGGAGATAGAGATTCCTCGATCTACGCCTGACCCTGGAGTAATATAGGTACTAGCACTAGTTTTATTCCATCCATACGGCTCGTACACAAAAGTGGGCCAATCTTCGCACGTGCTTACTTATAGAGACGATTTTCTGAGTCAGTATACAGGATGGGTGCCAGGGCTTTCTTCTATGCCTTATTAGTCATTTACTCCAACACCCTACACATACGATCAGACAAGCATGTCGTTCGACTTCTTCTCTCTAGCGCAGACACAAACTCTATCTGAGTCCGTTTTTCCTGCATTCCCTCGACAATCAGTGGATGATCCATTAAGTCGGCTTAACTTATTTAGTTATGATTTTCCTGAGTGGTTTTCATCAACACCTCATTCAGGTGATTTTGGATTTACAGCTCAGAATCCAATTGTTGGGGAGAGTTCAAGGTCTCGATCTTAACCTCCTAATTTAAATCTATTTATGGTAGATGATGATGCTGGAAATCTAGAGGAGGCTTAACAGGAACCATTATTTGACGGGCATCATTACAACACAAGGTGCCCTCAAGAGAGGAGACCACGACAGTATGGAATAGAAAGTCATCTGCATGGTCATCACCAAAAGCCGGCCATCCAAAACTATGTTATTTTAAATTTAATTTCGATATTCAATTTTGTAAATTTTAATTTAAATGTTGTTACTATCAATATTCATTTGCAAAAATTAAATTTAATGATATAATTATTTTGATTTTGATTTTTTGATTATAAATATTTAAGTTAAGGTGAATGAAAATTTATGTCATACTTCATGATTTATTGAAAAAATAATTTAGGGAGGAAGGAAAAATTAAAAAAAAAAAAAGATTAAGCAATATTTTTAAAATATATTAATAATATTATTTTTTATTTTTTTATTTTTTAAATATTATTTTTTACTTTTTTAATTTAATAAAAAGTCGGCTAGCAAAAAGTGTCTGTCAGCCGACAAGCAAGCTTATCGTGTTTTAAAAGCACGGAAAGCTTGTCTTTTAAAATTATAAAAAAAAGATAATGATTGCCTGATATTTTTATGAAGAGCGCCGGCTAATCATTTTAATAAAAAAAATTAAAAATTAGACCTGTCACGTTGGTGGTCAAATTTTTCTTTAGCAAATAAAACTAAAGACAACCTAAAGTGCCAATTTTTTTCCCCAGGGAACACTAAATTGGTAAAAAGCTCTAAAGGGTTTTTTACCAAAGTAGGAGTGGGAGATCTTTTATTTATAAATTTAGGGTTAGAATTTTTTGTGAATTTGGAGTTGGACTGTTAAGTGACAGTCGAAAAGAGTATCTGGCGCCTATTTGATAGGCGTCAGACCATTATTTATTTATTTATTTATTATTTATAAAAATGGCCTGGCGCCATTGTAAGTGGCGCTATAAATAGTGTCAGACCATTATTTATTTATTATTTGTAAGAATGGTCTAGCGCCATTATAAGTGGCGTCAGGTTATTATTTGTTTTATTTATTTATTAAAATATTATAATTATATTAATTAATTAATCTATAAGTGTATGAATATTTAAAATTATAAAAATTAAATTTATTTTTATTGGACTGTTATTATGTAGTCGTACATAATCACAGAATAATATTAATGTCCTAATATTTTGGAGAGTTATGAAATATATATTATTATATGATTTGATAACCGTCAGATTTCTATCACTTTAGGAGAGACTAAACCCGAAAAAGTGAAATAGATCCAAGTATCAGAAATCCACTTCATTTAGCCGGTCCAGCATCTTCGATCCTGATCCAGACACGGAGGCAGAACGGACTGCCTACGAGTCCGGATCCTGCATGAGGAGTCTAGTCCGATGATATGACTTGAAGAAGGACAGCAGACCCAGTCAATTTACAGTCCTGCCCGCATGTGCGTCAGGAAATTAAATGGCCGCCTGACGTGAAGAGGGGTCCTGATACTTCTGTGCGTACGGACCTGGATGACAGGAAACACTGTAACATGCCATTAAACATCACTAGCGGACAAAGAAAAAAGAACAAAAAAAAAGGATAAAAGGGAAGAAACATCTTCTTTCCATCTAAGCTTACACATGACTACTATAAACCTCTGTATTCTGAATTTCAGAATATCATGATTTTAATTACTGTATTTTATATTAATTTATTAAAATATAATATAAAAAATTTATTATAATAAAAAAATATAATATAAATAAAATTATTAAATTAATATTATATAAAAATAATATATTAATTAATTAATATAATTATAATATTTTAATAATTAATATTATCATAAAATTAATATTATTCTGTAATCATGTACAAATGGACAAATCAGTCCAATAAAAATAAATTTAATTTTTATAATTTTAAATATTCATATTAATTAATTTATCTATTTTGTTATTAATTATTTAATTCAGTATTTTTTATATATATTTAATAACAGATAAATAAATTTATAATTAGTATTTAATTATAATATTATTATAAAAATATACTAAAATTAACAAAATATATTATAAAAAAATTATTATAATAAAAAAATATAATACAAATATAACTATTAAATTAATATAATATAAAAATAATATATTAATTAATTAATATAATTATAATATTTTAATAATTAATAAAATTAAAAAAATCATGGTCTAGCGCTCAAAATGGCTCCAGACTATTCTTAAAAATAAAAAAAAATAAATAATGGTCTGACGCTATTTATAGCGGCGCCAAACCATTTTTAAAAATAAAAATAAAAAAATAAATAATGGTCTGGCGCCATTTAGAATAGCGCCAGGCTCTGGCGCCTATTAGATAGGCGCCAAATACTTTTTTCGATTCTCACCTGACAATTTAACTCCAAATCCACAAATAATTATTCTCTAACACAAAATTCACAAATAAAAGATCTACCACCCCTAATCTAGCAAAAAGCCCTTGTTGGGCAGCACAGTCTGGAGAGCAATATATTCAATAACGACCAAACAATGGCACCTCATTAGGTAGGAGCAGATTATGGATCTCTAGGCCCTAGAAGCTCAGAAGGCCCAATAACAAGCAAGTGTTTCCAATCCAAGAAGTTAAAAAGCCCCCTAGAGCTCAACCAACCACAACTATCTAAACCCACTCTTTTAATGGATAGAAGGCCAAGGAATATAAGCAGCATCAATTTGGACCCTCTTACTCAATCTAGTATAATCTCAAGGTTAGGGAACAAAATCTTATCCTATAGAATATAAGTTTCTTTAGCCCAACTCCTGCTCATATGATAATTTTTTCTTGAAGGAATTTCAACAGCAAGAACTGAACACCTGGAATAAGACGAAATGAGAATTTACTGGAAAGCTTGCACCAATTCAAATTAATTGCCAATCACTTGGCCTAGAAGAATTTCTTCCCCTCGATGACCTCATTAAAATTGCTCTAATAATGAAAGGCCAGAAACATAATCTCCAAAATTCAGAGGGAGTAAAGATCCAAGCCATGACTCAAGGAAGTCAGGAAACTAATGCTAGATCTTATTGCACCTAGAAAAGGTTGGCTTGAGCTCGCGGCACCCTATCGTCTTAGGTGATAATACAGGAAATACAATCCCCAGGAAAGCAAGAAGTAGTTGTACAAGCATCTTTGAGTGGTAGCAAACGCACTGCAACCTATGAAGAAATTGTCACTGCACCTAACAAGAAATATGGAATAGTGAAGCAAGATATTGAGATGAGGGAGGCCAGTCGGGTGTGGCCTCACATTCCCAAATAAAATGGATCAACCGAAATCGTCAAGGGCTGGAGGGTCCCTTGATAATTTGTCATCTTAAAGAGCTATGCTGTGCTCACTCTCTAGACATTTTGTATCTTATGGAGACCAAGAACAGTGATAGATTCGTTAGAAAGAAACTATCTAGCTATGGCTATGTGGATATGCTTTTTGTATCTCCTTTTGGTTCTAGTGGAGGCCTAGTCTTAGTTTGGAAGCATCATCTGTTAGTCTTAATGGAAAGATATTTCTCATTCTTTATCCATGTAACCTTTGTAGATATTGCTATGACTAATACTTGGTCTATTGTTTTTATGTATGCTAGTTCTATTCCTAAAGATCATATTGAGTAATTTGATCTTTCTAGGAGATTTCAATTCAATAGAAAGATTTCAATTCAGTTCTTTATTCCTGGGAGAAAAAAATAAGGGAATTGAGTAACAGATATGGCGGTTAGCTCTTTTAAGAATTTTATCAACTCCTTGGGCCTAGTTGGTATAGGTCTCAAGGGCATGGCTTATACATGGAACAACAAAAGGGATAGTACCCAGCACATTCAGGAATGACTTGATTGCTCCCTAGCAACCCTTTTTTTGCTCAATATGTTTCGTCTGGCGGTGGTTGAACACTTAGTGGCATAGGATCGGATCATAGGCCTTTATTGATCAGTCTCTCTTTTATAATGCCAAGAGCCAAGAAGCTATTTTTCTTTGATTCTTGTTTGGTTGATAACCCAAGGGTTCTAGAGTTAATTGAGAATTCCTTGTATGGGTATTTCAGAGGGACCCCCATGTCCAACACCCATTCTAAACTCAAGGCTTGTAGGAGAGCTCTTTTGGAATGGAATAGAAACAACACTACCAATTCTCAGTTGCGTATAAAGCATCTCCAAGAGGAACTAGTGAAAACCAAAACCTCTATACAAAGTTGGAATTCTGAGGTTGTCAGAAGTATTGAGAAAGAGCTTGCCATAGAAATCATCAATGAAGAAAAATTCTAGGCACTATGACTCTGGAATGGCCCTTTTTACATCACATGCTTGGGTGTTTTGGGTTCCATGGAAAATGGACTAATTGGGTGGTGCAATGTGTGACAATGGTGACATTCTCCTATTAAGTTAATGGTCACAGGTTTGGTTATATAACCCCGTCTCGAGGAATCTGACAAGGGGATCTCCTCTCCCCTATTTGTTCCTCGCCGTGGCTGAAATTCTCGCCCATGCTATCAAGTCATCAGCTATACATGGTTTTTCTACATCTAGACATGGACCATTTGTCTCCCATCTCCTTTTTGCAGACGATTCTATTTTATCCTCACAAGCTTTAGTAGAGTAAGCTGAAATTATCGAGGCCACTCTCCATAGGTACTCATAAGCTAGCGGTCAAGCTATTAACTTGGACAAGTCAGCCATTATTCTTAACTAGAATGTCTCAGTTCCTCTTAGGAGAAGGATATCTGCTTGCATTAACATTAAGCAGATTCTATCCTATGATCATTTCTTGGGACTTCCATCTCAACTTCAACAATCGAACCCATACTATTTTGACTGTATCAGAGAAAAGGTTGAAAATAAATGTACTGGATGGAAGGAGAAGTTGCTCTCTAAGAAGAGGGGGGGAAGATGTTCTAATCAAAGTAGTTTCCTTGGTCATTCCTATCTATACTATGTTTTATTTTCACCTACCATCCACCTTGTGCTCCAAAATTAATAGCATTATAGCTAATTTCTGGTGGGGGAAGAATAAAGAAAAGCGAAAGCTACATTGGATTGCTTGGTAAAATGTGTGATCCAAAAGTAGGAGGAGGATTAGGTTTTTGCAATATGAAAGCTTTAACAAACCACTGCTAGCCAAACAGGGCTGGTGTATCCTTAAAAATCCAGATTCCCTCTTAACTTGCATTCTCAAAGGCAAGTGCTTTCTTTCTACCTCTTTCATAAATGCAAAACAGGGTAATAGGGCATCATGGGGCTAGCAAAGCATATTATGGGGCAAGGATATTATTGCACAAGGCATTAGATGGCATCTTGACAACAGGAAAGCATTTTTTGTAAAGAGGAACCTTGGATTCTAACTCTCTTCCTAACATCTATCAGGTTAAAGTGAATCACGATTCTAGCATTTCACGAGTCTATCAACTCTTCAACATAAGATCAAAAACTTGGAATAATTCCTTAGTGGAGGCTAATTTTGAAAGGCAAGAAGCAGAATAAGTAATGGCTATTCTTACCAATCTCTTTGACTGAGAGGATCAAATAGTCTGGCAATATGACAAACATAAAGTATTCTCAATTCATTCTTCCTATAGATTAATTAGAGCAAGGTCAATTTCAAATGCATAGAGTCAAGATTTTTGAAAGCAATTATGAAAGCTAAATATGCCTAACAAGATTAAGGTTTTTCTGTGGCTTTTTTGCCTTGAATGCCTCCCCTGCAAAGATCTCATTCATTCTCCGATGAGGGCGATTGATCCAAATTGTAGTTTCAGTGGACAATCAGAATCATTAGAACACTTATTCTTTCATGCCCGCATGCTATGCATATTTGGATTAATTCTCCTCTCTGCCTCTAATCATCCTTGATTGCATGATCAAATGTGATGGAGAAATGGAAAGAAATAAGTACAATTATTTTTCAAAATCCAGAAAGGTAGAACCTCTTGCAATTGTTAGGCTTTATTTTGCGGAAAATTTGGAAAGATAGGAATGATTTCACCTTCAATCAAACTACAACATTGATAGACATGGTTATCTCTGTAGCCATCCATGCTCACGAGGAATTTCTGGAAGCTAACTTGCTTTCTCAAAGTCTACCCCCTACTCTCTCGCCTTCTTCTTCCTCATGGTAAACTCTACTAGAAAATTTTATTAAATTAAATTTTGATGCTGCTTCGGACAGTAGAAGGAATTGTGGAGTATTCTCAATTGTTGTCAGGGATTGCTAAGGCAGAATCTTGGATTAGTGCTGTCGTTTATGGAATTTCATATCCCTTACTTATAGAAAACATCACATGCCAGAAAGCCTTGCGTCTTGCCATTAGGAAAAGCTGGCCAAAGGTAATCGTGGAAGGTGATTCAACTATAACTATCAATGCTTGTAGAGGAGCCTCCTCCCCGATTATCATTTCAAACCAAGTTGTTGATTCTTTAGAGCTGGCCAAATGTTGTCCATCGGTTTGTTTTTCCTTCATTAGAAGGGAAGTAAATCAAGAAGCTCATGTGCTTGGAAGAAGTTCATTAGCGATATTTCTTTTAGATTGTATTTTTATTCTCAAATAAACTTTGTAACCTTCTCTCTACCGAGATAACGACTTCAATGAATTCTATCTTTCATAAAAAAAAAAAAATAAGAAGAACAACAATGAGAGTTAAAAAGTAATGAAATTATTATAGAAAAATAATTGTCACTTCACTCCATTCTAAATTATATATATATATGCTATTTTAATTAAGCACCTCATACATTCTTGAACAACTAGCCAATTATCTATGCATTAAATTATCTATTTTCACCTATTTCATAATTATAGAAATATAAATTAAGTTTATTTTCCAATAGAATAATATTAGTAATGCTACATCAAATAATTAAGAATTAGATCTATTGAGATTCAATATCCGAACCATTCAATTGATTAGGATGAGATTCCAATGGTTCATATAAAAGGTGATATCTTAAAACATCTAGTTATTTGAAAAATTAGATATTTCATATAATGCAATATCAAATAGCTGAGAAGATGATTTTATATTTTTATTTCGACTTTAACTCTATATATAGACAAAAAGTATAGGAAGAAGAGAATTCCAACTATTATATAATAAGAGTTCTAAGGCTAATCTTATTTTCTGAATTTAAATAGTAGAGACTTGTCCTTTGCTCCTTAGATCTTATTTATAACTTAAGATTGGAGTGGGTGTAGCAACCAATTCATCCTTTATCATTAATTCTCTTTTATAAATTTTACTCGTAAACTTTACCTAGAGTAGCATCACTTAACATATGTATTGATATATAGTGATTATATATATTTATAGGCTATTTAAAGAGACATATCACCACAAGAATTCAACAAAATACAAATAAAATTCACAAATGTACGGAGACAAATGAATTTTATATCTATTTGTAAGTTTGTTTATATCAATTTAATTTTACAAACTGATTACACGTTTATTTAGAAATCTATATGTATCTATTTAATTTTACAAATAAATTATATGTCTATTTGCGAATATATTCATATCCATTTAATTTAAAAATGGATTATATGTCTGTTTGCGAGTCTATTTGTATTCATTTAATTTTACAAACGAATTATATTTTGAGAAGTTATTTGTGTCTATTTAATTTTATAAACATATTATATGTATGTCTATGGATCTATTTGTGACCATTTAATTTTTTAAACGGATTATACGTCCATTTGTGAATCTGTTTACATTTATTTAATGATATAGGACTGATTAGACTCCGTCAGAAGTTTTAACCAATAACATTTGGCTAAGACGAGATAATGGAAACGAGATGGTAGAAACCGAAATAAAAGTCTTATTGAAATTCTTGAAAGATTGAAAAATATCTCAAATAGTCAATGAAAAGTTGTTTATAATAAAAAAAAAACTCTAATATATAAAATTACAAAAATATACAAAAAAATAATTAAAATGTAAAATTGACCCCCTAAACAGTGAAATTTTTGCCTCGAACTTTATGACAGGCCTTTGGCCTTAGTCACATTTTTGAAAGTCCTGCGTCTCAAAATTCCTTTTCTGAAAAGTTATCGTGGGTTTTCATCGGACGTCGACAGCAAAAGTTAGGCCCGATCCAAGTCTGCCGCAAAGTCCAAAGCTAATTGCTCCGTATCATTCCCTCCACTTGTAAAAAACTCAATCTTGAGTTGTCATCAGCAGGATAGTACTGAAATAGATCCGCCACGTTAAATGTCTTGAAAATTTTTATCTCATTTAGGAGGTCAAGAACATAGACATTGTCATTAATCTTTTGAATGATCCGAAATAGACCAATTTTCTTGGGGTCAAACTTTTTTTGTTCTGCACCACGTTTCTTACGTAACTACACCATAACTTGGTCATCAACATTGAAGGACTTGAAATGCCTATGTTTATCTGCTGTAGCTTTATACTTGTCATTGGCTTTTGTAAGGCATTGTTGTACTTGTTTGAAAACGTTCACATGCTGCTTTGCCAAGTTACTTGCTGCAATACTGTTGTGAGAACCTGTAGGAAGGGCAATAAGGTCAACTATATGTGCTGAGATTTTCCTATACACAATTGCAAAGGGTGACATCTTTATGGAGCTGTGGACAACACTGTTGTAAGCAAATTCTGCTTGGGCAAGAGCAAGATCCCAAGCAGTTTTCTTATCACTGCAGATGTAGCGCAGAAAATTGCCAAGAGTGTGGTTCACCACTTCAGTTTGACCATCAGTTTGGGGATGGGCAGCATTGCTATATCAAAGTTTAATTCCAAAGTGTTTCCATAAAGTCACCCAGAAGTGAGGTAGAAACTTCACATCTCTATCAGAAGTAATGGTCTTAGGAATGCCATGTAAGCGAACAACCTCCTGGAAAAATAATTTTGCAACATGAGAAGCATCATTAGTTTTTTTGCAAGGAGTGAAATGCGTCATTTTGGAGAATCTGTCAACAAAAACAAAAATGGAATCGGATCCACTTTGAGTACGTAGAAGACAAAGAACAAAATCCATAGACAAGTCCTCCCAAAGATATTCTGGAATAGGCAATGGAGTGTATAAGCCCGTATTTTGTGAATGACCCTTTTGAGTTTGACAAACTGGGCACTTTTAGAACATCCAACCTATATCATTTTTCAATTGTGGCTAGTAAAAATGCTCCTCCAAACCAGCAATAGTTTTGTCACGCCCCAAATGACTACTCAAACCTCCTCCATAGACCACTCGAATCAGTTTTTCCCACAGAGAAGATCGAGGAATGCATAACCTGTTCACCTTAAAAAGAAAGCTATTATGTAGCAAAAACCCATCAGCAGACTAGTGAGCCTAGACCTTTACCCATATATCGGCAAAATCATTATCTACAGCATACAAATCCTTTAAAAATTTAAAACCCACGATCTCCTGATTAACTATAATCAACAGAGCAGCCCTTCTACTCAAAGCGTCTGCCACCTTATTACTATGGACAGCCTTATGTTTTATGACATAATGAAAGGCTCCAAAATAAGCTACCCATCGAGCATGCATCTTATTCACATGTCTTTGAGCTTTAAAGTAAATCAAAGATTGATTATCTGTGTGAATAATAAATTTTTGCCCTATCAAATACTGCTCCTAAGTTTTTAAAGCTCGGAATACTACATATAACTCCTGCTCATAAATAGACCACTTCTTCCTATCGTCATTCAATTTCTCACTAAAGAAGGCAATAGGCCTTTTAGACTGTGACAACACTCTGCCAATCCTAGCTCCACAAGCATCACATTCAACCTCAAACAGTTTATCAAATTCGGGTAGAGCAAGAATAGGGGCAGAAGTAAGTTTATCTTTAATCTCTTCAAAGCTCTTGTTGGCAGTGTCAGTCCAAGCAAATTTCTACACTCTCTCTTTCTTCAAACAATCTGTAATAGGGGCAACGATGCTGCTGAATTCTAATAAACCGTCGATAGAAAGTGGCAAGGCCATGAAAGTTGCGAACTTCAGAAATAGTTTTGGGAATGGGCCAGTTCCGTATTGCTTCTACCTTCTTCTCATCAACATATATCCCTTCTGTACTAACAACAAATCTAAGGAACATAATGCGCTCTGTCATATAGATGTATTTTTTTAGATTAATAACCAGCTCACTTTCTTGCAAGATTGCTATGACTTGACGAAGGTGCTGTAAATATTCTTCTTCGCTGCGACTAAAAATCAAGATGTCATCAAAATAAACAGCCACAAATTTTTGTAAGAAAGGAAGCAAAACCTAGTTCATAAGTCGCATGAACGTGCTAGGTGCATTCGTCAAACCAAAGGGCAAAACCAACCACTCGTACAAACCTTCCTTAGTCTTGAAAGTTGTCTTCCATTCATTTCCCTCCTTAATCTGATCTTGGTAGTAGCCACTTTTAAGGTTGATCTTAGAGAAAACTCTAGACCCTGATAACTGATCCAACATGTCGTCCAGTCGCGGAATAAGAAACCTATACTAAACTGTAATTTTATTGATGGCTCTGCTGTAATACCCGGCTAGACTCCGGTATCGGAATTCCTACCGTCCGGTGGAATCTCAGATGTCGGAAGCCTCTAGTAGGGTAGAAACATGTTTTCATAAAATGTTTTAATGTATTTCATGGTTTTAAGTAAAAAGGAAATGAGTTTTTGCATGAAAACAACCTTGGAGGAAAACTCAGGTTCGGCCGCCGAACCTCAAGTTCGACCGCCGAACATGCATGCCTTCGGGAGCGCTTTTAGGCCCCCGAAAGCATAAGTGAGGGAAGTCCAGATTCGGCCGCCGAACCTCAAGTTCGGCCTCCGAACATGGCATGCATGCGGAGGCACTTTCGGCTCCCGAACGTGGCCTGGCCAGCCACCTATAAAGGGGTCCCTTAGCCGAAAACGGGCGAGCTTTTTCCCCATTTTCGGCCAAGGTGAGCTCTCCGCCGCCCCTCACCGATCTTGAGTTCTTTCCTTCAAATCTTTCACGATTTTCATTAGTTTTATCCTTGTTTTGAAGATTTTGAGCTTTTGAGCAAGTTTTGGAGCTTGGAGGTTCAAGGAAACTCTCTCTCTCCCATTTTCCGAGCTAGGGTCGTTCTTCTCTCGATCTTCAAGAGGTAAGGACCGATCTTGAGCTTATGGCATGTTTTAAGTAAGTTTTAAGTAGATCTATGGGGTAGAATGCATGTTTAGCTCATGGTTAGGTTTATGGGTTTTATATGTGTTTATGAGCTATGTGGATGCTTGATGTGTTGTAGATGGGGTTTAAGGTAGTTTGATGCCCCTAGGAACTTGCATGCTTGAATATGTATGTTGTAGACTAGGAAAAATGCATGTTGAATGGTTTTGGGAGGCAAAAATGCATGAGGAACCAAGTTTCTGCCCTTTGGCAGAAATCAGGTTCGGCAGCCGAAGGACTTTCGGCCGCCGAACCTGCCTGGGAGGCTAGCCTTTCGGCTGCCGAAGCCTGCCCCTGAAAGAGGACTTTCGTCTCTGTCTGGGAGTTTCGGCCGCCGAAAGTGCCGCCGAACATGCATGAGTTTCGTCTCTGTCTGGGAGTTTCGGCCGCCGAAGGTGCCGCCGAACCTGCCTGACTTTCGGCTCTGGAGGGACTTTCGGCCGCCGAACCTGCCGCCGAAAGTGCCCTGTCCAGCCTTCCTTTGCATGTTTCTCTATGATTGTTTCATGATGTTTTAGGGGGTTTTGGGGAGTAGTTTAGAGTTATGTTTATGTATGTTTGGTCCCTCATTTGAGTCCACCTGTGTAGGTACGGACCCGAGGAACCGAGGACCCCAGCAGTTAGTCAGCTGCTCTGGTGTCTGGTCAAAGCTATCCAGAGGTGAGTGGAATAAACCTTTACGTTTTAAAGTAAATCAATTGTAAAGTTTTGAGCATGTTCATGCATCATGAATGCCATGTGATGAATTTAGGTTGTTTGCATTAGAATTCAAGAATATGTTGCATTGCATATTTTAATGTTGATGTGGATGAATATTGGATGATCCATAGCCCTCGATCTATGATGTGACGATGTGATATGTACTGTACGGAATGTAAGACCAGTGGGACCCATTCTACGTTCGCTGGCACTATGTAAGAGAAAGACCAGGACCCATTCTACGTTCTGGCATAGTTGGACTGTCATGTTATGCTATGTAAGAGAAAGACCAGGACCCATTCTATGTTCTAGCACAGTTGGACTATGTAGAGGGCTATTGGTGACAAGTTCATCCTTGATGTGATTAGCTGTGATGTGATGCATTCCATGTTATCATATGTTTTGAATGTTTTATTATTCTGCTCACTGGGCTCTAGTAGCTCACCCCTCTCCCAACTTCCCCAGGTTTGCAGGTACAGGGTAGACCAGGAGGTCAGCAAGAGTATTGAAGTCTTGTTTTGTAATAGATAGTGTGGACATGATAAATGTATTCGATGTTATGTAAAAGTATAGTTTAGACATGTAATGTAATGAGGCTTATGGATGATAGAGGTGTGCTTGACCATAGAATGTTGTTATCCCTTTAATACATGATCTTAGATGTTTTATGATGTTTATGTAAACCAACTCAACATATGTTGTATTGCCCATTGGGGCATCGATGAGATCCCACAGAGGGGTCAAAGCTTATGATTATGTCTATGTACAGTGCATGCACAGGTTGAGTTCGGTGTATGAATGAAAGCAAAAGTTTTAATTTTTATGTTTGTTGTTGATCATGTATGAGATTAAACAGGTTCACAGGTTGCATGTCAGGCTTGCTACGGGTCCCGGCGGCCTTAAGCCGACCTGGATCCTAGCGCCGGTAGCGGTTCGATTTTCGGGTCGTTACAGAATGGTATCAGAGCCCTAGGTTCATAGGATTGGATCTAGAGTGTCGGGCTCATAGATGTTCTAGAAGGTCAAGCACAATAGGAAGATCATGTCCACTAGGATAGGATGTTGAGTCCTGTCTTGTATGATGATGTGAAATGCCATGATTATATACATGTGCATTGATGCTATGATATGAATGATATATATGTGATGCGGGTTCATGTGTTTCTACATGAACCATATGATGCTAATGTTTGTGTGATGTGTACTGTTTTTCAGAAAACAGGATGAGAGGAATCCGTCGATATGCGAGATTGGCTGGAGTACCACCTGAGGATGAGGGCACGAGCGCCTGTCCTCCTACATTGCCTAGGGCAATGTCATGTAGAGCAAACAGAGAAAGAGTGTCAAGGGACCCTAGAAGGTCTTTTGATGCTAGCAGAAGGGGGACTGATAGAGGAGGAAGTTCTTCAGATGTGAGGGAGGTTATGGAAGAGGATCAGAGGAGGGATGGGAATCTGGATGTCAGCATGGCGGAAGAAGGGACAGAGGAGTCTCAGGGAGGCGCTCAGGCCTCGAGGTTTGGTTTTCCACCCCATTATCCACCCTTCCCGCAGGGTTCAGGGTATCCGATGGGAGGCACATCGGATTACTCCAGCTTTAACCCCTACCCTACCTACATGCCTTATCCACCTTTCTATCCACCTTATACACAGTACCCAGCTTATCCACCCTCACCCTTCTATCCTAACCCGGCAAACCCCACCTCGGGGAATGCTGCACCCCCACCTCCACCACCTACAGAACCAGCAGCCCCAGTTACTCCACCTTCTAGACCTAGCTCAGCCGGTGGGAGCAAAGTAAAGATGACAGATTACCTTAAGCTGGATGCTCCCAAATACAAGTCAGGGGATGATCCCTTTGAGTACCTGAGAGTAGTGAAGACAATAACTGATGAGCTAGGGGCAGATGACAGCAGGGCCATTGAGATGGCAGGGTTCACTTTGAAGTGCAAGAAGGCACGGGAATGGTTCAAGTGTTATGTGGACCCGAGACTAGACGGCATGACATGGGAGGAATTTGCGAATGAGTTCGCTGAATGGGCTTTTCCAGACAGTTCCAGAGAACTGAAGATGATTGAGTTTGAGCAGCTGAGGCAGGCAGAACACATGAGTGTAGAGGAGTTCACGGATAAATTCTTGGAGCTATTGCCTTTTTCAGGGCAAGCTCTAGATACAGATTCGAAGAAGGCCAAGAGATATGTTATGAAACTGCATTCTAGGTACTCCTCTTTGATTCAGTCAGTTGAGAGGGAAAGTTTCCACACTGTGGTGGATATGGCTCGAAGGATGGAGGCGAGTGCTATAGTTGAGGGGTCAGTGAAGCAGTCAGTGACCCAGTCTTCAGGGGTTAAGACCCCAGGCAGAGGAGGGCCAGGTCTCTCTTCTCAGAGCTCAGGTAGCAAGAGGTGGAATAACACCACCAAGAAGCCGAAGAAGAACAAGTTTTGGAGTAAGTTGAAATCCGGTCTGGGATTAGGCGATGGCTCGAGCTCAGGCTCAGATGGTATAGAATGCCTAAGGTGTGGGAAGCCACACAAGGGTGTAATACCCAGCTAGATTCCGGCATCGGAATCCCTACCTTCCGGCGGAATCTCCGTTGGAATCTGGAATTTTTGAAGATGCCAGAGGTTTCTAGGGGGGTAAAATGTGTTTTCTAAAATGTTTTCACAATAATTTCATGGTTTTAAATGGAAAAGATTTGAGTTTTGAAAAGAAAAGACCAAGGAGGCGTTTGCCAGGTTCGACTGCCGAAAGTGAAGTTCGGCCGCCGAACATGGAAAGGCTTCGGGAGCGCCCCGAAGCCTTTGGCCTCCGAAAGTCTTGTTTGAACGAGCCAAGGTTCGGCCGCCGAAAGTCAAGTTCGGCCGCCGAACATGCATGAGTTTAGGGGGCACGTTAGGCTGCCGAAGGTCTCTGACCAGGCCACCTATAAAGGGCCCTCAGATCGGAAATGGGCGAGTTTTCTCCCCATTCTCGAGCTCAGGTGAGTTTTTGTCCTCCCTTGGCCGTTTTCATGTTTTTCTTCATCTCCTTCATATTTTTATGAGTTCCATGGCTATTTTGAAGAGTTTTCAAGCTTAGATCAAGTTTTGGGAACTTGGAGACCCAAGGAGTTGGTTTCTCCCATCTCCAAGTTAGAGCTCGCACAAACCCTCGATCTTCAAGAGGTAAGTGTGGATCTATGCTTTTTTTACGTTTCATGAAGTTTTAAGTAAGTTTTAAGAGGTTTTAATGGTTAAGTATGGGTAGATATGCATGTTAGGCTTTATGTGGGTTTTTATGCAAATGTATGTTTATATATGTTTATGTGATGATATGTAGGAGGTTTAAGCTAGTCTATGCATGTGGGAGTGAGTATGCATGATGGGGAGAGAGTATGTGAGGATTTGGGTTGTTTTGATGGTTTTGGCTTATGTGAGTCATAAGCTATCTATGTATGTTTTGATGTTCTTTGTTGGAGTTTAAGCTTGTTTAAGCTCCTTTGTGCATGGTTAAGGGTTTATGCATGTTTTGGTAAAGTTGGATGCTTGTTTTGGAAGGTTTGGGAGGCTTGAATGCATGAGAAGCTGAGTTCTGCCCTTCTGGGAAGAACTCAGGTTCGGCCGCCGAAGGTGGTTTCGGCTGCCGAACCTGCCTTTGGATGCATGGATTGGCCGCCTAACCTTGCCCCCGAAAGTTGAGTTTTGGCTTGAAAGCAGACTTTCGGCCGACGAAGGAAGGGTTCGGCCGCCGAAAGTGCCTGACTTTCGTCTCTGGAGTGAGACTTTCGGCCGCCGAAGGTGCAGCCGAAAGTGCCCGAGTTTCGTCTCTGGAGGGAGGGTTCGGCCGCCGAAGGTGCCGCCGAAAGTGCCCTGTCCAGCCTTTTCAAGGTTGTTTTCTATGCATGTTTAAGTGATGTTTTAAGGGGGTTTTGGGTAGTTGTTTATGAGTTGTTTAGAGTGTGTTGGCACCTCATTCGAGTCCACCTGTGTAGGATCGGACCCGAGGGACCGAGGAGGCCATCAGTGTTAGCAGTTGCAGAGTCAGTCCAGCGTCTGCCAGAGGTGAGTAGAACTAAACTTAATCTTTTATTGCACGAAATTCAAATGCCTAAAGCATGTTCACGCATCATGTTTATATGTAATAGGTTGATTGCACTAGTTACACGAATATGACGCATTGCATTATTTGTTGTTGATGTGGATGGACCAAGGCGACCTCAATAGCCCATGTTATGTATGAAAGACCTGGGTAAGTCCCTTCGTGGGCCAGGCACTATGCTATGTATGAAAGACCTGGGTAAGTCCCTTCACGGGCTAGGCACTATGCAGAGGGAGTTTTGGTGGTCATGTCTGTCTGTTATGTGGAATGTTTGTGCTGTGGCGCATTTCATAAGAGCATGTAATTAATGAACTGTTTTCTTTATTTCTACTCACTGGGCTTTTTAGCTTACCCCTCTCCCCTAACCCCAGTGTTGCAGGTTTGAGGCTGATCGGGAAGTCTCAAGAGTAAAGGTTTTGCTTATGTAATAGTATTAGCTTAGTACTTTTAGTGTGGACATGTATTATAAATGGATATAATGATTTGCAAGAGAATGTAATGTAAAGTTAAGTGGAGTTATGTTTATGGTTTAGTACTGTGCTTGGCCCTGAGACTTGGTTAGTTCCTGTTTAATACATGATGTATGTTATGCTAGATGTTGAGTTATGTTTGAACTAATCTTGTGGCATGTGTTGTTTACCACGCTATGGTAATGGATGAGGACCCTAGTGGAGGTCTTATGTTTGTGGTTTGATGCATGCAAAGGTTAGGTTCTAGTTCTTTGGATGTGACTCCGGCTTGATGTATGTTATGTTGATCCAGCTAGAGTTTTGTTGAGGGCTCTAGTAGGGGGTTCTTTATGTTTCCAGTTATATTGCATACAGGTCAGGCTCGGGATATACATCATATGTTACAGTCTTTATGTTAAGTTTTGATCATGTATGGGATTTGACCAGGTGATAGGAGGTATGTTTGGCTTGCTAAGGGTCTCGGCGGCCTTAAGCCGATTTGGATCCTAGCGCCGGTGGCGGTTCGGACCGTTACGGTAGGGTATCGATTTTTCGGGTCGTTACAAAGGGAGTGTGTCAAGCTGGGACTAATACATGTTTCAGATGTGGATAGGAGGGACACATGGCTTGGGAGTGTCCTAGAGCACCTTTTATGGGCCAGCCCCAGCAGACAGCTTCTGGTAGTGTGGCACAGCCAGCAGCTCCAGCCACAACTCAGGGCAGTGGCAGAGGTAGAGGGAGAGGGGTAGCCTCTTCTTCTGGTTCCCAAGGTGAAGGTCCATCAGCTCCAGCCAGGATCTTCACCATGACTCAGCAGGAGGCTAACACATCCAACACCGTGGTGTCAGGTAATCTCGTCATTGGGTGTTCTGATGTGTATGCATTAATGGACCCGGGTGCATCTCATTCTTTTATTGCTCCGAGAGCCGTTGAGAGGTTGGGTCTGATAGTCTCTGGGTTAGAGTGTCCCCTATGGGTCAGTGGACCCAAGTGTGACCCGTCAGTGGCAGAGTCAGTCTGCCAGTACAGTCCAGTTTTTGTTGAGGGAAGATGCCTCTCCGCCGACCTTGTGGTTCTAGATTTGACAGACTTTGACGTCATTCTAGGGATGGATTGGCTATCTACCCATGGTGCTACCTTGGACTGCAGAGACTAGGTAGTCAGGTTCAGAGATCAGAACGGGTCAGAGGTCGTCTTCAGAGGAGACAAAAGGGGTACACCTAGAGGTCTGATATTAGCTCTTCAGACTCGTAGGTCGTTTAGGAAGGGATGTCAGGGGTATTTGGCTCATGTGAGAGAGCTAGATAGTCAGGTCAGGGAGTCGGCCTCGGTGCCAGTTGTCAGAGAATTTCAGGATGTTTTTCCAGACGAGCTTCCAGGTTTACCACCTGCTAGGGAGATAGAGTTCGAGATAGAGCTGATGCCTGGAACTAGACCGATCTCTATCCCTCCCTACAGGATGGCCCCAGCCGAGTTGAAGGAATTGAAAGAACAGTTGCAAGAGCTGGTAGAAAAGGGCTTCATCCGACAGAGTACCTCACCTTGGGGTGCTCCAGTCTTGTTTGTGAGGAAGAAGGATGGATCCCTTAGACTTTGTATCGACTACAGGCAGTTGAACAAAGTCACTACCAAGAACAGGTACCCTCTGCCAAGGATCGATGATCTATTCGACCAGCTAGCAGGAGCGGGTTGTTTCTCCAAAATAGATCTGAGATCGGGGTACCATCAGCTAAGGATAAGGGATGAAGATGTGCCAAAGACAGCTTTCAGGACCAGATATGGGCATTTTGAGTTCCTTGTGATGCCGTTCGGGTTAACCAACGCCCCTGCAGCATTCATGGATCTCATGAATAGAGTGTTTAGCCAATACCTGGATCACTTTGTTATTGTCTTCATAGATGATATCTTAGTGTATTCTAGGAATGCAGAGGAGCATGCCCATCATCTGAGGTTGGTTCTGTAGACCCTGAGGGAACATGGCTTGTATGCCAAGTTCTCTAAGTGTGAGTTCTGGCTGAGGAGCATTTCATTCTTGGGGCATGTAGTGTCAGGAAATGGGATAGAGGTGGACCCCAAGAAGATAGAAGCTGTGGCTAACTGGCCTAGACCCACTTCAGTGACAGAGATTAGAAGCTTCTTGGGTTTGGCAGGTTACTACAGGAGGTTTGTTCAGGACTTCTCAAAGATTGCAGCTCCTCTGACCAGACTAACCAGGAAGAATCAGAAGTTTGTGTGGACTGACCAGTGCGAAGAGAGTTTTGAAGAGCTTAAGAAGAGATTAACATCGGCACCAGTGTTAGCTTTGCCAGCTAGCAGTGAGGACTTCACGGTCTTCTGTGATGCATCCCGAGTGGGTTTGGGTTGTGTGTTAATGCAGAATGAAAGGGTGATTGCTTATGCTTCTAGACAGCTGAAGAAGCATGAGTTGAATTACCCCACACATGACCTAGAGATGGCAGCAGTAATCTTTGCACTCAAGATGTGGAGGCACTACCTCTATGGGGTTAAATGTGAGATCTTTACAGATCATAAGAGCCTGCAGTACATCCTGAGTCAAAGAGATTTGAACTTGAGACAGAGAAGATGGGTGGAGCTGCTGAGTGACTATGATTGCAAGATTCAGTACCATCTGGGTAAGGCGAATGTTGTGGCAGACGCCTTAAGCCGGAAATCACTCGGCAGTTTATCCCACATATCGGCAGAGAGGAGGCCAGTGGTGAAGGAGTTTTACAAGCTCATTGAGGAAGGTCTACAGTTGGAGTTGTCTGGTATAGGTTCTTTGGTAGCCCAGATGAGAGTGGCACCCGTGTTTCTGGAGCAGGTGGCTCAGAAACAGCATGAGGACCCAGAGTTAGTGAAGATTGCCAGGACTGTTCAGTCAGGCAAAGATAGTGAGTTCAGATTCGACAGCAAAGGGATCCTTCGCTATGGGAGCAGACTATGTGTACCAGATGACATAGGGCTAAAAGGAGACATTATGAGAGAGGCTCATAATGCAAGATACAGCGTTCACCCCGGAGCCACCAAGATGTATCAAGATTTGAAGAAGGTTTATTGGTGGCCAGCTATGAAGAAAGAAGTGGCACAGTTTGTGTCAGCCTGTGAAGTGTGTCAGAGGGTGAAGCTGGAACATCAGAAGACGGCTGGAATGTTTAACCCGCTACCTATTCCAGAGTGGAAATGGGAGAATATAGCTATGGACTTCGTAGTGGGGTTACCGGCGGCGTCCAGCAGATTAGACTCCATATGGGTGATTGTGGACAGACTCACCAAATCTGCTCACTTCATCCCTGTTAGGAGTGGCTATTCTGTGGACAAGTTGGCGCAGGTGTATGTCGATGAGATCGTCAGGCTGCATGGGGTTCCTGTTTCGATAGCGTCCGATAGAGGGCCCCAGTTTACCTCCAGATTTTGGCGGAGTCTGCAGAACGCCATGGGTACCAGGTTGGATTTTAGCACTGCTTTCCATCCACAGACGGACGGACAATCAGAAAGGACCATCCAGACCATAGAGGATATGCTCAGAATGTGTGTGCTGGACTTTGGCGATTCTTGGAGGCAGCATCTACCTTTGGTGGAGTTTGCTTACAATAACAGCCATCATGCTAACATCGGGATGGCTCCATATGAAGCTTTGTATGGGAGGAAGTACAGATCACCTGTATGCTGGGAAGAAGTTGGAGAAAAGGCCTTGGCAGGGCCTGAGCTAGTAGAGATTACCAGCAGGGTAGTACCCATAATCAAAGAAAGGATCAAAACTGCTGCAAGCAGACAGAAGAGTTATGCGGACATCCGCAGAAGACAGGTAGAGTTTCAGGAGGAGGATCTGGTATTGCTCAAGGTGTCTCCTATGAAAGGAGTGGTTCGCTTTGGGAAGAAAGGTAAACTAGCCCCACGATACATCGGACCCTTTGAAATCTTGCAAAAGATTGGGAATGTGTCGTACAAGCTGGATTTACCTACTTCTATGGAGAAAATCCATCCGGTTTTCCATGTTTCCATGTTGAGGAAGTTCGTGTCAGATCCGAGCAAGGTTCTTAGTGAACCTGATGTGGGGATCCAAGAAGATCTCACTTATGTTGAGCAGCCAGTACGGATCATAGACAACCAGATCAGGAAGCTGAGAAACAAGGAAATCCCGATGGTGAAAGTCCTGTGGAACCACCACAATTTGGAAGAATGCACCTGGGAGACACGGGAGTCCATGCTCCAGCAATACCCTTATCTTTTCTAAGGTTAGTTCCTTGTGAGTCCATGTGCTTATATGGATGTTTTGTTTATGCCATGCTATGTGTTAGTTGGTGAACATTCGGGGACGAATGTTCTTAAGGGGGGAGAATGTAATACCCGGCTAGACTCCGGTATCGAAATTCCTACCGTCCGGTGGAATCTCGGATGTCGGAAGCCTCTAGTAGGGTAGAAACATGTTTTCATAAAATGTTTTAATGTATTTCATGGTTTTAAGTAAAAAGGAAATGAGTTTTTGCATGAAAACAACCTTGGAGGAAAACTCAGGTTCGGCCGCCGAACCTCAAGTTCGGCTGCCGAACATGCATGCCTTCGGGAGCGCTTTTAGGCCCCCGAAAGCATAAGTGAGGGAAGTCCAGGTTCGGCCGCCGAACATGGCATGCATGCGGAGGCACTTTCGGCTCCCGAACGTGGCCTAGCCAGCCACCTATAAAGGGGTCCCTTAGCCGAAAACGGACGAGCTTTTTCCCCATTTTCGGCCAAGGTGAGCTCTCTGCCGCCCCTCACCGATCTTGAGTTCTTTCCTTCAAATCTTTCACGATTTTCATTAGTTTTATCCTTGTTTTGAAGATTTTGAGCTTTTGAGCAAGTTTTGGAGCTTGGAGGTTCAAGGAAACTCTCTCTCTCCCATTTTCCGAGCTAGGGTCGTTCTTCTCTCGATCTTCAAGAGGTAAGGACCGATCTTGAGCTTATGGCATGTTTTAAGTAGATCTATGGGGTAGAATGCATGTTTAGCTCATGGTTAGGTTTATGGGTTTTATATGTGTTTATGAGCTATGTGGATGCTTGATGTGTTGTAGATGGGGTTTAAGGTAGTTTGATGCCCCTAGGAACTTGCATGCTTGAGTATGTATGTTGTAGACTAGGAAAAATGCATGTTGAATGGTTTTGGGAGGCAAAAATGCATGAGGAACCAAGTTTCTGCCCTTTGGCAGAAACCAGGTTCGGCGGCCGAAGGACTTTCGGCCGCCGAACCTGCCTGGGAGGCTAGCCTTTCGGCTGCCGAAGCCTGCCCCCGAAAGAGGACTTTCGTCTCTGTCTGGGAGTTTCGGCCGCCAAAAGTGCCGCCGAACATGCATGAGTTTCGTCTCTGTCTGGGAGTTTCGGCCGCCGAAGGTGCCACCGAACCTGCCTGACTTTCGGCTCTGGAGGGACTTTCGGCCGCCGAACCTGCCGCCGAAAGTGCCCTGTCTAGCCTTCCTTTGCATGTTTTTCTATGATTGTTTCATGATGTTTTAGGGGGTTTTTGGGGAGTAGTTTAGAGTTATGTTTATGTATGTTTGGTCCCTCATTTGAGTCCATCTGTGTAGGTACGGACCCGAGGAACCGAGGACCCCAGCAGTGAGTCAGCTGCTCTGGTGTCTGGTCAGAGCTATCCAGAGGTGAGTGGAATAAACCTTTACGTTTTAAAGTAAATCAATTGTAAAGTTTTGAGTATGTTCATGCATCATGAATGCCATGTGATGAATTTAGGTTGTTTGCATTAGAATTCACGAATATGTTGCATTGCATATTTTAATGTTGATGTGGATGAATGTTGGATGATCCATAGCCCTCGATCTATGATGTGACGATGTGATATGTACGGTACGGAATGTAAGACCAGTGGGACCCATTCTACGTTTGCTGGCACTATGTAAGAGAAAGACCAGGACCCATTCTACGTTCTGGCACAGTTGGACTGTCATGTTATGCTATGTAAGAGAAAGACTAGGACCCATTCTACGTTCTGGCACAGTTGGACTATGTAGAGGGCTATTGGTGACAAGTTCATCCTTGATGTGATTAGCTGTGATGTGATGCATTCCATGTTATCATATGTTTTGAATGTTTTATTATTCTGCTCACTGGGCTCTAGTAGCTCACCCCTCTCCCAACTTCCCCAGGTTTGCAGGTACAGGGTAGACCAGGAGGTCAGCAAGAGTATTGAAGTCTTGTTTTGTAATAGATAGTGTGGACATGATAAATGTATTCGATGTTATGTAAAAGTATAGTTTAGACATGTAATGTAATGAGGCTTATGGATGATAGAGGTGTGCTTGACCATAGAATGTTGTTATCCCTTTAATACATGATCTTAAATGTTTTATGATGTTTATGTAAACCAACTCAACATATGTTGTATTGCCCATTGGGGCATCGATGAGATCCCACAGAGGGGTCAAAGCTTATGATTATGTCTATGTACAGTGCATGCACAGGTTGAGTTCGGTGTATGAATGAAAGCAAAAGTTTTAATTTTTATGTTTGTTGTTGATCATGTATGGGATTAAACAGGTTCACAGGTTGCATGTCAGGCTTGCTACGGGTCCCGGCGGCCTTAAGCCGACCTGGATCCTAGCGCCGATAGCGGTTCGATTTTCGGGTCGTTACATCTGCTATCCACGCACATTCTCTAAGTTCTATTTTTCTTTGGAACTTATAAGGCAGGGACTCCGTAGGGGCTAATGCTTTCCCGAATATGCCCCTTCTTCAATAACTCTTCAACCTGTTCTCGGAGGATTTCACTCTTCCTTGGACTCATCTTGTAATGAGGTAGATTCTATAGTTTTGATCTAAGAATGAGATCAATCTGATGTTGAATATTCCGCAGAGGTGGAAGCTTGGAAGATTCCTCCACTATCTTATGAAACTTCTTCAACAGCTCTTTGAAAGGTGGTGGTAAAGATGATGCATCCTCCATTGCACCTTTTGCTCTCACCAATAAAGCCAGTGTGCCTCCAGATTTTTTAATTGTACCTGGCAGCCTTTGCACTCCCATAGAAACAGCAACAACAATCTTCCCTTCCACTTTAGCATGTTTCGTAGAACCGAAAGGCAGAATAGTAATCTTTTTTCGATTCCATGTGAACATGTATGAATTCTCCTTCCCTTTATGCAAAGCATCAACATCGAACTGCCAAGGATGACCTAACAAAATCCCACAACAATCCATATCCACAACATCATAATTAACAAATGCAATGTAAAATTTACCAATTAAAATAGGCATGCTGCAGATTCTGTCGACTTTAATTGTCAATCCTTCCTTAATCCATTCAACTTTGTATGGCGAAGGGTGAGACTGTGTAGATAACTGCAATTTCTCCACCAATTGCTTATCTATCAGATTCTCACAATTGCAGCTATGTATAATTAGCCTACAAATCGCTTCTCCTATTCTCCCTCCTTTGCGTCTCATCCTCTTGTTTCGTCGAACATAAGATTTTTTTCACCACATAAGTGACTTTTTCATCTTCAGAATCAGTAATAGATCTGTCATCGTCATCCACTTCCTCCTCAGATTCAGCCACTTGCTCAACCACATTAACCTACCGGCGATCATTATTAACTCCTCTATGTTCTGGACAATTATTCGATCAATGACCAAGTTGCCTGCAGTGGTAACATATGTCTCTCATTGGCTTCTGATAAGGATTGATTTTGCCACATTTGTCTGATGCAGTGGTGATTGCTTTTCCCTTACTGTCTCTCCTTTCTTCCATAGTATTTTGACGATTGCCAGAATTTACAACCTTAGAAGGTTACTCGTTGTAATTGCCTCTATACTGCTGCGTTCCTATCGAATAAGAATTTATGTAATTAAAATTCTGGTTATACTGATGTCAAGGCTGCCAATCAACATGCTCTTCTGTCCTTTTTGCCATCTCAGTGGCATCTGCCAAAGTGAAAATCGTAGTTACTCCCATCATACAGCGAATTTCGTGATTTAAGCCCCTCTGATAATGAGCAACTTATTGGGCTTCGTTCTCACAGTTTTCATACCTTGCCTGCAACCTTAAATTAAAGCTCCTCGGTACATTCATCCACCCTTCAATTCCCCTGTACACAGTCATGATACTAGTTATACAAAACCTAAGTGTGATCATTAGGCAAGAACCGTTGTTCAATCCTCTGCTTCATCAATACCCAGTTTCGTATGGTTTTTAGCCTCTTCGATAGCATTCATTTTGAACCAAATTCCATCAGGCTGCTGCACCCCATTTTAATTTATAGGCCACAATTGGAACCTTTCGATCCTCTTCCACATTCATAATTTCAAAAAAACGTTCAACCTCCGCCAACTAATCAAGAACAGATCTATATCCAACGAACCAAAAAAGTTTTGAAAGTCTATCTTTATCTTGTAACCTTCCTGATAATTCTGTTGGGGATTTGCAGGCACAGGATTGACGACCATAGGATTTGAAATTGGCTGGGGGTGTTCGGCTGCAGCAGGTTGGTGGATTCCCTGTTGTAGCCCTTAATTTTGCAAAGGATGCCTCAATTGCAGCAAGTCGCGCCTCTTGGTTGTCTTTCATGGATGAATTTCGCTTTGATACCAATCTGATATAGGACTGATTAGACTCCATCAGAAGTTTTAACAAATAACGTTTGGCTAAGACAAAATAATGGAAACTAGAGGCTAGAAACCGAAAAAAAGTCTTATTGAAATTGTTGAAAGATTGAAAAGTATCTCAAATAGCCAAAGAAATGCTATTTATAATAGAAAAAATTCTAATATGTAAAATCATAAAAATATCTAAAAAAATAATTAAAATGTAAAATTGACCCCTAAACAGTGGAATTTTAGCCTCAAACTTTGTGATAGGCCTCTGTCCCTTGTCACATTTTTAAAAGTCGTGCGTCTCAAAATTTCTTTTTCAAAAAGTTATCGCGGCTCTCCATCGGACGTCGGCAGCAAAAGTTAGGTCCGGTCCATGTCTGTCGTAAAATTCAAGGCTAATTGCTCCATATCATTTAATTTTACAAATGAATTATATGTCCATTTGTGAATATATTTATATTTATTTAATTTTACAAATGAATTATACGTTTATTTACGAGTCTATTTATATTCATTTAATTTTACAAACAAATTATGCGTATGTTTGAGAAGTTATCTGTGTTTATTTAATATTATAAACATATTATATGTACGTCTATGAATCCATTTGCAACCTTTTAATTTTTAACACGGATTATACATCCATTTGTAACTATGTTTGCATTCATTTAATTTTACTAATAGATTACACATTCATTTTTAAATCTATTTGTGTTAATTTAATTTTAAAAACATATTACAAATATTAATTAGATTTCAATTTTATCCATTTTTAATTTAATTTTAATGGTTTCTTTTACTTTAATTCTATTAAATTAATATTTTAATTTTAATTATTATTTTTTATTAAAAATAGTGAGAAGATTGATGTGGCCGGTAACTTATAAAAAAGAAAATGTGAGGTGGTTGGCACGTATAAGTTAATCATTCTGACACTCAAAACAGCAAATACTTAGAGAAGATTAACTATGTGAGAGTTGCAAAATAGCTTGATTGGATTTAGAGTTGTATATCTTGAACTATGCATCCTTATCGCTTTTATACTATAAAAAATTGGTCGTTTCCTTTAGAAACTGGGACGTAGATGTGATCTCGTATTTGTATTGTGTACTAGCTAGCAGATATGAGATCCTGTATTCATAGATATTAGAGATCTAGGCGGATAAAACATAATGAACATCAACGATAAGAAACATAAGGGATGTAGACTCTGGCTAGAGAAGACGAACCCTTAATATTCAAATGTTTGGGAGTGAGAGTCATGAGCTAGTAAAATTATATGTCTGGGATTTAAGTCATGGAGATGTCATCACACGGGGTTCAATGAGAGATTGTATATTTTGAGTGAGTACTCAGTCATATCAAAATAAAATTAATTTTAATTCTAAATTTTATATGTTGCTAATAATGTAATAAAATTTATTTTGGAATAATATAATATAATTTTTAAAAGGGAGATTTAATATTTAGTCCCTGAATATTACTATTATTAACAAATTAATTCCTACATTTTCAGAAATATATTAAAACATCCTTATATTTTCTCTTTGTCAATAAAACAGCCTTTCCGTCAACAAAATAATCCTTCCGTTCTCTTTTCCGTTAAAAATAAATGAAAAATGAGAGAGAAAATTTTTAAAACCTAATTTTGCCCTTAAATAAAACCTTTTATTTAGTCCCTAGATATTACCATTATTAACAAGTCAGTCCCTATATTTTCAGAAATTTATTAAAACTTTCTTATCTTTTTTTAAATCTATTAAAACATTTTTATCTTTTCTCTTTGTCAACGAAATAGTCCATTTTTCTCCTCATCCTGAAAAAAGAGGAGGAGGAGGAGGAGGAGGAGGAGGAGGAAGAGGCGTCTAGAAGAAGAAGAAGGAGGGTAATTTAGTATTTTACTATATTTTTAACGGTGGAAAAAGATAAAAGGAATATTTTGTTAATGAAAAGAAAAGATAATGATATTTTAATAGATTTCTAAAAATATAGGGATTGACTTGTTAATAATGTTAATATTCAGGGACTAAATAATAATTATTTTTTTTTAAACTTCTTCAAATTTTTTTTTTATATCAAATCACTAATTTCAACATTAGACGATAGATAAGTGTAAAAAAATAACAAATGAAGTATGGAACCAGTTCACCACCATTTATGCTTCAAGCTTAAGAATACAACAAGTGCAACAATTTTACTAGTAGTTAATTTTCTGTTTGGATGTGTGGAAAAAAGCATGTATTAAATTTTTTTGACGAAAGTTATTATTACAATTTTAATTATATAAAATAAAAATAAATAAAATATTTAAATATAAATTTAAAGTGGAGAACTAAATTTTGAATAAAAAAATAAATCAAAATGTCGGTCAATTAAAATTTTAGAAACTTAAATAACTGAAATTCGGATTAGTAGTGGATTAATATCAATGAAATATAAAGTAACAAACTAAATTGCCTAACATTAAAAATACATAAATTAAATTATTACCTAGACTAAAATTTATAGATTATTTTATAATATAATGTGATTTAAATTAAATATATTTTTAATATAATTTAATTTCAAAATTCAACTGTTCGGACGCTTCTATGTAAGAAATCTGTTTATCATGTTCAAAAGGAGGCTCATTTTGAATTTTTAACTGCAGGACCCACATTTTCAGAATGTCCAAGAACTGCAGCATGTTCCAACGGCTCTTTTCCGCCCAAAATACACATATAACTTCAACTAGCCGTTAAAACATAACCCCTCTTTTGAAAAACATTACTAGGTTCAGTAGACTCAGGCTACTCTTCAACAAAAGCACCAAACAAAAAGAAAAAGTCTCTTTCCATTCTTCTTTCTCCAGATTCATTCGACCCATCAAAGAGGTCTCCAGAAAGAGGGTCCATAGAAAATACTTCACTTCCTCTCAGCTTCAAGTGAGTCAGTGTAGTTTTTGGATGTTTGGATTCAGAATTTCAATTCTTTTAGATTATAGTCCAGTCTTGATTTTGCAATTGATTGATTTTTGTGTGATAAATTGCTAATGATACTTTTCTTCTTGCAGGTTTGAAGATTGAAAAGTTTTTTCTTTTAATTTTACGAAGAAAATGATGTCTCTAACTCCGGATCAGTTTAGAAAAGTAGGGTTGGGAGTGATGCCATCTCCATCTCCGTTCCTCACGCCTCGCCCAGAGAGACGCCGCCCGGAATCGAGAGGTTCTGATTGGAACAATAATCGTCATGACAGAGATAAAGAGGTTAATGTTCAAGTTCTTCTCCGATGCAGGTGTGTCTTTTCGATTCTTGATTCACTGCTCTTAATTACATAATTAGGGATTGTCCTTTCTGAACTCATCGATCTACACTGTATTTTGGGGCTCTTTGGCTGCTAATTGCTAAGGACACAGCTTTGGACCACAGGCCCCAAAAATTAAAATTAGAAAGACCCTACTAAGAATCTGATGTCCAGAACGGTTAATTAATTTCCAATAAGCTTGCTTCAGAATATTATAGTGCACGATGATAAATACTTAATCAAGAATTATCTATATTTCCATCATCAGGCCACTTAGTGATGAAGAGCAAAGGACAAACGTTGCAAAAGTGATATCATGTAATGAACATAAGAGAGAAGTCACTGTTTTGCAAAGTGTAGCTAACAAGCAAGTAGATAGAGTCTTCACATTTGACAAGGTATGCTCCTTTTTTTTTGTATGGGTTTTTATCATTGTTTTTCTTTTGATCCTATATGATAAGATTAGTTCATATTTTTATTTTTTGGAAAATGCTGAATAGGTTTTTGGACCAAAAGCACAACAAAGATCAATCTATGATCAAGCCATTGCACCGATTGTTAATGAAGTTCTTGAGGGTTTTAACTGCACAGTCTTTGCATATGGGCAGACAGGTACTGGAAAAACGTATACAATGGAAGGTGGAATGAGAAATAAGGTAAGGCAGATGCGGATTACTCATGGTCCTTTTTATAATGCTAGCAAGTTTTTCTGTTGCTCCAGAAACGATAATTTACATATAATTGTAGGGTGGGGATTTGCCTGCTGAGGCTGGTGTTATTCCACGAGCAGTTCGGCAAATTTTTGATACACTAGAGGCCCAAAATGCTGACTACAGCATGAAAGTTACTTTTTTGGAACTTTACAATGAAGAAATAACTGATTTACTAGCTCCAGAAGACACTTTGAGGTATACAGACGATAGGCAAAAGAAACCCATTTCTTTGATGGAGGATGGGAAGGGTTGTGTAGTTGTAAGAGGTCTTGAAGAAGAAGCTGTGTACAGTGCAAATGAAATTTATACTCTTTTAGAAAGAGGAGCAGCCAAAAGGCGTACAGCAGATACTCTGTTAAACAAGCGAAGCAGGTTCTTTTTTTAGTCTGTAATTATTTAATTTTTCCAATGATGTGGAAACATGGATAGAAAAAAGGTTTTTCTAAATGTGTTTCATTTCTATTGCAGTCGCTCGCATTCTGTCTTTTCCATTACTGTCCATGTAAAAGAAGCCTCTGTTGGAGATGAGGAACTTATTAAATGTGGCAAGCTTAACCTTGTTGATTTGGCAGGGTCAGAGAATATATCTCGTTCAGGTGCAAGAGAGGTATGAAAATAAACCTAGCATCATCAATGCATGCTAATGTAGGTTATTACTAAATACTAAGTTGCTTAACAATATTCAAACACGCTACTTTTATTTGGAATTTGGAAGTGTCTGGAAATGTCATGTTGAGGATAGGTATCACTGCTTGGGAATTTGCCCATCCATCATCTCTTGAACTTAAGAAAATGCCCTGAATTCTCTAGGACTTCGTAGATAATTGAAACTTTGGTTGGTTTGAAGTCACTACGCTTGTCCTAGTCAGGAATGCTAAGCTTTGAGTATAACTCATAAGGCTAACGCAATGCTTCTTTTCATAGTCCTTACTTTTAAAGAGAGCGAGATTCAGTTAAATACAGATGCAAAAAAAATTTTGCTACTTGATGAGAAAAGGTTGATGATTAGGCATGCCCAAACATCCTTCAGATTGAAATGCTAAACTATATTTTGATGGAAGTCAACACTTTTCTGTTTTTTATTTGCTTTCTTGCTGCAATCTAATGTATAAAGAATATCAAACAAGTAAAAACCCCATGCATTTTTTGCTTTGGCCCTTTAGTAGGACCACCTTTCAGAATTTGATCAGATTTGAAGTAAAAATGCAGGGACGTGCAAGAGAAGCTGGGGAAATCAACAAAAGCTTACTAACTCTAGGCCGTGTCATAAATGCACTCGTGGAACATTCAGCCCATATACCTTACAGGTTAATCTCAATATGAGTTCATTCATTATGGTTTTCAACTCCTCCTCTACATATGTTTTATGATTTTGCAAACACAGGGATAGCAAGTTAACAAGGCTATTAAGAGACTCCTTGGGAGGAAAGACAAAAACTTGCATCATCGCTACAATTTCTCCCTCTGCTCATTCTCTAGAAGAAACACTAAGCACACTAGATTATGCCTACCGTGCTAAAAACATCAAAAACAAACCAGAGGTTGGTCTGGCTTGCTTCTTCAAAATGGTATTTTGGGTTAATATCGGTACCTCGTGGCTTGTGCCAATGACAGTTATTTTGCAGGCAAACCAAAAAATGTCTAAGGCTGTATTGCTCAAGGATCTATACTTAGAAATTGAAAGAATGAAAGAAGGTTTGGAGATGCACTAGCATTATTGGAACTTTTTTTTTATAGCAAGAAAAAGGAAAATACAAATAACAAAATGAAATTGTTTGTTTGAAATTAAAAAATTAAAATTTGTGCAGATGTTCGAGCGGCAAGGGAAAAAAATGGTGTTTATGTTCGACATGACCGGTTTGTCCAGGATGAAGCTGAAAAGAAGGTATGATATTTGGAATGAAATTCTATGTTTGTTATTTTCCAAAGACAGTGGATTAAAATTTCCCTGCCTTTAATTAAGTACACCAACGCAGATTTGTTTGTTTGAATTTAAATTGAATAATTTTTCAACAACCTGTAGGCAAGGATTGAGAAGATAGAGCAGTTGGAGAATGATCTCAGCCTTAGTGAGAAGGTAAAACTTATAGACTTATTTTATTACATCTTATTTTATTTTACTTGTAGTGCTTGATTGATTTCCCTCTGAATGCCAGCAAGTTGATAGGTTCCGTGAGCTTTATCTCACTGAGCAGGAGCAGAAACTTGACATAGAAAGTGAACTAAAGGGTTGTAAGGTATTTATGATTTGAACTTTTTTTCTTCTATTAAGCTCTTCTATATAGTTGAATCTACCTGATTAGAATCTTGTCTTTAGTTGAATCTAGAGAAAAGTAACAAGGAACTGGTTGATCTGCAAGAGAATCATAAGGTAGTGATCTCAACACTAAAGGAAAAGGAGTTCCTTATCTCCAAGTTGTTGTTATCAGGTAGGTAAACTGATTAACTTCGTTAATAATTTACTCACTTTTTGTCTACAGCTTGTGCATAACATTAATAATGTCATAAGCAGAAAATTCTTTAATTTCACGGGCGAAGGAGTTGCGTGGCGATTTGCAAACTGCATCAGAGGACATAAATTCACTATTTGCTAAATTAGGTAATAAAAACTCCTTTTGTAAGCACTACTCAGTACTATTACTACAGGAACTACGGAAGACGTATCTTAATTGTTGAACCTAGGATGCAAGACTATTTACCCACTGATATGCAAATATTATTCGGACCAAGTGTAGTTGTAAATTTATTACTGGCCCTCAAGAATAAACTAAAAAAATACTTTATATGCATAATTAGAAGGCTAATATAGTTAGTCTTTTTGATATGAATTATAGTAATAATAATAAACTTTCAAATTGGAAATTAAGGATAGATATGTGAAAGTATTTTCTAAGATATTTAATGATGTTTAAAGTATTAAATTTTTTTCATCATCTTATTTATAATAAGAAATCTTCTTGCACTTTAACCCTTATCTGATCTTGTGAAAAATTTCTTTCTTCCCTGCAGATCAGAAAGACAAAATGGAGGCAGAAAATCAAAGACTAATTTTGATATTTGGTTCACATCTCGACCAAAGTCTAAAAGACCTGCACAAGACTATCCTTGGTTCAGTTTCTCAACAACAACAACAAATAAGATGCATGGAAGAACATGCCCGTTCATTTCTTGCTAGTAAATGTGATGTAAGACATAACCCTTTTTTTTAATCGAAATTTGCTGATCCCATTTGATAACCTCCATTATAATAACAATAGGCAACACAAATCTTGGAATCGAGGATTAAGAAAATGGCAGAGACGTATACCTCAGGTGTAGCAGCCATGAAGGAACTTGCCAGCACAATGCAGAGGAAAGCATCCTCTGACCTAGAGCATATAAATGTTACAATCTCATCTCAGACGATGGCAGTTGAACATGTATGTGATCGCAGGAAAATAAATTATTTTTATAACATTGAATATGATTATGTGATATTCCTGAATTCTGAATGGTTGTGTCCTTAATTTGATAGTTTCTTTCTACTGCCGTATTGGAGGCAAAGGAAGTTATCGAGCATATCCAGAATCTACTTGATGAGCAGAAACAGCTGATAGCTGTATCCGCTCAACGACAGGAGGAGGTAGGGTGCTTTTAGTTGTCTGTTTCTCAATATTTGTTTTCTGATTTTACTGCAACTATATCCATTTTTTTATAGGGTCTAAAACGAAGTTTGGTTTCATCCCAAGTAATTTCAAAGGCAACAACAGATTTCTTCAATGACCTCAATTGTCATGCATCAAAGGTCTTGACTGCTCTTCAGGAAAGTCAAGTCAAAAGAATCCACCAGTTGGTTGATTTTGAGAGGATGTTTAAAGTAAGCTATCTTTTTATAGACATGGTGATATTGAGAAGACATCAGGTTATAAACTTTTACTTTTGCCAAACAGGAAGGGGCTGCCAGAGAGGAAAAACAAGCTTTGGAAAATATTGCAGAAATATTAGCAACATTGACATCTAGAAAAGCAGCAATGGTGAGAGTCAATCCTCTTCAGCTATTTGAGCTTGAACAATTTCTAGCGTCAAATGCTTGACATTTTAAAACTATGTGCATTATTAGGTATCAGAGGTATCAAGGAACATCCAGGACTTGACCATACAAGAGACTAAGAGATTTCAGCAAGATATGTATAGCATGCAGCAGGTTTCCTCGGATGCTAAGGAGGAAATAAATAGATATGCAGAAAAAGCGCAAATGCATTTTATTGAGGATACATTTTCAGTGGCAGAGTCAAGAGTGGTTATGGAAAAAGTTCACCAGGAATGGTATCACTTTAGATTTCCTTTTCCTCTTTCCTTTTTCTTTTAACACAATTAGATAAATAACCAAGCCCAAATTGGCAATCCCACCTTAAATCAGTAATAATCTTTTCTGACTGGTAAAAGATCTTTGAATTATACAGAATTGTATATTCGAATCTTAGCACAGACAATCATGGAGTTATTCAACTTAATGTCATAAAGTCATACCTATTTCTCATCATCACTCGCGTTTATAATGATTTATGTATATTGTTTATAACATATGTTTTACTAATAAATTGTATCTTTTCGTGGTGTGTAGCTCAAAGAGGGTCGACTACTCCCGGAAACAATGGGAAAATTCCCAATCATACATTAATAATTTGAACAAGAATAATGTTCTGGAGATAGAATCTACTGTGAAGTAAGCTCTATTGCTCTTTTTTATCCATAAAAATTTTAATTTCTTTTTCTTATTATTATTATTATTATTCTTCCGGTTTCTTTATCCTCCGGGGCTTCAAGAACATGATACAATTAGATGTGCAATGTGATTATATGACTATATACATATATTTTTTCTTCTCAAACTTAGGACTTCATCTTCCGCTAAAGAAATATGATTTCTTCTGCAGGGAAAATATCAGCAAAAATCATGTTTGGCATGAAGAATTCTTATCTGCATCCTCTGCCATGGATGAAAAATGTGATTCTAGAACTTCTGACATGTTGGCTGCTGTTGATGGTAATTTTAATTCCTCATTTTTCACATTCCATTCAGTTCTTCATAAAATTCAGTCTTTATGAAATTTTTTTACCTGGTAGATTCACTAATGCGAGACAAAGAAAGTAAGAAAGAAATGAAATCCATCACTACACTCTGCCTGGATCAGCTCAAGTCAATACAAGAGAACCATGGTCAAAGCATAGCACATGTCAGAAGTGAAGCAGAAAAGTACCTTACAAAAGATTTTAAGGTATGCTTGCTTGATTAAAAGCCAGTCAGCAATTAAATGCTTAGAAACAAAAAAAAAAGGAAAATTACTATTTGGTCCTTGTAACTAAGGGAAACTCATTAGTTAGTTGTCCCGTTTGAAAAATAGATTAAAAATAACAGCATTTTAAAAAGACAGTCCCTCCATTAAATTTAGTCATTAGGTATTGTAAAAAAGTCTAAAAATGGATGCATGCTTCAGCATTGTCAGGAAAACTTGTTCTTAAATGCAAATGGGAAGATTTGAGGTATGCAGCATTTCTTCTCAAGCGGTAGTTTTGTTTCATTGCTTGCAGGTTGATCAACATTCTGGCACAACACCTAAAAGGCGAGATATAAGAGTGCCCAGCTTGGCATCCATCGAGGAGATGAGAACACTTG